>NC_139844.1:22139924-22739924 GCF_963691815.1 Echiichthys vipera
GACTGTCTTTGACAAACTAAAACGGGAACACTGCCCTTACCATTCACAAAACAGTTTCTCTCACCCTATTTCCCATAAATTGCAAAGGAATTGATGAACAATGAGTTTTCCCTCGGATCAAAGTAGCTGAAGTAAAGACCATCCATAAAATCAACTTCACCCAAACTAAGGCCTTCTCCTTACACCATATGATTTTAATTAGATTTGGGGAAGAGTTTAAAATGAAAGGGGTGGGTCTGTCACCACAGTAACACACAGTGACTTAGCTAAGTGACTTTAATCTGACTCCTGGTTTGGAAATAGTAACACTAGACTAGCCGACTCATTACTGAAAAAAGAGCTAGTCGTTTTAAACAAAGACAAAGTCTCTGGGGGTCGGTAAAGTCTCCGGATCAGCTCAGAACAACGGGATGAAAAACGTGGAAAATACTCCGCTGGCTGTTTATTCTTTAAAATCGCTGATTCGCTCATTTAGCTGTCAATCAAAAACAGGATTCCACCTCAGACAGCTCAACCAATCAGCATGCAGAAGCCGAGCGTCCGGGCCAGCCCACTGTCCCATAGAGCGTCCGATGGGCGGGACAAAGCCCAGCATTTATCCAATGAGCGTCTAGTTTGGCTGCAGTGGAACAACCCGCTCTACGCTTCCGCATTGAAGTCAGTAGAAGCTGAGCGTCCGACTGTGAATGGAAGAGAAGGGAGTTTAGCCGGTTACCTGTGATAAGGAGCTGATTCTGAACTAAATAATAAGGCTTTCTAGCTCGTATTAAGTCAATGAAGTGTACACACAGCAGTACTTATTTCACCACCCTCTTTTGGTGACATTTTAGGGGAAGCTGAGCTTGGTTTTAACTTTAAGTTACCAACTCCCTGTAAGGAGCTCGAGTGACACTGAAATGCCCTAATAATAAAACCGTGCGCTGTAGAGCAGTGCTAAACAGGTGCTAGCTGCATCTCTGCTAATAATGTTAGCAAGTGAAAGGATGTCGTACCTGTAGCTTCCTCTGGCGAAGAGGAAATATTCTGCTATACCACCAATCAAAACACCTGAAATGTGGGCATTGTGCCCTGCGCGCTGGGCTGGAGGCGCTTAGTCTGGCTTTAGCCTGTGCGTGAGTCGTATGGTGCACTATATGTGTCGTTTGGTCAACATTGATGTTTTTTCTTTCTTTTTAAAAAAAAAAAAAAAAAATCCATTTTCGGCTCTTTCAGTCACAGTGAAAACCGGGGACATTTCCAGGGGCAGCAGTAGCCGGGGACAGGTCACTGAAACCGGGGACTGTCCCTCGTCAATGCAGGTCACCCTACCACCCTGCAAATATGCAGCTACAAGGTTAGCATGGCTAACGGCTAACTGCTAACTACCTTGTATATTTCGTAGACATTCCCAAGTCTAAATAGGGGGAGTTTTCCTTTTTCCTCCCACTCTTTGCCGACATTGAGTGAATACAGCCATGCTAGTGTGAGTCTCTACTTACGCACAGCTATGCGTCATGCTAAATGCTATGCGTCATGCTAAATGCTATGCTTTACATTGCATAGATCTTATCTAAAGCGTCTTACAATAAGTGCTTTCAACCAAGAAGATGCTACTGACAAAAGTACATCAACTAAGCAAAACCGCACATGCATTTAGCACTCTGCTAACTTGCTTCCAGTGACAATGCTGACATGTTGAATTTTAGCAGGTCATATTTTTTTATCATTAGGTTACTTTTTCTAATTGGCACTGAACACAAAAATACAGTCATTGCTGAGAATGACATTACTTTAGCAGGTATTTAGTCATAAACCAAAGTATTCCAAATTGAGGACGGTGCAATAGAAAGTCAGGAAAACACCAAAGTCCTTAAAATGCATCCTCTAGGGATCTTAAATATATGTGCAATAGTCTTTGCTAATCCATATATTTGTTGAGCTATTTCAGTCTCTTGACCAAAGAGGTGGAAGGACACACAAGCATTGCCATTCCTAGAGCTACGCATGTAACATGGCTGAAAACCTTTAAACATGAACCATCAGACAGCAGGTGAGATTGTCTCAGTCAACACCTCTGTCAGAAATGTGTTTTAGGGCCAGACTCAAAGCTTCTTGTACGTGTGAAAAGGAAAAGAAAGTGTCCTTAATACTAAACATTAATACTACTTTTATTAAATGTGATAGCCTGGTTAAACCGCAATCTCCTAGATGAATGAGAGGAAGGGAGTGTGTTTGCAGTGACAGTTCGCTGGTAACTAAGCGAAGGCGTCTAGGCTCCCCGTGTCAGCACAATGCTGCAGAGAGTTGGTGATTATTCCGACTTCTCTGAGACTCTGCCTCAGCACATGTGGTATGGACAAACTACAGCAGAGGCGAGTGTGACAGGTATGTATGACAAGTGTGACAGACAGCGAGGCATGAGCGCTGTCAAAGGGTGTCAAAGAACTTGCTGATGTGACATTTGTCGGTAAGAGTGAGGTTCAGCAAAACACCTCAAGAGGCAGAAAATATAACAATGGGTTTACGATTAGCCTCAAAATCACCGTGAGGGTTTTATCTCTGGAGTTAGAATTTAAAAGAAATATACGGTTACTTTAAAGGGACTGCACAACATTTACTGTAGAACGTTGGTACAGCAACAAACAACTATTTTCTCTGTAAAGATAGAGTGGAGTAATGGCGTCCTGAGAAGAGAATCGAGGCCCTCTGTGTGAGTTTCTTTTGATAGACGGTCGGGTTAAAACGTCCTTATTTCACATATTGGGGTAAGAGCCATGTGGAGGCAATCCCATCCCATTTTTTTCAGTATTTCAAAAGTTAAGCTCCTTTAATCGTCACATGCAACGCGATTCCACTATTTCCAAAATGCCTCACGTCGTGATATGTGCGTGCACTACTTTTCTAGCAGTGGCTGCCCCAGTGGGAATTAAACAGCTGTCCCCGTGGAACATGCATGCTGGGTTACAGTTAGCTAATTAAGCTACTTGAATTCAGTTCAGCTTTATATTGTGCTCCATAGATGCTACAGCCTTAACAAACCCATTCATTTTATGATATTCTAGGGGACTTTTCTGAATTTGGAGGGATTTCTGCACGCGTGTGAAAGCCCCACGAGCTAGCATTGACAGGTGGGTGGGTAATTTGTGTAGAAAGGGAGCTGAAAACTGACTGAGACCATAAAAACATCAAGGTGCAAATACACTAAATGCCTTAAGTATGATGGGCACTTTCACGAAATACACCAAGGATGTTAATCCAAAATGTAACCTAGTGATGTCGAAGTACACAAGGATTTGTAAAACAACTGAGATTGTGGATATGATGCATGGATTTGATACTTGAGGTACTAAGGTAGGCTGAGAGGAGGACATCTCCGAAACGCACTCAGATATCCCAAAATAAAACTGAGCAGTTTTGTTTGATCATCAGCTCTCTGATAGATTATGTAAGAGTTTGAGATTCAAACAATAATCCCTAGAGCTCAGCCTCCTCTCAGCAGTCACGCAACATGTTCCCATTGTTCGAACGCAGCGTTTCCTGTAAGGTGTGCGCCTCTCATAATTTGCACCGTATGGATGTGGTGATCCCCACTGTCCGCATCACAAAATCAGCACATGTGCACGCACATCATGCATGCGGAGAGTGTAGTAGAGCGACTCCCTTTGTAGCACCAGTTCCCCATGACTCACGGACACATCCGTGTAAAGGGCTTAACACAAGGTAGGAGGGGATAAGCAGCACCCCTGATGTTTAAGCTGCCTCTGCTTTGAAGCAGATGTGAGCATGTGTGTTCGGTCTCTCTCTCTCTCTCTCTCTCTCTCTCTCTCTCTCTCTCTCTCTCTCTCTCTCTCTCCTCCTCACTCTCTCTTCGTTTACGAGCCCTAAACCGAACGTCACGACTGTTAATGAATCTTGATCAGCCCACTGAAAATGAAGCTAATCTATTGCGAGGGAAATGGGGCAGGAATTAGCTTCTTCAATCCACCACTGGTTTCCTTTTAGCATCTTAGGTATCCCTCCATTTATCCCCATGCATTTTTTTTTAGCTGCATCCCAACTCACAACAACTAGTGGTTGTTGTTGACTGATGCCTGCCGTTCGTTCAGATGACAAATACTGGCGTTCATTTATTGCAAGTGATGATTCATTTCATGCTTGTCACAAAGCCCTGATACACATGAATTGAAATTCCAGCCCTGAAAATTGACGTGTTTATTAGTTGACTGAAGTTGATTAAACAGGAATTTCAATTCATCTCATTCAGTTTTCAGCCAGGAATGATTTAACTGAAATTGAATGCACTGCAACCCAAAGTATCAGGTGCCACCTCAGTCCAACTCTCAGGCAGCAGACTCTCTTGTATGTTAAGTGTAAATGTGTTTGTTCTTCTCGTAGACCATTGTTCGAGGGAACCGGCCACCCAAAGATGCTTCCATCAACGGCCTGCTGGAGGATTTTGACAACATCTCAGTAACACGCTCCAATTCCCTGCGTAAAGAGAGCCCGCCGGGACCCCACCAGGCTGGGAGCAGCTCCAAACCCTCCGGCAGTGGGCACCCTAATGCCCCTGAGGAAAACGGATTCAACCATTACTATTCCCGCTACTCCTGTGACCTAGACACCTCCAGCAGGGACTTCTCTCTTGATCCCAGCAAGCCGAGCTTCTCTATAGATGGGGACTGGGCAGTTGGGCGGCACTATCGATTTACTAAGCAGAATGGTCACTCCTACCCCATACGCAGCCCCTTCTATCCGGACGCCATGCCCCAAAAATCGGACTATGGCAAGCTTCCCCCGGACTACCACACCTACTTGGAGAGTAAAGGTCGCTCGGCTGATGAGGTGGCCTCCACAGTGGGGAGTGGGGTGGGCTCCAGCGGCTACTATCGGGCGTCTGTGGGTGGTTCGTCCAGCCAGGACTACCGGGACACTTCAGTGGGCACGCCTTCTCGTGCCTCGCTACATAGCGAGCAGATCAACTACCCAGACAGTGAGTGGAGCTACGGCGGCCTGCGGGACGAATACGAAAAGCGACCCAAGAGTTCCTATGTAACACAGACCAGCCCCACGCCGGCTATAAGGCAGCGATCTCGGTCAGGCTCTGGGCTGCAGGAGCCAAATGTCCCCTATGCAGCCAGCGGGGCTTTCAAGAACCCTCCACAGGCCCACCCATACAGCTCCTACACCTACCCTCGCCTCTCGGAGAGTCTCGCTAACTCACAGACCTTAACCAAGGTACGCATCAAACACAAAACCTATGCATTCTAGTATTAAAAAAAAAATCTTCTATGAAGATAACTGTGATAGGGACATTGACACTGTTTCCTTCAAACTGCAGATCATTGTATGAGCTACAGTGGCTGCCAGTAAAACAGGTTTCAGTACAGCACTCCACTCACCCCTGACAAGCCTGTAGAAACATTTCAGAGGAAATTACACAGATGTATCCCCACATTTAGTCCCACCGCCCATCCACCTGCAGTCTCTTTCAAATATAGTCCTCTCTCTCTCTCTCTCTCTCTCTCTCTCTCTCTCTCTCTCTCTCTCTCTCTCTCTCTCTCTCTCTCTCTCTCTCTCTCTCTCTCTCTCTCTCTCTCTCTCTCTCTCTCTCTCTCTCTCTCTCTCTCTCTCTGTCTCTGTGTTTCTACTTCTCTCTCATTCTCAACCTGTACAATTCTTTTTCTGGCCTTTCTGCCGGATAGATGGTGTCAGCTATTAATCTACTCTTCCCTGACGGAGGCAGGCGCTGACACATACAGAATTACCCCTCTTCAGTAGCCACTGTCTCTCCACACAGATCAATTAATGCTTGTGCAGACCGTCGACCAGAGAGCTCTGACTTACAGAAAGAGTTACAGAGACGAGACAATAGAGAGGCATAAAGGAATGTAGAGAGAACAAAGAAAGAAATGAGACGCAGTGACATGGCAGGAAGAAAGTGAAAAAGAAAATGAGAATACCAGAACCAGGGAGAATAGTAAACTAACATGTAATAATTATCTGTCACATTTTGATAGAAATTGTGTGTTTTTAATGATCATGTAATGTAAAACCTAAATGTACAAAAATGACAAAGAAAATGTGCAGAATAAATAGAGCATTATACAAAATTCTGCTCACAGAAATACGCTTTTAGGAGTACTTTACAACAGAATATGCACTTAGCTAGCAAAGGAAATTATATACCAGTTACAATATAATTATTTTAATTACAACAATACAACAGAACGTTACAATTGAAGTTATGTGTGATATTAGCGTGGTGTGTCTAAGGAAAGGTTACATTTAGACAGCTGTTTGTCATTGCATAGAAGTGGTATGTTATGTTTGCAAATGATGCGGAGAGGCTACTTATAGTGTTCTGGGTCAAGAATAACCAGTTCCATACGTCATCATATCATGGGTGCCTCTAAGCAAAGATGTGAAAAAATAAATAAATACAAAAAACAAACCAGCAGGTTTTGCAGATAAGCACCTCAAGGGTAGATGCTAGATCGTAGTTGCCGAATGTGTCACCGAACATAACGTGCATACTGTGCAAGACAGCAAACAGATGGTTATTTGAACCCTGCTTAGAAGCAATATTATAGTTAATAAATATGAGGCCAAACACAGTAATAATATATTAATCTATATTCTTTATACATGAAGATGTGACTCAACTTGTAAGTAATGAAATGTAATAATAACCTAACCCAAACCTTAACCGTTCATAGCTAGCTAGCTGCTGACTAATCACATTCAGTAACTACATTCTAGCTGCGATGAAATAATAAATTATTATTGATATGAAAAAAATATATCTGTTATATTAGCAACATTGTTAATAATGTGTTTCATAGCTTATAGCTTCCCTTCCATTGTGTATGAAACTCCTGCGCTGTAAGTATGTTGGCACTGGGAGAGCGCGTTGTGCTCCAGTGGAGCAGTGGGAGAGATACCCAAGGGATTCTTCCACACACAGACAAACCCTTAATGCATTAGTGGCTGTGTAATGTAACCATATGCCTCCAGTATAATTTACTCATGGTGATTCTTCCAATATTATTATATAGACCTGTTTTCCTAGAAGACATGAGAATAGGTTATAAGGCAACAGCAGGGGGGTCACAATAACACAATAACGGTCACTCCAGTAGGTGTTCTTTATGTTATTTATTTATATATTCTTCATATCACTCTCCAAAGTTTCAGTGCCCCATTAGGCCCGTTATAGAGGTGTGCGTACCGCTATCACAGCTCTCCACCATACCTCCTTCACAGACAGTGAGACCAGTAGCTGAGAGGAAAACTGTGTTTGCTGATGTAGATCCCAGGGTGCCTTTATGAAAAGCCATTTAACCTGCATGCTTCAGTAAGTAGCCACGGAGAATGCAAGAGTAGCAGGATTGGAAGTGATGCAGGGGAAGGTCATTTTTCTTACATATTGTGTATTATTACCTCTTTCTGAGTCATTGTGCTTGAGGAGGCACATTTGCTCTCCTGAAAATGTACAGTATGTGCCGGGAATGTAAAGATTTCACAGGATGCAGTCTCGTATATTGATCCAAAAAGCCCAAAAAGATATGAACTCCCATCAAATTATATTAAGTAAATATTGGATTTGATGTGTAGTGTTTCATAAAATCTTCAGTCAAATTAAATATAGGCCATAGTGAAGAGTGGGCTGAAAAAAAATCAATGCACCCTAATTTGGCTTGTGATGTTTGGAGATTTTGCAGCAGCGGTATGAAAAAAAGAACAAAACAAGGAGTCATCTGGCAGCTTAAGAATCACTATTCTTCTCTGCTCATGGACCTTGTAACAAACCCAGCCCTCTCTCTCCTCTCTCATTCTCTATCTTTTCTTCTTTTCCCTTCATTCAGCCCACTCACACCACTGAAGTAAATCCTTCTTTTTCCCTGCTGTTGTTGGGAGCCAGTGGGGATGTAATCGTAGACGGCACGGAGACTTGGCCACACACAGACACACACACACACACACACACACACAGACACAAACTCAGACACATTCTCTCTCTCGCTCTCTCTGTCTCTCTCTCACTCTCTCTCTGTGTTTTGTGGCGAATGCGAGCTCAGTGCCGCAGCTCTCGGTGACAAATTGATGTTGCGGCACTTTCCCTTTCTGCAGCCTTAGCATAAAACTGGCCGAACGATGTTCCACCACGGAATTCAATTTCACAGTTGAGTTAGGTTGTTGATTACCCTGCCAAACTCAGATTAATGCGCGTTTAACCAACATGGATCAGGAGACCCCTGGCTGACAGCCAGCGGTGCCGGCCAACGATAGAAGGAGGTTGGTTGGGGGGTGGGGGGCGTCTGAGCTGCACCCCCCCACACACACCTGCCTGAGAGTGATTGATTAAAAGAGTTCACACCAAGTAATTATACACCATCCCAACACATCGGGGCTCCTCCTCCAGGCCTGGCTGTGCTTCTTGTAATAGTAAAGAGAAAGAGTGATAGTCACAGAGAGAGAGATAAATGAAAGCAAAGGGAAAAAGGGAGTTTATTTTAATACCCTCTCAGTCATGCTGGTTGAAGAACATTTTTGGGAGGTGTGGGAAAGGTAATTTAATTTAATCTCTGCAGGGTGGAGGCAGCTTGATCCATTATTGGCTGTATATTTTCTATAGTCCACCCTGGACTATTGATATTTAGCCATTACACTCTCATTATTTTGTCTTTAACTTAAACAGAATAACACTTTCTTTGTATGTATGCTGTAGCCTTTTCATTCCTCTGCTTGTGTTATTGTGACTGACTGTAAAGCAGCTGGACATGGCAGAATTCATTTAATCACTTTAACCAAGCCAGGCATAATTTTTCTCAGACCATCTATAATACTGTACACTGAATACACTGAAAGATGTGCTATGCTAGTTATGACAACATTTTATATAAATGTCTAATAGGATACAATTATGAAGTGATGGCATTTAATATCCAGAAGGCCAACTTCACTGTGACATCATAATGCAAAAATGCTTTTCTGGCCATTATTCAGCGTAACTCAGGAACAGAGGAGGACATATTTGGTCAAATACGTAATTTGATGACACTAATCTTGAAACTGCATTTGTGTGTGTACTGTACGTCAGGCCTGTTATGAGTCAGAGCAGTTCAGCTGAGTCATACAACTGAGCTTTTAATAGTTCTCTATGAGTGAATCTCTACATCCTCACTGTGTGCATGTGTGTATCAGTATTCATGCTCCAGCGTAGCTTTAAAGGAGACTCGGGTGTTTTGAGGATCTTAAGGAAGAGGTGTGTCCCAGATCTGGATGCTCCCCTGGGCTCCTATTTGATGAATGGAATAGTTGTGGGGTGGTAATGATAAAGTATGGTCCCTGCCCTGTGGACTAAATGTCCTCTGTTAGGTCTGTCAAGGGGTAATGTACCTGGTGCAGACGGTAGACCTGGCATTATACTGTGGACTGTGTGTGTGGTGCTGCATTAACATTGGCGCATCTAGCACAGTAACATATATAAGTAACGTACCAATGCACGCAGTATACCCATGTCTCAGAGCCTGTGTAAATGGACAGTGTTTGTTTCTTTACATTTTTAATGACCATGGCCTTGTGCTCTCCTCTCCAGGGTGACTACGAGCGTCCTGCACGTGACGGCAGTCCCCAGGTTACGAGTGGTGAAACCTACCCCCGGGGGCCTCTTAAGCAACCTCAGAGCCACATCAAGCCGCCTGGCTACCCCCCAGCGCACCTGCCCTACCCTCCTGTCTTTCACCACTACAAACCTTCGCCCTACCATCACCCCCCCTCCCAGCCCAGCCCACCATACACCCCTCAGGTACAGTATGTTCATTATGTTCAATCAAACAAGTGACGACAAACATTTTAGAGATGCTCGAATAAGGCTTTTAGCAGACAAATCAGAAATCAGTCGTACACCGCATTAAAGGAAGAGCTGACGGGTTGGTAGAGGAAAGCAGTGATGTTAGGCCGGCTAAAGCAGCTTAATTAAGGTGCCTTTTACAAGATTTGCCAATTACATGCATTGAAGGGAATCAGCTGATCCATCAGCTGACAGCCGATGGGGCTGGGATGTGAGCTGGGCTTGACTCTCTGGCCTGCCTGAATCAAAGCTGTGCTCAATTCCTTAATGATTCAAGATAATATTCTGCTTCTTAAGCCATATAAACCATGATACAAACCCACTGAAGTGTAATGCATTTATGTTGTTTTGGAAGTCAGTGTTGTTTACTTCAATGAAACAGGGGGAATTTCCCCAAATACAATTCATGTAGGAAATCTGTGTGTGTTTTAAACACAGGGGGCCTACTCACAGCCTTCATCACCCTACATCCCCCCGGGGGCTTACCCGCCTCCTTCCTGGGGTTCCAGCTCGGACACTCAACCCTCCAGAGTGTCTCATGAGCAATTCAGAGCTGCACTTCAACTGGTGGTAAACCCCGGTGAGAAATGGACCACAAAATGGACTCCGACATACCTTACATAAACATTTCTGTTTTTAAAAAAAAAAATGATTTTACTGTTGCATCAAAATTTAAACATAATTGTGTTTGCCTACAGGCGACCCTCGGGAATACCTGGACAGCTTTATCAAAATTGGCGAGGGCTCCACGGGTATCGTGTGCATCGCCAGCGAGAAACACAGCGGCAAGCAGGTGGCTGTGAAGAAGATGGACCTCAGGAAACAGCAGAGGAGAGAGCTGCTCTTTAATGAGGTGTGAAAGACTGACAGAGATGGGGCGTAACTGCAGTACACTTACCTCCAGCATGCTCACACCCAAAGCAGCACATTTTAACACAGACTGTCATCGCTAGATGTTCATACTGCAGCTGCAGTTCTGGTCTTGTATGTGTTTTGTAGTATTCATTTGGATGCTTCATGTTTGATGTTATACTGCTGCTGTAGGTCAGTTTGACCCACACACATAAAGAGCCTGACGCCCACTCCCCACATGTGAGATCAGAGTTGGCTGCTGCTTGTTTGAGCTATCAGCAATCAGAGATGAAACTGCTTTAAAAGGCATCATTTAGCGTGGCTCATTTTGTGCCAAATGTGTAAAAATAAATGTCAGCATCCCACAGCAAACAGAAACCTGCTTACCAACAAAAAAAAACAACCACAAATTTACGTTGCATCTATTCCCCTCGCATATATCCACAGCAATCAAAGCACGAGCACATTCTCACATCTGTAATTGCATTCATTTGCTAAAAATGAAGTAGCGTTCACACTGAAAGCCCTGAAATTATTCATAGCTGTTTCTCTTCACGGTGTGCCAACCATTGAAAAATGAGCTCCATATCTTTCGCACTCGAATTGAATTATATTTGCAGACAAACTTCATGATTGCTTGCTTAGCAGAAAGTGTGTGTGTGTGTGTGTGTGTGTGTGTGTGTGTGTGTGTGTGTGTGTGTGTGTGTGTGTGTGTGTGTGTGTGTGTGTGTGTGTGTGTGTGTGTGTGTGTGTGTGTGTGTGTGTGTGTGTGTGTGTGTGTGTGTGTGTGTGTGTGTGTGTGTGTGTGTGTGTGTGTGTGTGTGTGTGTGTGTGTGTGTGTGTGTGTGTGTGTGTGTGTGTGTGTGTGTGTGTGTGTGTGTGTGTGTGTGTGTGTGTGTGTGTGTGTGTGTGATGTATGTTAGCATGTAAGTGAGCACAGATGTGAAGCGGTGGGTGTTCAGTTGGGAGCTAATTTGCTCTGTGTAATCCTATTAATTTCTGAATGTAATCCTTTTATAGTTAAGCCTCCAGAACGTGTTCACATTAGACAAAGAAAAAAGTTCAATTAATAAATCATTGAAATGACATGACTACATTTAATAAATAAGTGAAATGGTATATGAGTCTCTTTGGAACATATTTATTGGACGCATTACATGCATTCGTACATTTGATTTAATGTACTGATATAAATGCAGCGATGAATTTGGCAATTGATAATAATTGTTTTAAATGAATACATGTTTATCATATAAAAATATATCATTTAGAGGTTAAGGTCCGTGATAGCTCTGTATCATGTGACATTCCAAAAAAAATGTCAATAGCAATTCATCTCATCTCATCTTCAGCCTCTTATCCGGGGTCGGGTCGCGGGGGCAGCCGCTCTAGCAGGGGACCCCAAACTTCCCTTTCCCGGGCCACATTAACCAGCTCTAACTGGGGGATCCCGAGGCGTTCCCAGGCCAGTGTGGAGGTCTAATCTCTCCACCTAGTCCTGGGTCTTCCCCCGAGGCCTCCTCCCAGCAATTATTAAAAGTAAATGTGTAATGAAAGTAATTTCCGTCTGTCTGTCTGTCTGTGTGTGTGTGTGTTCTAGGTGGTGATCATGAGGGACTACCATCACGAGAACGTGGTGGACATGTACAACAGCTACCTTGTGGGAGACGAGCTGTGGGTTGTCATGGAGTTTCTGGAGGGCGGGGCCCTCACTGACATTGTGACTCACACCAGGTAACCTCTCTCGATTATAGAAATACAATAGTCAAAGAGTAACAATACAGAAATGAATAGGTTACGAAACAAGTACTAGACCTGCAAGCAGGTGTAAAGCTACTGTACAGCCAAGATACAGTTATTTGAACTTAGCACAAAGACTGGACACATGAAACAGCGAGTCTGGCTCCCTCTAAAAGTAATGAAATCCATGTACAAGCCCCTCTAGAGCTCAAAAACCAAAGAGTACAAATGTGTTTTTTTCAGGTGTGGTTGCCGGACTACGGGTAGTCTTCTGTATGGATTAAACAAACATGATGTAAAACGTTAATTAGTTAAGCTTTAGAGGTGCTGCTAGGTCTTTGGTTTTTTTTGCTACTTTTGGACAGAGCCAGAGTAGCTGTTTCAAATCTTTTTGTGCCAAGCCAAGCTAACCGGCTGCTGGCTACTTAACAGACAACATGAGTGGTGTTGATCTTCTTATCTAACTCTTAGCACTAAAGTGCATAAGCACATTTCCCATGATGGCAAATTATTATATCTGTATATGGACAGACTGTAGTAATATATTTCTGATGGCAGGAAATAAGGCCGCAGACCTATCGCGTGCGTGCGTGCGTGCGTGCGTGTGCGTGCGTGCGTGCGTGTGTGTGCGCGTGCGTCAGTTGTATTAAATGACTTGGCCTTGAGTGTGTTTATATGCTGAGACGGACAGAGGAGGCAACCATATGGGAGAAGGCTGCCGTCCTCCAATTTTATTTGAAATTTCTGAATGATTCGCTGTCATCAGATGGATTTAACTGGTAACCAGCCATCAAAGCTGTGTTGTTAAAATATCATAAGGTCATTTAATGTACTCCGCACAATAGAAACCTCACTAAGATGCATGATTTCACAAGACAACCAGGAGAAACAAGCAGATGGGCTGTAATCCAGTCGTGCGTTGGATAGTTTCAGGACTATTGTTCTCCAACTTTCGCTAATTGCGTCTCTGTTGTCGAGCCGTGTTTCTGAGCTGCCGCCTCATTGTTTTAAGCTTACTTTGTGCTTGGTGTTTAATTACAGTCATTTGCGTGGAATGTCAGCATTAGCACTTTGCGGTGTCGGATGCTAATAACACGCTTTGGTGAGGCTGAGCACCGCTGCTACCGTGAAGTATTTTGAACACACTCTCTTCTCCCACACAGATGTTTGCCCGTTTGTGTGTTCAGTGTGTGTCTAACATGTGTGTGAGCAAGAGAGAGTTTGAGTATACACAGTGTGAGTGCTTTTAGTCAAGGAAATCTCAGTAAGGAGGATATTATTTGGCACACAAGTACAATTTTGTGTGTGTAATATTTCAATATTCTATATATATTCTTGCAAATATGAAACAAAAAAAAAGAACTAAACGTTTATGAAACTGAACCCCAGTGGATGATTACAATCTCATTATTTGTATTGAGTCAGATCAGTAACCATACAAACTGACCACTTCATTTCATTATCAGGCCTTGTATATTTCCATAAAGAATATGACAGTACGTCTTTTTTCCCTTATTGAGTTTGTCCAGGTGGAAGCTTTGTGCTATTTCTGTGAAGCCTTTTGTTGTGGAAATAACTGCTGCCTGTCTCGCGTCCTGCAAGCCTCATCAGCTCACAGGGCTGTTGGCAGCAAACGTACACACCACGATACGTGAACACACACAAACACAGACACACACGTGCACACACACACACACACACACACACACACACACACACAGACCGAGGCGAGTCAGCAGAGGCAGACCGGGTGTCCGTCTTTCGGAACTATTTTAGTCACGTTCAGATTTCAATTATACTGTAGAGTTTGTTAATGAGCTGCACTTCACAGGGACTTTATCCAATATAAGTGCAAAAGCGTGTGTGTGTGTGTGTGTGTGTGTGTGTGTTGTACGGATGCCTGTATATTTTCGTGTGTGTGGGTGCATGTTTAGTCCTCCTCCCCTTGACAACCTTTTCAGGCTCATTAAAACTGTTTTTCACGTTGTGTTAGAAACAATTTTCTATTTCAGTGATCCTGTTTTCCGTTCAATTGTGTGTGTTAATTTGTGTGTGTGTTGGGGGGGGGGGTTGTAAGAGGTGAATTGTTTTTGCATACACGTCTCCCTCCGCTTTGAGTTTTTTACATTAGCAGAAGGTTCATTTATCTTTTGTGATTGTAAATGCATACATGTGTGACAGTAAAATCTGCTGCAATCTACAGTGTGGAGTGTGTGAATCTGTGTGTGTGTGTGCGTGTGTGTGTCTGAAGTGTTTGAATCTATGTGTGTGTGTGTGTGTGTGTGTGTGTGTGTGTGTGCGTGCGTGCGTGTGTGTGTGCGTGTAGGGGGTGGCCTTGGGGTTGTTTCTCATAATTCAAGTTTATAAGCGTCTACTCAACAGTGGGATCTTTTAGACTGAGGATGAAAAAGGGGTGTGTGTTGAGAGAGTTAAAGATGTATAGCTACTTGTGTGTATGCATGAACATTTACATGTACTACGTATTTTGTATATTTTCTCGGCCTGTGCTTGCAAATAAGCATGACTCTATTTCTGTACATGTGATGGCTGCTCAGCGCATACACACACACACACACACACACACACACACACACACAGACACACACACACACACACACACACACACACACACACACACACACACACACACACACACACACACACACACACACACACACACACACACACACACACACACACATATATAAACACATGGCATGGCCTGGCCAGCTGGGTCTGGATGTTAATGTTCATTGGAGCTGTGAGTTCCTGTGTGAGCTCAGTCAGACGCACTGCATCGCCCTGTCTCTCCATATGGGACCCTCCAGCCGCTGCAGGCTACAGAGGGGGTATTTTTTAAACCACATTTCTGCTCCATCTTCGTTGTGCTGAACTCTTCAGTATGACAGCAAAGTCTGAAACAGGAGGTATCACTTGAAATATTAAATTACCTTTCTTTAGGTGTTGGTTATAAGGTCTTTTTGTTGTAGTTTCTTTGAAAATAAGTGTAAAATTAGGAATACAAATTGATTTAATACGATTGATTTAAGACATTTATATTTTATTATATATATTTTTTTATAATCGGGTCCTCCTCCGTCACAACCACCTATCTTACTTCTCCCCTTCCCACAATGCACCACAGAGAAAGATAGTGATCAAAATACGGAACATACAGAAAACGTTTATTATATCCTTGAAGAAAATATTCATACAATAGACTGGATCTTGTCTGTAGCTCTGATAATAAACACAATTTTATAAATACACATGAAAATAGGTAATTTGAACAATAGTTCATAATGTTTATAATAAGCATGACATGGGCTCATTAACTGCCATGAATATGATAAAATTACTATGTACTACATTGCGGGAGAGTGAAACCGTAAAATCCAGGGTAACCTTTTTTTTAAACAAAAAATAAAACAACAATATAATAATATTTATACTAAATAAATTAATAAAAAAGTAAAAGACCCTCTACTGCACTTACAAAAAATGTCAGACTTTTCTCACCTCCAAAAGGAACATTACAATTATGACCTCTCCTCGCACCAAATCATTTTCTACACTTCCTAAATGCTTCCCACATTTGTAGGTTTTAGAAAGCTTGAAAAACATTTAAAATTATAAAGCATCCAATCTGATTTATCTTATGTTCTCTCTCTCTTATTTTGCGTATTTCTGGTCAGAGTCAATGTTGCATGTTGCATATTACATATAACATTACATACACTGTGAAAGTATCAAAACCCTCAATCTACAGAGGAATGCACACAGCCCGTATTCAGCAACTGTGCCTTTAAACGAGCTGTCAGGACTTGTGTACGGCTGTGATGTCACAACTACACTATATACAATTATATTTCAACAAGAACTTCAATTGATGCTTGCGTATGTGTGTGTGTGTTTCCTCGCAGGATGAACGAGGAGCAGATAGCTACAGTGTGTCTGTCGGTGCTGAGGGCTCTGTCCTACCTGCACACGCAGGGCGTCATCCACCGTGACATTAAGAGCGACTCCATTCTCCTGACCAGTGATGGCAGGGTAAGTGCACATGATGAGTGTGTGTGTTTTTAAATGTGTTTAGATATACTATTCATTCACACTCCTCCATTTGGTGTGTTATTAAACCCAGAGATCCCTGTTTAAACGGGGATCTTACTAATACCCAAGCTATTAATAACCAATGCTACGACCCTTGTTCCTGTCACTGGTGATTTCAGTGCGACGCACACACTCTCACACACTCACTGACCTTCTCCATGAGTGCCACTCCTGCCAGGCAGTACCAGAAACTCATCATCATCAATTACCACTCGTGCCCCAGTAATTAAATCCTGCCTAATGCCTCCTAACGAGCTGATAAGATATGATTAATTGAAGGCTAATTAACCACTAATACGTGAGATTAGTGTCTTCTATGAAAGCTCTTCATCACAATGGGTCAGTGCACTTCTTGACATCAAACGCAGACATTCTGAAGTAATACGGTCTCTACTGTACATCCCACACACCTACACGACTGACAGTGGGTACCTGAAGGCAGCATGGTGTTTGTGTGTGTTTTCTAGATCAAGCTATCAGACTTCGGCTTCTGTGCCCAAGTTTCCAAAGAGGTGCCCAAGAGGAAGTCCCTCGTGGGCACACCCTACTGGATGGCACCAGAGGTCATCTCTAGACTACCTTATGGGACTGAGGTGAGAACGACACACACACACACACACATGGATAAACATTGAACCACAGAGACATCCCAGAATATTGTATGTTTACTATATCAGCAATGTAGAGAGTAGAAAAAGGTTCTTGTGTTTGGAATGCAGAGTTAGCGGGACGAAGGAGTAAGGGAAGGTTTTCTCTATGAAGGAATTGTTGGGTCTATGTAAATCATAAAAAAGTCAGAGTCTGGTCTATACCTACTCTGTAAAGTGTCCTGAGATAACTTTTGTTATGATTTGGCACTATAAATAAAATTGAATTGGATTGTTTGCTCTGTTTTACTGTGCTGCCTTTAGCTCCAGTACACAGAATGGATGTTTTTGTTTGTATCCAGGTGGATATCTGGTCTTTAGGCATCATGGTGATTGAGATGGTGGACGGAGAGCCCCCCTACTTCAATGAACCTCCTCTGCAGGCCATGAGGAGGATACGAGACAACCTGCCCCCTCGGCTAAAAGAGTCGCACAAGGTGAGAAGGACTTCAGTGCGGGCTGTTTTTGGACAGTGAGCATAGAGGGAGGACATCCAGAAGTCAAAGATGTATGACTTCATGAGTTCAGACCTATTGTGGAAGGTCAGGCCACGAACAGAATTTAAATCTCAATGATTGTAATACTAGTTTTCTTCTGTCTTAAGGTTTTTATGTACAAAAACTTTACTCCATGATCCTTTATCAGGCCAATAATGTGAGACTTTTCTCTGGTACAGCTTTGGGCTAAATGCTAATGTCAGCATGCTGATGATTAGCAGGTACATGTGCACTATGTTCATCTTCGAGGTTGAAGCACAAGGCAGAGTGAAGCAGAGGCTGATAATTGCACAGCTAAAATGTGCATGCCATATTCTTAAATAACACATATTATCCTAATATTCAGGTCCATATTTGTATTTATCAAACATGTTGAGATGCTGTAATGTTCAAAAAACATAATTTTCTCTTACTGTCTCTATTCAATTCAAAGTCTCTATCATATATCTCTATTCAGCCTCTGTCTGAAAAGCTCTGTTTTACCTATTGTGTCTTTAAGCCCCCCTCCTCAAAACCCCAGTGTGCTCTGGCATTATGTCACTTGTTGTGACATCACAACTGTACAGAAGTCCCGATGGCTGGTTTAAAGACACAGTCTCTGAATATTGGCTGTATGCATTTCTCTGTGGATTGAGCGTTTTGATAGTTTTAAATTCAGCACCATGGGACCAAATGGGAGCTTTAATACCATGTTGTTTATTTGGCAATGTTTCACCTAGATCCAGCTGAGTTAAGTTCTTTATCTAATTTATTCTTTTGGCATATATGTGTGTTTGTTGTAAACTATACAATCAATAATCATAGATTGAATAAAGGTAATAATAAATAATAACTAAAGCATTTCTGTACATCTTCAGGTGTCCTCGGTGCTACGCTCCTTCCTGGACCTGATGCTTGTGAGAGAGCCCTCGCAGAGAGCCACGGCCCAGGAGCTCCTCCAGCACCCGTTCCTCAAACTGTCTGGACCACCTTCCTGCATCGTGCCCCTCATGAGACACTATCGCCACCGCTGACCTGCCGGCCCATAAACTTGCCCTCCTCTACACTAAAAACACACACATACACACACTACCAGGGTGGCACTGCCCTCACCCAGCCAAAACACCCCGCCGCTTGGTGGCGCGCCACTAACACTCACACCTGTAACCGTGACGTAGATTAGCTAGAGGAATATCTAAGAATTTGCATTTTAAAAAACACACACACACACAACAGAGAAAAGAAGAAAAAAAAATCATCTACCATTTTGAAATGATGAACTGGAGAAGTAAGAGTGCACTGTGCCAGAGGAACTTACTAGACGTCCAGTAGAAACATGTGGGCTGGCCCGCCCCGGTGCGGTCTTCTCTCTTCCTAGACAGCTCCATCAGCAAGAGCTTCAGAGGGGTGTGACGGGCTGCTGACGTGGTGGAGGGACCTCTGGGTCCGGCGCTCTGCTCCAGACCCGAACAGCAGAGGGCAGAACAATCAGCCGCATGCAGAGAGGGGTCTATGACTGGTAACGACTGTTGTACGTCCGCTGCGTCGTCAGTCCATCTAAAGGACAGGCTGCCGCTCAGCTGCTCAAACAGAGACGAGCTCTCTCTCGTATCTCTCTTCTCACACACTAACAGTGAAAATGTATTTTAGAGAAACTTGTAAGTTTTTCTGTACAGTTTTGATAATTTGCAGTATTTTATCGTGTCGTAACCATTGTGATATGAGCAGTATTAAATAGAGTTTCTGCAGAGATCTTTCCTACTGTTTATAATCCAGTTTTTGCTTAAAGATATAAGAGATATCCCAAATAAACCCACCCACACCTAACTGTTACTAAAACTACTAAATATATTTATTATCTTACATTTGTAGACAAAGCTTCCAGTAAATGTTGGAAAAAAGGGTAATGTCAGAATTTTGTAAGACGTTTTAAAGTATTTATTTATTTATTGGAGTTGAAGGTTTATTTTTTGGTAGTGTGGCCTTTTTATTTGGGGGGGGGGGGTTATTTTGTTTTGTTTTTTGTTGGGTTTTGATTTACATTTCTAAAAGTGTATCACAGACAGTGCTATAAGTTGTTATATCACGCGAGCAATACCCCAGACCTATTTATGAAACCATGAAGCCCTGTATTTATGATACTGTAATTACACCATGCATTTAAATGTAGCACAGATGGAGTGGATTTGAGAACAAAAAAAGATTTACTCTACGCAGACCTGTTTTTTTTTAATATTAGTAGTGTCATCCTGTTTCTCTAAATGCTAAGAGGCGCCCATCCAAGACGCCGGCCTCCCACGCAGATTTTAGGATGCTGATAAAAGGTCTCGTTTTCTACTCACATCCTCACTGTCATCATCTCACTCCTTATCCCACCTCAGTCAGACACAGTCGCTATCACTGGAACTGTGCTGCCATTCTCATCTCTGGTTGGACCGGGAGAACAGTGTAATCCTCCTCCCCGCATCGTTTTTACCCATCATTCACTGTGATATGTAAATATGTGGACGTGAGTGTGTATGTGTCAGTGTATGTCAAAGAGCAAAAGAGGTAGAGCGTGTTTATCTCTGTACAACATCTGAAAGTGTGTGTGCGTGTGTATGTGTGCGTGCGTGCTGCTGGCTAATCCTTGACAATGTGTCAAGACTTGAATGAGTAACACTTATCTGTGGTGTTGGCTTGTACAGTGATATTGCATGTTTGTTATCAGTGAAGCTGGTTTCAATTAAAAAACGCCCATAAAAACATTATGATGTGTTGCATGGATTTTTCCTTCATCACCCACGACAGTCTCTTCTTCTTCTTCTCTCTCTCTGTCTCATATCAAGCAGAGATGTTTTTTTTAACAGCACACTGTCCGATTATCCAAGGGAGTTCCTTTCAATCATCAACAGTTTATTTCTCTTTGTTGTTTGGGTCTTCCATATTCTCTGAATTCAACAATCCTCATTTCTAACTACTTCACCCTTACTTCAACTCCGAACAGAGAAGCAGAAGCACACATCCAAGGATGGGCGTTGCCATAATATATGAGGTTATTTCTCTTTCTTTCCCCGAAGCCATTTCCCTCTGAAACACTATAATGGGATATTGATTTAACTCGGGCAGAGGATGGAGCTTCTTTCTCAGAGAAAAGATACCCCTGCTGACGGCCCAGTAAATAAAAGCACAAGTACTGGAGGCCAGTGGGACTTGCGGGCCATCAATGAGACACAAACTCTAGTCACTACAGTTACTATTGAGGTAAATACTTCCACATATGTACAAAAGGCAAACACTCAACTGTATCAAACACACGTGAGCATCACATTAAAGAAACGGATGACTGCTGGTGGTTGTTGTTTTTTTGCCCGAGCTTCAGATTGCATCCGTTACTAGCAACCGTTCCAATGTTGTTGTTTTTATTATATTTTACATCGTTTTTTACAGCAAATGTGTAATTAATACGATACATTATAGCTTAATTCAGGGCCATGGTTACCACTGAGGACAATGAGGATCATGTTCTATGACTTGAACAACCTGAGAAGGTGTTTGTGAGTCAGTATATTTAAATGCTAGGCAAAATAAATTAAGTAGAATTAAAAAAAATAACCCTAACCCAAACAAAACAAACCGGGCCTCACCCTAACCCCTAACCCTAACCCTATCAAAAGTTATGGCCTATTTAAAATAGGGTTAAGGTTGGAGTTAGGGTTAGGGATAGGGTTAGGGGTTAGGGTTTAGGATTAGGGTTAGGGTAAAGGGTTTAGGATTAGGGTTAGGGTTAGGGTTTAGGTTGCGCTTTCCATTGGTACCAAGATGGAGTCTCTACGACGTTCCTATCAAAAGTTATGGCCTATTTAAAACAGGGTTAGGGTTTAGGCTTAGGGTTGGGGTTTAGGGTTAGGGTTTAGGGGTTAGGGTTAGTTTAGAGACTTGAAACTTGGGCTAGCCCCCCTATTTTGTGGATGCTGAGTGGGTAGGGTTTAGGTTGCGCTTTCCATTGGTACCAAGATGGAGTCTCTACGACGTTCCTATCAAAAGTTATGGCCTAATTAAAATAGGGTTAAGGTTTGAGATTAGGGTTAGGGTTAGGGTTGGGGTTGGGGTTAGGGTTGGGGGTTAGGGTTAGGGTTGGGGTTAGGGTTAAGGTTAGGGTTGGGGTTAGGGTTGGGGTTGGGGTTAGGGTTAGGGTTGGGGTTAGGGTTAGGGTTGGGGGTTAGGGTCAGGGTTAGGGTTGGGGTTGGGGTTAGGGTTAGGGTTGGGGTTAGGGTTAGGGTTAGGGTTAGGGTTGGGGTTAGGGTTAGGGTTATGGTTAGGGTAGGGGTTGGGGTTAGGGTTGGGGTTGGGGTTAGGGTTATGGTTAGGGTAGGGGTTGGGGTTAGGGTTAGGGTTGGGGTTAGGGTTAGGGTTAGGGTTAGGGTTGGGGTTAGGGTTAGGGTTGGGGTTGGGGTTGGGGTTAGGGTTTAGATTAGGGTTAGGGTTAGGGTTAGGGTTGGGGTTAGGGTAAGGGTTGAGATTAGGGTTAGGGTTAGGGTTGGGGTTAGGGTTAGCGTTTTTAGTCGTTTTTTCCTCAGGGGGATTGTTTGTCCATAGACTTATAAGGAGCTGGATATTTGGAAAGAAATGAAAAAAAATTAAAAAATAATGGAAAAAAAAATTATTTAAAAAAAAAAAAGGGAAAGGGGGGGGGGCAACTTATTAGAAGAAGGAAGGAAAGGAGGAAGGAAGGAAGAAGGTAAGAAGGTGGAGTGAGAGAAGTGGCGAGGGGGCATGGTGTGTTTAGGTGTCATTGAGGCCTGCCGGGGTTATTGTGTGAAGTCTGTGGATCCAGATTTTTTCTGCTCTTTTTCTCTGTGAAGTTGTCCAGTGATTGTTGTGTTCTAGTCCTGAAATGATGAGGTCGGGGGGATGGGTTTGGAAGTGTTGGACGAGTGGGGTGGTGAGTCGACCCTCCCCAATGTTGTACAGGTGTTGGGATAGGCGGGTGTGAATGGAGTGTTTGGTTTCCCCTATGTAGTGTTTTTGGCAGAGTGTGCAGGTGATGATGTAAATGACGTTTGTGGAGGAAATGGATAATTGTCCAAGTGTGGGGAATTCTGTCTGTGTGTATGGGTTTTGGATGAATTTGCGGTGTTTGTAGTGATGATTGTACTGGAGGGGTAATGCCGGTCTATGGTCAGAGAATTTGGATCTGATGAGGATGGACTGGAGGTTTTTGTGTTTCCTGTAGGCTGAGATGACTGTGTGGTTGTGGAAGGCTGGGTGTTGAGGGTGGAGGGAGGAGAAGTTCTGTTTGACTTGGCGATGGAAGCCTGTTATTTGGTGTGAAAAGGTGGACACAAAAGGGATGAGATGTGTGGTTGGGGGAGGAGTGTGTTGTGTTGGGTGTCTGTTTATGTGCGGTGTGTCTGGGTCATCTCCAGGGTGGGTTGGGGAAAGGGGTAGTTTGGGGTAAGGGGAGGGTTGTGGTGGAGGGTTTCTATGATTAGGTGTCTGAGGGTTAGGGTTAGGGTTAGGGTTAGGGTTAGGTTTAGGCGTAGGGGAAGGGGGGTGGTTAGGGTTAGGGTTAGGGTTAGGGTTAGGTTTAGGCGTAGGGGGAGGGGGGAGTCTCTACGACGTTCCTATCAAAAGTTATGGCCTATTTAAAGTAGGGTTAAGGTTTGAGATTAGGGTTAGGGTTAGGGTTAGGGTTTAGGATTAAGGTTAGGGTTAGGGTTAGGGTTGGGGTTGGGTTTGGGGTTGAGATTAGGGTTAGGGTTAGGGTTGGGGTTGGGGTTAGCGTTTTTAGTCGTTTTTTCACGTTTTTGTGATGTTTTCATCTGTTTAAAGTAGTATTTCATGTTTTTTTGGTGTTTTTCATCTGTTTAAAGTCGTTCTTTCATGTTTTTTTGGTGTTTTGCTTCAGTTTTTAGTCGTTTTTTTCAGTTTTTTGGATGTTTTGCGTCTGTTTTTAGTCGTTTTTTCACCTTTTTGTGGTGTTTCGCGTCTGATTTTAGTTGTTTTTTCACATTTTAGTGATGTTTTGCGTCTCTTTATAGTTGTTTTTTCACATATTTGTGATGTTTTGCTTCTGTTTTTAGTCGTTTTTTTCAGTTTTTTGGGTGTTTTTCCATCTGTTTTTAGTAGTTTTTTCACATTTTTGTGGAGTTTTTCATCTGTTTTTAGATGTTTTTCACGTTTTTGTGGTGTTTTTCATCTGTTTAAAGTCGTTTTTCATGTTTTTTTGGTGTTTTGCGTCTGTTTTTAGTATTTTTTTCACATTTTTGTGGTGTTTTGCGTCTCTTTTTAGTTGTTTTTTCACATTTTTGTGGTGTTTTGCTTCTGTTTTTTTTCAGTTTCTTCAGTTTTTTGGTGTTTTGCGTCTGTTTTTGGTCATTTTTTCACATTTTTGTGGTGTTTTGCGACTGTTTTTAGTTGTTTTTTCACATTTTTGTGGTGTTTTGCTTCTGTTTTTAGTCGTCTTTTTTGAGACTTTGCCTACCCCCCTAATTATGGCCACGCGCTTTCCATTGGTACCAAAAAGGAGTCTCTACGACGTTCCTATCAAAAGTTATGGCCTATTTAAAGTAGGGTTAAGGTTTGAGATTAGGGTTAGGGTTAGGGTTAGAGTTTAGGATTAGGGTTAGGGTTTAGGGGTTAGGTTTATTTTAGAGACTTGAAACTTTGGCTCCCCCCCCCCCCCCCTATTTAGTGGATGCTGAGTGCACTCGTGCTGGTTTCGTTGCAATCGGACGTCGGGAACCCTTCGATATAAAACAATTGTGTGCCTATTTTTTTTCCCTTAGATGCTCATTTGTTGAGACTTCGCCTACCCCCCTTATTATGGCCACGCGCTTTCCATCGATACCAAAATGGAGTCTCTACGACGTTCCTATCAAAAGTTATGGCCTATTTAAAATAGGGTTGAGGTTTGAGATTAGGGTTAGGGTTGGGGTTAGGGTTAGGGTTAGGGTTAGGGTTAGCGTTAGCGTTAGGGTTAGGGTTGGGGTAAGGGTTGGGATTAGGGTTAGGGTTAGGGTTGGGGTTAGGGTTGAGATTAGGGTTAGGGTTAGGGTGAGGGTTAGGGTTAGGGTTAGGGTTGGGGTTAGGGTTGGGGTAATGGTTGGGATTAGGGTTAGGGTTAGGGTTGGGGTTAGGGTTGAGATTAGGGTTAGGGTTAGGGTGAGGGTTAGGGTTAGGGTTAGGGTTGGGGTTAGGGTTGGGGTTAGGGTTAGGGTTGGGGTTGGGGTTGGGGTTAGGGTTGGGGTTCGGGTTAGGGTTAGGGTTGGGGTTAGGGTAAGGGTTATGGTTAGGGTAGGGGTTGGGGTTAGGGTTAGGGTTAGGGTTAGGGTTGGGGTTAGGGTTAGGGTTGGGGTTAGGGTTAGGGTTAGGGTTAGGGTTGGGGTTAGGGTTAGGGTTGGGGTTGGGGTTGGGGTTAGGGTTTAGATTAGGGTTAGGGTTAGGGTTAGGGTTAGGGTTGGGGTTAGGGTAAGGGTTGAGATTAGGGTTAGGGTTAGGGTTGGGGTTAGGGTTAGCGTTTTTAGTCGTTTTTTAACGTTTTTGTGATGTTTTCATCTGTTTAAAGTAGTTTTTCATGTTTTTTTGGTGTTTTTCATCTGTTTAAAGTCGTTTTTTCGTGTTTTTTTGGTGTTTTGCTTCTGTTTTTAGTCGTTTTTTTCAGTTTTTTGGGTGTTTTGCGTCTGTTTTTAGTCGTTTTTTCACCTTTTTGTGGTGTTTCGCGTCTGATTTTAGTTGTTTTTTCACATTTTAGTGATGTTTTGCGTCTCTTTTTAGTTGTTTTTAAACATATTTGTGATGTTTTGCTTCTGTTTTTAGTCGTTTTTTTCAGTTTTTTGGGTGTTTTTCCATCTGTTTTTAGTAGTTTTTTCACATTTTTGTGGAGTTTTTCATCTGTTTTTAGATGTATTTTCACGTTTTTGTGGTGTTTTTCATCTGTTTAAAGTCGTTTTTCATGTTTTTTTGGTGTTTTGCGTCTGTTTTTAGTATTTTTTTCACATTTTTGTGGTGTTTTGCGTCTCTTTTTAGTTGTTTATTCACATTTTTGTGGTGTTTTGCTTCTGTTTTTTTTCAGTTTCTTCAGTTTTTTGGTGTTTTGCGTCTGTTTTTAGTCATTTTTTCACATTTTTGTGGTGTTTTGCTTCTGCTTTTAGTCGTCTTTTTTGAGACTTTGCCTACCCCCCTAATTATGGCCACGCGCTTTCCATTGGTACCAAAAAGGAGTCTCTACGACGTTCCTATCAAAAGTTATGGCCTATTTAAAGTAGGGTTTAGGGTTGGGGTTAGGGTTAGGGTTAGGTTAGGGTTAGGGTTAGGGTTAGGGTTAGGGTTAGCGTTAGGGTTAGGGTTAGGGTTAGCGTTGGGGTTAGGGTTGGGGTAAGGGTTGGGATTAGGGTTAGGGTTAGGGTTAGGGTTAGGGTTGGGGTTAGGGTTGAGAATAGGGTTAGGGTTAGGGTTAGGGTGAGGGTTAGGGTTAGGGTTAGGGTTGGGGTTAGGGTTGGGGTGAGGGTTAGGGTTGGGGTTAGGGTTAGGGTTGGGGTTGGGGTTGGGGTTGGGGTTGGGGTTAGGGTTAGGGTTGGGGTTAGGGTTAGGGTTATGGTTAGGGTAGGGGTTGGGGTTAGGGTTGGGGTTAGGGTTAGGGTTAGGGTTAGGGTTGGGGTTAGGGTTAGGGTTGGGGTTGGGGTTGGGGTTAGGGTTAGGGTTTAGATTAGGGTTAGGGTTAGGGTTGGGGTTAGTGTTAGGGTTGAGATTAGGGTTAGGGTTAGGGTTGGGGTTGGGGTTAGCGTTTTTAGTCGTTTTTTCACGTTTTTGTGATGTTTTCATCTGTTTAAAGTAGTTTTTCATGTTTCTTTGGTGTTTTTCATCTGTTTAAAGTCGTTTTTTCATGTTTTTTTGGTGTTTTGCTTCTGTTTTTAGTCGTTTTTTTCAGTTTTTTGGGTGTTTTGCGTCTGTTTTTAGTCGTTTTTTCACCTTTTTGTGGTGTTTCGCGTCTGATTTTAGTTGTTTTTTCACATTTTAGTGATGTTTTGCGTCTCTTTTTAGTTGTTTTTTCACATATTTGTGATGTTTTGCTTCTGTTTTTAGTCATTTTTTTCAGTTTTTTGGGTGTTTTTCCATCTGTTTTTAGTAGTTTTTTCACATTTTTGTGGAGTTTTTCATCTGTTTTTAGATGTATTTTCATGTTTTTGTGGTGTTTTTCATCTGTTTAAAGTCGTTTTTCATGTTTTTTTGGTGTTTTGCGTCTGTTTTTAGTATTTTTTTCACATTTTTGTGGTGTTTTGCGTCTCTTTTTAGTTGTTTATTCACATTTTTGTGGTGTTTTGCTTCTGTTTTTTTCAGTTTCTTCAGTTTTTTGGTGTTTTGCGTCTGTTTTTAGTCAGGGTTAGGGTTAGGGTTAGGGTTGGGGTTAGGGTTAGGGTTGGGGTTAATGTTAGGGTTAGGGTTAGGGTTGGGGTTGGGGTTAGGGTTAGGGTTAGGGTTGGGGTTAGGTTTGGGGTTTGGGTTGGGGTTAGGGTTTTGGGTTAAACTTGTTTTTTTGCACTGGCCTAGAGTGTTGTATAGAAGAAAGAAAAGGGGAAAGGGTGGAGAGGGATAAATATATAAGAAAACAAAAAGAGTAAGAAGAGTAAAGGTGGTGATTTTTTTATGGGGGGGGGTAACCTGAGTAGGGGTAGGGTGGGGATTGAACCTAGGGCTACTGGTTGGCAGCCTGCCGACTTATGTCTTGAGCTATTGTGATGGTGGTAGATAACATTCACCAATTTTACTGTTCTGGAAGAGTAAAGGTGGTGAAAGTTTTCTTTATGGGTGGGGGGGGGGAAGAAAGGTGACCTGAGTATGGGTAGGGTTGGGATAGAACCTAGGACTACTGGTTGACAGCCTGCCGACTTAAGCCTTGAGCCATTGTCCTCAAAGTTAGGGTTAGGGTTGGGCTTGGGGTTAGGGTTTAGGGGTTAGGGTTAGTTTAGAGACTTGAAACTTTGGGTTAGGGTTAGGGTTAGCGCTGAGTGCACTCGTGCTAGTTTCGTTGCGTTCGGACGTCAGGAACCCTTTGATCTTAAGCAATTGTGTGCCTATTCTTTTTTCCTTAGGTGCTCATTTGTTGAGACTTCGACTACCCCCCTAAAAAACAAAAAGAAGAGTAAAAGTGGAGATGGTTTTTTTTTGGGGGGGAGGAATGTAACCTGAGTATGGGTAGGGTGGGGATTGAACCTAGGGCTCCTGGTTGAGAGCCTGCCGACTTAAGCCTTGAGCCATTGTCCTCAAGGGTGTTAGGGTTAGTTTAGAGACTTCAAACTTTGGCTATCCCCTTATTTCATGGGCGCTGAGTGCACTCGTGCTAGTTTTGTTGCGTTCGGACGTCAGGAACCCTTTGATCTTAAGCAATTGTGTGCCTATTTTTTTTCCTTTAGGTGCTCATTTGTTGAGACTTCGCCTACCCCCCTAATTGTGGCCCTGTGCTTTCCATTGGTACCAAGACGGAGTCTCTACGACGTTCCTATCAAAAGTTATGGCCTATTTAAAATAGGGTTAAGGTTTGAGATTAGGGTTAGGGTTAGGGTTGGGACTGGGGTAGGTTTAGGGTTGGGGTTAGGGTTAGGGTTGGGGTTAGGGTTAGGGTTAGGGTTGGGGTTGGGGTTAGGGTTAGGGTTGGGGTTGGGGTTAGGGGTAGGGTCTTCACATAGACAATGAATGGGCGAAGCGTATATTCCAAATTTCCAGGTCAGATTCTCGTCTATTATACAGTAGCTTGGAAATTCCCGAATCCAGAATTCCAAAAAAAAAATATAAAATTCGGAATATGAAATTTGACCACTAGATGGCGGCATCGCTCCACCATTCCCGATTTGAATTTTTTATTCCAAAAATGTCCACTAGGGGCAGTATAGGCCAACTAATCCGTTTTTTAATATAGATTACTCTAAATCCGTTTTTTAACCTAATTTCATTCTAAAAAGTCAAATCTTTCCCAAATGTTCTAATTAAGTGTTTAATGACTTCTGTTTGTTTCAAAAGTGTCAAAATTGACACACTTCACCAGCCCGACCCCAGCCTTCAGCCAGAAGAGCTTCCAAGTGTCTATCCCATTGTTTGGCAACATTGAGATCAATAATCACATTTTGACTCTAGAGTTGCAGAAGGCAAACCAAGTCAGCCGGGAGAGCAGGAATACCAGCAGGGCGTGGGAATTCTTTTACACTTTTTAAGAGTGGGTCGTAGACCAAACAGACAGATGTTTTTAGAAACAGCCCCAGACGCTGTCAAACATGCGTCAGCGCTGTGCAGCTACTGCAATCTTTGGGACCAAAGTAGGCTCAGCTTGACGAAACACACGCCTCCTCGTAGGGCCCGAGAAACCGAGCTGGGGCGTCTTTGAACCACAGCTCTAGCCCCTTCCTGTCCAGAGCTACGGGACGCCAAATATTGAGTTTTTAATGCATTAAACAGCTGACCTATGCCCTTTCTGTAGGTCAGAGGAGTCTGAAACTCGGCCTACAGACATTACTTCTGACCCTTATGAGGCTCCCAGACCCCCAACTCTGCAGACCCTCAGCAAAGCTAAGTAGCTCTGTGGGGGTCCTATCGCAATGGGACCAAAACAACCTGATAGAGGGCTCAGTGAAACACGACATAGTCAAAAATCAGGCTGAAATTCCTTAAAACAACAAAAAAACTTTGATGTACGTTCTCCGGATCACAACAAACAGCTGACCTTTGACCTTTGCGAAGGTCGTAGTGATCTGGTCCTCAGCATGTTTATTTCCTGTGGTGACACGATGCACAAACTACAATTTCAGCCTCTTAACTCAATTCCTCTTTGAATTATTCCCAAAAAACCTTGCTTTAGGCTTATTTAGGCCCGATGTCCCCAAACGGCTGACCTTTGACCTTTCTGTAGGTCAGAGGGGTCTGAAACTCGGCACATTTGTCACATGTAGCGTCCCAATTCACATACTCACGTTTCAGCCCCCTGACTTACAGCTTTTTTGAATTATTCAAAAAAAGCTTTGCTAAAGGCTTTTATAGGCCCGATGTCACCAAACAGCTGACCTTTGACCTTTCTGTAGGTCAGAGGGGTCTGAACCTCGGCGCCCTGGTTGACTGTGGCGCACCGATGGACATACTCTAATTTCAGCCCCCTGACTTACAGCCTTTTTGAATTATTAAAGAAAAGATGGTTTTCCCTCCTATTTAAATGACTATTCTTACACACTGCCTTTTTGGCCGCTGCGCCGCGACCTTTGACCCCAGGGCCCCCAGATTCAGAACAGAGGATCCCCTGGAGACACTGAACAGTAATCTGAAGAAAGAAAATCCCAAAGTTCTTTAGAATTTATTTTGCCTCTGTGAAAAACTGTAAATCAGGTCCTGTTAGACTTATACAGTGTTAGACCCTGTGGCCTGGGTGGAGGGTTTAGGAGGAGCTCCTGTTCTAGAGGTCGCAGGAGTCTGAATCTTCTATATGTTGTTTGGGGTCCTGAGACGAGCGGGTAGACATCAATCGCGTGCCGCTCGGACGCGTACTTTTCGATGGGCGTGGCTTTGAACATTCGCCTTCTCCAACATTTGAGTGCTCGCTGTTGCTACAAAAATGGACCAAACGGCATGAAACTTGGCCTACAGACATAACTTCTGACCCTTATTAGGCTCCCAGACCCCCAACTCTGTAGACCCTCAGCAAAGCTAAATAGCTCTGTGGGGGTCCTATCGCAATGGGACCAAAACAACCTGATAGAGGGCTCAGTGAAACACGACATAGTAAAAAATCAGGCTGAAATTCCTTAAAACAACAAAAAAACTTTGATGTACGTTCTCCGGATCACACCAAACAGCTGACCTTTGACCTTTTGCGAAGGTCGTAGTGATCTGATCCTCGGCATGTTTATTTCCTGTGGTGACGCGATGCACAAACTACAATTTCAGCCTCTTACCTCAATTCCTCTTTGAATTATTCCCAAAAAACCTTGCTTTAGGCTTATTTAGGCCCGTTGTCCCCAAACAGCTGACCTTTGACCTTTGCGAAGGTCGTAGTGGTCTGAAACTCGGCACCCTGACCCCCTTTCATGTCCCGATGCACACACTCAAATTTCAGCCCCCTCCATCAATGCCCTTTTGAATTATTCCCCAAAAACCTTGATAATGGCTTGTTTAGGCCCGATAGCAAAGAACAGCTGACCTTTGACAAAAGTTTTCTCAAACAGGACCGAACAGGCGCTTTCTCGTAGCTCTCTACATGCTGAGTATAGCAGCCTTGAAATGAGCCGTCTGTGTCGCATCGTTGCAGAGAAATGTGGGCTAAAGTCATGTTACTTTACTATGGTATAGGCCAACATTTGGATATTGGAATGGTTATGTAGGTGACATCATAGCTGGGGTGGGATTAGGTTTAGGACCCCCCAAATTTGGTGATGGGTACAACTCACACAGCTGCAAAACATATGTGAAGCAGAGGGAGCTAGCTCACTTTTGAAAATCCCATTAAAATTGCCTTCAGAGCTGAGAAAGGCGATTTGAGCCGGCTGAGGAGAGGCAGAGAGCAGGGCGGGGGAGGGGCGACTGTGTAACTTTTGAAGCGTGGGTCCGAGAGCCACGAGCGAGACATCGACGGAAAGGCCTCGACAAGCTGAGTCAGGGCGTCTTTGAACCAAAGCTCCACCCCCTTCTTTTCAAGAGCTAGGGGGCGCCAAATATTGCATTTTTTTATCACACCAAACAGCTGACCTTTGACCTTTGCGAAGGTCATGGCAGTCTGAAATTCGGCCCCCTGGCCCCCTGTGGTGTCCTGATGCACACATTTCAGTTTCAGACCCAAACCTCAAAGCCTTTTTGAATTATTCAGGAAAAGCTTTGCTAAAGGCTTTTATAGGCCTGTTGTCACCAAACGGCTGACCTTTGACCTTTCTGTAGGTCAGAGGGGTCTGAAACTCGGCGCCCTGGTTGACTGTGGCGCACCGATGGACATACTCTAATTTCAGCCCCCTGACTTACAGCCTTTTTGAATTATTAAAGAAAAGATGGTTTTCCCTCCTATTTAAATGACTATTCTCACACACTGCCTTTTTGGCCGCTGCGCCGCGACCTTTGACCCCAGGGCCCCCAGATTCAGAACAGAGGATCCCCTGGAGACACTGAACAGTAATCTGAAGAAAGAAAATCCCAAAGTTCTTTAGAATTTCTTTTGCCCCTGTGAAAAACTGTAAATCAGGTCCTGTTAGACTTATACAGTGTTAGACCCTGTGGCCTGGGTGGAGGGTTTAGGAGGAGCTCCTGTTCTAGAGGTCGCAGGAGTCTGAATCTTCTATATGTTGTTTGGGGTCCTGAGACGAGTGGGTAGACATCATTCACGTGCCGCTCGGACGCCTACTTTTCGATGGGCGTGGCTTTGAACATTCGCCTTCTCTAACATTTGAGTGCTCGCTGTTGCTACAAAAATGGACCAAACGGCATGAAACTTGGCCTACAGACATTACTTCTGACCCTGATTAGGTTCCCAGACCCCCAACTCTGTAGACCCTCAGCAAAGCTAAGTAGCTCTGTGGGGGTCCTATCGCAATGGGACCAAAACAACCTGATAGAGGGCTCAGTGAAACACGACATAGTAAAAAATCAGGCTGAAATTCCTTAAAACAACAAAAAAACTTTGATGTACGTTCTCCGGATCACACCAAACAGCTGACCTTTGACCTTTTTAAAGGTCGCAAGTGTCTGATACTCAGCATGTTTATTTCCTGTGGTGACACGATGCACAAACTCCAATTTCAGCCCCTCACCTCAATTCCTCTTTGAATTATTCCCAAAAAACCTTGCTTTAGGCTTATTTAGGCCCGATGGCACCAATAAGGTGACCTTTGACCTTTTTAAAGGTCGTAGTGATCTGGTCCTCAGCATGTTTATTGCCTGTGGTGACACGATGCACAAACTACAATTTCAGCCTCTTAACTCAATTCCTCTTTGAATTATTCCCAAAAAACCTTGCTTTAGGCTTACTTAGGCCCGATAGCACCAAACGGCTGACCTTTGACCTTTGCAAAGGTCGTAGTGATCTGAAACTCGGCACCCTGACCCCCTTTCATGTCCCGATGCACACACTCAAATTTCAGCCCCCTCCATCAATGCCCTTTTGAATTATTCCCCAAAAACCTTGATAATGGCTTCTTTAGGCCCGATAGCAGAGAACAGCTGACCTTTGACAAAAGTTTTCTCAAACAGGACCGAACAGGCGCTTTCTCGTAGCTCTCTACATGCTGAGTATAGCAGCCTTGAAATGAGCCGTCTGTGTCGCATCGTTGCAGAGAAATGTGGGCTAAAGTCATGTTACTTTACTATGGTATAGGCCAACATTTGGATATTGGAATGGTTATGTAGGTGACATCATAGCTGGGGTGGGATTAGGTTTAGGACCCCCCAAATTTGGTGATGGGTACAACTCACACAGCTGCAAAACATATGTGAAGCAGAGGGAGCTAGCTCACTTTTGAAAATCCCATTAAAATTGCCTTCAGAGCTGAGAAAGGCGACTTGAGCCGGCTGAGGAGAGGCAGAGAGCAGGGCGGGGGAGGGGCGACTGTGTAACTTTTGAAGCGTGGGTCCGAGAGCCACGAGCGAGACATCGACGGAAAGGCCTCGACGAGCTGAGTCAGGGCGTCTTTGAACCAAAGCTCCACCCCCTTCTTTTCAAGAGCTAGGGGGCGCCAAATATTGCATTTTTTTATCACACCAAACAGCTGACCTTTGACCTTTGCGAAGGTCATGGCGGTCTGAAATTCGGCCCCCTGGCCCCCTGTGGTGTCCTGATGCACACATTTCAGTTTCAGACCCAAACCTCAAAGCCTTTTTGAATTATTCAGGAAAAGCTTTGCTTAAGGCTTTTATGGGCCTGATGTCATCAAACAGCTGACCTTTGACCTTTCTGTAGGTCAGAGGGGTCTGAAACTCGGCGCCCTGGTTGACTGTGGCGCACCGATGGACATACTCTAATTTCAGCCCCCTGACTTACAGCCTTTTTGAATTATTAAAGAAAAGATGGTTTTCCCTCCTATTTAAATTACTATTCTTACACACTGCCTTTTTGGCCGCTGCGCCGCGACCTTTGACCCCAGGGCCCCCATATTCAGAACAGAGGATCCCCTGGAGACACTGAACAGTAATCTGAAGAAAGAAAATCCCAAAGTTCTTTAGAATTTCTTTTGCCCCTGTGAAAAACTGTAAATCAGGTCCTGTTAGACTTATACAGTGTTAGACCCTGTGGCCTGGGTGGAGGGTTTAGGAGGAGCTCCTGTTCTAGAGGTCGCAGGAGTCTGAATCTTCTATATGTTGTTTGGGGTCCTGAGACGAGCGGGTAGACATCATTCACGTGCCGCTCGGACGCGTACTTTTCGATGGGCGTGGCTTTGAACATTCGCCTTCTCCAACATTTGAGTGCTCGCTGTTGCTACAAAAATGGACCAAACGGCATGAAACTTGGCCTACAGACATTACTTCTGACCCTTATGAGGCTCTCAGACCCCCAACTCTGTAGACCCTCAGCAAAGCTAAGTAGCTCTGTGGGGGTCCTATCGCAATGGGACCAAAACAACCTGATAGAGGGCTCAGTGAAACACGACATAGTCAAAAATCAGGCTGAAATTCCTTAAAACAACAAAAAACTTTGATGTACGTTCTCCGGATCACACCAAACAGCTGACCTTTGACCTTTTTAAAGGTCGCAAGTGTCTGATACTCAGCATGTTTATTTCCTGTGGTGACACGATGCACAAACTCCAATTTCAGCCCCTCACCTCAATTCCTCTTTGAATTATTCCCAAAAAACCTTGCTTTAGGCTTATTTAGGCCCGATGGCACCAAACAGCTGACCTTTGACCTTTTTAAAGGTCGCAGGAGTCTGAAACTCAGCATGTTTATTTCCTGTGGTGACACGATGCAAAAACTACAATTTCAGCCTCTTACCTCAATTCCTCTTTGAATTATTCCCAAAAAACCTTGCTTTAGGCTCATTTAGGCCCAATGGCACCAAACGGCTGACCTTTGACCTTTGCGAAGGTCGTAGTGGTCTAAAACTCGTTCCCCTGACCCCCTTTCGTACCCAGATGCACACACTCAAATTTCAGCCCCCTCCCTCAATGCCTTTTTGAATTATTCCCAAGAAACATTTTCTCTCCTTTTTTTAAAACTTGAATTCTTACACACTGTCTTTTTGGCCGCTGTGCGGCGACCTTTGACCCCAGGGCCCCCAGATTCGCAACAGAGGATCCCCTGGAGACACTGAACAGTAATCCAAAGACAGAAAAGCCAAAAGTTCTTTAAAATTTTAGGAACTTTGGATAAACTTCTCATCGCTGAGGATGGCTGAAGATGCAAATCTATGAGTACTTCAAAGGCTCATAATTCAAAGACAGTGAGAGGTATCAGGTCCATTCCTGTACTCAATGGAAGCTTGGACCTTGCTGCATCAAACACAGGGGTCTGTGTCACTCTAGGTACCAGGACCAGTGAGTTATCAAGCCAGAGACTGCTTCCAAGTTCTGATCTATTGTGGTGCTCATAGGTGCAAATCTGGAGGTACTTCAAAGGCTCATAATACAAAGACAGTGAGAGGCATCAGGTCCATTCCTGTACTCAATGGAAGCTTGGACCTTGCTGCATCAAACACAGGGGTCTGTGTCAGTCTAGGTACCAGGACCAGTGAGTTATCAAGCCAGAGACTGCTTCCAAGTTCTGATCTATTGTGGTGCTCATAGGTGTAAATCTGGAGGTATTTCAAAGGCTCATAATACAAAGACAGTGAGAGGCATCAGGTCCATTCCTATACTCAATGGAAGCTTGGACCTTGCTGCATCAAACACAGTTTGCAGTGTTACTATAGGTGCATGTTGTCCTGATGAGTTATTGAGACAGAAAGTTCTGCATTCTATGCTCGATGTTCCATGTTCCAAGATGAACAGGTGGCGTCTTCCATTCCTTTTTACATGTTCCAGAATGTGCAGGTGTCGTCATGCATTCCATGCTACATGCTCCAAAATATACAGATGGTGTCATATACTCCATGCTCCATGCTCCATAATGTACAGGTGGCATCATACAGTCCATGCTCCATGTTCCAGAATATACAGATGGTGTCATTTTTCCATGATCCATGCTGCAGAATGTACAGGTGGTGTCATACATTTCATGTTCCAGAATGGGCCTTGGAAAGGTACGTTTGTGAAGTGCATCATGAGTTTGGGACAAATGTTGTTTCAGACTGGGCTCAGGAGCATGTTTCAGACCACTTCAAAGGCTCATAATACAAAGACCGTGAGAGGTATCAGGCCCATTCCTATACTAAATGGAAGCTTGGACCTTGCTGCATCAAACACAGGGGTCTGTTTCACTCTAGGTACCAGGACCAGTGAGTTATCAAGCCAGAGACTGCTTCCAAGTTCTGATCTATTGTGGTGCTCATAGGTGTAAATCTGGAAGTACTTTTGAGGTTCACATTTCAAAGACAGTAAGGCACCAAACAGCTGACCTTTGAGGTTTCTGAAGGTCATAGTTTTCTGATACTCGGCCCCCTGGCCCCCTATGGTGTCCAGATGCACACATTTCAGTTTCAGACCCCAAACTTAATGCTTCTTTGAATAATTAAACAAAAGCTTTGCTAAAGGCTTTTATAGGCCCGATGTCACCAAACAGCTGACCTTTGACCTTTCTGTAGGTCAGAGGGGTCTGAACCTCGGCGCCCTGGTTGACTGTGGCGCACCGATGGACATACTCTAATATCAGCCCCCTGACTTACAGCCTTTTTGAATTATTAAAGAAAAGATGGTTTTCCCTCCTATTTAAATGACTATTCTCACACACTGCCTTTTTGGCCGCTGCGCCGCGACCTTTGACCCCAGGGCCCCCATATTCAGAACAGAGGATCCCCTGGAGACACTGAACAGTAATCTGAAGAAAGAAAATCCCAAAGTTCTTTAGAATTTCTTTTGCCCCTGTGAAAAACTGTAAATCAGGTCCTGTTAGACTTATACAGTGTTAGACCCTGTGGCCTGGGTGGAGGGTTTAGGAGGAGCTCCTGTTCTAGAGGTCGCAGGAGTCTGAATCTTCTATATGTTGTTTGGGGTCCTGAGACGAGCGGGTAGACATCATTCACGTGCCGCTCGGACGCGTACTTTTCGATGGGCGTGGCTTTGAACATTCGCCTTCTCCAACATTTGAGTGCTCGCTGTTGCTACAAAAATGGACCAAACAGCATGAAACTTGGCCTACAGACATTACTTCTGACCCTTATTAGGCTCCCAGACCCCCAACTCTGTAGACCCTCAGCAAAGCTAAGTAGCTCTGTGGGGGTCCTATCGCAATGGGACCAAAACAACCTGATAGAGGGCTCAGTGAAACACGACATAGTCAAAAATCAGGCTGAAATTCCTTAAAACATCAAAAAAACTTTGATGTACGTTCTCCGGATCACACCAAACGGCTGACCTTTGACCTTTGCGAAGGTCGTAGTGATCTGGTCCTCAGCATGTTTATTGCCTGTGGTGACACGATGCAAAAACTACAATTTCAGCCTCTTACCTCAATTCCTCTTTGAATTATTCCCAAAAAACCTTGCTTTAGGCTCATTTAGGCCCAATGGCACCAAACGGCTGACCTTTGACCTTTGCGAAGGTCGTAGTGGTCTAAAACTCGTTCCCCTGACCCCCTTTCGTACCCAGATGCACACACTCAAATTTCAGCCCCCTCCCTCAATGCCTTTTTGAATTATTCCCAAGAAACATTTTCTCTCCTTTTTTTAAAACTTGAATTCTTACACACTGTCTTTTTGGCCGCTGTGCGGCGACCTTTGACCCCAGGGCCCCAAGATTCGAACCAGAGGATCCCCTAGAGAAACCGAACAGTAATCCAATCAGCATGAAGTTTGGATAAAGACACAAACCCCAGCATAAATTTGTCAATTTATTTACATGTAAATTGATTAGAAAAGAAGAGATAGAGTGTTGGTTCGGGGATAATTGATAATTTCAAAGTCATCAAGTTGTGGTATAAAAACACAGCTCCCAGACTTTACATATCTCTGTAAATACATTAAATGTTTGACTTACAAAATATTGTACCACATTTCAATACATGGTATAATGCATGCACACAGATTTAAGGGTTGGACTCCCTGTGTAACAGAAAGTAGGGGGGAAAAGTACTCATAAATAGTGTACTTTCACATTTTAATACACTGTATTATGCTGCCACATAGATTAACATTTGAACTTCCTGTGTAAACAGGAAGTAGGAAGTTCATCAGTTCAGCAGGAGCAGCTGCATGGTGAGTAAGTGGTAGCTCTGTTGTTTGTTGCTTTTCTTGGACAAAATGTTTTGAAAAATGTTTGTGTTTGCCTTATTTCACTTTCTAACATCACAATGTCATGTTTATCACCCTGACCCTGCACTTTTAAAAACTTTTATATAGCATTGTGTTTCACGCACGAAAATGGTATGGCATATATGTAAATGTGGAATATTTCCAAATTTCAATCTGTCACATAATATATATAGATCGAAATTTGTTTTGTTTGTTTGTGAAGTGAGTTAGCTAGCTAGCTACATAATACACACATTTTAAAGCTAATTTGTCATTGTGTGTGGTACATTCCTGCCTTTCCCGCTCAGTCTGGAATTTTTTAGTCATCAGAAGCCCAACAAATTACGTAATGGCATTTATGTAAGCGGCTAGGCTTCACAGCTTCGCTAATTTTCCTTGGCAAGCAAACAGGATCCACAGCAAGTTAACAGGTTATTAAAAACCATCTGACGATACTTTTCGTTGATTCCAAAAACTCCCAGCATGCTGATGGTTGGAGACAATGGACGGAGGGGCCGGAATGAATGTTACGGAGCTGTGTGAGATCGATGACCTGGCCACGAGTTTGGTGCTGGACCCTCTGCTGGGTTTCAGCACCCATAAAATGAACGTCGCTCCTTTACCTGAGACACAATTTTGTGGTTTTCTCAAAGAAACCCTGCAGAGCTTTCAGCATACACATGATTTCAACGCCACATTCGACGTACTGACAGCGGGCAAACTGGCTGGTGACTATTTTAATTCTGTGGGAAGCCATCGTCAGCAACTGCTGAGGCAACATGTCTATCTCTACCTCAGTGCCTTTCTGTTGGACGGTGGTGTTAAGATAGAGTCCTGTGACAGATACACTTCTGAGACCAATGGAGCAAAGGTAACCTCAACGAAGCCCTGGTTTGCAGGACAGCGTGTCGAGGTGCTGCGGGGCTGCAGAGCAGAGTTTGGTCCCGCTGACAGCGCTGTGCTGAAGGCTGGAGTCAATGACTTCAGCGTGATGTATTCCTTACGCAAACGCCGCGATCAGCTCTGGCTCGGGCCTGCACGTTTTATTAACCACGACTGCAATCCAAATGCCAAGTACATCGCTCGCAAGTCCTTTGCTTATATTGAAGTGATTAGAACCATCTCACCTGGCGAAGAGATCACAGTTTACTATGGTCCCAGCTTTTTTGGTGAAGGAAATGAAATGTGTGAATGCTGCACCTGTGAGAGGAATGGAAACGGTCTGTTTAAACAAAGAGGGAAGCTGCCTCATTGTGAAGAAACAAGGGACCCTGTAGGCCCAAAGTCACGACTGAGGGAGAGATATCTTTGTGACGAGACGGAAAGACAGACAGTGTGCAACAGGGCATCCTCAAGACCAAGAGCTGTGGCTGGCACTGCGCTCACACTAACTAACACAGCCAACACCGAACCTGTGTCTCACCCCGTCAAAATAAACAAGACCTGTAAGAGTACATAAGCTGTAAAATACCATTAAGTGTGCTGGCTCATAACAAAAAAGGTCTTATTGTTTGAATATGGTCATTTTTCCAATTTTTGACATTAACATTGTGAACACTTGTCCTTCTTAGACCTCTCTAAATGCACAGGATTCGGTGTTGTGAATTACCTCTTTGGCAGGATGGTAAGTATAAAATTAATGGAATGTACTTTGTGATAGTATGCTGAGGAGGCAGAATCTTAATTTGGTTTATTATCTTTATCTGCAGAGCAAAGTATGTGGATTGTGTTTTGCCAGCTACGCCAACTTGAGACAACACCTTAAAGTGTCCCACACCATTCCAAATAAATTGGAGTACGAGCTTCTTATGAAATATGGGAATGCACGGTAATGTTAAATCAAATAGGTTTCTTGTTTCTTCTATGTTTCTGCAAAGATACCCTGCTATGTTACCAGCTTGGATATCCTGGACTCACTAATTTTTCATTTCCTACCGCAGAACTACAGACAGGTTGGACTGCTATCTTTGTGGGAAAAAAAAGCTTGTCCGCCTTGATAAGCACTTACAAGAGGCACATCTCAAAACATTACATGAGGTGAGTGTATTCAATTGTTTTTAATTTAAAAAGATCTGTTGTAAATCTAATGTTTTGTTCCTCTTAAGTTTGTCTAATATCAGAATTTTTTTGTTAATAGGAACGAGAACCTTTTATGAGGATGGCCAAGAGAGCAGCCATCGTGAAAGAGTTTGCTCAACTGCGGAGGTCAGACCCTGATGATCCCATGGTATCGACGTTGGACATATTGCCTATCAGTCAAGATGGTACTTTTAAGTTGTGTTAATTAGGGCCACAGAACAATCGCACCGAGCACTGGCCCCTACAGCTAACAGCGAAAAAATTTCTCATAAGGAATGAATGGGAGAAGGTCAAAAAACAAACAACTCATTCGACTTTTCGTACTGCCTACTGCTGTCTACTGCTTCAGCATACTTACCTAGACACTTCATTTTTGATTTCCAATCTAAATCAGTTAAATTTCATTACAGGGAATGATAGTCCACCTCCTGACTTGGAACTCTGTGAAATTTCCAATGCGGAATCCTCCTCCTCTGACCTTTCTGCCAGTCAGCCACTTCCTTCCACGCCTGTCACTGGGTCCCACAAGTCCTCCTCTTCCTCTGACCTTCCTGCCAGTCAGCCACCTCCTTCCACCCCTGTCACTGGGTCCCACAAGTCCTCCTCTTCCACTGACCTTCCTGCCAGTCAGCCACTTCCTTCCACCCCTGTCACTGGGTCCCACAAGTCCTCCTCTTCCTCTGACCCTACTGCCAGTCACCCACTTCCTTCCACCCCTGTCACTGGGTCCCACAAGTCCTCCTCTTCCTCTGACCCTACTGCCAGTCACCCACTTCCTTCCACCCCTGTCACTGGGTCCCACAAGTCCTCCTCTTCCTCTGACCCTACTGCCAGTCACCCACTTCCTTCCACCCCTGTCACTGGGTCCCACAAGTCCTCCTCTTCCTCTGACCCTACTGCCAGTCAGCCCCTTCCTTCCACGCCTGTCACCTGGTCCCACAACTCCTCCACTTCCACTGACCCTACTGCCAGACAGCCACTTACTTCGACCCCTGTCCCTGGGCCCCACATTAACTCTGCTATGACGGACGTTTTGAGTAGTTCGGTGGCAAGGGCATGCGATTGCAACTGCAACTGCAAGCAGTTCACATCCAAGTTGCTGGAGCTGGAAAAGAATGTGAAGGATTTGATGTTAGCACAGTCACCCAACCGTATTCCCAGGAAAGCATTTGTATCGCCACAAAAGGGAGAGCATCTAAACAAGTGGATGAGTGGTGAATATTTATATGGTATGTTTTCCTTTCCTTTTCAGTTCCAGTTCTTGGGAAATAGGACAGAGAAATTTACAGTTAGCTAATTCTTTCTTTTCACCTTTGTTTCTTGGGGTTGTCCAACTAATAGGAACTAACTGTTGTTTAATTGCAGAAAATATTCTTCGAGACTTTAAAGAGTTTCGACAGGGATCACGGACAGGAAGGAAGGACGTGGAAAATGCGAAGCAGGCATCCAGCCACGGCCTTAGTTTCTGTCTGTACATGGCCGCTGGCCTGTCTCCCGATGCTGTTGCCCGAGACCTGAGATTCTTAACCCAGCTAGACAAGTTACGGGTGTAAGTATTTTTAGGGCCCGAGCAGAGACCACTGCGAAGCCCTTTTGAAACTGAAGGAATTGTTTTTTCTGTCTTTCACTGCAAAACTTGCAATTTTGATGTTTCGCAATGAAACATGAAGTTGCTGTTACTCAACTTTACATGGTTGAATCTGACCCAAACTTCACAAGTTTGATGAGATTCCCAGCCTGAAGACATCTACATGACAATTAAGAGTCAAAGTGATTGCACCATCTACTTTGCAGAGAAAGTAAACCTTGTGTGACAAATATCATCTGATTTACATGAAATTGTTGAGAGTCTCGGCCTGAGAACATCTATAAGACAATTAAGGACCATAGTCAGTGTGCCACCTGCTGGCGACAGGAAGTAAGCCTTATGAAACAAACATATGCTTTACGTCAAATCGTCATGCCACGGTGCCCGCCACAGGCCGAGACTGGCAAGGGGTACAAGGGCCCAATCATAGCTGTTTGCATATTTAATTAATCTCATATTTTTCTGGACCTCAAAAAGACAATTTTCAGAGTTAACCAGGCACAAAACACAAATACAAATTCTAATGTTGTCTATTAATTCCAATTTTAAATATATTGTGTTTTGAAATAGACGACAATTGAGAAGGTTGGAACATAGAATGTGGTGGAACTGGAAGTCAGATTTAGTCACTTGTAACTCCTACCTTTTCCCACAGCTGGACAGCCTACCTTTTCAAAAAGGGATATGCCGCGACTACGGTGAAGAACATGTTGACGAATGTCGTCATGTTCCTCAGGCATGTTGAGAACTCCTTCCAGAAGGCAAGTAAGATGAAACAAAAGGATTTCACCACACTTCAGTATGAGCTCAAGAGAATCATGGCTGAAGTCCAGAGGAAAATTGTCGTCCACCGGCAAAAAGTGCTACGCCTTAAGACAGGTAAATGTTTTCAATTTCTTTAATTCTAATATTGTTTAATCAAATAAATCAAATCAAACTTTATTTTTATAGCCCAAATTCACAAATCACAGTTTGCCTCAGAGGGCTTTACAATCTGTACAGAAACAACACCCTCTGTCCTTCGACCCTCAGTTTAAGTGAGTGGAAACACTTGCCCCCCAAAAACTCTTTTAACAGGGAAAAAAATGCGAGAGAAAACTTAGGAAGGGCCACGGAGGAGGGATTCCTCTCCCAGGACGGCAGACGTGCAATAGATGTCATTTGTAAAGAGCAGATCAACAAAATCACAATGTATACAATTATAATAGATGGTTAACAGTAATGAAGGTACATAAGGAAGTATTACGGCAATAATAATGAAATGCACATAATGGAAATGTGACGAGTAGTAATGACAGTAGTAATGGTTTACAGTAAGGATAGTATGTTGTATGTTTACTTTCTGAAAATCAAATTGTATGTCCTATATATATTTTGTCATCAAAATGCATGCATGTCACACTGTTTTCACAGACAATCAGCTAAGTGCAGTGCAAGAAAATCAGTTCATGGTTATTGCCAGGAGAAAAATTCCTGAACTGTTCAGTAAGTAGACTTCATTATTATATATACATTGTATTCCTTCTTCCTTCCTCAGTAGCTTGCATTCTTAACTGTATTTTTCTGTATACATCTTGCCATGTTTTTTAGAAAGCTTAGCCCGCACTGGAGGAGAGAGGGATCATTCCAAGCTCATTGGCTACGTAATGGGCTACCTGTCCATACTCACCGGACACAGATCCATTGTACTCACTAACTTGACCAAGGAACATGTGATCAACTTTGAGACTTGGAGTCATGGCAAGAGATTCCAGGTTCTGGTTAGTATTTATTTAGGTGTGGTGGCTCCAACCAATAAACATTTAATTGGTGAAGATAACATTAGTTTTTTTGTTGAAGTCAGCATTTCATAGTCCCACACATTAGTCACCAGTGATTTGTTCTGCTCATTTAAAGTTGACCTCTCCATAGAAATACACTAATGTTGTGCATTTTGTATTCTAAGGTGGATGACCACAAAACTGTGAGATCATTTGGCCAAGCTGTATTTTCCCTCAACGATGAGGAATTTACTTGGCTTGAAAACCTGACTCATGGCATGTGCTGTAAGCCAGGCCAAGGCAGCGACTATGTGTTCCACTCAGCGCAAGGCAAGCAGATTCAGAAGCCGCTAAACTTCCTCCATCTGGCTTGGGTGGATGCCGGTATGAAGGGGACTGTCAGCTTCAACAAGATCCGGAGCAGCGTCTCCACCCAAGTAAGAACATCATATTAGTTGGATTCTGGCCATCGATCAGAATTTGGAAGTAGGAATCTTCGGCTAGAATTAGAAATAAGATGATGTTGATGTTTGCATATAAGTAGAAGTAGCAAATTTGGAGTGAACACATTTCAGAGACTGGATGTCATAAGTTATATCTTTATTGAGAGTGTTGATTAAACTGTTGAGACACAGTTGTTCAAAGGACTGTATTCATATCAAACTTTGTTAAAAACTTCTTTGTTTGGGTTTCCAGGCCAACCAACACCTCTCCGAAAAGGAGAGGAAGCAGGTGGCAAGGCAGATGTGCCATGACCCCAACACAGCAGAACGATTTTATGTCGCTCTGCCGGACAAAGTGATGGGGTATGAAGCGAGAAAGTTGCGAATGAAAGCCCTGCAGAGTGCTGTTGCAAACCCCTCTCCAGTTGACGAAAGTGATGATACACCCATCCTAACTGCTACAACAGAGACAAGCTCCAATGAAGAGGAACCTGTCTATGATGATGAACCAGAATCAAGCTCATCGATGTCTGAGGGGGAGTTGAGGAGGATGCGTCGAAAACGTGAGAGCTTTGTAAAGGGATGTGGAGTGAGTGTCCATGTTGTTTCTTCTTCATCAGAGGACGAACTCCCGTCACTTCCAAAGCGCAGAAAGAGGTTGAATTTCACACCTGAAAGCAAGAAATTGAAAAGTGACACGGCGGATATGCAAATCCAAATTAAGTCACCTAGAAAGTGCTCGGTGTCGGTTGAGAAATTGAGACAACCAGTTGCAAACTATTATTGGAGCAAAATGACTGCTATCAAGCCCCTGTTCAGGAGGAGGGAAGGCTTTGAGCGAGCAACTGATGCTGAGATGGAGAGTCTACAAGCACCGCTTTTTGAGCAGGCTCCAAGGGGTGCGCCCCTCATCCTCACACAGGAGAAATTCATGGAGGAAACCCCAGCAGGGCAGCCGATAGAAACTCCTGCCAGGGAGAACGAAGACCGTGTTCCTGAACCCCAAAATAAGATGACACCTGAGTGCGTGGAGGAAACGCTCACTGAGAACAGGCCAGCAACCCCAGCCCTGGAGAACAAAGTCCACGTTCTTGAGCCCCAAATTCAGATCACACCTGAGTGCCTGGAGAAAACGCCAGCTGAGAACAGGCCAGCAACCCCAGCCCTGGTGAACAAAGACTGTGTTGCTGAGCCCCCAAATCAGATGACACCTGAGTTCCTGGAGAAAACGCCAGCTGAGAACAGGCCAGCAACCCCAGCCCTGGTGAACAAAGACTGTGTTGCTGAGCCCCCAAATCAGATGACACCTGAGTTCCTGGAGAAAACGCCAGCTGAGAACAGGCCAGCAACCCCAGCCCTGCTGAACAAAGACTGTGTTGCTGAGCCCCCAAATCAGATGACACCTGAGTGCCTGGAGAAAACGCCTGCTGAGAACAGGGCAGCAACCCCAGCCCTGGAGAACAAAACGCTCGATGGAAACATCCCAGACACTCAGTGAGTATTTTTGAGTAGAGCACCAACTGTGTCCAGCAGGCCAGAGCACCAGCATGGAAAAAGTGATTGCAGCAAATAGTAAGTTCAGCGACAGCATTGACCAGATGGTGAGTTAAAGTAATTATGTTGGTTATAAGACACTTTATTTTACCTTTTCTCCACTGGAAGGACGGGCTTGAGGGCACTTTTTATGATTTGAAGACACTTTATTTTACCTTTTGTCCCCTGAAAGCACCCTTAAGAGCCTTTATTTTTCAGGTTTTGTCCACAAGAAGGGCACACTTGAGGGCAATTTTACTTTGTTTCCTTCACTGCACATGCACTCTTTACACATCTCCACTGGAGGGGCACCCTTGAAGAGAACTTTTTATGTTTTGACCAATGGAAGGGCACCCTTGAGGGCATTTTACTTTATTTCCTTCACTGCACAGGTTATGGTTTTCAGGGCACTCTTTACACATCTCCACTGGAAGGGCAGCCTTGAAGAGACTTTTTTTTATATTTTGACCAATGGAAGGGCAGCCTTGAAGAGACTTTTTTTTATATTTTGACCAATGGAAGGGCAGCCTTGAAGAGACTTTTTTTTATATTTTGACCAATGGAATGGCAGCCTTGAGGGCATTCTCTTTTTTGTATTGCATGGCCACCTCACAGGACTGATTTTATTATTTTAATTTTCATTATTTTTGCAACACAAACAATGTGTTAGTCTAATTTCACAGTGTGACACGTTTATCAGGCAGCTTTGAAGGCTGGGACACCTGACCTTTTCTGACCTCCCACAGATTACCGTACACTGAAAAATTTAAATGTTCTGCCAAAGTGTGTTAATGCTTTAAAAGCTCTTCGTCCCACAGAATTCCCATGTCTCCACTCCGCTTGGCTTCCTACATGTTAGATAAAGGTGAAGTAGTAATAAAGGAACGAATGCTTCCTGATTTTGGGAAATACACGTTTATTATGTTTTATCCACAGGATGTGCACGTTTTTGTGTTTCATTTAATGTAATTTCACAGTTGAGTGCACTATTTTATGTTTTGTCCCTTTATTTATGCACGTAAGGAACCAAATTACAACGTTTTCTTTAAGACATGGGCAGCCTTCAGGGCAGATTTCTAAGGGACTCCACAATCATGTTCATGTTCATAAATAAATGTTCCTAACAGCACAAATTTGCCTCTGCCTTTTGCTTTGGGTTTGGATAAACTTCTCATCGCCAGAGATGTCCATAGATGCAAATCTAGGAGTACTTCAAAGGCTCATAATACAAAGACAGTGAGAGGTATCAGGTCCATTCCTATACTAAATGGAAGCTTGGACCTTGCTGCATCAAACACAGGGGTCCGTGTCATTCTAGGTACCAGGACCAGTGAGTTATCAAGCCAGAGACTGCTTCCAAGTTCTGATCTATTGTGGTGCTCATAGGTGTAAATCTGGGGGTATTTCAAAGGCTCATAATACAAAGACAGTAAGAGGTATCAGGTCCATTCCTGTACTAAATGGAAGCTTGGACCTTGCTGCATCAAACACAGGGGTCTGTGTCACTCTAGGTAACAGGACCAGTGAGTTATCAAGCCAGAGACTGCTTCCAAGTTCTGATCTATTGTGGTGCTCATAGGTGTAAATCTGGGGGTATTTCAAAGGCTCATAATACAAAGACAGTGAGAGGTATCAGGTCCATTCCTGTACTAAATGGAAGCTTGGACCTTGCTGCATCAAACACAGGGATCTGTGTCACTCTAGGTACCAGGACCAGTGAGTTATCAAGCCAGAGACTGCTTCCAAGTTCTGATCTATTGTGGTGCTCATAGGTGTAAATCTGGAGGTATTTCAAAGGCTCATAATACAAAGACAGTGAGAGGTATCAGGTCCATTCCTATACTCAATGGAAGCTTGGACCTTGCTGCATCAAACACAGGGGTCTGTGTCACTCTAGGTACCAGGACCAGTGAGTTATCAAGCCAGAGACTGCTTCCAAGTTCTGATCTATTGTGGTGCTCATAGGTGTAAATCTGGAGGTATTTCAAAGGCTCATAATACAAAGACAGTGAGAGGTATCAGGTCCATTCCTGTACTAAATGGAAGCTTGGACCTTGCTGCATCAAACACAGTTTGCAGTGTTACTATAGGTGCATGTTGTCATGATGAGTTATTGAGACAGAAAGTTCTGCATTCCATGCTCGATGTTCCATGTTCCAAGATGAACAGGTGGCGTCTTACAATCCGTTTTACATGTTCCAGAATGTGCAGGTGTCGTCATTCATTCCATGCTCCAAAATATACAGATGGTGTCATATATTCAATGCTCCATGCTCCATAATGTACAGGTGGCATCATACAGTCCATGCTCCATGTTCCAGAATATACAGGTGGTGTCATTTTTCCATGATCCATGCTGCAGAATGTACAGGTGGTGTCATACATTTCATGTTCCAGAATGGGCCTTGGAAAGGTACGTTTGTGAAGTGCATCATGAGTTTGGGACAAATGTTGTTTCAGACTGGGCTCAGGAGCATGTTTCAGACCACTTCAAAGGCTCATAATACAAAGACAGTGAGAGGTATCAGGTCCATTCCTATACTAAATGGAAGCTTGGACCTTGCTGCATCAAACACAGGGGTCTGTGTCACTCTAGGTACCAGGGCCAGTGAGTTATCCAGCCAGAGACTGCTTCCAAGTTCACATCTATTGCGGTGCTCATATATGTAAATCTGGAAGTACTTCTGAGGTTCACATTTCAAAGACAGTAAGGCACCAAACAGCTGACCTTTGAGGTTTCTGAAGGTCAGAGTTTTCTGATACTCAGCCCCCTGGCCCCCTGTGGTGTCCAGATGCACACATTTCAGTTTCAGACCCCAAACTTAATGCTTCTTTGAATAATTAAACAAAAGCTTTGCTAAAGGCTTTTATAGGCCCGATGTCACCAAACAGCTGACCTTTGACCTTTCTGTAGGTCAGAGGGGTCTGAACCTCTGCGCCCTGGTTGACTGTGGCGCACCGATGGACATACTCTAATATCAGCCCCCTGACTTACAGCCTTTTTGAATTATTAAAGAAAAGATGGTTTTCCCTCCTATTTAAATTACTATTCTTACACACTGCCTTTTTGGCCGCTGCGCCGCGACCTTTGACCCAAGGGCCCCCAGATTCAGAACAGAGGATCCCCTGGAGACACTGAACAGTAATCTGAAGAAAGAAAATCCCAAAGTTCCCTAGAATTTTTTTTGCCTCTGTCAAAAACTTTAAATCAGGTCCTGTTTGACTTATACAGTGTTAGACCCTGTGGCCTGGGTGGAGGGTTTAGGAGGAGCTCCTGTTCTAGAGGTCGCAGGAGTCTGAATCTTCTATATGTTGTTTGGGGTCCTGAGACGAGCGGGTAGACATCATTCACGTGCCGCTCGGACGCGTACTTTTCGATGGGCGTGGCTTTGAACATTCGCCCTCTCCAACATTTGAGTGCTTGCTGTTGCTACAAAAATGGACCAAACAGCATGAAACTTGGCCTACAGACATTACTTCTGACCCTTATAAGGCTCCCAGACCCCCAACTCTGTAGACCCTCAGCAAAGCTAAGTAGCTCTGTGGGGGACTTATCGCAATGGGACCGAAACAACCTGATAGAGGGCTCAGTGAAACACGACATAGTCAAAAATCAGGCTGAAATTCCCTAAAACAACAAAAAACTTTGCCGTACATTCTCCGGATCGAACCAAGCGACTGACCTTCCACCTCTCCAGAGGTCCCAGGAGTCTGATACTCAGCATGTTTATTGCCTGTGGTGACACGATGCACAAACTCCAATTTCAGCCCCTTACCTCAATTCCTCTTTGAATTATTCCCAAAAAAACTTGCTTTAGGCTCATTTAGGCCCGAGGGCACCAAACGGCTGACCTTTGACCTTTGCGAAGGTCGCAGTGATCTGATACTCAGCATGTTTATTGCCTGTGGTGACACGATGCACAAACTCCAATATCAGCCCCTCACCTTAATTCCTCTTTGAACTATTCCCAAAAAAACTTGTTTAAGGCTTATTTAGGCCCAATGGCACAAAACGGCTGACCTTTGACCTTTTCGAAGGTTGTAGTAGTCTGGTACTCGGCACCTTGACCCCGCTGGGTGTCCCGATGCACATACTCAAATTTCAGCGCCCTACCTCACTGCCTATTAGAATTATTCCCAAAAAACCTTGCTTAAGGCTTCTTTAGGCCCGATAGCACCAACCAGCTGACCTTTGACCTTTCCGTAGGTCACAGGGGTCTGACACTCGACACCCTGGTTGAATGTGGCGCACCGATGGACATACTTCAATTTCAGATACCTACCTTACAGCCTTTTTGAATTATTATAGAAAAGATGGTTTTCCCTCCTTTTTTAAATTTGAATTCTTACACACTGCCTTTTTGGCCGCTGTGCGGCGACCTTTGACCCCAGGGCCCCCAGATTCGCAACAGAGGATCCCCTGGAGACACTGAACAGTAATCCAAAGACAGAAAAGCCAAAAGTTCTTTAAAATTTTAGGAACTTTGGATAAACTTCTCATTGCTGAGGATGGCTGAAGATGCAAATCTATGAGTACTTCAAAGGCTCATAATTCAAAGACAGTGAGAGGTATCAGGTCCATTCCTGTACTCAATGGAAGCTTGGACCTTGCTGCATCAAACACAGGGGTCTGTGTCAGTCTAGGTACCAGGACCAGTGAGTTATCAAGCCAGAGACTGCTTCCAAGTTCTGATCTATTGTGGTGCTCATCGGTGTAAATCTGGAAGTACTTCAAAGGCTCATAATACAAAGACAGTGAGAGGTATCAGGTCCATTCCTATACTCAATGGAAGCTTGGACCTTGCTGCATCAAACACAGGGGTCTGTGTCAGTCTAGGTACCAGGACCAGTGAGTTATCAAGCCAGAGACTGCTTCCAAGTTCTGATCTATTGTGGTGCTCATCGGTGTAAATCTGGAAGTACTTCAAAGGCTCATAATACAAAGACAGTGAGAGGTATCAGGTCCATTCCTATACTCAATGGAAGCTTGGACCTTGCTGCATCAAACACAGGGGTCTGTGTGACTCTAGGTACCAGGACCAGTGAGTTATCAAGCCAGAGACTGCTTCCAAGTTCTGATCTATTGTGGTGCTCATAGGTGTAAATCTGGAGGTACTTCAAAGGCTCATAATACAAAGACAGTGAGAGGCATCAGGTCCATTCCTGTACTAAATGGAAGCTTGGACCTTGCTGCATCAAACACAGGGGTCTGTGTCACTCTAGGTACCAGGACCAGTGAGTTATCAAGCCAGAGACTGCTTCCAAGTTCTGATCTATTGTGGTGCTCATAGGTGTAAATCTGGAGGTATTTCAAAGGCTCATAATACAAAGACAGTGAGAGGCATCAGGTCCATTCCTGTACTAAATGGAAGCTTGGACCTTGCTGCATCAAACACAGGGGTCTGTGTCACTCTAGGTACCAGGACCAGTGAGTTATCAAGCCAGAGACTGCTTCCAAGTTCTGATCTATTGTGGTGCTCATAGGTGTAAATCTGGAGGTATTTCAAAGGCTCATAATACAAAGACAGTGAGAGGCATCAGGTCCATTCCTATACTCAATGGAAGCTTGGACCTTGCTGCATCAAACACAGTTTGTAGTTTTACTATAGGTGCATGTTGTCATGATGAGTTATTGAGACAGAAAGTTCTGCATTCCATGCTCGATGTTCCATGTTCCAAGATGAACAGGTGGCGTCTTCCATTCCTTTTTACATGTTCCAGAATGTGCAGGCGTCGTCATCCATTCCATGCTCCGTGCTCCAAAATATACAGATGGTGTCATATATTCAATGCTCCATGTTCAAGAATGTACAGGTGGCATCATACAGTCCATGCTCCATGTTCCAGAATATACAGATGGTGTCATTTTTCCATGATCCATGCTGCAGAATGTACAGGTGGTGTCATACATTTTATGTTCCAGAATGGGCCTTGGAAAGGTACGTTTGTGAAGTGCATCATGAGTTTGGGACAAATGTTGTTTCAGACTGGGCTCAGGAGCATGTTTCAGACCACTTCAAAGGCTCATAATACAAAGACAGTGAGAGGTATCAGGTCCATTCCTATACTAAATGGAAGCTTGGACCTTGCTGCATCAAACACAGGGGTCTGTGTCACTCTAGGTACCAGGACCAGTGAGTTATCAAGCCAGAGACTGCTTCCAAGTTCTGATCTATTGTGGTGCTCATAGGTGTAAATCTGGAGGTATTTCAAAGGCTCATAATACAAAGACAGTGAGAGGCATCAGGTCCATTCCTATACTAAATGGAAGCTTGGACCCAAAGCTTGGACCCAAAGTTCTTTAGAATTGTTTTTGCCCCTGTGAAAAACTGTAAATCAGGTCCTGTTAGACTTATACAGTGTTAGACCCTGTGGCCTGGGTGGAGGGTTTAGGAGGAGCTCCTGTTCTAGAGGTCGCAGGAGTCTGAATCTTTGATATGTCGTTTGGGGTCCTGAGACGAGCGGGTAGACATCATTCACGTGCCGCTCGGACGCGTACTTTTCGATGGTCGTGGCTTTGAACATTCGCCCTCTCCAACATTTGAGTGCTCGCTGTTGCTACAAAAATGGACCAAACGACATGAAACTTGGCCTACAGACATTACTTCTGACCCTTATAAGGCTCTCAGACCCCCAACTCTGTAGACCCTCAGCAAAGCTAAGTAGCTCTGTGGGGGACTTATCGCAATGGGACCAAAACAACCTGATAGAGGGCTCAGTGAAACACGACATAGTCAAAAATCAGGCTGAAATTCCCTAAAACAACAAAAAACTTTGCCGTACATTCTCCGGATCGAACCAAGCGACTGACCTTCCACCTCTCCAGAGGTCCCAGGAGTCTGATACTCAGCATGTTTATTGCCTGTGGTGACACGATGCACAAACTCCAATTTCAGCCCCTTACCTCAATTCCTCTTTGAATTATTCCCAAAAAAACTTGCTTTAGGCTCATTTAGGCCCGATGGCACCAAACGGCTGACCTTTGACCTTTGCAAAGGTCGCAGTGATCTGATACTCAGCATGTTTATTGCCTGTGGTGACACGATGCACAAACTCTAATATCAGCCCCTCACCTTAATTCCTCTTTGAACTATTCCCAAAAAAACTTGTTTAAGGCTTATTTAGGCCCAATGGCACAAAACGGCTGACCTTTGACCTTTTCAAAGGTTCTAGTAGTCTGGTACTCAGCACCTTGACCCCGCTGGGTGTCCCGATGCACATACTCAAATTTCAGCGCCCTACCTCACTGCCTATTAGAATTATTCCCAAAAAACCTTGCTTAAGGCTTCTTTAGGCCCGATAGCACCAACCAGCTGACCTTTGACCTTTTTTCAGTAGGTCACAGGGGTCTGACACTCGACACCCTGGTTGGCTGTGGCGCACCGATGGACATACTTCAATTTCAGATACCTACCTTACAGCCTTTTTGAATTATTATAGAAAAGATGGTTTTCCCTCCTTTTTTAAATTTGAATTCTTACACACTGCCTTTTTGGCCGCTGTGCGGCGACCTTTGACCCCAGGGCCCCCAGATTCGCAACAGAGGATCCCCTGGAGACACTGAACAGTAATCCAAAGACAGAAAAGCCAAAAGTTCTTTAAAATTTTAGGAACTTTGGATAAACTTCTCATTGCTGAGGATGGCTGAAGATGCAAAACTATGAGTACTTCAAAGGCTCATAATACAAAGACAGTGAGAGGTATCAGGTCCATTCCTGTACTCAATGGAAGCTTGGACCTTGCTGCATCAAACACAGGGGTCTGTGTCAGTCTAGGTACCAGGACCAGTGAGTTATCAAGCCAGAGACTGCTTCCAAGTTCTGATCTATTGTGGTGCTCATCGGTGTAAATCTGGAAGTACTTCAAAGGCTCATAATACAAAGACAGTGAGAGGTATCAGGTCCATTCCTGTACTCAATGGAAGCTTGGACCTTGCTGCATCAAACACAGGGGTCTGTTTCACTCTAGGTACCAGGACCAGTGAGTTATCAAGCCAGAGACTGCTTCCAAGTTCTGATCTATTGTGGTGCTCATCGGTGTAAATCTGGAAGTACTTCAAAGGCTCATAATACAAAGACAGTGAGAGGTATCAGGTCCATTCCTGTACTCAATGGAAGCTTGGACCTTGCTGCATCAAACACAGGGGTCTGTGTGACTCTAGGTACCAGGACCAGTGAGTTATCAAGCCAGAGACTGCTTCCAAGTTCTGATCTATTGTGGTGCTCATAGGTGTAAATCTGGAGGTACTTCAAAGGCTCATAATACAAAGACAGTGAGAGGCATCAGGTCCATTCCTATACTCAATGGAAGCTTGGACCTTGCTGTATCAAACACAGGGGTCTGTGTGACTCTAGGTACCAGGACCAGTGAGTTATCAAGCCAGAGACTGCTTCCAAGTTCTGATCTATTGTGGTGCTCATAGGTGTAAATCTGGAGGTATTTCAAAGGCTCATAATACAAAGACAGTGAGAGGTATCAGGTCCATTCCTATACTCAATGGAAGCTTGGACCTTGCTGCATCAAACACAGTTTGTAGTTTTACTATAGGTGCATGTTGTCATGATGAGTTATTGAGACAGAAAGTTCTGCATTCCATGCTCGATGTTCCATGTTCCAAGATGAACAGGTGGCGTCTTCCATTCCTTTTTACATGTTCCAGAATGTGCAGGCGTCGTCATGCATTCCATGCTACATGCTTCAAAATATACAGATGGTGTCATATACTCCATGCTCCATGCTCCATAATGTACAGGTGGCATCATACAGTCCATGCTCCATGTTCCAGAATATACAGATGGTGTCATTTTTCCATGATCCATGCTGCAGAATGTTCAGGTGGTGTCATAAATTTTATGTTCCAGAATGGGCCTTGGAAAGGTACGTTTGTGAAGTGCATCATGAGTTTGGGACAAATGTTGTTTCAGACTGGGCTCAGGAGCATGTTTCAGACCACTTCAAAGGCTCATAATACAAAGACCGTGAGAGGTATCAGGTCCATTCCTATACTAAATGGAAGCTTGGACCTTGCTGCATCAAACACAGGGGTCTGTGTCACTCTAGGTACCAGGACCAGTGAGTTATCAAGCCAGAGACTGCTTCCAAGTTCACATCTATTGTGGTGCTCATAGGTGTAAATCTGGAGGTATTTCAAAGGCTCATAATACAAAGACAGTGAGAGGCATCAGGTCCATTCCTATACTCAATGGAAGCTTGGACCCAAAGCTTGGACCCAAAGTTCTTTAGAATTTCTTTTGCCCCTGTGAAAAACTGTAAATCAGGTCCTGTTAGACTTATACAGTGTTAGACCCTGTGGCCTGGGTGGAGGGTTTAGGAGGAGCTCCTGTTCTAGAGGTCGCAGGAGTCTGAATCTTTGATATGTCGTTTGGGGTCCTGAGACGAGCGGGTAGACATCATTCACGTGCCGCTCGGACGCGTACTTTTCGATGGGCGTGGCTTTGAACATTTGCCCTCTCCAACATTTGAGTGCTCGCTGTTGCTACAAAAATGGACCAAACGACATGAAACTTGGCCTACAGACATTACTTCTGACCCTTATAAGGCTCCCAGACCCCCAACTCTGTAGACCCTCAGCAAAGCTAAGTAGCTCTGTGGGGGACTTATCGCAATGGGACCAAAACAACCTGATAGAGGGCTCAGTGAAACACGACATAGTCAAAAATCAGGCTGAAATTCCCTAAAACAACAAAAAACTTTGCCGTACATTCTCCGGATCGAACCAAGCGACTGACCTTCCACCTCTCCAGAGGTCCCAGGAGTCTGATACTCAGCATGTTTATTGCCTGTGGTGACACGATGCACAAACTCCAATTTCAGCCTCTTACCTCAATTCCTCTTTGAATTATTCCCAAAAAAACTTGCTTTAGGCTCATTTAGGCCCGATGGCACCAAACGGCTGACCTTTGACCTTTGCGAAGGTCGCAGTGATCTGATACTCAGCATGTTTATTGCCTGTGGTGACACGATGCACAAACTCTAATATCAGCCCCTCACCTTAATTCCTCTTTGAACTATTCCCAAAAAAACTTGTTTAAGGCTTATTTAGGCCCAATGGCACAAAACGGCTGACCTTTGACCTTTTCGAAGGTTCTAGTAGTCTGGTACTCAGCACCTTGACCCCGCTGGGTGTCCCGATGCACATACTCAAATTTCAGCCCCCTACCTCACTGCCTATTAGAATTATTCCCAAAAAACCTTGCTTAAGGCTTCTTTAGGCCCGATAGCACCAACCAGCTGACCTTTGACCTTTTTTCAGTAGGTCACAGGGGTCTGACACTCGACACCCTGGTTGACTGTGGCGCACCGATGGACATACTTCAATTTCAGATACCTACCTTACAGCCTTTTTGAATTATTATAGAAAAGATGGTTTTCCCTCCTTTTTTAAATTTGAATTCTTACACACTGCCTTTTTGGCCGCTGTGCGGCGACCTTTGACCCCAGGGCCCCCAGATTCGCAACAGAGGATCCCCTGGAGACACTGAACAGTAATCCAAAGACAGAAAAGCCAAAAGTTCTTTAAAATTTTAGGAACTTTGGATAAACTTCTCATTGCTGAGGATGGCTGAAGATGCAAAACTATGAGTACTTCAAAGGCTCATAATACAGAGACAGTGAGAGGTATCAGGTCCATTCCTGTACTCAATGGAAGCTTGGACCTTGCTGCATCAAACACAGGGGTCTGTGTCAGTCTAGGTACCAGGACCAGTGAGTTATCAAGCCAGAGACTGCTTCCAAGTTCTGATCTATTGTGGTGCTCATCGGTGTAAATCTGGAAGTACTTCAAAGGCTCATAATACAAAGACAGTGAGAGGTATCAGGTCCATTCCTGTACTCAATGGAAGCTTGGACCTTGCTGCATCAAACACAGGGGTCTGTTTCACTCTAGGTACCAGGACCAGTGAGTTATCAAGCCAGAGACTGCTTCCAAGTTCTGATCTATTGTGGTGCTCATCGGTGTAAATCTGGAAGTACTTCAAAGGCTCATAATACAAAGACAGTGAGAGGTATCAGGTCCATTCCTGTACTCAATGGAAGCCTGGACCTTGCTGCATCAAACACAGGGGTCTGTGTGACTCTAGGTACCAGGACCAGTGAGTTATCAAGCCAGAGACTGCTTCCAAGTTCTGATCTATTGTGGTGCTCATAGGTGTAAATCTGGAGGTACTTCAAAGGCTCATAATACAAAGACAGTGAGAGGTATCAGGTCCATTCCTATACTCAATGGAAGCTTGGACCTTAATGCATCAAACACAGGGGTCTGTGTCACTCTAGGTACCAGGACCAGTGAGTTATCAAGCCAGAGACTGCTTCCAAGTTCTGATCTATTGTGGTGCTCATAGGTGTAAATCTGGAGGTATTTCAAAGGCTCATAATACAAAGACAGTGAGAGGTATCAGGTCCATTCCTATACTCAATGGAAGCTTGGACCTTGCTGCATCAAACACAGTTTGCAGTGTTACTATAGGTGCATGTTGTCCTGATGAGTTATTGAGACAGAAAGTTCTGCATTCCATGCTCGATGTTCCATGTTCCAAGATGAACAGGTGGCGTCTTCCATTCCTTTTTACATGTTCCAGAATGTGCAGGTGTCGTCATGCATTCCATGCTACATGCTTCAAAATATACAGATGGTGTCATATATTCAATGCTCCATGCTCCATAATGTACAGGTGGCATCATACAGTCCATGCTCCATGTTCCAGAATATACAGATGGTGTCATTTTTCCATGATCCATGCTGCAGAATGTACAGGTGGTGTCATACATTTCATGTTCCAGAATGGGCCTTGGAAAGGTACGTTTGTGAAGTGCATCATGAGTTTGGGACAAATGTTGTTTCAGACTGGGCTCAGGAGCATGTTTCAGACCACTTCAAAGGCTCATAATACAAAGACTGTGAGAGGTATCAGGTCCATTCCTATACTAAATGGAAGCTTGGACCTTGTTGCATCAAACACAGGGGTCTGTGTCACTCTAGGTACCAGGACCAGTGAGTTATCAAGCCAGAGACTGCTTCCAAGTTCACATCTATTGTGGTGCTCATAGGTGTAAATCTGGAGGTATTTCAAAGGCTCATAATACAAAGACAGTGAGAGGCATCAGGTCCATTCCTATACTCAATGGAAGCTTGGACCCAAAGCTTGGACCCAAAGTTCTTTAGAATTTCTTTTGCCCCTGTGAAAAACTGTAAATCAGGTCCTGTTAGACTTATACAGTGTTAGACCCTGTGGCCTGGGTGGAGGGTTTAGGAGGAGCTCCTGTTCTAGAGGTCGCAGGAGTCTGAATCTTTGATATGTCGTTTGGGGTCCTGAGACGAGCGGGTAGACATCATTCACGTGCCGCTCGGACGCGTACTTTTCGATGGGCGTGGCTTTGAACATTCGCCCTCTCCAACATTTGAGTGCTCGCTGTTGCTACAAAAATGGACCAAACGACATGAAACTTGGCCTACAGACATTACTTCTGACCCTTATAAGGCTCCCAGACCCCCAACTCTGTAGACCCTCAGCAAAGCTAAGTAGCTCTGTGGGGGACTTATCGCAATGGGACTAAAACAACCTGATAGAGGGCTCAGTGAAACACGACATAGTCAAAAATCAGGCTGAAATTCCCTAAAACAACAAAAAACTTTGCCGTACATTCTCCGGATCGAACCAAGCGACTGACCTTCCACCTCTCCAGAGGTCCCAGGAGTCTGATACTCAGCATGTTTATTGCCTGTGGTGACACGATGCACAAACTCCAATTTCAGCCTCTTACCTCAATTCCTCTTTGAATTATTCCCAAAAAAACTTGCTTTAGGCTCATTTAGGCCCGATGGCACCAAACGGCTGACCTTTGACCTTTGCGAAGGTCGCAGTGATCTGATACTCAGCATGTTTATTGCCTGTGGTGACACGATGCACAAACTCTAATATCAGCCCCTCACCTTAATTCCTCTTTGAACTATTCCCAAAAAAACTTGTTTAAGGCTTATTTAGGCCCAATGGCACAAAACGGCTGACCTTTGACCTTTTCGAAGGTTCTAGTAGTCTGGTACTCAGCACCTTGACCCCGCTGGGTGTCCCGATGCACATACTCAAATTTCAGCCCCCTACCTCACTGCCTATTAGAATTATTCCCAAAAAACCTTGCTTAAGGCTTCTTTAGGCCCGATAGCACCAACCAGCTGACCTTTGACCTTTTTTCAGTAGGTCACAGGGGTCTGACACTCGACACCCTGGTTGACTGTGGCGCACCGATGGACATACTTCAATTTCAGATACCTACCTTACAGCCTTTTTGAATTATTATAGAAAAGATGGTTTTCCCTCCTTTTTTAAATTTGAATTCTTACACACTGCCTTTTTGGCCGCTGTGCGGCGACCTTTGACCCCAGGGCCCCCAGATTCGCAACAGAGGATCCCCTGGAGACACTGAACAGTAATCCAAAGACAGAAAAGCCAAAAGTTCTTTAAAATTTTAGGAACTTTGGATAAACTTCTCATTGCTGAGGATGGCTGAAGATGCAAAACTATGAGTACTTCAAAGGCTCATAATTCAAAGACAGTGAGAGGTATCAGGTCCATTCCTGTACTCAATGGAAGCTTGGACCTTGCTGCATCAAACACAGGGGTCTGTGTCAGTCTAGGTACCAGGACCAGTGAGTTATCAAGCCAGAGACTGCTTCCAAGTTCTGATCTATTGTGGTGCTCATCGGTGTAAATCTGGAAGTACTTCAAAGGCTCATAATACAAAGACAGTGAGAGGTATCAGGTCCATTCCTGTACTCAATGGAAGCTTGGACCTTGCTGCATCAAACACAGGGGTCTGTGTGACTCTAGGTACCAGGACCAGTGAGTTATCAAGCCAGAGACTGCTTCCAAGTTCTGATCTATTGTGGTGCTCATCGGTGTAAATCTGGAAGTACTTCAAAGGCTCATAATACAAAGACAGTGAGAGGTATCAGGTCCATTCCTATACTCAATGGAAGCTTGGACCTTGCTGCATCAAACACAGGGGTCTGTGTGACTCTAGGTACCAGGACCAGTGAGTTATCAAGCCAGAGACTGCTTCCAAGTTCTGATCTATTGTGGTGCTCATAGGTGTAAATCTGGAGGTACTTCAAAGGCTCATAATACAAAGACAGTGAGAGGTATCAGGTCCATTCCTATACTCAATGGAAGCTTGGACCTTGCTGCATCAAACACAGGGGTCTGTGTCACTCTAGGTACCAGGACCAGTGAGTTATCAAGCCAGAGACTGCTTCCAAGTTCTGATCTATTGTGGTGCTCATAGGTGTAAATCTGGAGGTATTTCAAAGGCTCATAATACAAAGACAGTGAGAGGTATCAGGTCCATTCCTATACTCAATGGAAGCTTGGACCCTGCTGCATCAAACACAGTTTGTAGTTTTACTATAGGTGCATGTTGTCCTGATGAGTTATTGAGACAGAAAGTTCTGCATTCCATGCTCGATGTTCCATGTTCCAAGATGAACAGGTGGCGTCTTCCATTCCTTTTTACATGTTCCAGAATGTGCAGGTGTCGTCATGCATTCCATGCTACATGCTTCAAAATATACAGATGGTGTCATATACTCCATGCTCCATGCTCCATAATGTACAGGTGGCATCATACAGTCCATGCTCCATGTTCCAGAATATACAGATGGTGTCATTTTTCCATGATCCATGCTGCAGAATGTACAGGTGGTGTCATACATTTCATGTTCCAGAATGGGCCTTGGAAAGGTACGTTTGTGAAGTGCATCATGAGTTTGGGACAAATGTTGTTTCAGACTGGGCTCAGGAGCATGTTTCAGACCACTTCAAAGGCTCATAATACAAAGACTGTGAGAGGTATCAGGTCCATTCCTATACTAAATGGAAGCTTGGACCTTGTTGCATCAAACACAGGGGTCTGTGTCACTCTAGGTACCAGGACCAGTGAGTTATCAAGCCAGAGACTGCTTCCAAGTTCACATCTATTGCGGTGCTCATATATGTAAATCTGGAAGTACTTCTGAGGTTCACATTTCAAAGACAGTAAGGCACCAAACAGCTGACTTTTGAGGTTTCTGAAGGTCATAGTTTTCTGATACTCTGCCCCCTGGCCCCCTGTGGTGTCCAGATGCACAAATTTCAGTTTCAGACGCCAAACTTAATGCTTCTTTGAATAATTAAACAAAAGCTTTGCTAAAGGCTTTTATAGGCCCGATGTCCCCAAACAGCTGACCTTTGACCTTTCTGTAGGTCAGAGGGGTCTGAAACTCGGCACATTTGTCACCTGTAGCGTCCCAATTCATATACTCATGTTTCAGCCCCCATACTTACAGCGTTTTTTAATTATTCAGGAAAAGCTTTGCTAAAGGCTTTTATAGGCCCGATGTCACCAAACAGCTGACCTTTGACCTTTCTGTAGGTCAGAGGGGTCTGAACCTCGGCGCCCTGGTTGACTGTGGGGCACCGATGGACATACTCTAATTTCAGCCCCCTGACTTACAGACTTTTTGAATTATTAAAGAAAAGATGGTTTTCCCTCCTATTTAAATGACTATTCTTACACACTGCCTTTTTGGCCGCTGCGCCGCGACCTTTGACCCCAGGGCCCCCAGATTCAGACCAGAGGATCCCCTGGAGACACTGAACAGTAATCTGAAGAAAGAAAATCCCAAAGTTCTCTAGAATTGTTTTTGCCCCTGTGAAAAACTGTAAATCAGGTCCTGTTAGACTTATACAGTGTTAGACCCTGTGGCCTGGGTGGAGGGTTTAGGAGGAGCTCCTGTTCTAGAGGTCGCAGGAGTCTGAATCTTCTATATGTTGTTTGGGGTCCTGAGACGAGTGGGTAGACATCATTCACGTGCCGCTCGGACGTGTACTTTTCGATGGGCGTGGCTTTGAACATTCGCCCTCTCCAACATTTGAGTGCTTGCTGTTGCTACAAAAATGGACCAAAGGGCATGAAACTTGGCCTACAGACATTACTTTTGACCCTTATTAGGCTCTCAGACCCCCAACTCTGTAGACCCTCAGCAAAGCTAAGTAGCTCTGTGGGGGTGCTACAGTCCCCTGCGGAGCTCCTGTATCACAAACCACCATATCAGACAGGAGGAGGTGGAGGAGGAAGAGGTGGAGGAGGAGGAGAAGTGGAGGAGGAGAAGAGGTGCTGCACAGGAGAGCTCACAGCGGGGGATTGAAGGCGGAGGAGAGGAAGCATTTGGGGCAGTGAGGGTGTGTGGGGGTCTGGAGGTGTCATGGAGACGACAGAAGGCTGTGAGCTGAACCTATTGAAGAATCTGTTCAGCTCGTTTGCCCTCTCCAGGCTGCCTGGTGACCGTCTGCAGCTCACCTTACACCCAGTGATCTGCTTCAAACCAGTCCACACATCCCTCACATTGTTCTGCTGAAATTTGGCCCCCAGCTTCCTCCTGTAGGTGTCTTTACAGGTCCTCAGCATCTCCCAGTGACCACTTGGACTCACCTGAGGCAAACAGTCAAGCCTAGAGTGTAACTTTGGTACATATGTCTTCTTTTTACCCAAACAATACATTTTAATTTTTATCCCTGAATTTCAAAAGAAAATTCTCAAGGAAAGACAGAAAAAAAATATGAAGTTTGATGTTGAAATCATTCAAATTAGATAATCTATGGGCATTTTACAGCTCTGAGAATTTTGGGGAAAATGAATGTAATAGATTAGTTAGAGGAAACCATCCATTTTGCCATCTAACAGGTACAGCGCCACCTGCTGTCTGGTTGTATATTGCATGGTGAGCAATCTTGATGAAACTGGTATCAAAAAAAGCAGAAAAATATGAGGAATCCAGCGTCGAAGGAATGAACCTTCTATCTAATAAGGGTGATTTTTAAAAGCCAATTAAGTGAATTTCCAGAAATCGAAATGAGGGGATTTTCTGGCTCAGCTGGCTGAGAGAAACCTTTCTGGCTTGGTCTCGTCTCTCTAGGACCTTTCTAAAAATTTGGGAAATGGTTAGGGTTACCCCTTGTTAGGGTTAGGGTTGGGGTTAGGGTTAGGTTTGGGGTTGGGGTTAGGGTTAGGGTTGGGGTTAGGGTTAGGGTTGGGGTTGGGGTTAAGGTTAGGGTTAGGGTTAGGGTTGGGGTTGGGGTTAGGGTTAGGGTTAAGGGTTAGGGTTAGGGTTAGGGTTAGGGTTAGGGTTAGGGTTTAGATTAGGGTTAGGGTTGGGGTTAGGGTTGGGGTTGAGATTAGGGTTGGGGTTAGGGTTAGGGTTAGGGTTAGGGTTGGGGTTGGGGTTGGGGTTAGGGTTAGGGTTGAGATTAGGGTTAGGGTTAGGGTTAGGGTTGGGGTTGGGTTTGGGGTTGGGGTTAGGGTTAGGGTTAGGGTTAGGGTTAGGGTTTAGATTAGGGTTAGGGTTAGGGTTGGGGTTGGGGTTGGGGTTAGGGTTAGGGTTAGGGTTTAGATTAGGGTTAGGGTTAGGGTTAGGGTTGGGGTTAGCGTTTTTAGTTGTTTTTTCACGTTTTTGTGATGTTTTCATCTGTTTAAAGTAGTTTTTCTGTTTTGCTTCTGTTTTTAGTCGTTTTTTTCATTTTTTTGGGTGTTTTGCGTCTGTTTTTAGTCGTTTTTTCACCTTTTTGTGGTGTTTCGCGTCTGATTTTAGTTGTTTTTTCACATTTTAGTGATGTTTTGCGTCTCCTTTTAGTTGTTTTTTCACATATTTGTGATGTTTTGCTTCTGTTTTTAGTCGTTTTTTTCAGTTTTTTGGGTGTTTTTCCATCTGTTTTTAGTAGTTTTTTCACATTTCTGTGGAGTTTTTCATCTGTTTTTAGATGTTTTTTCACGTTTTTGTGGTGTTTTTCATCAGTTTAAAGTCGTTTTTCATGTTTTTTTGGTGTTTTGCGTCTGTTTTTAGTATTTTTTTCACATTTTTGTGGAGTTTTTCATCTGTTTTTAGTCGTTTTTCACGTTTTTGTGGTGTTTTTCATCTGTTTACAGTCGTTTTTCACGTTTTTGTGGTGTTTTGCTTCTGTTTGTAGTCGTTTTTTCCACTTTTTTTGGTGTTTTGCGTCTGTTTAGTCGTTTTTTTACATTTTTGGGGTGTTTTGCGTCTGTTTAGTTGTTTTTAAACTTTTTGTGGTGTTTTGCGCCTGTTTATATTTGTTTTTTCACATTTTTATGGTGTTTTCATCTGTTTTTAGTCGTTTTTTCACGTTTTTGTGGTGTTTTGCGTCTCTTTTTAGTTGTTTATTCACTTTTTTGTTGTGTTTCGCGTCTGTTTTTAGTCGTTTTTTCACATTTTTGTGGTGTTTTGCGTCTCTTTTTAGTTGTTTATTCACATTTTTGTGGTGTTTTGCTTCTGTTTTTAGTCTTTTTTTCACTTTTATGGTGTTTTGCGTCTGTTTTTAGTCATTTTTTTGGGACTTCGCCTACCCCCCTAATTATGGCCACGCGCTTTCCATTGGTACCAAAATGGAGTCTCTATGAAGTTCCTATCAAAAGTTATGGCCTATTTAAAATAGGGTTAAGGTTTGAGATTAGGGTTAGGGTAAGGGCTGGGGGTTAGGGTTAGGGTTGGGGTTGGGGTTGGGGTTAGGGTTAGGGTTGGGGTTAGGGTTAGGGATGGGGTTGGGGTTAGGGTTAGGGTTAGGGTTGGGGTTAGGGTTAAGGTAAGGGTTGGGGTTAGGATTGGGGTTGGGGTTGGGGTTGGGATTAGGGTTAGGGTTAGGGTTGGGGTTGGGGTTAGGGTTAGGGTTGGGGTTGGGGTTAGGGTTAGGGTTGGGGTTAGGGTTAGGGTTGGGGTTGGGGTTGGGGTTAGGGTTAGGGTTGGGGTTAGGGTTAGGTTTGGGGTTGGGGTTAGGGTTAGGGTTGGGGTTAGGGTTAGGGTTAGGGTTGGGGTTGGGGTTAAGGTTAGGGTTAGGGTTAGGGTTGGGGTTGGGGTTAGGGTTAGGGTTAAGGGTTAGGGTTAGGGTTAGGGTTAGGGTTAGGGTTAGGGTTTAGATTAGGGTTAGGGTTGGGGTTAGGGTTGGGGTTGAGATTAGGGTTGGGGTTAGGGTTAGGGTTAGGGTTAGGGTTGGGGTTGGGGTTGGGGTTAGGGTTAGGGTTGAGATTAGGGTTAGGGTTAGGGTTAGGGTTGGGGTTGGGTTTGGGGTTGGGGTTAGGGTTAGGGTTAGGGTTAGGGTTAGGGTTTAGATTAGGGTTAGGGTTAGGGTTGGGGTTGGGGTTGGGGTTAGGGTTAGGGTTAGGGTTAGGGTTTAGATTAGGGTTAGGGTTAGGGTTGGGGTTAGCGTTTTTAGTTGTTTTTTCACGTTTTTGTGATGTTTTCATCTGTTTAAAGTAGTTTTTCTGTTTTGCTTCTGTTTTTAGTCGTTTTTTTCATTTTTTTGGGTGTTTTGCGTCTGTTTTTAGTCGTTTTTTCACCTTTTTGTGGTGTTTCGCGTCTGATTTTAGTTGTTTTTTCACATTTTAGTGATGTTTTGCGTCTCCTTTTAGTTGTTTTTTCACATATTTGTGATGTTTTGCTTCTGTTTTTAGTCGTTTTTTTCAGTTTTTTGGGTGTTTTCCATCTGTTTTTAGTAGTTTTTTCACATTTCTGTGGAGTTTTTCATCTGTTTTTAGATGTTTTTTCACGTTTTTGTGGTGTTTTTCATCTGTTTAAAGTCGTTTTTCATGTTTTTTTGGTGTTTTGCGTCTGTTTTTAGTATTTTTTTCACATTTTTGTGGAGTTTTTCATCTGTTTTTAGTCGTTTTTCACGTTTTTGTGGTGTTTTTCATCTGTTTACAGTCGTTTTTCACGTTTTTGTGGTGTTTTGCTTCTGTTTGTAGTCGTTTTTTCCACTTTTTTTGGTGTTTTGCGTCTGTTTAGTCGTTTTTTTACATTTTTGGGGTGTTTTGCGTCTGTTTAGTTGTTTTTAAACTTTTTGTGGTGTTTTGCGCCTGTTTATATTTGTTTTTTCACATTTTTATGGTGTTTTCATCTGTTTTTAGTCGTTTTTTCACGTTTTTGTGGTGTTTTGCGTCTCTTTTTAGTTGTTTATTCACTTTTTTGTTGTGTTTCGCGTCTGTTTTTAGTCGTTTTTTCACATTTTTGTGGTGTTTTGCGTCTCTTTTTAGTTGTTTATTCACATTTTTGTGGTGTTTTGCTTCTGTTTTTAGTCGTTTTTTTCAGTTTTTTGGTGTTTTGCGTCTGTTTATAGTCGTTTTTTCACATTTTTGTGGTGTTTTGCGTCTGTTTTTAGTTGTTTTTTCACATTTTTGTGGTGTTTTGCTTCTGTTTTTAGTCTTTTTTTTCACTTTTATGGTGTTTTGCGTCTGTTTTTAGTCATTTTTTTGGGACTTCGCCTACCCCCCTAATTATGGCCACGCGCTTTCCATTGGTACCAAAATGGAGTCTCTATGAAGTTCCTATCAAAAGTTATGGCCTATTTAAAATAGGGTTAAGGTTTGAGATTAGGGTTAGGGTAAGGGCTGGGGGTTAGGGTTAGGGTTAGGGTTGGGGTTGGGGTTGGGGTTAGGGTTAGGGTTGGGGTTAGGGTTAGGGATGGGGTTGGGGTTAGGGTTAGGGTTAGGGTTGGGGTTAGGGTTAAGGTAAGGGTTGGGGTTAGGATTGGGGTTGGGGTTGGGGTTGGGATTAGGGTTAGGGTTAGGGTTGGGGTTGGGGTTAGGGTTAGGGTTGGGGTTGGGGTTAGGGTTAGGGTTGGGGTTAGGGTTAGGGTTGGGGTTGGGGTTAGGGTTAGGGTTAGGGTTGGGGTTGGGGTTTAGGGTTTAGGATTAGGGTTAGGGTTTAGGGGTTAGGGTTAGTTTAGAGACTTGAAACTTTGGCTACCCCCCCCCCCCCTATTTCATGGGTGCTGAGTGCACCCGTGCTAGTTTCGTTGCAATCGGACGTCGGGAACCCTTTGATCTTAAACAATTGTGTGCCTATTTTTTTCCCCTTAGGTGCTCATTTGTTGAGACTTCGCCTACCCCCCTAATTGTGGCCCTGTGCTTTCCATTGGTACCAAGATGGAGTCTCTACGACGTTCCTATCAAAAGTTATGGCCTATTTAATATAGGGTTAAGGTTTGAGATTAGGGTTAGGGTTGGGGTTGGGGTTAGGGTTAGGGTTAGGGTTGGGGTTGGGGTTAGGGTTAGGGTTGGGGTTGGGGTTGGGGTTAGGGTTAGGGTTGGGTTTGGGGTTAGGGTTGGGGTTAGGGTTAGAGTTGGGGTTGGGGTTGGGGTTAGGGTTAGGGTTTAGATTTGGGTTAGGGTTGGGGTTAGGGTTAGGGTTGAGATTAGGGTTGGGGTTAGGGTTAGGGTTAGGGTTCGGGTTGGGGTTGGGGTTAGGGTTAGGGTTTAGATTAGGGTTAGGGTTGGGGTTAGGGTTAGGGTTGAGATTAGGGTTAGGGTTAGGGTCGGGGTTGGGGTTGGGGTTAGGGTTAGGGTTTAGATTAGGGTTAGGGTTAGGGTTGGGGTTGGGGTGCGGGTTAGGGTTAGGGTTAGGGTTTAGATTAGGGTTAGGGTTGGGGTTGGGGTTAGCGTTTTTAGTCGTTTTTTCACGTTTTTGTGATGTTTTCATCTGTTTAAAGTAGTTTTTCATGTTTTTTTGGTGTTTTTCATCTGTTCAAAGTCGTTTTTTCATGTTTTTTTGGTGTTTTGCTTCTGTTTTTAGTCGTTTTTTTCATTTTTTTGGGTGTTTTGCGTCTGTTTTTAGTCGTTTTTTCACCTTTTTGTGGTGTTTCGCGTCTGATTTTAGTTGTTTTTTTACATATTTGTGATGTTTTGCTTCTGTTTTTAGTCGTTTTTTTTCAGTTTTTTGGGTGTTTTTCCATCTGTTTTTAGTAGTTTTTTCACATTTTTGTGGAGTTTTTCATCTGTTTTTAGATGTTTTTTCACGTTTTTGTGGTGTTTTTCATCTGTTTAAAGTCGTTTTTCATGTTTTTTTGTCGTTTTGCGTCTGTTTTTAGTATTTTTTTCACATTTTTGTGGAGTTTTTCATCTGTTTTTAGTCGTTTTTCACGTTTTTGTGGTGTTTTTCATCTGTTTACAGTCGTTTTTCACGTTTTTGTGGTGTTTTGCTTCTGTTTTTAGTCGTTTTTTCCACTTTTTTTGGTGTTTTGCGTCTGTTTAGTCGTTTTTTTACATTTTTGTGGTGTTTTGCGTCTGTTTTTAGTTGTTTTTTCACATTTTTGTGGCTTTTTGCTTCTGTTTTTAGTTGTTTTTTTTCACTTTTATGGTGTTTTGCGTCTGTTTTTAGTCATTTTTTTGGGACTTCGTCTACCCCCCTAATTTTGGGGTTAGGGTTAGGGTTAGGGTTGGGGTTGGGGTTATGGTTAGGGTTGGGGTTTAGGGGTTAGGGTTAGGGTTGGGGTTTAGGGGTTAGGGTTAGTTTAGAGACTTGAAACTTTGGCTACCCCCCCCCCCCCCCCTATTTCATGGGTGCTGAGTGCACCCGTGCTAGTTTTGTTGCAATCGGACGTCGGGAACCCTTTGATCTTAAACAATTGTGTGCCTATTTTTTTCCCCTTAGGTGCTCATTTGTTGAGACTTCGCCTACCCCCCTAATTGTGGCCCTGTGCTTTCCATTGGTACCAAGATGGAGTCTCTACGACGTTCCTATCAAAAGTTATGGCCTATTTAATATAGGGTTAAGGTTTGAGATTAGGGTTAGGGTTAGGGTTGGGGTTGGGGTTAGGGTTAGGGTTGGGGTTGGGGTTGGGGTTAGGGTTAGGGTTGGGTTTGGGGTTAGGGTTGGGGTTAGGGTTAGGGTTGGGGTTGGGGTTAGGGTTAGGGTTTAGATTAGGGTTAGGGTTGGGGTTAGGGTTAGATTTGAGATTAGGTTTGGGGTTAGGGTTAGGGTTAGGGTTAGGGTTGGGGTTAGGGTTGGGGTTGGGGTTGGGGTTGGGGTTAGGGTTAGGGTTAGGGTTTAGACTAGGGTTAGGGTTAGGGTTGGGGTTGGGGTTGGGGTTAGGGTTAGGGTTAGGGTTTAGATTAGGGTTAGGGTTAGGGTTAGGGTTGGGGTTGGGGTACGACGTTCCTATCAAAAGTTATGGCCTATTTAATATAGGGTTAAGGTTTGAGATTAGGGTTAGGGTTAGGGTTGGGGTTGGGGTTAGGGTTAGGGTTGGGTTTGGGGTTAGGGTTGGGGTTAGGGTTAGGGTTGGGGTTGGGGTTAGGGTTAGGGTTTAGATTAGGGTTAGGGTTGGGGTTAGGGTTAGGGTTGAGATTAGGGTTGGGGTTAGGGTTAGGGTTAGGGTTAGGGTTAGGGTTGGGGTTGGGGTTGGGGTTAGGGTTAGGGTTAGGGTTGGGGTTAGGGTTAAGGTAAGGGTTGGGGTTAGGGTTGGGGTTGGGGTTGGGGTTGGGGTTAGGGTTAGGGTTAGGGTTGGGGTTGGGGTTAGGGTTAGGGTTGGGGTTTAGGGGTTAGGGTTAGGGTTGGGGTTTAGGGGTTAGGGTTAGTTTAGAGACTTGAAACTTTGGCTACCCCCCCCCCCCCCCTATTTCATGGGTGCTGAGTGCACCCGTGCTAGTTTTGTTGCAATCGGACGTCGGGAACCCTTTGATCTTAAACAATTGTGTGCCTATTTTTTTCCCCTTAGGTGCTCATTTGTTGAGACTTCGCCTACCCCCCTAATTGTGGCCCTGTGCTTTCCATTGGTACCAAGATGGAGTCTCTACGACGTTCCTATCAAAAGTTATGGCCTATTTAATATAGGGTTAAGGTTTGAGATTAGGGTTAGGGTTAGGGTTGGGGTTGGGGTTAGGGTTAGGGTTGGGGTTGGGGTTGGGGTTAGGGTTAGGGTTGGGTTTGGGGTTAGGGTTGGGGTTAGGGTTAGGGTTGGGGTTGGGGTTAGGGTTAGGGTTTAGATTAGGGTTAGGGTTGGGGTTAGGGTTAGATTTGAGATTAGGTTTGGGGTTAGGGTTAGGGTTAGGGTTAGGGTTGGGGTTAGGGTTGGGGTTGGGGTTGGGGTTGGGGTTAGGGTTAGGGTTAGGGTTTAGACTAGGGTTAGGGTTAGGGTTGGGGTTGGGGTTGGGGTTAGGGTTAGGGTTAGGGTTTAGATTAGGGTTAGGGTTAGGGTTAGGGTTGGGGTTGGGGTACGACGTTCCTATCAAAAGTTATGGCCTATTTAATATAGGGTTAAGGTTTGAGATTAGGGTTAGGGTTAGGGTTGGGGTTGGGGTTAGGGTTAGGGTTGGGTTTGGGGTTAGGGTTGGGGTTAGGGTTAGGGTTGGGGTTGGGGTTAGGGTTAGGGTTTAGATTAGGGTTAGGGTTGGGGTTAGGGTTAGGGTTGAGATTAGGGTTGGGGTTAGGGTTAGGGTTAGGGTTAGGGTTAGGGTTGGGGTTGGGGTTGGGGTTGGGGTTAGGGTTAGGGTTGAGATTAGGGTTAGGGTTAGGGTTGGGGTTGGGTTTGGGGTTGGGGTTAGGGTTAGGGTTAGGGTTTAGATTAGGGTTAGGGTTAGGGTTAGGGTTAGGGTTGGGGTTGGGGTTGGGGTTGGGGTTGGGGTTAGGGTTAGGGTTAGGGTTAGGGTTTAGATTAGGGTTAGGGTTAGGGTTAGGGTTGGGGTTGGGGTTAGCGTTTTTAGTCGTTTTTTCACGTTTTTGTGATGTTTTCATCTGTTTAAAGTAGTTTTTCATGTTTTTTTGGTCTTTTTTGGTGTTTTTCATCTGTTTAAAGTCGTTTTTTCATGTTTTTTTGGTGTTTTGCTTCTGTTTTTAGTCGTTTTTTTCAGTTTTTTGGGTGTTTTGCGTCTGTTTTTAGTCGTTTTTTCACCTTTTTGTGGTGTTTCGCGTCTGATTTTAGTTGTTTTTTCACATTTTAGTGATGTTTTGCGTCTCCTTTTAGTTGTTTTTTCACACATTTGTGATGTTTTGCTTCTGCTTTTAGTCGTTTTTTTCAGTTTTTTGGGTGTTTTTCCATCTGTTTTTAGTAGTTTTTTCACATTTTTGTGGAGTTTTTCATCTGTTTTTAGATGTTTTTTCACGTTTTTGTGGTGTTTTTCATCTGTTTAAAGTCGTTTTTCATGTTTTTTGGGTGTTTTGCGTCTGTTTTTAGTATTTTTTTCACATTTTTGTGGAGTTTTTCATCTGTTTTTAGTCGTTTTTCACGTTTTTGTGGTGTTTTTCATCTGTTCAAAGTTGTTTTTTCATGTTTTTTTGGTGTTTTGCTTCTGTTTTTAGTCGTTTTTTTCATTTTTTTGGGTGTTTTGCGTCTGTTTTTAGTCGTTTTTTCACCTTTTTGTGGTGTTTCGCGTGTGATTTTAGTTGTTTTTTTACATATTTGTGATGTTTTGCTTCTGTTTTTAGTCGTTTTTTTTCAGTTTTTTGGGTGTTTTTCCATCTGTTTTTAGTAGTTTTTTCACATTTTTGTGGAGTTTTTCATCTGTTTTTAGATGTTTTTTCACGTTTTTGTGGTGTTTTTCATCTGTTTAAAGTCGTTTTTCATGTTTTTTTGTCGTTTTGCGTCTGTTTTTAGTATTTTTTTCACATTTTTGTGGAGTTTTTCATCTGTTTTTAGTCGTTTTTCACGTTTTTGTGGTGTTTTTCATCTGTTTACAGTCGTTTTTCACGTTTTTGTGGTGTTTTGCTTCTGTTTTTAGTCGTTTTTTCCACTTTTTTTGGTGTTTTGCGTCTGTTTAGTCGTTTTTTTTACATTTTTGTGGTGTTTTGCGTCTGTTTTCAGTTGTTTTTTCACATTTTTGTGGTGTTTTGCTTCTGTTTTTAGTCGTTTTTTTTCACTTTTATGGTGTTTTGCGTCTGTTTTTAGTCATTTTTTTGGGACTTCGTCTACCCCCCTAATTATGGCCACGCGCTTTCCATTGGTACCAAAATGGAGTCTCTACGAAGTTCCTATCAAAAGTTATGGCCTATTTAAAATAGGGTTAAGGTTTGAGATTAGGGTTAGGGTTAGGGCTGGGGGTTAGGGTTAGGGTTAGGGTTGGGGTTGGGGTTGGGGTTGTGGTTGGGGTTAGGGTTAGGGTTAGGGTTGGGGTTAGGGTTAAGGTAAGGGTTGGGGTTAGGGTTGGGGTTGGGGTTGGGGTTGGGGTTGGGGTTAGGGTTAGGGCTGGGGTTGGGGTTGGGGTTAGTTTAGAGACTTGAAACTTTGGCTACCCCCCCCCCCTATTTCATGGGTGCTGAGTGCACCCGTGCTAGTTTTGTTGCAATCGGACGTCGGGAACCCTTTGATCTTAAACAATTGTGTGCCTATTTTTTCCCCTTAGGTGCTCATTTGTTGAGACTTCGCCTACCCCCCTAATTGTGGCCCTGTGCTTTCCATTGGTACCAAGATGGAGTCTCTACGACGTTCCTATCAAAAGTTATGGCCTATTTAATATAGGGTTAAGGTTTGAGATTAGGGTTAGGGTTGGGGTTAGGGTTAGGGTTAGGGTTGGGGTTGGGGTTAGGGTTAGGGTTAGGGTTGGGTTTGGGGTTAGGGTTAGGGTTGGGGTTGGGGTTAGGGTTAGGGTTTAGATTAGGGTTAGGGTTGGGGTTAGGGTTAGGGTTGAGATTAGGGTTGGGGTTAGGGTTAGGGTTAGGGTTAGGGTTGGGGTTAGGGTTGGGGTTGGGGTTGGGGTTGGGGTTAGGGTTAGGGTTAGGGTTTAGATTAGGGTTAGGGTTAGGGTTAGGGTTGGGGTTGGGGTTGGGGTTGGGGTTAGGGTTAGGGTTAGGGTTTAGATTAGGGTTAGGGTTGGGGTTGGGGTTAGCGTTTTTAGTCGTTTTTTCACGTTTTTGTGATGTTTTCATCTGTTTAAAGTAGTTTTTCATGTTTTTTTGGTGTTTTTCATCTGTTCAAAGTCGTTTTTTCATGTTTTTGTGGTGTTTTGCTTCTGTTTTTAGTCGTTTTTTTCATTTTTTTGGGTGTTTTGCGTCTGTTTTTAGTCGTTTTTTCACCTTTTTGTGGTGTTTCGCGTCTGATTTTAGTTGTTTTTTCACATTTTAGTGATGTTTTGCGTCTCTTTTTAGTTGTTTTTTCACATATTTGTGATGTTTTGCTTCTGTTTTTAGTCGTTTTTTTCAGTTTTTTGGGTGTTTTTCCATCTGTTTTTAGTAGTTTTTTCACATTTTTGTGGAGTTTTTCATCTGTTTTTAGATGTTTTTTCACGTTTTTGTGGTGTTTTTCATCTGTTTCAAGTCGTTTTTCATGTTTTTTTGGTGTTTTGCGTCTTTTTTTAGTCGTTTTTTCCACTTTATTTGGTGTTTTGCGTCCGTTTAGTCGTTTTTTTACATTTTTGTGGTGTTTTGCGTCTGTTTAGTTGTTTTTAAACTTTTTGTGGTGTTTTGCTTCTGTTTTTAGTCGTTTTTTTCAGTTTTTTGGTGTTTTGCGTCTGTTTATAGTCGTTTTTTCACATTTTTGTGGTGTTTTGCGTCTGTTTTTAGTTGTTTTTCACGTTTTTGTGGTGTTTTTCATCTGTTTACAGTCGTTTTTCACGTTTTTGTGGTGTTTTGCTTCTGTTTTTAGTCGTTTTTTCCACTTTATTTGGTGTTTTGCGTCCGTTTAGTCGTTTTTTTACATTTTTGTGGTGTTTTGCGTCTGTTTAGTTGTTTTTAAACTTTTTGTGGTGTTTTGCTTCTGTTTTTAGTCGTTTTTTTCAGTTTTTTGGTGTTTTGCGTCTGTTTATAGTCGTTTTTTCACATTTTTGTGGTGTTTTGCGTCTGTTTTTAGTTGTTTTTTTTCACTTTTATGGTGTTTTGCGTCTGTTTTTAGTCATTTTTTTGGGACTTCGCCTACCCCCCTAATTATGGCCACGCGCTTTCCATTGGTACCAAAATGGAGTCTCTACGAAGTTCCTATCAAAAGTTATGGCCTATTTAAAATAGGGTTAAGGTTTGAGATTAGGGTTAGGGTTAGGGCTGGGGGTTAGGGTTAGGGTTGGGGTTGGGGTTGGGGTTAGGGTTAGGGTTGGGGTTAGGGATAGGGTTGGGGTTGGGGGTTAGGGTTAGGGTTGGGGTTGGGGTTAGGGTTAGGGTTGGGGTTAGGGTTAGGGTTGGGGTTGGGGTTAGGGTTAGGGTTAGGGTTAGGGTTGCGGTTGGGGTTTAGGGTTTAGGATTAGGGTTAGGGTTTAGGGGTTAGGGTTAGTTTAGAGACTTGAAACTTTCGCTACCCCCCCCCCCCCTATTTCATGGGTGCTGAGTGCACCCGTGCTAGTTTCGTTGCAATCGGACGTCAGGAACCCTTTGATCTTAAACAATTGTGTGCCTATTTTTTTTCCCTTAGGTGCTCATTTGTTGAGACTTCGCCTACCCCCCTAATTGTGGCCCTGTGCTTTCCATTGGTACCAAGATGGAGTCTCTACGACGTTCCTATCAAAAGTTATGGCCTTTTTAAAATAGGGTTAAGGTTTGAGATGAGGGTTAGGGTTAGGGTTTAGGATTAGGGTTAGGGTTTAGGGGTTAGTTTAGAGACTTGAAACTTGGGCTACCCCCCCTATTTCGTGGGTGCTGAGTGCACTCCTGCTAGTTTAGTTGCGATCGGACGTCGGGAACCCTTTGATCTCAAACAATTGTGTGCCTATTTTTCTTTCCTTAGGTGCTCATTAGTTGAGACTTCGCCTACCCCCCTAATTGTGGCCCTGCGCTTTCCATTGGTACCAAGATGGAGTCTCTACGACGTTCCTATCAAAAGTTATGGCCTATTTAATATAGGGTTAAGGTTTGAGATTAGGGTTAGGGTTAGGGTTGGGGTTGGGGTTAGGGTTAGGGTTGGGTTTGGGGTTAGGGTTGGGGTTAGGGTTAGGGTTGGGGTTGGGGTTAGGGTTAGGGTTTAGATTAGGGTTAGGGTTGGGGTTAGGATTAGGGTTGAGATTAGGGTTGGGGTTAGGGTTAGGGTTAGGGTTAGGGTTGGGGTTGGGGTTGGGGTTGGGGTTAGGGTTAGGGTTGAGATTAGGGTTAGGGTTAGGGTTGGGGTTGGGGTTAGGGTTAGGGTTAGGGTTTAGATTAGGGTTAGGGTTAGGGTTAGGGTTGGGGTTGGGGTTGGGGTTGGGGTTAGGGTTAGGGTTAGGCTTTAGATTAGGGTTAGGGTTAGGGTTAGGGTTAGGGTTGGGGTTGGGGTTGGGGTTAGGGTTAGGGTTAGGGTTTAGATTAGGGTTAGGGTTAGGGTTAGGGTTGGGGTTGGGGTTAGCGTTTTTAGTCGTTTTTTCACGTTTTTGTGATGTTTTCATCTGTTTAAAGTAGTTTTTCATGTTTTTTTGGTGTTTTTCATCTGTTTAAAGTCGTTTTTTCATGTTTTTTCCTATCAAAAGTTATGGCCTATTTAATATAGGGTTAAGGTTTGAGATTAGGGTTAGGGTTAGGGTTTAGGGTTAGGGTTAGGGTTAGGGTTTAGGATTAGGGTTAGGGTTTAGGGGTTAGTTTAGAGACTTGAAACTTTGGCTAACCTCCCCTATTTCGTGGGTGCTGAGTGCACTCCTGCTAGTTTCGTTGCGATCGGACGTCAGGAACCCTTTGATCTCAAACAATTGTGTGCCTATTTTTTTTTCCTTAGGTGCTCATTAGTTGAGACTTCGCCTACCCCCCTAATTGTGGCCCTGTGCTTTCCATTGGTACCAAGATGGAGTCTCTACGACGTTCCTATCAAAAGTTATGGCCTATTTAATATAGGGTTAAGGTTTGAGATTAGGGTTAGGGTTAGGGTTGGGGTTGGGGTTAGGGTTAGGGTTGGGTTTGGGGTTAGGGTTGGGGTTAGGGTTAGGGTTGGGGTTGGGGTTAGGGTTAGGGTTTAGATTAGGGTTAGGGTTGGGGTTAGGGTTAGGGTTGAGATTAGGGTTGGGGTTAGGGTTAGGGTTAGGGTTAGGGTTGGGGTTGGGGTTGGGGTTAGGGTTAGGGTTGAGATTAGGGTTAGGGTTAGGGTTGGGGTTGGGTTTGGGGTTGGGGTTGGGGTTAGGGTTAGGGTTAGGGTTTAGATTAGGGTTAGGGTTAGGGTTAGGGTTAGGGTTAGGGTTGGGGTTGGGGTTGGGGTTGGGGTTGGGGTTGGGGTTAGGGTTAGGGTTAGGGTTTAGATTAGGGTTAGGGTTAGGGTTAGGGTTAGGGTTAGGGTTAGGGTTAGGGTTGGGGTTGGGGTTGGGGTTAGGGTTAGGGTTAGGGTTTAGATTAGGGTTAGGGTTAGGGTTAGGGTTGGGGTTGGGGTTAGCGTTTTTAGTCGTTTTTTCACGTTTTTGTGATGTTTTCATCTGTTTAAAGTAGTTTTTCATGTTTTTTTGGTGTTTTTCATCTGTTTAAAGTCGTTTTTTCATGTTTTTTTGGTGTTTTGCTTCTGTTTTTAGTCGTTTCTTTCAGTTTTTTGGGTGTTTTGCGTCTGTTTTTAGTCGTTTTTTCACCTTTTTGTGGTGTTTTGCGTCTCCTTTTAGTTGTTTTTTCACATTTTAGTGATGTTTTGCTTCTGTTTTTAGTCGTTTTTTTCAGTTTTTTGGGTGTTTTTCCATCTGTTTTTAGTAGTTTTTTCACATTTTTGTGGAGTTTTTCATCTGTTTTTAGATGTTTTTTCACGTTTTTGTGGTGTTTTTCATCTGTTTAAAGTCGTTTTTCATGTTTTTTTGGTGTTTTGCGTCTGTTTTTAGTATTTTTTTCACATTTTTGTGGAGTTTTTCATCTGTTTTTAGTCGTTTTTCACGTTTTTGTGGTGTTTTTCATCTGTTTACAGTCGTTTTACACGTTTTTGTGGTGTTTTGCTTCTGTTTTTAGTCGTTTTTTCCACTTTTTTTGGTGTTTTGCGTCTGTTTAGTCGTTTTTTTACATTTTTGTGGTGTTTTGCGTCTGTTTAGTTGTTTTTAAACTTTTTGTGGCGTTTTGCGCCTGGGGGTTAGGGTTAGGGTTAGGGTTGGGGTTGGGGTTAGGGTTAGGGTCGGGGTTAGGGTTAGGGTTGGGGTTGGGGTTAGGGTTAGGGTTAGGGTTGGGGTTGGGGTTTAGGGTTTAGGATTAGGGTTAGGGTTTAGGGGTTAGGGTTAGTTTAGAGACTTGAAACTTTGGCTACCCCCCCCCCCCCCCCCCCTATTTCATGGGTGCTGAGTGCAACCGTGCTAGTTTCGTTGCAATCGGACGTCGGGAACCCTTTGATCTTAAACAATTGTGTGCCTATTTTTTTTCCCTTAGGTGCTCATTTGTTGAGACTTCGCCTACCACCTAATTGTGGCCCTGTGCTTTCCATTGGTACCAAGATGGAGTCTCTACCACGTTCCTATCAAAAGTTATGGCCTATTTAAAATAGGGTTAAGGTTTGAGATGAGGGTTAGGGTTAGGGTTTAGGGTTAGGGTTAGGGTTAGGGTTAGGGTTAGGGTTTAGGATTAGGGTTAGGGTTTAGGGGTTAGTTTAGAGACTTGAAACTTTGGCTAACCTCCCCTATTTCGTGGGTGCTGAGTGCACTCCTGCTAGTTTCGTTGCGATCGGACGTCGGGAACCCTTTGATCTCAAACAATTGTGTGCCTATTTTTTTTTCCTTAGGTGCTCATTAGTTGAGACCTCGCCTACCCCCCTAATTGTGGCCCTGCGCTTTCCATTGGTACCAAGATGGAGTCTCTACGACGTTCCTATCAAAAGTTATGGCCTATTTAAAATAGGGTTAAGGTTTGAGATTAGGGTTAGGGGTTAGTTTAGAGACTTGAAACCTGGGCTACCCCCCCCCCCCCCCTATTTCGTGGGTGCTGAGTGCACTTATGCTGGTTTTGTTGGGATCGGACATCGGGAACCCTTTGATCTTAAACAATTGTATGCCTCGTTTTTTTTCCTTAGGTGCGTATTTGTTGAGACTTCGCCTAATCTTAAATCTTGTCCTCTCTGGCGCTAAAATAATCCTTTACCATGCATGTGTTCAGCTAGCTTCAGGTATGCTGTTAGTGCTTCAGTCCTTGGTTGTGGTCGGTAAAGAAGTATCTATATATTAATCTGGACTTGGTCCGATTTAAACGTGACAATTCTAGTCAAATAGGGGAAAAGTCAGGCCTTGAGTTGGCCTTTGAGGCTTTCCATCAGAAATCATTCACTCTCGAAACTCAATTTGAATGATTTTTCCCATGTTAAGTGTGAGAGAGTGTTAGAACAGAAAAAGACACTTTCTCATAGCCGTAGCCAACAATGACGTGGCCCTGTATTAATGGCTTTGACTGTGATGACTTGTGACTGAGGATGATGTACGATGCCCACGCTGCTGAAACTAATAGAAGTAGCTGACACAAAAGCTCCATTTATTTTCAATTAGACCTGTTCAAATTGCATTTCCTTTTGAAGGCCCGGAGTCGCGCGACAAAATCGATAGCTCATCCCTGCAACGTCGGCCCTGACAGGAGTATCCGTCACCTTTCTCAAGTTGTGCTATTATTTATATTATATTCATTAGGTGTGAAACATTCGAGATAGTGTGCTGTAGTAATGTGATAGATAATAGGAATGAGTTGACAGGTGTGTAGAGATGATTCCAGCCATTTATTTCAATGAACAGAAGAATACTGCACAAGATTGCATCAGCAGAAGTTTATGCATAGACTTTAATTCTGAAAATATTATACACATATTTTTTCAATTGAATAACCTCTCTTCTCATAAACACTCTCATATGGCATTCTGATCAATTCTTTACTCTGTAGTAGAGAACTTTTGTCAGATGTTTATGTATTTCCTTTGTTGATATGTTCATACATCGGTGTGGAGAAAAGATTCGTCGAAGTCAAAGCAAAAACATCGCAACTCTGAATGCCACTGCACTGCACACACTACAAGACTTGTCCACTGTGACACACGATGGCTGCATTCAAAACGGAATATAAGGGATTTCTGAAAAAAAAAGGAAATATATCAAGATCAGCAATTACAGAACCAACAATGGGTATTGAAATTATTTAGCAGCAGTTTCAGAGAGAGAAAGAGAGGCGGAGACAACAAACAGTCGGCAAAAGACAGCAGAAGCTCTGGTAATTTCTGAATTTTCTTTCAACGAGAAGTGGGATAAAAATAGCTGAAGGGGTGTTTTGGAAAAAGAAACAGGTCAACTGTAACCTCGAGTTGGTGACTTTCACACGACAATCAACCTCCAATATGGACAAAAATCGATCGTTTTTTCACAAAAGCATAAATGCACGTCTTTGTTTTCTTTAAAATTCGAATTACCGTAATACAAACTATGAATGTATGGCGTTAAGATTCAATTGAGCGGCGGGGTAAATTCGGTTTTGGTGGTTTTACCCTGCAAATACATCCACGGGAGGCCCCAGGCCATCCCATTAAGGTGTGTTTTAACTGTTCAGAAGTCCCAGTCAACCCTTTGTACAACATCACATATTTCTCTGTCAGGGATTCAGTCCGTCGCACGGTTCTTTCCTCTGTGGTGTTAGGCCCAGGACATCGAGGAGACGAGTCTTTTATCAGATTAGCTTCGGAGAGAACCGAGGGGGCCGCTGCCACGCCGCTGGTTACATGTTCTTGTACATGGAGCGATCTCGGGGCAGCTGGGGCTGGGTGGCCGTCAGCTTCAGGTGGAAGTGGTAGACAGTGAGTGTGATGACGATAATGAGGGCCAAAATGAAGCCCAGAATGAGGGGGAGGGTCTCCTCCAGGCGCTCCCGCTGGTCAGTGATGCACTTGTAGGCTGCAGGAAGAGGAATAACGACCATAGTCAGTGTGCAGAGGTGGCTAAACATGAAGGATTATGACAGTGTGTGTAGATTTAGTCTGTGATGGATCGTTTATAGTGCCGTTCAGCAGGTGAATAAGTCCGACTTTCAACATATAAAAGAATTCAATATGTGAAGGAAACAATATATTTTTTCAACATACCATGACTTTTTTGTTTTTTTTAAGAACTTTTTCAATATACCATGACTTTTACTTTTTTTTAGGACTTCTTCAACATACCGTGACTTTTTTATAGGACTTTTTCAACATACTATGACTTTTTTATAGGACTTTTTCAACATATCATGACTTTTTTATAGGACTTTTTCAACATATCATGACTTTTTTAGGACTTTTTCAACATACTATGACTTTTTTAGGACTTTTTCAACATACCATGACTTTTTTTTAGGACTTTTTCAACATACCGTGACTTTTTTTTTAGGACTTTTTCAACATACCATGACTTTTTTTTAGGACTTTTTCAACATACCATGACTTTTTTAAGGACTTTTTCAACATACCATGACTTTTTTAAAGGACTTTTTTCAACATACCATGACTTTTTTACTTTTTTAGGACTTTTTCAAAATACAGTGACCTTTTAAGGACTTTCTCAACTACCATGACTTTTTTTAGGACTTTTTCAACATACCGTGACTTTTTTTTAGGACTTTTTCAACATACCGTGACTTTTTTTAGGACATTTTCAACATACCATGACTTTTTTTCAGGACTTTTTCAACATACCATGATTTATTTAGGACTTTTTCAACATGCCACGACTTTTTTTTTTTAGGACTTTTCAACATACCATGGCTTTTTTTAGGACATTTTCAACATACCGTGACTTTTTTTTAGGACTTTTTCAACATACCATGGCTTTTTTTATAGGACTTTTTCAAAATACTATGACTTTTTTTAATGAGATCCTATGACTTTTTCATGACTTTTTTCCAACACACTATACTATGATTTTGTTAGGACTTTTTACTCAGATTTGTTTTACAAAATGATGTTAATATGTTATACTATGACAATGTTATGACCTCATATACTATGACTTTTTCTCTGAAAACCATACTATGACATTTTCAACATACTATACTATGTATTTTTTATGAGTTTTTTTTTTTTTTTACAACATACTATATTATGACTTTCAGCATATTATAAAGAAACCTGTATTTTTATTTTGTTAGAATGTGAAATTTGAAAACAGATTTACGAATACAAATTGTAGATGGGGATTATGAATGTCCTGAAAGTTTTTTTTGTTTTTTTTTGCTTTATCCTTGTGGGTATCTCCAAGGGGGGAGAAGGATGCTTAGACCACAACTGGCTGTACAATCTGTATGTGGTTTAAAAGCAAAAGGAGTTTCTCCCTGTGGACGGCAGTAATGCACACTGAAGGAGGCAGTGAAGCATAGCACAGCCTAGTTTACAGCAGCTCAGAGCAAATGATTCTTTCAAGGTGATTGGCTTCAGAGGACAGCAGGTACATTGACTGTCTATAAAAGCTGCATTGAGGGCAAGGATATGACTGTACTCATAAAGTCCTAATGACCCCAACCCCTTCTCTTTCTCTCTTTGAGTCTCTTTTGTCCCCCATCGCAACACCTCCTCTTTTTTCTCTTGTCACCCTGTGTCCCTCTCTGCAGCCCGGTACTCCTCATACTGCAGCAATAACCCCCCCAGAGGGGTGCGTGTGTGTGTGTGTGTGTGAGAGAGAGAGAGAGAGAGAGAGAGAGAGAGAGAGAGTATGTATGTACGTGTGTCAGTGCGTTGTAACTCCCTCACCCCCAGTATTTCTCATTGTTCTCATTATCACAGCAGTCTGTGGAAGGTTTACTTGCTTTTCGTGGCAGTGTTTCTCAAAAGCTATTGGTTGTTCTTACGTTCGCTGAACATAAAGTCAGAGGCGATGTCGAAGGGCTGGATCTGGATGTCATACATGGAGACGGTGATGCCCTTCTGGTGGTCACTTGAGATGAGGGTGAGAGTCTGCTGTGCTGCACACACATAGGAGCGCCCGGCAGGGGTCACCAGGGCGGACAGGCGGTGGGTGCTGGCTGTGTGCCTCCCAGCTGGAGACAGATGAATAAATATAAAAGTAAGCATTAAGGTATTGTTATGTAAGTGTGTGTGTGTGTGTGTGTGTGTGTGTGTGTGTGTGTGTGTGTGTATGTGTGTGTGTGTGTGTGTGTGATTCATGCAAATTCCATAAAGTGAGATGATTTTCAGCAATAATCCCCCATAATTAATAAATAAATATTTCAAGTCTACAGTAAAACGAGTTTATTAGAAGAGGTCAGACACAAAAATGATGAAAGCATCTGTTTTGTTTGTTGTTGTTGTTGATGATAATAATGATGATGATGATTATGATACAACAATGCAGTTTTATTTATCAACTGGAATATTTTTTCACCATAAATGCATACTGTAGGCTACTGTATCTAATATCTGTACTTAAATGTTCTATAAACGTGGGCGTAAATCGTTGATCCGTGCATGAATCAACCCTCTAATTCCTCCTGAATGCAAACAGGACATGAATGAGAGCAAGTTGCGATCAAAGCAGGCGGGATGCAAATGTGCTGACTCGCTACTGTACACGGGCTCGGCGGGGAACTCACGGTTGTACGCGTTGATGAAATGCGATGTCTCCGAGGTGTCATAGACGAACTGGACCTTGCTAATCTTCCACACCTCAATGCCCTTGTCACGGAAATCCTGTAACACACAGAGACACGCACAAGCGTCAAACTGTGCTCTTCTTTTGCATGGAGAGGGCAGTTCGGCCTACTATGGGAAAAAAATCCACCTTGGCCGCCCAAGGCTCCCGTCAACTATTACATGAATGTGTTCTGACGATGAGGAATTTTTCTTTTAGGTAAAGTATCCCCCTTAATTCAGGACAGCAGTAGGGATATGATCCCACTACGGTCGCAGGCGACATTTAATCCAAGGAGAGAAACAGCCAGTGGCACATAAATGCGAAACTCAAGACACTGTATTTCCTCATTGCTCAACCAAAACAAGGTTCCAAGTGACAATACACAAAAGTTGGCGACTTGATATTCCCAGGAGATGATTCAGAATTTTTTTAAAGGGCATGTGATGATACAGTGTATGCATTGTGCCGTTCCCCTGCCGATAGCTCGCCCACCTTAGAGAAGTAGATGCTGAGAGTGTAGGCTTTGTCCTTCCAGGTTATGTGGATCTCTGACTCCGTGCTCCCACATTTCCCCTCGATTTCTGCGCCAAGGGGCAGAGTGAACGCCGCCTGCTCGGTGATCAGCTGCACAAAGATGGAGCAAAAAAAAGTTGAGAGATGACGGGTTGTAATGTCGGTGGACCATTTTACGTTGTTCCATTTTTACGCACGAGCTTGCAGCGTAACCAAATATACAGGAAGCATGCAGGGTTATTTGAAAGGGTTTTTCTTACAAGAAGCAAAAAAGAAAAGTCAATTGAGTTAATGATAAAGATTGATTTCGAAAAATGTTTTCCTTTTCTTGATGATGGGTCTAGCGGCTACCGCATTTTACGCACGGCCGCACACTAAACAAGCAGTTACCAAACACAATTCTAACGTACTGAACATACATTTTCGTTATCAGTGCGAGCAAAAACAGTCAATTTAAATGAAAAGCAAAATGTTCTGTATGTAAAACAAAACGCTTCTAGTGCTCTGAACACATTTACGCACAACGAATAAAGCTTGGACGTCTTCAGCGCAAAGTAACATTTTATACAGCGTACATGCTTGAAACCTTTTTAAGCATGCACATATATGAAAAATGCACGGGGGATTCCTTACGTCTATCCCGTTGAGCGCGAGCACGTCATATGGCACGAGGAATCTCACGGCGAACTCCACCATTAAGCATGTCGTGCCGTTCTCCCGGACCGCGAAGATGGCTTTGTCTGGGTTGTTGGAGAGACCGGACAGGTTCTCCCCTTCCTGCTCCGCCAGCACCACGGACAGCGCCAGCACACCTGCCCATAGAGTAGAATATTGAGAAGTTGGAGGAGGGGGGGGGCACTCATGACAGCGGGGTAACAGATGAGGACCACACACTCGCACGCTCAATCACGCACACGCTCGCCAAAACATGCAAAATCAGCAGAAACGGCGGCGTAACAGGCAACCCTTAGTTTAGCTCACATGTTTAGATCTCTGGCGTATCACCTCTGTTTCCTCGCGGCAAAGTCAACGTCAGGTGAAAACGCTGGGGGCTGGAATCTGCAGTATCAGGGGCGCAACAGCACGTACTGGCTGCGGTCTAAACAACGTCAGAAAGTGATGAACTGCGACTTTTCTATTCACGCCAGGAGGGAATAAGGGGTGAAATATGCCAGAACACACATTGCTAAACACGCGCAGATGGTGCACACGCATGCATGTGCGCGCGTACACAAACACACACATGCAATGAGGAGTCACGACAGCTGCACACGCACACACACGAGCACACTGACACACACACTAACACACAGACTCCCCCCGTCTTACCGAACATACCGAGCAGCAGAAGCCGGGCGCTTTCCGTGGTGCTGAAACCGAGTCGTCCCATTGCTGTAAGCTTCCCCGGCGCAGGAAAAAAAGGGGGCTAAATGTCTGGGCAGCCTGTGCTGAACCCACGACCAGAAAAGAGAGAAAGAAAGACAGAGAGGGGAGGCGGGAGAGAAGGAGAGGGAGAGAGAGAGAGAGAGAGGGGAGGGATGCCTCTACTCAGCGCCCAGTAGTCACGCTCAGATCATCGCGAATGCAGCAAAAAACGTCTCCAGGTTGGACGTGAGATCCGGTTTGCCGGCTCCGATGAGTTCTGACTGTCCAAACCGACCGCCCTCTCAAGGTTGACGTGTTGGGTTTTTTTTTTTACCCAGTGACAGCTGCAAGATTCAGCTGCTTCTAGACATCATCCACATCAGGAATAATGATCCTTCTCGAAAGGAAAAAAGTCCGTCACCTGAATGTTTCCCTTGTAAGGAAGGACTCGGCGTGCAGTCTCAGTTATTCCCGCAATGCTGTAGTCTCCATCTCTGTAGGTTGGGCTGAAATGATGTATGTCTGGAGGGAAACGCCGAAAACACCCCCCCTCCCTCCCTCCGTCTCTCCCTCTCTCCCTCCCTCAAACTCCACTTCTGCAAGGTTACAGATGAGTCGGTGGGAATGAGCGCTGCGAACATTACTTCATCTTGATTGTTTCGTTTGACGGAGTGAGATGTGAACGTGTCTGGTAGAAAGTGTCAAGGAGAAACGCCTCGCAAGTTACGACACAGGGGAAACTGGCACACGAACCACTAGGGCATTCTCTCCCCCCCCGTTTTACGAATCGTAATTTTGATGCTTATAACCCACACCTAAATGGCACGTGCTCACAAAACCCCTCAATCAGAGGACAAAAATCCACCTTAAGAATGACATATTGACCCTTTTTGAAATTGTACTGTAAACACTGTCCACAATAGTTGTCTCCCTCTCTCTCTCTCTCTCTCTCTAACACAGGGCACCGTGTTCGTCTCAGATGGTGGATTCACTGTTAAACATTCAAATCAATAACGGAAAATGGCAAACCATCCAACAGATACGTTACGATGAAAGATACAGAGATAATTAAAGACCGTGGCATAACGCAGAGATGCAGTATTAAGTCATTTGTAATGTATGCCCCCCCCCCCCCTCAATGCACCCCCCACCTACTTCAAAAAGGAGTGGCAAAGCTGCTGAGCACAGGAGCAACCACATACACTGACACTGGAAGTTACACACAGCTCTGGAGCTGCAGTATCCGACTGGCAGGTGCTGGCATGCGCACACAGTTTACGCACAGTACTTTTGAATTAGTTAGGATGTTGGGTCGTAGTTTTTAAAAGAAAAACCCATTTAGGTTCGTTTTACCTCCTCTATTCTGCGGTTTATAGCGTCCGGATGTAAAATGGCAGAAACTTTTGCAGGGCGGATGTAGTCTCACTGCTCTGTTGTTAAAAGTAAAGAGAAGACATAGACGCTGTTGGATGCTCTGATCACTTGCAGACAAGATATTTGAGCATCACAACACACATTTTAAAGATTAATTCAGAAAAATAGGGTGATTGAGTGCAACAGATAACCTCTCCGACGTAACTATGTCTAAATGATTAGTGGCGGAGAACGTTCAAAACTCTTTTTACGCGCGACGCACTTGTTTTTTGGGGGGATTTTTTATTTTATTTCAGAATGCCAAACTCGCACTTGACGGAGCTGATGCTGTCCATGCTGGGCGTGCTGTCCACCTGGGGATGTTTTGTGCATTGAGGAAAGGTTTTTGATCGCGGCATCCGCCCCGAAGTCACCGTTTGACTCTCCTCCGACTCTTTCGTGCCTTTTTTAGACTCCGGGGAAGTAAACCGGCGTAAGAGCTTGTTGCTCAACATCGAGAAAGTCGTGGTTGAAGCAGCTGGCGCGGTGAACGGAAGAGGTTCAGCCTCGCACGGAGACGCTTCGCCCCCTTTCATGGTTCGGTATTTACGCACGGGCACCAGTGTGCGCTCCGGAGGTGTGGGGCTGAGGAGACTGGTCGGCAGACTAGATCTTTTCTGGTAGTAGCTGGCGTCAAAACTGCGCACACCGAAATCAAACATTTTTGATTTTTCTGTCCCTTGTTCAGTGTCACTTTTGTCGGCAAGGATGGGAGACAGTAAGATGCCCAGGGCAGAGGGCGCGCCGGGTTTGGAGGGGGTTCTGCTGGGCCGGGGCGAGAAGAAAATTGTTTTTTTAACCTCACAACTCTGTTTAAGAGGGGGGAGGTGATCACCCCCGGTGTTAGGATGCTTAGAGTTGAAGGAATCGTCGGCAGTCCGCGGAGGGGGTTTGGGGGTTAGGACTTCGGAGAAGGACAGCTCATGTGGAGGCGAGGAGGAGCCGCCACTCTCTCTTTCAAACTCCTCTATAGAGTCCATCGATGGCAACCGCCTCTGATTTACCCGAGACCTTGGTAGCCAAGTGCAATTTCGATCCGAAAGACAATCTGCATGATGGCACGTTTTGAGGTCCTCAAGTTTACCCACTAAATGCCCAACTCTCCACTCAGACCTGTCATCATTTACATCACATCCCAAACTAAGTCTAGGCGGCGCGTTTCGCCGAGCGCCTCGCTCAGCCTCACGGGCCTTCCTGGAGCTAGTGAGCGCAAAGAAGCACTCTGTGTGACCGAGAAACTTAGCCACCTCAACGGCAGAGTTGCCAACTTTATTCTGCCTGTCTATCTGCAGACCTAGCCTCTTGAAAGCTTTCACTAAAAACTCAACCACAGGGAAGTGGCCGGCTACTGCGGCGTACATGAGCGCAGAGTTCCCCCAGGCGTCCACAATCTCCGGGTCTGCATTGTTTCGGACCAGGTTCTTCACAGCATCCAGGTAGCCCTTCTCACATGCGTAACTGAGCGCCGTGCGCCCGTTGCCGTCCTGGCAGTTGACATTGGCCCCTCTCTGTAGCAGAAGCTCCGCAAACTTGCACCGAGTCTGACTATCAGGCAGCAGGACGGAGGAGATGAGGGGGGTCTGAGCGCCCTCTGTTCTGGAGTCCACAATCCCCCCATCCAGCGCGTCCAACACGAACCTGGCCAGGTGGACTTTATCCTTGGACATCGCCTCCAGGAGGATCTTCGTGCCCGTTTGCCCATCGAACTTCCCCTGAGCCTTGAGCATGATTGCGAAACGGGTCAAAAACCTATCGGAGAAACGTCATCTTTCTTTAACGTGGAGCCGTTTTGGAAACCTCTCCCCCCAAACGAGTGCTGACAAAACGAACCCACCACCGCTCCGTTATATAGTGAAGGGGGAAGCCACGGAGTTGCCGGGCAACGCAAACATAATGACCGCGCTTTGTTCCTCTTTCTAATGGAAATACTTAACTTATAATGACAATTAGAGTCTCCAGCCTCGGAGCCGCCCGGGTTTTGGAGTGGACGCGGGACCTGAATGCACCATGCACTTGTTGAATGTGATTAGACAGCAGTGGGCATTGTTTAGAATACAAGTGCGCGGACGGTCTGAGGGCGCACAACAAATGTTGCCTCCAGACAGTTTGATCCCACAGGAGACATTTTCAAGACCCAGTGATCAGATATCAGAAGGGAACAGACCGGAGGGGTTACCAGTTTAGAGTGTTGGGCACTAGAATTAGGTTTTAATGAGTCAACTAAAAGATGAAACTTCATAATTAAATAATCAACGTGGTCTCATGGGAGGGCGTATAAATAGCACGCCACTTTTCATGACTTGCATGACTTTTCGCGTGCATGTCTACGCATATTAGGCTTCTCGCGTGTCATTTAACGCCCGTTGTTCCCCAGGGTTAGGGTTAGGGTTGGGGTTAGGGTCTGGGTTAGGGGTTAGGGTTAGGGTTAGGGCATTTCACGCCCGTTATTTCAGCCTTCCTTCACATGAAATATTGATTTAAAAACAACCCTCTGACAGAAAGCTCCACCACTTCGTATTTCTCCGGAAAGTAGCGGAGAAATACGAACACGTGGGTTTTCCCTCAATGACATTTCTGCGTAAAATGTCAACGCCATCTCTGCACTATACAAGTCAATTGAGACTACATGGCGTGAAATGACACGCAAAAAACAGGACATGCGTTGTAATTATACGCGAGATGGCTTAAGAGAAATAGCGTGTCATTCACACGCCTTTTAGTGAGACCAGGCTGAAATAATTGGTGGTGCTGTTAAGTTACATAAGGTGCTTTAAGTTTTTTAAATCCCCATCTCCATCCAACCCCAAACCCCACCTTTTATTATCTAGATTAGATAATAAATGGTGACCCCCAAAGGTCAAACAGGAGGAATATGCTCAAAAAACAAGGGTCCACAACTACAACACAAAAGAGCCATTTGGTTCTGTCCCATTTTACACCTGGATTTATTGGTACACATACTATAAAACAGTATTAAAGGAGCTGGATAACAACGGTATTTTCATTGCTTTAAGTTCAACAATACAATATAAATACAAAAACACGCACAGAATGGTTCGTCGACAAGCTACAGTTCAAATAGAAAACAGAGAGGAGATACAGTAGAAAGGGAGGAAATCAAATCAGTGACCTGCTCTGCAAAAATAATCGGCTTTTTTTTTTTCTTCTGACAAACTAGAGCCAAAGGTTACATGGAGTCACACAACGGAAACATTCAACTAGTGCAAAAAAAGCCTCTAACAAACAGAATAATTTAAAACTACACATTATATATAATATATATATAATATATTTATTCATTTATTTATATATATCTTCATATAAATAACCCCTTAATTTGGCATTTTATCATTCGTAAAATAACTTTACCATCCTAACAGACACTGAGTGGCACATTTGAAAGCGATGGAATAAAATTTAAAAGCACTTTTTACTCGTTTTATCTCTGCACTAGATATGTGGTGAGAGCTTCGTACTGCGTTGTGTGGTGCAGTAAGGGCAGACTGGGAAACAAAGAACAAACAAGAGAACCCAGTGGTTGATAAATGTCTTTCCCCAACATCCAACAGTCCCACTCTTATTCCCGAGCCCTTGTATGACAGAACACAACTGGTCAAAAAGTAAATCAAACGACATACATTCCAGTATATACAAGAACCTCCCGTCTTCCCTACGTGTGTAACAGCAGAACGATACAGAACACGTCTTTTAAGAAGGCCAAAATACGCCGAGGTGCTTCCATCCCCGTGTTTTTTTATGTGTTGTCATATCATTATCCTGGCTTTTGGTGGATCTCTGTTAGTGGTATGCCATGCAATGTGCATGCCTGGCATTATCATATGTGCACGAATACTACAGGATTACTTCATAGCATCACTTCATATTATGTTTCTCTCTCTGCGGTGGCTTTTTGTCCGGCAGTGTCACCAGGACAGAAGTGCTTCCTCGTGCCCATCTGTAGTCCCGTAACAAGCAAGAGGGGAACCGGTGTGGGACACAGAGGGTTACAGGCCTTCTCTGAAATCCCTGGTGTGGGAAGTGTGTGGCAGCCATATCACAGGTTTTGTAACGAATCTGTTCGAATGATTCAGTCTGATATCTCCCGACCGAAGACGAGCAGGGAAACGATGAGGATTACAAGCTGAGGTTGCTAACGTGCAGTCAGGAAGCTATTAAGGGAGCACTTCGCTTCAACAACACTGACAAGACGAGGCGGCTTTGACTCCTGCCTGCCAGAGTTCTCGTCCGATGGCGACGGGCTGGTCAATTAACACAATGTACCGTATTACAGCAGAATTAATGCGCTGCCAAGATTGGAGTCGTTTTGTTACCAGTGTATTATAGAGTTGGCACAGTTTCACAAGAGTCTCAAGTGCAAATCTCCTTAATGCAAAGACCCAATTAATCCAGTTTAGCCTTTGACTTACTGGTAGAAGTCCCCCCCTTTTTTTTTAAATCCTCATATTTTCAATTAGTTGCCTTAGTGATCAAACAATTCTACCACCACTTTAAAAGAGCAACCAGAGTTTGGTTACCATTACTGTAAGGTTTTTACCCTTTTTACTTACTTTGGCCAATGTCCTGACTGATTTTCTGTATTTTGTACACCTTAAACTTTGAGAGAATCATGTTTTTTGTTTTTTTGCATAGTAGTTTACATGATTTTGAACCCAAAATTAGGAGTATAAAACGTTGAGTTTTGCAGGTGTAAACTTGTGATGATTGAGCACAACTGTACAAGGTGACTCTCACATGTTATTTTCAAGTAAAACTAAGAACAGCAGTTACACAATATATTGGTTATTTCCTAATCATTCAACTTAACTTAAAATTTGACTGGGAGATCTGCCATAATCCAAGTAAACGTCCATCCATTGTGATCCCTTTATAGTCTTCTGACTCCGTAAGATAATAAGCCTTTTTATAGTTGGCTGTAACATTGTTGAACAACAAAAAGTCAGAAATACGTCTTTGTGAAGTCACACAACTTGCATTGTTGGAATAGGTGACACAGGGGGGTTTGCCACTCCTTCATACAGTGATTATTCTTCTTTTTTTAAATACATTCTTATTGAAATACAGAAAACCTACAGTAGTGCACTGCTACATTTTCCACATTATGATGGCCTATCACATACAAAGTGCTCAGGACAGGACTGGTGTGTAGCGTACAGTGTATTTCACAAAGTTTATTCTTTTGTGCTGAAAAGACATAAAATCTTATACATATTCCTCTCCCCTCTTCCACGCTCTCTCTGGAGCGGTCAGTCAGGTACCGATTTTTAAAGCAAGGAAAAAAACAAGTCAAAGGGAATGGATATCCACCTCCTATGTGTGTGTGTGTGCATGTGCGTGTGTGTGTAGCTGCAGCCTATGTTTGCCTGTGCAGAGAACATTGGAGGTGATAGAAAATTTAGATCTATGTACAGTGGAGGAAGGGATACTTCCGATTCTGTGTTGCTTTGCTTCCGAGGGAACATTTCCTCTCTCGATAAGTGGTTCAACCCCTCGTCAAACAGTGATAAGCACCGTTGTCTCAGTGGTATAAAGTTAGTGAGTGGGGTGAGGGTGCAGAAACCGAGCGGTGGTGGTGGGGGGGCGGGGAGCTACGGTGTGTTTGTCTGTGAACATGGCGGACAATTACAGAGACAGGGATGTAGGCAGGGTTAATGTCCATTTGTTGAGGGTTATCTGCGGTGGAGTGTTCCTGCACCTGCGTGTGTGTGTGTATGTGTGTGTATATGAGTGTACGTGTGTGTGGTAATGCCTGGCCCTCAGTCGCTCACACCACCGTGGCAGGTCTGCGGTCCATCTCCTCCTCCAACTTCACCATCTGCTGCATGTCCTTGGCCTTCAAGGAGATGGAAAACACAGACAAACTTAGACACAAAAACTAAATGTCACACTGAATACCCAAGTACAATCTTGTAAGTTCTTAACGTTATTGCTCATCGGTTTATCTGTAAGAAAAATCACTTTCTACCTCCGCAATAATCCCATGTGGCAGCTGCATTTCCTTGCATACTTCAGCAGGTAATATAAACCACATGCTTAGTAGGAATGACGTGTAGTCGTCGCCACAAAATGTGTGCAGTGGGACACTGTCACATACTATGAAAGCAAATGATTATGAGCTGGAGTGAAAGAAGAGCGAGGCAGGTTGGGAGCTAGCTTTTTTTTGCTTAGTAATAGCTGGTGAGTCATGGTGATAAATGACTCAAGCTGCTCGTTGGCACCGCTGCCACCCAGAGAGCTGCAGACTGCAAATGTGGGAATGGGATTTAGCAACACAAAGACAAATGAATCTTTCTTTTTTTCTTCTTTTAAATCTTGTAATCTCTTTAAAGTAAGACCTGTTGTGTACTGTTTCATTTCCCACGTTAGTAGTCATTTAAACAGCAGGAGCTCACAGACTTTAGGCCTTTAGGCTCAACGGGGAACCGAGACAATGTCAAAGTGAGAGGTAGAAGAGATGGAAGGAAACATGATCACTAAGCGATGCACGGACAGAAAGGTGGTGTCAGAGGTAGAGTCGAGTGAGATGGAGATGCCTACCTTGAACCTGTTTGTTTGCATGGTGTGATTTCAAAAGCTGTGCCGGAAGAAGCAAATCATATTAAAAACAAATGGATATGTGCAGACATGTACAGGTAGTGGAGTGTGGCAGGTGGTAAACTAAAATGCAAAGATGGAGATACAAGGCCTTAATCTGCAAAGTGAACTATACTTTTTTATAGTTTCTACTATTTGTAGTGCAAACTTTATGGATGTAGGGCACACACTTTACTACAGAGTAGGGCTGCACAATTAATCAAAATCACAATTTTCGGCTTCCCACACTTAAATGAACACGATCAACTGTGATATCGACATTTAAACGTTGGGCATTTGAGATGGAGAATGGCAGTGAGCCGATGACGAGTCTGATGGCAGACATGGCAGTTATCTTTTAGTCATTTCTTCTCAAGTTTATTGGCAGTCAAATTGTGCCGACCATGTTGGGTTTGTTTCCTTTGTCCTACCTGCTCATTGAACTTCTCCAGTTTCTCCAACTGTTCTCTCTGGTTTTTCTGTAGCTGCTCCATCTCCTTCTGATGCTTCATGGCCAGCTGCACACAAAACATTATGACCATTCAGTGATGGTTTACTACTATAAATAACACCGCTGAAAGAATCGGCTTGTCTTGATGTGAGAGCCAAGGTATGGATTTGTTTCATTTTTGTGTTTGGCAAAACAAATAAAAAAATCAGCCCAACCACGTTACTTTAGATTCCTCCTCTGTGTGTTTTTGAATAATCGCTCTCTTGCTCTCCCCTGTATTATATTTGTACTACTGATCTCCACACACATCGGTTGTCACGACAGGATTGTGTCACATGACGCTGATTAACTATACAATATCAAAAACAACTAATTTTGCAAAACAGTTTATGTTCTTAATATACTGTAAACACTAACAGCAAATACTGTTTTATATCCATTCATTGTTCACAACCTACCCTCTTCCTCTCATCCAGGAACTTCTTGGTGTTGCTGCTGTTTAACTCTCGCACTCTCCTAAATAGCACAAACCATTACAAGTGTTACAAGTGTGACAAAACAATCATCACAATCACAACTTAATTCAAGAGCCAAGTCACCTGACTGCTAAATGAGTACACGATAATACATGTCCCCATAGCTATTTAAGTCAAAAGCAACTGGGCTTGGTTATTTGTCTAGGAAGACGTTTTCAAGAGGCTTCCTCAGTTCATGTACGCATCTGACCAGGCTGGGACTGGACCAGGACCAGGACCAGGCTGGGACTGGTCCAACTAACTGGTGTGAGATCCAGGTATTTAACCTCTCACAAGGCCGATGATGTCACTGGAACCCTTTGTGCTCCAAGTGCCAACGACCGTCGTTAGTTGGACCAGTCCCAGACTGGTCCTGGTCCTGGTCCTGGTCCTGGTCCTGGTCCAGTCCCAGCCTGGTCAGATGCGTACATGAACTGATGAAGCCTCTTGGATGAGAGGTGAAACGTCTTCCTAGACAAATAACCAAGTCCAGTTGCTTTTGACCGAAATTGCTTTGAGGATAACGACGACCTGGACAAATGAGAACATTCACAGGCTTGATGATAATACATGGATACATGTGTGACCCACCTCTCTCTCTCTGCTTTGTTTTTTATGGACTTGTCCTGGCTGATGGCTTTACTATTTTCCATGGAGTTCTTGGCCTGGTTGGCGCGCATCTCTTTGCTCTGCCTAAAATTGTGGGACAAGAAACCACATGTACTGTGAATAAACGTGGTCACTGGCATTTACAGCGACAGTTAGGCAACTAGGGCTTTAGTTTAGCTATTCACAGGATTGCAGCCCTGTTGATCTGGTCACCTACAGTAAATTGGTGCTTGCATATTCATCTGGATGTGTGTGTGTGTTTGAGCCTCTCACCGCTCATGGATGAGTTTGAGCTGCATGGTCTGTTGCTCCTGGACAGTGGTCAGGAGTTTCTTGAGGTGTTCACACTGCTGCGTGACGTGGCTGTCCTTCATCTCCTGCTCCTCGCTGCTGTGACTACTGATCAGCTCTGACCACTCTTTAGTGTGCTGTGCTGTTATGTCCTTTACCTGCACACACACAAACACACACATATATTACAGGTGTACACCTCAGTCAATTATCCTCAGCTGAAGCGCTTACCCTCCTCACAGCTAATACCTTTGTGGAAAGGATAGTGGTTTTGTGTTACCTTGACTTTATGATCAGCGATCAGTGTTTGGATCTTATCCTCGGTCTCTTTCTTCAGCTCTTGGCAGTTATTTTCCCTATGAGGACACCACATACATGTGAGGGACAATTTAATAACATGCCAAGTCCTATTCAACAGGATGGGAGAGGTTTTCAAAAGGCCTCTTATTGATCACAAACTAAGTGATTATTTGGTTTTCCAACAGCTCGTTATATCGGAATTATCATTTTTCACCTGACAATTTGGTCAAAATGAATAAATGAACCTTACAATGCAATGATGTCAACACATTCAAACATGTTTATTTCTCTAGTTTTTAATTACCCTCGTTTCTTGATGGCTTTCTCTAGTAGTTTCTCCAGGGTTGACTTCTCCTTATCATGCTGAGACACCATCTTGTCCACCTGGGTGCAGTGGGCTTTCTGCATTGTATTTTGATCCTATTAAAAAATAAAAATAAAGTATTTATTCTGTGGAAGTGCAGTTGAACATGTACCAACTCCGTATCAACCTCCTCAATGAGAATATATGATATATGATATGAGATATGAGAGTTAAGCCTAAAACAGATATCATAGCAAAGCAGGCAGCTGTGATTATTCTTTTAAAAACATTCATTTGTTGTTGTCTACATGGAGTAATGAGTCAGGGGTTGTCTTCATTCAGCCAACAGACGGGTCCGATGGTACTATTATACATGGGTTACGCAATAGCCCTAACACTATGCTAATTAATCAGCCAGTATGAATGAGTCCATGGTCTTTTTGGGTAGCTCTGCTCAAAGAAAATCTTTAGCAAGTCTAATTTCTTGCAAAACATTCATTATGTGGCAGCATTTGTGTGTGTGTGTGTGTGTGTGTGTGTGTGTGTGTGTGTTCATACAGAGATGAAGCAGTGGTCAGTGGAAGATGAAAGCTCTCTTTCTGTCCCTCTGAGCATTAATGACTGTCCAGAATAAGCAGCAGCCTCTTTGCATTACCAACAGACAGGTCGGAACTAAAAACAATTACCCACCTTTGACTGTTTCTTCTTTAAAGTGTTGAGCTCCTTCTGTTGCTTTTTAATCAATTTAAGGTACGTCTGCAGTGGGAGAGAAGTGTTATTTACTGATCTGGTGCAGGACGCGTTGAGCAAAGCCTTTGAACATATTAGCAGGGTATAAGCATGTTCTGGTAATGAAACTCACAGCTCCGATGAACATTAACGTCCAGACCCAGCTGGCCAGGCCGTGCTATGTGTTTGTGTGTGTGTGTGTGTGTGTGATTGAGAACATAACGACATAATTATTGTACAATAGTAGACAGTTCTTAAAAGTAGTGCAATATTATGTGCTTGTAATGACGTCTACTTAGCTGTAGTGACTATGTAATAATGCCTCATTTGTATTATTCCATAATTATGTATAACACTATAGTAGTATTAAGGTATGGTCATACACTTCCTGTTTAGTATTCACCTCTACTGAAGTGGAACACGTGAAATTGTTTAACTAAAGGGATAGTCACATTAGGTTTTCATGAGTACATTACACCAATATAATTAAGTAATAACTCTAAATACCAAATAACCTCCCCTGCTTTGTAAATACTTTTACTTGACTTGGTAACTTTGCATTATGTACATGATAAACACCTCATAAAAGCATAACTTCTTGGTACTTACAGGGATAATTAACAATCCCCTTTTGAACTAACACTGACTACATTATTATGTATTGTATAACTCTTCCACATGTTCATAGGGGCCCTGTAACTGAAGAGAAAGGAGTTTGGTTACCAACCTTCATTAGTTTTAATTCATCAATGCTGACATTAGGCACGAGTGCGTTATCTGAAACAGCAGAGAGAAGTCAAGTTTAACTCCGTGTCCACATAGTGTACCTATGTACACGTTTGTAATGTAAACGTCTAAAGTCAGTATATACCCTTCTTGGTTTCTGCGGTGTTATTTTGGGCGGAGTTGGAGGTCTGGGCCATGTCAGAGCTGGCCTGCGGTGTCACGTTGGCCTTCACAGTGTCTCCTTTCCCCTTTCCCTTCTTGTCGTTCTTCGAGCTTCCACTGGGAACGTCTGCTATGTCATTCTACAAAAGGGAAATGGTTCATTCAGACGGTAAGGGACACTGTTGTAATCGTTAAGCTATGTGAGTAAACGCTGCTTGTACCCAGTCAATCAGGCACAATTCTTCAGACCAGTGTGAAGCTCAGCATTTTATTTGAACTCAAATTGAATCTCCAAGTGTGTGTGTGTGTGTGTGTGTGTGTGTGTATATACCGTGTCAATCCCCAATGCTTTCATCTGGTCAGCTCTTTTTTCTGCTATGGTCAAGAACTTCTTTGGGTCTGATAGGGCATCCACAATTGCTGAAACACACAAAACATTTTATTTAGTATCGTACAGTGAAAAGAGAGACTTATTGAGAAACTGGTGGGTTGAAGGATTGTTCTCTGCCATTTGTATAATTTAAATATGTAAATATCCCTTATGACACACTCAAAACTTTTATTCCAAGCCTACCAAAACGACTGTAAGGTTAATAATTAAGAAAACAAGTTAGCAATATTTATTATGACTATAGTAATAAAAATAATATTCAGTAAACAAAGTGTGTTAGATTGATGTCACTATAGAATTATCCCAAAAGCTACTGTATAACTCTTGCATGATTAACTACTGCCTCATTACCCCGTAGAGAGTATACCAGTCCAGACTGGGGTAGGATCTACACGTAACTTGTTTAAAAAATGCTGTTTGTTTCTTTATGAAAGTATTTTTAGTTTGAGCTCCTCGTACAGTGCTGTGTGTCGTCTGGCAGCAGATCTGCAGAAGAAAGCTAATGGTTACAGTAACGGTTCTTAAGCGCAAGCCCTTAGGCTTTATTTAATGACAACTCCAATTGTCCTGCTCATTTGTATGCTTCTGCCTGTTTTAAACTGCAGATCCACTGTCATCATCATTTGCACCATGCCATTACTCTGAATATTCAAACCAACCCAAGGCAGAGAGTAAGGGAGCGGGAGAGATGCCTGGCTTTCTTTTTTCTCTCCCCTCCCTACAGGCTACAGAAACAACTTTATTATCAGCTATGAATAAACGGAGCCGTTAAACAAGTATGTCCGTATGAAACAAACATGGAACTCTGCATTTATACATCAAAGAACATAAAGCGTTACAAATAACATTTTGTAATTATAGTGTACGTGCATGTTCCATTGCTCCTCACCTCCGAAGCCGTCGGGCACGTAGGTCTTGAGGATGATTTGGCAGAAGATGGTGGGTAATGACAGGGGCTTGTTGCCCTCGTTCCTCAGCGAGATGTGACGGTAACCAGCCTGCAGGCCGTCCAGAGGTAGGATGCGCTGGCCAATCAGCTTGTTGTTGTCATCGTAGACGGCTATGCGCAACACTGCCAGATCCGGTAAAATCACCTAGGAGGGAGGTGTAAAGGGAAATAGAGGGTGGGAGGGAGAAAGAGCCAGAATAAAGGAAAAAAAAGATTGGTGGAGGAACAGGGGAGGCAAAGTGGTGTAAGGACAAAAAGTGCAACAGAAAATAAAAGTCACAGTTGGTCAGGAGTTGGTCATCAGCCCTGTGGAACTGTGGAAAGTCTACTTAACTCATTCTGCTGTGAAAGGTAAACAACAAACTATTTTGCAGCCATTGCAGTAAAATGGTCTCTCTGAAGCTAAGGTAGGAACAGCGTCATTAAGGAGGAAGGTCAGGGATGAACCTACAGGGGAATCTACCAGGGGACATTCAGTGTGATATGGGACATGTATGATAGTGCAGCAACACAGCATATCTGACTACTGACAAGGCCATCTGCACAACCAGTACACTTGAAGGGAGCAAAGTGTGTGTGTGTGTGTGTGTGTGTGTGTGTGTGTGTGTGTGTCCTGTGTTTGTGGATGAGCTTGTGGGGGTGGGGGGGCTTTAACTGGCCTTGTGTGCGGAGATAAGTGAACGGAGAGGATGATTAATACCTAGACGAAGTGGAAGGTAAGAGATAAGGCCAGAGAATACTCCCTAGAGATGAATGGGTGGGAGCGCCTGCTTGTGTGTGTGTGTGTGTGTGTGTGTGTGTGTGTGTGTGTGTGTGCTTGCGCAAATGTAGCCTTGCTGATGTGCTGTATCTGAGCACTGCTGGTGTGTATTGTTCGCTCTGAGTCATCTTGACAGTGCTGTGTATGCACGCGAGAGGTGTGGCAGTATTTGAGGGCATTTGTATCTGTGTGTGTAGATGTGAGGAACGAGTCTTGCCAGCCGCTATGCTTGTGATGCCCCTCTGATTGCTGTGTGTGCCTGTGTGTGCCTGTGTGTGTGTGTGTGTGTGTGTGTGTGTGTGTGTGTGTGTGTGTGTGTGTGTGCGTGTGTGTGCGTGTGTGTGCGTGTGTGTGTGTGCGTGTGTGTGGAGAGCAGCACTGCGGCAGGCTGTGATTGATGGTGTGTGTTAGGAAGCTGGAGTCACAGTCATGGCTGAGAGACTCCTCATTCTGCTGAGAGCAGCACTATTACACACACACTTCTCTCTTTCACTCTCTATCTCCAATCTCTCTCCTTCATTCTCCCTTTTTTCTTGCCCTCTCTTCCTCCATCCCTAATTGACTTGTTTGTTCCTTTCTTCTTGCTGTCCTTTGATTTTTCCCTTTCTTCCTCTCAGTGGGCCAAACTACAGTAGATGCCTCGTCCTTCCTCCTCTTGTCCCCGTCTCCCTTTAGGATTGTGATACTTTTGTAAATGATGACATTTTCAAGAGTATACCAAATCACTCCCTCTATTTCTCCTCCTCTGTTTAGTCTTTTCTTGATTTTCCACCATTCTATTCATCTTCCTCTTCTTGTATCTTTACTCATACTAGTACGACCATGCTATATTTGTCTTTTCCTTCCCTCCCTCCCTCCATCTCTTTCCTGCTGTAAGGACCGAATGAGTGGCTTCCGTTGTCACTGAGACCTTTTCTTCTAATCCAAATCATGGCTGTTCTCCATCCCCCTCCTTTTCCTCCTACTGTTCAAATACCACATCTGTCATCACAATGCAGACAGCATTGCAGGTGCAGCACCTTTGTTCTACCTCACGTCTTCTCCCTGCTCCCTCCCTCATCTCATCCACAAGCCCTGTTCCTGGCCCCCTCGCTACCTTTCTGAAGACGAAGGGCTCCTCATTGTAGAACGGGTTCAGTCCATTGTTCATCACCATACGCGTGCGGAACTCCTTCCGGATGGTGTCCGTCGGCAGCCCGTACATGTCAACCTCAACATATGTGCCGATTTTCTTGTCCGACAGGAACTGTCCAGAGAACACCTAAAGTGAAAAGGACAACATAGTGATTCTTCTTTTTGTAAATATATGTTTATAAAAACAGGGTGAGTGAGTAAATGTATTCATGGATATTCATTCTAACAGTTTTCGCTGTTGACTGAAGGGAAGACGACCTGACCTGCACACTGCAGGTTGCAGCGATGACTCCATCCACCGGCGTCTCTGAGAAAGGGTCAAACATCCTGTCTGACCGCCGCATGAAGTCAGGCTTCAGCAGGTACCTGGTGCACACGCAAGATGAATATAAGGACATTTCACACACAACAAAATCAATCTAACCTTAAGATCTAATGCGGGAACACTGATGTTATAAAAATACATGATCCTAATAATCTGGAATAAGAACGTACGAAGGCTTTGTGTGTGGGTGTGTGTGTGTGTGTGTTAACCCGGGGCACAGCAGAGTGGCATTAGTAATGATGAGTGTCTGCAAAAGCCCTGATCTTCCCACATATGAGATTTCCAGCATTAGCAGTAAAATCTGTGCCCTCAGGGACAGTATTAGTGCCGAGGGACCGAGACAGTGATGGAGAAAGCAAGAGATAGATGACTGCAGAGAGCTTCAGAGGCGGGTTAAGAGGAGCCCGCTTCCCATAAGCACTCATTGGCTCTCGGGGCACAATGTAGCTACAGTCGCTGATGGCAACCGCTAATGAGATGTGACAAGCTTTAATTGATGAGCTTCGGAGAGGGGCGGAGAAGAGAGGGACGCGAAGGATGGAAATGAGCTCAGGACAGGAGAGAGGAGGCGTTCTCACCCGCAGGAGCCGTTGTACTCATACTTTCCCTGGTTCAACTGCATGGCCAGATCTGAGAGCGAGAGAGAGAGAGAGAGAGAGAGAAGGAGAAAATGTCTCCATGACCTGCGACACATTTCAGGTTTTCACATCATTCACAAACATCATATTTTAAAAGTATTAACAATTCAGTTAATTTACATTGGTTTCTGTGAAGATTTTTCTTGGATGAAAGATTTTTCTTTTACGTTTTTCCTGAAATCTCTCTCCTTTTCTCCCATCCAACCATTTCTCCCTCCATCACAGAAGCTCCACCTCTTGTGTGACCCCCCCTCCAGGCTTGCACATGCTCTGCTCCCAGCAGGCCATATGGTTCAACCCCTTTGCCTCTAGGCATGGGGCAGCAGCTGTTTTTCCAACAGGCATCACTTACTGTATAGATGTGTATGTCGCAGTGGCAGTTTATGAAAGTGTGTGTGTGTGTGTGTGTGTGTGTGTGTGTGTGTGTGTCTGAGGTCAGAGGTCCCATGTTGTGTGTGGTGTGGTACCTGGGGTCTGGAAGTTGAGTGAGACCATCTGGCAGCCTGCGTTCCAGAAGATCTGAGGCATGTAATTACTGGAGTCCACCCGGCCCCCTTTTGGGTAGATACGGCTCATCTGACGCTTGTTGTAGCTGCGCCGACGCTCAGGAAATATTTTTAAATAGAGAGGGAGAGAATGTGTGTTCCAGCACATGTGTGGGTATGCATTTGAGTGTTTGTGCATCAAACAGACTATTTTTAGTGGGAACAGCTTGGGTCAAGCAGTCCCATTGGAGAGAGAGGCAAAGTTTATGTGTGTATGTTTGACTCAGGCCAAGTCACACAGTCCAAAGGCACACTGGCGTCTAGGGGCCTCCAGTTCTTTTCCGAAAGCAGAGAGAGAGAGAGAGAGAGAGAGAGAGAGGGGAAAAAAATATGGCTAAAAAGATATCAGTTCTGAAGTGCCATTCAGCTCTCATTTAGGTGACCTCAATCTATTAAGTTAAAACTCTGAATTTGTTCAAAAGTTGCATACATGGAGCTCCAATCTGGTGAAGAACATAAGTGGTCTCGGTGAACAATAGGGGATTTTCCAAAATCTTAATCAAAGCAGCTGTAATCCATTTATTTCTAATGTATTTAATGACAATGTGAAACCGTGGATTTCTTTTTGTTGTGATAAAAAGATTTTCTGAAAAACACAAATGGTAATAGGTACTTTAAACGATTTGACCACTTCTTATTTTGTCTTATCAAAACAATATTCTATTAAACGCAGCATGGCTCAGACTGGAACACCAAAGGATACTTAACAAACTCTATAGCATTGGTCTTCAGATAGCCCAGACCGACGGACTCGTTGAAAGACGACATATTGTGGTGGATGTTCCTTTCTGAAAGAGAGAAAAGGGGAACGTTTTTGGTATTTTGCCTTTACCAACACAGAATACATCATGAACAAGAAGCAGGATCACAGCAGAAATAGGAGAAGTCAAAACTCACCCTCTGCTACATCAAAACTCTGGAACTTGACAGGCTGTGCGTAGTTGACCATAGCGGAGAGCCAGGGGTGAATGTTAGTGGTGGCTCCTACATATGTGTACTGAGCTATCAGAGCCTCTTCAGAGTCCTCTGCCTCTTCCGCAGCCTACACAGGACAGAAATGGAAAAAACAAATTGGGATTGGTTTGACCTATTCACTCAGAGAGTGTGTGTGTGTGTGTGTGTGTGTGTGAGTGTGAGTGTGAGTGTGTGTGTGTGTGTGTGTGTGTGTGTGTGTGTGTTTGCACATGCTCACCTTTTTGTTATTGTCTTGGTCAGATGCTTCTGAGATATCTGTGGCGTCTGTTGCTTCCGTGGCTTCAGACATCTCTGTCACTTCATCGTCAGGCGTCTGGAAACACAGACCGACACATACAGAAGCTAAAGACTCCATGGAGCGCTCCCTCTTAATATCCATGTCAGCACTTTTGTTTTTTTAGTGATAGACTTGTATAATAATGGGAAAACGATCCAATTATTTGAACTGTCAGGAAATAATAAATGTGCTGGTTTTGACATGAAAATATCCCAATTTTCTGTAGTTATGCAGATCAGTGTACTAGGGGAATTGGCAAAATACATACTGAATGAATATTGCATTTATCAAACCTATAACTTCTTCACTGTGGGACTTGATATGATTTAGAGCGCCCTGTTCTGCAGGTAGCTGAAGTTACTGAAGGAAGCAGCATTTACAGTCTGCCCAGTTAGATCTACTGTATGGCATTATTGGTTCATGGCAGTGTGACTGGCTGATGTGAGCATTTCAGAAGCCAAACAATCCTCAAAGTAACAACCCACCTTTTTGATACTGTTGCTGCGTTCTTCCTCTTTCCTCGAGGTGACAGAGTTACTCTGGGAAACACTATTGGCATCTTTCTCGGTGGTCGCCTCTGACACAATGCTGGGGGCCTCCGAGTTCAAATCCTTATCCTCACCTTCCTTTTCTCCTACACACACACACACACACACACACACACAAACAAAAAAACATTTAGTTTGGAGCACAAACTTTCTCCAAATGTTAATATTTTTGCATGCCTTGATGCATTCAGTTTTCATAAGAACAAAATGACGCTAAGCCGTCTAACTTTACAGTGTGCCATTAAAACGAGTGTTAACAGAATGTTTTCCCTTCAAACGTGACTGTTTGATTAAAAGATATTTGATACGGTGTCATGCTGCGTGCATGTTGGGGATTTCCTCGATTAAAGGAAATCTTAGTTGACTGAGAAAGGATTAACTGTAATTGATTAGTTGATTTAAGCGACCGATCTGTAAAACTTCTTATTTTAAAGCTGTGTTTTAAAACTGTGTGTTTACCAGACATGTGCTCATAAGTGTCTTGGAAAGAAGTCATTCACAATTAAAAAAAAACATAAAAAAATGACTCAGATGGAGCAGCCCTGGTACATATCAGCATAAAACACCTTCTCCTTTATAACTTACAACACACACAGTCATTTAGCTTACCGTTCTCTGTCTCCTCTTCATTCTCCTCTCCCATAATGATGGCAGGGGTGTTGGTTTCTCCTGCCTCCATGTGTTTCTTAAAGGCCTCTAGCTGTTCTGTATAACACACACACACACACGCACTTACATTAAAACATTAAAGCATAAAAAGAACGGTTTTAACAGGTCAATAGGCTGAGTTATGTACGTACTCTGTTCAACTTCTGGTTTCAAGCGTTTGTTTTTGATGAGAATTTTACGTTTGAGGTCGTTTGGAGAGGGTAAGGGGCGCCCAGACTCAATCTGCCAACGAGAACATATCACCATTAACATAATTATACATGTAAATATATCGCTCTTAAAGCGCAATTGACTCTGAGAGACAATATGAATCAGAGAGAGAATTTACCGGGTAGTTTTCCAGAGGCTGTTTGAGGAGGAACTCACCGAAGAGCTCCTCACAATACTTGGCCATCTTGTACTGCTGTGGTTTACTATGATACACACACACACACACACGTACATGTATTGGGTCCATATACTGTATACAAAATAATGAACTGTAGCAAAATCATTATGCATTAACCCCCTTGCTTATTACTAGCTGTACACATACCTGCAATGGTTTTCAAAGGACAAAATAACAGGGTAGTCTGAGGTCACAAATGCTGTCTCCCTGATAGCTTGGATCACATCCTGTTGGAGGAAGAAAAAATTAAGCAGGGAAAACAGAAGACTGAAGAAGGGGATGAGAGAAGATCTCAAACAAATTGTCCATGATGACGTACACTCAAAGTTGTCATGTACAGTATGCAATATCACACTGTCAACACAAGGGGGCAGGCAAACCTAACGCAATAACTTTGATGCAGCCAGTAAAAAAGACTCAAGTGTAGCAGTGAAATGCAGTAGAGTGTGTGTGTGTGTGTGTGTACCTTGAACAGGATGTCAGTGCACATGGCCTTGCCATGGGTGATAATGGGCTCCTGGTCCTCTCCTTTCCCATCCCAGCAGTCCAGCTCCACACATCTGGCAGGATGGAAAGGAAACAAATTACCATGATGATGTACATGTAATATAATGTACACTTATAATTAAGAAGTTTTACCTTATATGTTACTTGTTTAGACTGTGTGTTTGCATAAAAGCAGTGGGATGCATGTGTGTTTACACCTTCACATGTACCCACCATCCGAACAGACCATGACACAGTTACGCACCTGCATCCAGACAACAGGACCTGGCGATACATCTCTACTGAAGACTTCCCTCCGAACTGTCGCCCTGTCAGGTAAGTGTTGTGAGAGGAGCTGATGAAGTAGTGCGCCAGCGGCTGATCCATTTCTTGGTACAGCTCCAGTCGGTCCAAGAAAACTGGAGCATTTTCGTCTGACATCAGGTACCGGCAGAACCCATCACTGGACATACAACCTGGGGGGGAGGGAACGAGGGAGTGGGTGTTAATAAGAGTGAAGGGGAATCGCAACGTTTATTATATTAGAATTATCTGTGTGGTGGTAACAATGAACTTCCTAAAAAAGGGCATCGTTTTAGACTGAAAGTTGTATTATAACCCTGAAATGACCTGGTATAGTAATATCATTTGCATTATTGTTTCAGACATTATTGTAAATATTTACAATTTGTTTCTAATAAATGCTGGATTTTCATTTGGACTGCTTCTACTTGATGAATTTACTGCTATGTGAACTTGTGTGTTCATACATTTTAACCATTCGTATTTCCAAACATGATTAAAATAGCTATGATTTAATGATGTAATTGTATTCCTCTAAATCATCTAAAACTGTACTGTATACACTTGCTAATGCTCTGGCCCCGTGAGCGTGTATTTATCACGATGATAGGAACAAGGATAATAAAACAGGAGGAAAATAATCCATTCTGGCAGAGCACTATGCCAATAACCTGATGCAGTTTCAGAGGTGCACAGGCAGGTGGCAGCACATCCTAAAAGATCTCTCTTTATCCCATTTCCCTCTCCCTACCTTTCTTTTTCAGCTCTTCATCTCTCTCGTATTTCTCGATGATCTGCATGGCTCTTTTGGGGTCGTAGAACGGGAACAGGATCTCATTTAACCTAGGGTCACGCTGGTTCTAAGGAGCAGCACGTACACACAGATTAATCCACAGACATGTCGTCTACACAAAAAATGATTCCATCTTCCACTGACACGCAGGACAGGGGCCAACTTAACGAAAGATGGGAAAAGGTACCAGCAGTACTTATTTTGATTAATATCAAGTAAATAAGTAGTTGCTTTTAATAAGTCAATTATGGATGGTCTTGAATGGAGAGCACTCAGGTACAAACAAGTTCTAACAAACAATTTTGAGGTGTTCAAAATAAACTGTGAGCCACACTAACAGGTGCAGTGTTTGTTTAAAAGCAAGGAAGTTGTACGTGAGATGTTCAAGGCAGCTCTACTTTAACAAGACAACAGTAACAAAAACATCATTATAATGCCAGTGCCTAGTCACAAAGCCAGGTGGGAATTAATCTAACCAAAGCTTTGAGCAGCACACGCGCAAACTCGCAGTGGAGGGACCAAGCAGGTATTCATCCAGAGAGAAGAGCACGGCCACAGAAAAGCAGACAGCAGGAAACGAGCTGAGCTGAGCAGGAAGCAACAGGACGGAAACCCCTATCCTCCCGTTGCCATGGCAACACCAATCAGACACGAGGAGGCAAGCTGCGGTAGGGAGAACATGGGGGGGGGGGAATGGGAATGCAGAATCAAGGAGCTGGTTGAAGTTGCCCTAGCAGGCTGACTGGTGGTTAAATACTTTGTCCACCTCATTAATGTACTTTTAATGAGGGTCGGCCGATGTGCAGTCCGGGCTGGAGGGCAACTTCTACGCAGAGCAGGACGGGGGTAAAGCGGGAGGGAGGGAGGGAGGGTGGGGTTGTGCAGAGATGGGGCGCGAGCAAGCAACAACACAGAGAAGTTAATGAATGATAAAGAGCTTACTTCATTCAGAAAGCTGACTAACTGGTCTACAGTTAAATAATCACTTTTGTTCCCATTGCTGCAAAGGAATTAATTAGAAAAAAAAAACAAACAAAATGTTATGCTTCTTTAAAAATAGACACCCTCACAGTCATTCACACAGTCAGTCAGTCAGTTCAAATTAGAAAGCAGTCTTTAAAAAAAGGGGGATCATACTCAAACGTTACACGTTTAGTAACAACATGTTAATCATCCCTCATCATTAAGGTTGAACTGTGGAAGCGGGTTAGGCTGTCCAGACATATAGTTAGTGCAGCAGGCGCAGAAACATTTCTCCGGATTATCTCCAACAAGATGCAGTAGCTCACACTATGGGAATATTTTAACATTGTTCTGTTTGAGTACAGGGTAACATGGGTGTGACCAATGCAAGGGTGCGTCTGTTAAATTGTTTTATTTGGAGGATTGATCGTGTAATTCATTTTTAAGGTATAAAATCAGTAAACATTACACTTACACAGAAGAGAGCAGGCAGGTTATAAACAACACAAAGGACACTCACATGTTCTTGAAGAGTTCCTCCATGTCTGTGCGAGGGCAGATCTTCTGTGTGAGCGCGTAGAAAACGTCAAAGGGGAAATCCGAGTGTTCAATCTCATCATTCTGTGGGAGATAAATGAGGTTAACAAGAGAGCTATAACCTGCAGCTTACATCGTCCACATATGATGCGTCGGACCGCTACAGCATCTGCAGTCAGTGCTGTCTGACCTTTCCACTAGGAAGGCCGAGATCCTTCAGAGCCTGGAAGATCCCCTTCTCTGTCTTTCCTGATGCAAATGTTCGAGTGATGCTGTAAAAGAGAAGATGAAAGAGATGAGAGAGAGCGTAAAATAGGCTGGCACAATTGTTGACCAAGTATCCTGTTTATTCGCTCTTACCCTCTCACAGGAATCTTCCCATTCACATTGGTCAGGAAGCACATTCTCATCCAACTGAACGAGAGAAGGACATGAAAACAAACGGTGAAGAGCGCAGATCATTGAGATGAGATCATTGATGCCCTCCTTTTCACCAACGCCGACATAGTTCTAGCTCTTGCCTGGTGCCAATTTTCGCGGTTGGTTCAATTTGCGATCCGTCTAACAACCGCTTTGCTTTTCCAGGGGCTAGAGAGCCACATCTTTACATTGGTGACTGTCGACAGAACCGTTTTTTGGGGCTATCAAAATGCAAAGAACTGGTTGTAGATCAAGCACCGGCTCCAAACCCGCCCTCGTACGGCCTTGGTGGAAAAGGGGCGTACGACATGTTGGGAGTGCACTGGGAAATACACTCACTGTTTCTTGAGGCAGGTCATCGGACAGACGTTGTTGGCCTTAAAGTTGTGAATCACTGACCTCAGACCTTCGATCCATTTCTGCAAACAAACAAGCACCAGTATTTAGAACACACACACTCTCAACACAGGGACCAACTGAAGCCCACACACACACAGCAGCTGAGTGTGCGTTGTGTTTGGAAGGGAGTGTCATTGGGGAAAATAACACAAGCAAATTAAGTGCCTCTTAATTCACGCACGCGCACAAGCACCCACACTTGACAGAACAATGATGAACACTCGCACGTACACACACATGAGAATATACACAGTGATAAACACAGAGCTGGGGCAATGCTACAGGCAGTGACAGTAAACAAGCATCTTGAGGAGGCCTTGTAACTACAAAAATATACTGCTGACTGAGTCAACACAAACATCACCAAGGATGAGGACATTTTTGGTGGCCATTTTGACTGTGCTCTGTGTGTCCTCCACTTCCACAGACAATTATTTCTGACATCATTATAAAAACATTAAACAAGATAACGGGTGCAGCAGGGGGAGTCTGTTTGGGCATGTGGCACCCGTGAAGCCCTGCGTGCCTGTGTGTGTGTGTGCGTGTGTGTGTGTCTGCTGATGTAAATAACTCTGTCATGTCCCGAGGTCTGCTACTTAGGGCCACCTGCATGCTGGGAAGTGGTGATGGTGTCATGGTGTGTATGTGTGTGAGAGAGAGAGAGAGAGAGAAAGGGAGGGGGGCAGATATGGTGAGAATAAATGTGTGTTGGACAAGTTTGTGTACCTGCATCTGTGTGTGTGTGTGTGTGTGTGTGTGTGTGTGTGTGTGTGTGTGTGTGTGTGTGTGTGAGTGTGAGTGTAAGTGTGAGTGTGTGGTGTGTGTGAGTGTGAGTGTGCGGCGTGTGTGGTGTGTGTGAGTGTGAGTGTGTGTGTGCGGCGTGTGTGGTGTGTGTGAGTGTGAGTGTGAGTGTGTGTGTGTGTGTGTGTGTGTGTGTGTGTGCGTTTGTTCGTTCGTGGTGTGTGTGTGTGTGTGTGTGTGTGCCTCCTTGCTCAAGGCTGTTGAATGAATATCATTGGCAGCCCTGTGGCTGCGAGCTCTCCGGAGCGCAAACATAATTTATAACACCCATCACCACAAAAACAGCCTCCCATGGGAGATACATAGACACCGACGCTGCGGTGCCAAATAACAACTGTGCCCGCACAAAACATGTATTTTCAGTTTGGTTTGAACGGGGCTGGGATTTTTGATTTCTGGGGACTTTTTTGTCAGAACTGACATCTTTTAATACATTACATAAACATATTTATATCCTCGAGGCTCGCAGTGTGCTGTGACTTTTAATCATTCTAGCTGAGCTTTGTTACTGGATGAAACAATGACACAGACGTACATTCATATCAACAACTATTTGTATGTTATTTAGTCTGGAATGACAACCCCTGAGGCTGAGAAAAATCACTCTCACTTTCAGTTGTCAAAGTGCTTTTCCTTGCTTTCAATTACTGCTCAGCCCTTGGGCCACACTTGATTTGTCACTTAATAGAAGATAGCTTGCTTTAACGGTGACTTTCTTTCATCCTCCGCAGGTTTTCTTTGCCTTGAAGCTGCCTTTAATGTTAATCAGACACCTCTAACCTTTGCCACAAGGTTAAAGGATAAGGCTGTGTAGCTAAAGCCTGATAAAGTTTAGTCCTCTGTGCCACTACAGTGAACATGTGCACTGTAGTTTATTTTTAGTCAATCTCACGTACACATCCTGCTGCTGTAAACACTAGTAGCATACCAAATGTGTATTAATCTGCGGCTTAAAATAGTCCCCGACAAATGGCTACTGTTTTATAAGAACGTCGGTGGACAGCTGTTTTAGGAAATGACTCGGCCTTTTAAAAAAAATGAAGCTATACATTTGTGACGCCTTTTAAAAGATTTACATTTTTAAACAGGAACAAATGGGTTTGGAGCCAAGTACCACAGACGAGGTCGGGCAGGTTTAGGTCTTTTTATACGATTTGTTTACAATAAGAAGAACACAGAATAACCTAACCTTCCCATTTGAAGAATAACCAACATCAGTTTTGATTCTCTCAGTGTCAATTATTTATATTATATGACTACTGACACTGCGTTTTTTTTCTGCTGTGTCAAGTGTTATTCTCTAACTCATAAAGTTGTGTATATGGCTCTATAGAGGATGTGAACAATGTTCAGAGGTTTGCCAGCAGGGGCCGGCCATAATAATGTCTGCTGATTAAAAGAGAGAGGGATGTGATGAGTGAAGAAGAGAGAAAGTGAAAAGGGGAAAGGAGGAGAGGTGTTTCTCTAGACACTAAGGCAGTCAGATTTCTCACAGAGCTTTTTCCTAGATGAGTGGTAAGAAAAACAGAGAGAGAGAGAGAGAGAGAGAGAGAGAGAGAGAGAGAGAGAGAGAGAGAGAGAGAGAGAGAGAGAGAGAGAGAGAGAGAGAGAGAGAGAGAGAGAGAGAGAGAGAGAGCAGACAGAGTGAGACAAAAAGGATCAGAAAATAACAGCTAAAGCAAGGGTGCAGGAGGCACACAGGGAGATAGAGATGGAGTGAGGCAGGGTAAAATGACTCATTCCAAATATGTCCATTTATCTGAATCAAGGCCACATTTGCCTTGTGTGGGAGTTGGCATATTAACCATTCATCTGGCAATTTACTTTCTTTCTGAAATAAATACTTAATGTGTCGGGGTTCTTTTAGCCTTTATATGATGGGGACATGCTGAATGAATTGAGAGCATACTCCAGGTGAGACGTGTGTGTGTATGTGTTTTGCCATCTTGCGGCTCTGCCGTTACTACGGTGGCGTCTCCCTCCAGTATGTGTGGGATTGAATGGGAGGTGTCATTATAAGTGAACCTTTTCTACTTTTACCTACATGGATTCAAACCTTTACCTCATGAAGAGCGCCCCTGTCTGAAGCCGTACAGTCTACATGGATTTAAACCTTTACCTCGTGAAGAGTGCATCTATCTGAGGCCCTACGGTCTACATGGATTCAAACCTTTACCTCATGAAGAGCGCCCCTGTCTGAAGCCGTACAGTCTACATGGATTCAAACCTTTACCTCATGAAGAGCGCCCCTGTCTGACGCCGTACGGTCTACATGGATTCAAACCTTTACCTCATGAAGAGCACCCCTGTCTGAAGCCGTACGGTCTACTTGTACTAATATAGTGATTTTCTAGTCTTCTGACCACTCATAGCCCTTTTACATAGCCACTGCCACCCCAGTAATACGTGCTAGAGCAAGGAGCAGTAGAAATACATTGCCTGCATGTATTTACCCGGGCTGTGTCTGGGTTCTCTGCCACCATGAACATGAAGTTGAGGTTGACCAGGTCTGTGCCGCTGCAGATGCAGATGATGCAGCCCTCCAAGTCTGCCTCGGTCTTTCCAAGGGCCTCGAACGATGACAAGATCTTGGGATCCTGAGAAGTAGAGAAAGAAATGAGAAAGTTAAGTGAAACACAGACAGACAGATAGACAAATACAAGGTCAGACAGACAAAACGATACGAAGACAGAAACGTAGATGGTCACGAGTTTAATAATCTCTGAAAGAAGAGTTAGTGGATGAAATCGAAGAAATTGAAGGGGAGGTTTTACTCTCCTTCTCTGCAGTAAATAGTCACTGACAAGACAACACAATAGGAAAGCTTAGAGAGAAGGGGCAGCTGAAATATTTATTGGTGTTGCCTCAGGATGCTTAAATGTATTATAAACTGTATGGATCTAAAAAGGGATCGATAGACATCCATCGTGGAGACGACAATACTAAATTCAAAAGAAATCCTAGCAGCTTGGAAAGTTCCACTGAATCCAGATTTGGATGTGTTCAACAATGGAAAGCGACACTTCAGACAGACACCACTTTACTGGAGTAGGTAGGAGAAGGTAAGCATACCGTCCTGTCAAGTGGTTGCGTTATGGGACTTACATCAATTGGAATGTGAAGAGGATCGGCTAATAGGATGTTAACTGGTCGGCGCTGTTCGCTAAGTAAATGTGCTTGCTTTGTTTGGTTCATTGAAAGCCAAAAACAGTTAAGACACAGATATTGGCCTTTATGTTGTTGTTATAAAAAAAAAAATTGTCTAATGCAAGGTTATGCAAGGTTGGATTACTGGACATTTACTGGACGCGTTGGACAGGGTTTTTGCAGAGAATACAAATATACCAACATATCATAGTTTCTATCATAATATCTATGGTCTGAGTATGGGACTAAGCAAATCATTCATTCATTCATTCATTCATCTTCAACCGCTGACATCGGGCGTGAGGCGGGGTACACCCTTGACAGGACGCCAGTCTATCGCAGGGCACACAGAGACGAACAGAGACGGACAACCATTCACACCTCAATCAATTAACCTAACACGTGCATGTCTTTGGACTGTGGGAGGAAACCGGAGAACCCGGAGAAATCAGCTGGTTTCAAACCTTTTCTTTTAAATGCCACCTCGTAAATAATACCCAAAATTAGCAACCAAAACAGAAGAACAAAAAGAAGGAAAAACAGACCAATTTCGGACTCTGATCGAGCGCACATAATGAATAATCTCAAATGGCAACTGTTACCAGAAGTGGTTTGACACTTTACCCTTTTTAGATCCATACAGTTTTACTTAACTGTCTCACTTTGACATATTATATAAACCCCATTTAATCCCTCTAATCTTAGAATATATTTGTATGTCCTTGATGTGTCCAGCTGATGATGGGCGTCACCATAGAAAAATAAAACAGACACTTTTATTGATCCAAACTACATCTGTTGGTGAAACTACACAATTCATGGCTTTGAATTTGGCTTCTTGTTTCCCAAGGTCCCTCCACCAATCATTTTTCAATAAGATCATCTGTACAACAAATGGAAAGCAGCATAATATAGTTTTAATAACACAAGTGTTAGTTATGACATTTCTGACATTTAAAGAACTGTCGTTACCCTGGTTATTGTCCTCAGAATAATCTACCACAGCTCAGCCTGACACGACCGCACACTGTCGTTCAACCAGTGAGACAGAAAACCCATAAAAAATATTCTCTCACTATCAAAAACACAGCACAACTCCTCCCTCTCATCTATTCAGTTTTCAGCCTGCCACTGTCGTCACCATGGAGGAGCATAATGCATTTTTGTTATGTGATTGAATTAGCTGCAAAAGGCAACAGGCTCTGCCGTTTTAAAACCCCGGCTACCCATCATTCAATTCCATTCATCTTTTCTCCCTCATTGGATTATCTGAAACAGCTCTCGGGGGCTTGTGTAACCGTGTTAGCCTCTGAGGAGAAGCCCTGCTCTCAGTTCTTCTTAGTCTGCTACTTACACAACAGCGTGCAGCCTTTGAACAAACAGGAGGAGCTGCTATCAGGCTGCAGCATCTGTATACGTGCCCTTACACATGTACATGCGCGGCTGCACGGACGCAGCGAGCCAACGGACCGTCTCCTGCTGTCAGCGATACATACACAACCCGATAATGCTTATGTACACAGTACACATCAGTGTCTCCTGTCAGGCGTTTGACTTTTAGAGCTTGTCAGGTTTGCATCCTAATTATAGGCAGACGTCCACATGGGTATACCCGTAACAGCTTCCATAATTCATCCGGTGTAAGATGCCAAATACTAAGACGTAATGCGTCACTGTCGAGGCTGAACTGCATGAATCAATATTTAATATACAGGGAAACCATACAGGATTGTGTTGATGTGTATCTTGCTCCATACAAGCTAAATGAATAACGGACTGGGTGCCAGCTGGTCTGAAATTACGGGGAAATGTAGCTGGTTGGTACATATTGGCTATTTCAAGATGAGTTTCCTGTTCAGGATAAGGGAAATCATTCTGACAGAGACAGAACGTTTTGATCCCACAGTGTAAACTCTTTAACCCAGTCGTACTCCGACAGCCCATCATAATAGGAGCACCATTTGTTATTATTCCTCTCCGGGCCAAAAAGGGCACGCCAAAAATATATATTCACACACAACCTGCAGCTAAACCCAGCCAGGGTTGTATAAATATTGATGGGTTGAATATTTCATGTTAATGTTCTGCGATTGCTCCAGGTGAATTTCGTAGAGAGGAAGAACTTATCTGCGAGTCCCAGATCAGTCATTCGATCGATAGAACACCCGCTGTACCTGTATGTGGCTAATTAAAGCATGAATAACGTGCCTGACACGTGGCAGTCTCCCCGGGTTTTACCAGGAGTGTCGCTGTGGGAGCAAAGGACTGAATGTGGGGTTGGGACGCAGGCAGAGAGAGAGCGCTGTAAAAACAGAAGCGAGGAAATTGTCTTTTCTGAGGTCTCACCTTTGGGACGGCACCGACACGGATGCTGTTGATGAGGGAACACTCGAGAACCTGGCCTTCCTGCAGGAGAGATACACAGAAAGATAAAGAGAAAATAGGCACAGAGAGAGAGAGAGAGAGAGAGAGAGAGAGAGAGAGAGAGAGAGAGAGAGAGAGAGAGAGAGAGAGAGAGATAGCAGGTGAAGGGGGAGACAGAGAGAAATGAATGGGAAAGATTAAGAAAGCGAGACAGATGGGTCACAGTGTGTTCTGTGTGTTTCACAATCATCTCTAATACACGGCGCCAATACCACAGCCTCTCAGAATCTGACAACACTCATTAACATATTTTATTATGAGTAAGATCACCACCTCTCTCTCAAAAATACATCACATGGTTCAATGTGAGACTTCAATCCCAGCCCCCTGCACACCACACAGGATAGGACAGGTATGAAAATGATGCATGGAAAGATATTTGTTTACCCGTCCTCCAGGTTTTGCTGTCGAGCAGCAGACTCTGACTATGATGGATGACTTTTATTCGCCCCTAGTTGATTTTAATATCATACTGGCATGTGGCCGCATACAGGGAAGGAAATCAATCTTAAAAAGCATGCTTTGGAAAATAGTTATCAGTGGGAGTAGTTAGCAGTTAGCTTAGCACACTAAAATCATGTATGGTCATTGTAGGGGTCTTAATGGTCAGATATTATGTCTTTTTAATTCCCTCAATAGATGATACATTTCTTTTATCATGGTTATCAATGCAGTTTGCTTTAAGTACCACAATATTTGATTTCATTACCAACATCACCAGGTTGCTGCTTTTAATAACAAGTGTTCAAAATACATGCTGTAGTACAACACCATAATGTACCTTACTCTGTTTCTGAGTTATTAAGGTGATGCTTTATGATATATTATGGTGATGCATTTCTATGTTTTACAAGCTTCAAGGAACCAGACAAAAAAAGTATTTCTGAAACACTGCAAGAGACTACACAGACATGAAGAGGTGAAGGTCATACCTTTCCCTCACTCTTCCAGCAGATGAAGAAGCCATACTCGTCGACCGTCATCTGACAGTTGGGCTCAAAGATGTACGGGTCCTGCAGAGGGGGAAAAACGTTTTTATAAGAGAGGGGGGCTTCATCAGTCACAGGGCTTTATTTGACATGGGAAGACATTAAACAGTCAGCCTGTTGAACACACGCGGGGCTTACGCAACCACACAAACATATGTAGCTCCGACTCATTTTCTAAGCTCTGACTGCCACACACACACACACACAGACAAATACAATGTATGTGCAAATACATTCAGTATGTACACACACACGTGTTGCATGCTGAGGAGATGAAATGTATTGGGCAAACACAAAGTGAGATAAATGTTACTGCCATGAATGGTTAAATGCAAACATCATCTGGCTGAAACACAGAGCTGTGCATTAGAGACAGACAGGGGGCAAACCTGGGTGTGATACGTGTGTTTGAGCAAGATTAAACATGTGCTCGCCCAGCCACTATGATGCTACTGCACACACCTCCTCTAATATTCCATCTATCAGCTCCTACGCAACGTACAACGGCCCCTATTCAGTTGAAAAGGGGTGTAAGAGCAGAAAATTGACTAACATTAGCCTGCTTATCTTACTCAAATATTTTTCACTCACTTCATCAGCTGCTGGAAGCTGTGATTGCACTGAAGAATCATTGTGTCACAAGTAAGTGTGTGTGTGTGTGTGTGTGTGTGTGTGTGTGTTTTATCCCACTCAAATCACACATCTGATAAAACATGAGACTAAAAATAGGATAGGAGATGGCTGCTGGGTCACTCTTTCTCTAATATTAGCAGTAGGAAAGAGTGTCTCACACACACACACAAGCACACGCACACATACATCCACACACACACACACAAACACACACACGCACACACACGCATGCACGCACACATGCACACACACACCTACATTTTCAGGATGTTCTTCCATGACATACACTGCTGCAAATAGGACTGAGCTGGCTTTTATTTGGCTATATCATGTCATCTAAAACCATCATAAAAACCAATCGAACAATCTTGTTTCCATTTAGGAAATGGCGGGACGGCTGTGAGTGCAGTTAAAAGCTTGAATCTCTTTCATCTGAATTGGAACTGACAGGGGCTTCAGTAGCACATCGTGAAATGGACTCTATGACAGAGATGGCCCCAAATGAGCCCTGACTGCTTAGAACATACAACAGGCTACTGTTACACTATCAGAAGGCTGGTTCTTGTAAAACTGAAAAGGTTTCTGGAAACACTCAGAGTCAGTCCACACGCAAAGGAACAATTAGCCGAAGGTCCAACCATCTCTGGTTGGCTGTGGATGGATAGACATCGCTGGTAATGGTAGCATGTGTACATTCTTTCCTAAGTTCCTGGATAAGTGCAGTTTGTGTGTGTGTGTGTGTGCGTGTGCGTGTGTGTGTGCGTGTGTGTGTGTGTGTGTGTGTGTGTGTGCGCCCTCCAGCAGTTCACAAGCTAGAGTTCAACATGAGCCATTGGCTGGCTGATGAAACCACAGAAGTGCTGCATGTCATCCTACTCTGTCTCCTCTGACGGGCTGTTGCTCAAAAGTGTGTGGCTTACAACATTCAGCATTGATCATTCATAATGCAACAAGAACTAGAGTGCCTCTGCCAACCAGTCAAGTTGCAGTTCACATCCACGTCTGTCCGGGCTTACATAATATATGTACAGTAGCGAAGGAATTAAATATACATTTTTGGTGAAACATGGATGCTTCATATACATGTTCAAGCTTGCAGCACCACAGTTTCAACAATTCAGTATCCATCCAAATCTCCCTTTGTGTTGCTGAATTATGGCCAGTGTTGTGCTTGTCACTGAAAAATAGTCATACGATACAGTTACTAGTTAGCTTGTTGAAAAAATAACAAAATTACTTTATTGATTATTAGTAACAAGCCTTTCAGTAACTGTAATTTGGTGATTTCATTTAAAAAATAATGACTCACAGTACTAGTACAGTACTAGTACGGGTACTACGAGTTAATGTAACTTAGTCCCAACACGGGTTGTATGGTTGGTTGTATGTTGTAAAATAACGGCCAGAAAAACATTTTTTTGCAGAACATCATGAGGTCACAGCGACCTTTGATCTTTCAGATACAAAATGTCATCACTTCAACATTTTATTCTTTAAAGTGATTTTCTCCAGTTCCTATTCTGGGTTCACAAGAATGGGAAAGACATACATCAGGTTAGATCGACCTTGGCCTTTGTTCATCCAAGTGCCCCTGTGCCAAATTTGAAGAGATTCCCTCCAGGAGTTCCTGAGATATCGCGTTCATGGGGCAGACGAGCAAACTAAAAACCCAATGCCTTCGGCCATGGCTGTCACCGGCGTGGAAGCATAACACTGCAAGCTAATTATTCTTATTATCTCTCTATATCCTCATTTCGTTGCTAGTGTTCAAGCAAAGTTTCTTCTTATTAATATTATATTATGATAATAAAATTAAGATTATAAATAAGTATATTTCCACAATGCAAGTTATAATAATGCATGGAGAGCAAATAGCCACATGCTGCATGTACAATATGCTTATGTTTACACAGCAACAACATGCGGCTATATTCACCAGGAACACGTAAGTCTATTTCATTATCTTTCAGATTATCTTTTGGCAACCAATATTATGAACTGATAACGCATGTAGTAGTTTAGTTTAGTTTAGTTTAGAGTAATATTACCAATATTAAATACAATTTAGTGAAAAATAAACAATTAGAATGACCAACAGACGTAATTGTTTATCTGTTTTCAGTGCTTCACAATTCTGGCCTGTTTTTCTCTGCCTTCATTAACAGTATGTCAATATGAGGTTGTCCTATATCCATGGAAACCAAATACCAGCCACATCTTAAGTGATTGATTTCCCATCAGTGAGACGATGAATTGCACGCAAGCTCACAGACAGCCCTTTGGCTGAGAGCATAACTGATTACTAAGGATCTCTTTGACCTCTGACCTCTTCGCCTCGGGACTCGTCAGTCAGGGCTAACTTATCTGAAATATCTCCCTTTGAGACGAAAACTGATGAATTATTGGAAATCTATAACTTATCTTAAAACCTATTCCACTGTAATGTACAGTATAGACGTAAAGCTAGAGTGATGGAAAGGTAAGGGAAAAGTATCTACTACATTTGGTCAGATGAGTGACAGAAAAACAAAATTAGAAAGACAAGAAAAGGGAAAGAAGAGTAATAACTACGTGTAGCATTGAGAGACTTTATATGGCGATAAACATTACATTACTTTAGCTGACGCTTTTATCCAAAGCAACTTATAAATGTGCATTCATGAAGATACTACATAAAAAGTGCAATAATCATGAAAGTAGATAAAAATGATCAAATAGGCAAAATGGCTTCGATTGCTTTATTTTAGAAATACTTTTTTAATTTAATAAAAAATATGTAATTTATTGATTCACGGACAAAGGTGCAGTCTGATCATGTGAAATTTGATGTCTGTGAAGGAAGGTGTTTAGAAATCAATAGGGAGCTTGTTTCACTACTGTGGAGCCAGGACAGCGAACAGACAGGATTTTGTTGAGTGGTAGTATGTCCCCCTCGTAGATGGCTGTTTGGCAGCTGGGGTGTTTGATCATGTCCATGATTTACAGTAGGAAGGGCCTGAGCCATTTGCAGCATGGTAGGCATGTACCAGTGCCTTGAATCGGATTTGAGCTGCCACCGGGAGGCGAGTGCAGGGTGTAGAGGGGCATCGTAGTGCGGGAGAACTTGGGTAGGTTGAAGACCAGATGGACCGCTGGATTCTGGATGAGCTGCACAGGTCGGATGGCACATGCAGTCAGATCAGCCAGGGGGGGTTACAGAAGTCTAGACATGATGACAAGAGCTTGCACGGAAATGGACCTATCCTCCTGATATTGTGGAGCATGGTTCTGCAGGAGCAGGTCGTCGCAGCAATGTTGGCAGCATAGGACAGGTGGTCGTCCAGTGCAACCCCCGCGTTCCTTGCAGTCTGAGCCGCAGACACCAGAGTTCTCCATGTTGATGGAGAGGTCATTGATGAGGGATCAATGTCAGTCTTGTCCGGATTGACTGCAGGTGGTATGTTGATATCCACTGAGAGATATCAGCCAAACATGCAGATATTTGTACTGGAAAAGGAAAAGCCATGTGAGTGAATAACAGGGCCCAGTCACTTGGTGTACAGAAAGAAGAGGCCGGGGTCAGGAACAGAGCCCTGAGGGACCCCAGAAGTGACGTTACAAGGTTCAGACACAGATCCTCTCCATGTGGCCCTGAAGGTGCGTTCCTTGAGGTAGGATGTGAACAGGAGAGTGTTAAGCGAGAATCCCAGTTCTTGGAGGGTGTACAGGAGGATCTGGTGGTTCCCTATGTCAAAGGCTGCCGAGAGGTCCAGCAGGATGACAACAAAGTGAGGGAGGCTGCTCTAGCAGTGTGAAGTTCCACTGTGACAACAAGGAGGGCAGTCTATATTGACGGACCTGCCTTGAATCCAAACTGGTGAAGGTCAAAAGTTGGAGATATGCAGAAAGTGGAGTGAAGACAGAACGCTCAAGTATGTTGGAAACAACTGGTAGAAGAGAGACCGGTCTGTCATTTTTCACATCAGACCAGGCTAAATCTAGGTTTCAGGGTTCACTCGAGCTGCTCCTGTAAGGTCAGGGGCAATCGACCGAAGAAGGTGAGAGAGAACTGGGTCAGGAGGCCAGGTGGGTGGGGAAATGAGGAGCGTATGTCATCTATATTGATGATATTGAATCTTAAATTAAAAGAAAGAGCTTTTAGCTGCAGATAAGGAGGCAGAAAAGAGGAGAGAAGAAATTTGTAGGAAAGAAGGTCCTCAGGGCGCTTGGATTTGCACCCCTGTCTTTCAGCCGCTCGCAGGATGGTTCAGTCAGGACACACTGAGTAAGACAAGGAGCTGGATGGGTCAGGCAAGCCTGCCAAAAGGTGAGGGACAGAGAGAGACCAGACGAAAAGACAAGCTAGAGCGAAGAGTGTCTGTGGCTGAGTTGGGAGTCAAGAGTGAGGAGTCAGGTGAGGGGAGAGTTGGTAGGACAGAGAATTCAATTCAATTCAATACTATTTTATTTATAGTGCCAAATCATAACAAAAGTTATCTCAGGGAAACTTTACAGACTAGGTATAGACCACACTCCATGACTTATTTATGACTTACATAGACCCAACAAGGGGTCAGAGAAGGGAGACAGGGAGCGAAGCTGATAGTGACAGAATGAGTGGAAGAGGGAGGCTTGACAGTTTTAGAGAGGGGGAGGGATAGAGATCCCCTAAAACGCTTTGAATGTCTTTGGAGAAAAACACACACATACACACACACCTGAGCATTACCTGTCTCTACCATCTGTCACTCAATGGGGTTTCTTTTTTTGTGGAAAAGATCCATGCTGTTCAGCAAATTTGTGCCCATGTGTGTATGTACAGTACGTGTGCTTGTGTGAATGTGTGCGAGTGCTCTTATGAGAGGGACTGACAAAGAGCACGCCCATGTCTGTAGGTGGACTTGGCGCTCATCATTTCATTCGACGCAGATGTCCGCTGCAGGCAGTGTATTTGCCAGGCAACAGAGCAGCAGCGGCTGTTCACTCACTCATATACACACAAACACACATAGAAGGAAAGACAGTTCATCACATGGGCTAACATGAGCGAAAAGGTTAACGACCAAAAACCCACTTAAATAAAGGACTGTGCCTCCAGTTTTACATTTTTCCAGACATTAAACAGCTGAGCTTGAGTTGACAAACATTTGAGATGAAACTATTATCAAAAACTTTCTTGTCTTTATTTTTAAAGAAAGAATAATATCAGTAATAAGTAATGATTCATTAAATGACAAGATGCAGTGATAAGTGGGTAGTGGTACAGTATGTCCCAGCTGATTCATTTGAATGCTTAAGGTAACTGGCAGAGTTCGACCTTATTACCATTCAGGCCAGTCCGAACCCTACCCTGCCTGAGCCTGGCTCATATTCACAGCAGCAACACATTGAGGACGTTCTTCACAAGCATGCCGACCCAGTTTCATGGCTCACTTTGACATGGCTGTGGATCTGATCATGATTTTCCCTACGCTCTTTCAAGTTTTCTTATCTGCCTAAAGAGGGATCCCCTCCCCCACTGATGTCCACATAAACGGAGAGGACTGAGGGGATTTCCCGATGTGCGCAAAGGGAGCGTCTATGTATGTCTGTGTCTGTGTGTGTGTGTGTGTGTGTGTGTGTGTGTGTGTGTGTGTGTCTGTGTGTGTGTGTGTGTGTGCGACACACTTTGCCTTTGCCTGCAAATGTCCTAGCTAAGTGTCCTGATTAAGTTAGTCAGAGGAAACGTAGGCAAAAAGACAGGAAGCTACACACAGGGTCAAACACACAGAGCAAGATGGGTGACACTCGATTGCTATTGGTTAATATTGTTCTAATTTAATATTTTTTAATATTTAATTGAATTCTATTGGTATTGGCTAGACAGGCAATTGTGGCAGAAAGAAGATAAATAGAAAATAGTTCAATGTTCTTCTTTAATATTACAAATAGCTTTTTAATGATTTATTTATATTTATTAGCTCAGTTCTTATTCGTTGGTGTTCATTATGTTGTTTTGGTGTTCCATCTTTGGTAAAGCACTCATAAGTGCATATCCTGATGTATAATATATGAACCACATCTTTGCGATGCTGATTTTAAATTTTCACAGCACTTCGCTTCGGTATCTCAGGATTCAACCGTTCATGTTCACTAAAGCTACATTTCCCACACTTTCAACTGATTTCAGTCACACTGCTAAAGTAATTAATGGTTTATATGTAAAAACAAAGAACACATTCACTCACTGAGATCACACGCAGATAAACTTTCTGGTAAATACGCTTTGGACGTGCAGACAAGCAGTCTCCCCTCTGAAGCTTCTTAATGAGGCTGATCAATGTGGTCTTCCTACAGCTAGACCTCTGACGACAACAATGACGTATCAGGTCATAAAGGAGACGCCTCTGCTATATAATGTGTGTGTGCGTGCATGTGCATGTGTGTGCGTGCGTGTGCGTGTGTGTGTGCGTGCATGTGCATGTGCATGTGCGTGTGTGTGTGTGTGCATGCTAATGACACACCGGGGGACAGTCATTAAGGGTGAAAGATGATAATAGGACAGAGCAAATAACCTGTAACAACAAGGTTATTGACAATCTGATACAGCTTGCATCACAAGTGTCATGCTATAATGTATCATGAGTATGGCATAAACAGGTTAGGAGGCTGTTTATTTTTACTTTCTGAGCTGTTCTATGTATTTATCTATTCTTTACACATTGTGGAAACCTCATAAGCGCCCAAGAAATTCAGCATTTTTACCTCATCAAACCTGTCGAAGGAGGCGCCTTCCTGCATGAACTCCGGCAGGTGCTTCTGCCAGTTGAACTCGTAGGACTTCGTCATGGCTGCTCACAAACCTGAGACACAAACAGGAGAGAGGAAGACAGACACGGATAGAGAAAGAATTAGTGAAAAGAAATCGGTAACAACCAGGAGTAGAAAAAAGTGGAGGCTTCAAGGACAGAACACGTTACATAAACCCACACAATAGCCACCTTCTTCTTTCCTCTAGTCACAAATTGATGCTGAGGAAAGTGCACATATCTACCATACCTAGCCCTCCAAAGGCTCATCCAAGAATATGCTCTCCTCAGAAGTAGAATAACTATATGTAAAGCGTTTTATCTATTAACGACATCTGATATGAAAGATTCTGTAACTACATTATTCTGCAGATTTATACACATTTTATTAGAAGAAGAATTAAAAGAGAATTACTTTAGTAATCCCATAACGGGAAATTCGATTTTTTACTCTATTACACACACACAGGCCCGAAATACACACACACACACGCACAAACAGGACCTATATACATGCAATTAATGGAGAGATGTTAGAGCGAGGGTGGCTGCCAATGACCAGCGCCCCGAGCAGTTGGGGGTTCGCTGCCTTGCTCAAATGCACCTCGGCAGTGCCCAGGAGATGAACTGGCACCTCTCCAGCCACCAGTCCACGCTCCATTCACGGTCCACACAGAGACTGTGTCACCTATGGACTGAGCTACTGCCGCCAGTGAGTAATTACACCAGCAAGATAGTGTGTTTGACTCTAAATAAGCTACAGTCCCTGTGTTTATGGCACAGAGGATTAGGACATATCAGGCTAATGTAGAATATCACTAGATTGACTCTTTACAGCAAAATATACCAGATGATTTCACTAGTTAACAATATGTCACCATGCAATCAATGGCGTCCCATGGCACCATCAACTGAATGGATGTGATAACCAAACAATTTTTCATTTCATGTATGCATCATTTCACACTAGTGTCTCATGGGTGGCTATAGACTTCGTTTAAAAACAAGATACTTGCAAAACGTGTTTGTGACCTTCCAGAACGCGTGACATGAATCAGTTCAGTTCTAGAAACCCGGAACCCTGTGACTCCGGAATCAGAATGCTTCTCTAAACAGTATAAACCTTCACTCACACCACTCTCTGTTCATTTGCGCCAAAGATCAAGCGTGTTTCACTACTCTTGAGTCTACCGTTGAACTTAAACTTGTGTCACCGTTGCTTTGACTGTGGGTTGTTCTGTACTGTGATATACAGCATCCCAAATACCAATGGAGTTTCTTGAAGGAAGCAGTGGAGTCTACAGACCCATCAGGGTACGTGAGAGCGTCTTTGTCTTTACTCGAGAAAGACTATTTCGGATGTTTTTGTTTTTTTAAAAGTGACTTAATGACTAACATCTTATTTCCTTCAAAGGGGTTTTTGGATACACCCATATATTATCAGACTCTGCGGATCTGCTGGAACATAGACAGTTACAAGTGTCAGGTAAGACACCCCTCAGAGCCCGCACTAGTATAAAATGCAAGACAAATGATGTCATCTCTATTTTTTACATGTTAAATCTGACGTATTTCCTTTATGATGTTTAGGTTGCACTGGTGAGAGAACTCCTGTTGCTTCAGCAGAAAAAACAGATCCCCTCTGAGGTGACTGCTGAAGACATGATCAAGCAACTGACAATGCAGAGCAAAAATAGTCTGAGAGAACGGTGAGTTACTGAGTCATGTCACACTAATATACCTGTAATGATGAGTAACAGTACAAAATGACGATGTTTCGTTTCTGTTTGAAGCCTGTGGGAGTTTGAAATAAAGGATCTCGATGAGTATACCAAACCTCTGCTGATGCTGGTAAGACAAGAATCCTGAGCAGAATTACAGTAGTTTGGAGTGATTTATATTTTGCAGATTTTCTCCTCTAAACATATCAAACCTGCACTTCATATATAATCCCTTGTTTCAGGTGTGGGCAGTAAATGTCAGCAATAAAATGAGGGACGTCGAGTTTGAAGCCCGGCTGCTCCTCAAATCCCCAGAGGCCTTACCTCCTCATTTTCGGTAAGTCACATATGACACATTTTCATTAACTGTTAAACCAGTTTCAATATTTATGTGATATTCTGAAGGGGTTTAAAAATTCATTTTTATGACTGTAACCTCCAGACATCCTAAAGTCCTCAGCGTTGCAAAAGCCTATGCCAGGATCCTGAGAGATCAGCAAAATGAGGCTCCTAGCATCAAAATGCTCAGTCCAAGAGAGATGGTGTTCGAGGTTGTTCCAAGAGTCCTGCAGGGCTTTTGGGTGCTTCCACCTCGCACCCTCTTAAACACGCCTTCCAAGAAACTCAGCAAAATGTCTGTTGGGGTTACAAAGGCCGTTTTGGACCGAGTCTCCAATGCTCTTAGCAGTGGGGAACGTCGAGCCACCTTCTCCCGTTTCATGAGGGATGATATGGTCCTGTCTATCGTGACAAAGATCACACAGACGCAACCACAGGATATCCTGATGAACAGGATCAAAAGCTATGCACCAGTGCTGCTGAGTGAAATTGTTGATGTTGCAGTGGGACAGATTTGTGAGATGTTTCCGCCCCAAGTGTCTGCTCATCTGACACCTGTCGTTGGACCTCCCACCGCCGCTCCAGTCCAGGATGGATTAAACCTGAATGTGACTGAGGAGCTGCCAACACATAGTCCAGAGACAAATGCTCCTGTGGTTCCATCGGCTCCTCTGACCCCTCCTCTTGAACCCGTGACCGTTGCTACAGTGTCAGAAGTCGAAGACCAGAGAGCACAGGGCTTCTTCCGCTGGCTCTTTCGACCACTGTGCTGTTGCTTGGATTGATTTATTATGTATTACATAAATAAATCTGGATTTAAAAATAAAATAGTAGTAGTCGTATATGAATTATTTGTTGGTATTGTTTCTCTTTCTTTTTAACACCATCTACTTAGTGCAAAACCACAAATACAAGAATAAACTATGATTCAATGTTGGTCATAAAACAGCCCAAAATAAGTTTAAAGCATTAAATACACAGAATTAGATGGGTCTAAGAAGTATGAAAAAGGGAAGTGTGCACAATTTTGTAAAGAGGACATATTCAGAGCCTTCATAGTTTTCTAAATGTATTATCAGCAAAATGTACTTATAGTCTTATTCAGTAAGTAAAAGTATTAATTAACTGCAATCACCTGCTTGTTTCTGTCTGCAATTTCAACTTAATTGATGAAATCCACATTTTTCTTGGCTTCTAATTGCCATCACTTGATCATGCAGTAACTGGAAGCCACATAGCAGAAGAACCTCTCTAAGCACATACCTAAGCCACCCTCACAGACTTTGCTGGGTTGATGAGCTGGAATCCAGAGTTGTAAAAAACCCTAGACACTCTGCCAAAATGCAGAGCCTTGCAATTATAGGGCTCGTTTTAAATGTGCTCAAATGTTTATCTTGGCTTTGCACGTGACTAGCAAAATTGTGTTAATGTGACGTGCACACATCTTTTACATATTTACAAAGGGAGCCATTTACTGTGAAAGACTCTCCAACAGAGACATCCCTACGGCAGAGTGCAATAGAGCTGTAATATATACAGTACAGTCTAAGTAGTGAAGTCAAGTCAGGTTGAGGGAATATGGGTGCAGCACATCATTGCTGGATAACTGGTTGGGAGTATCTGAGGGTGAGATTTTCCACCAAGTCTACTTTTATCTTGCACTTGGACTGAACCAGTCTGGATGTGCACTGTACTCTTCTTCAAACACAAAAAGCAAGTAAGGCTCGACTCATGTGATACACCTGCATGTGCAGCATCACATAAGATATCCAGCTCAGTGAGGGGAGGGGGTCCTGACGGGGACTGTAATATTGTTGATGACACCACCCAAGAATAGGCTCTACTTACGTCAGCCTCAAATGTGTCAGACAAAACTGAGAGGGAGAATGTGACATACTATGTATAGTCTAAGAGCTCAGCTGGTATTGAGTCATTATGGGAATACTCTGAGGTGTGATTTCATTTTGAGGTGTTTCAGGGCTAAAATGTCTCAGTTATTCATGACAATAACTAATACAGACAGTGGATACATGGTCTGATATACAGAAAATCACATGTACCATACGAGCAAAATCAACTATATGCTTTCATTATGGCATGGCTGTAATTTAAACATACTCCAAAGGTGAACTGAAGGTGTCATTTATTTTCAACATGTACACCACAAGTTGTTTTGGTGAACATGCCCGTGTCTGTGGATGTAAGCACCCTGCAGTTACTGATTTTAGAGATTGAAGTCTCACACTTGGGGTGCAAAACCCCCCACTTTCTTCCCAGGGATAAAAAGAGAGAAAACTGGATGTCGATTGGTGAGATGGCGAAGACGGAGACAGAGAAGGGGTGATAAGGAAAGAGAAAGAAATAGGTACAAACGGAGTAGAGTGCTAGAGAGAGATGGGAAGAGGAAAAATGAACAGACAAAGAGGTAAGTGAGGCAGGAGAAAATAAAAGCAGTTAACTAAGGTAAGATAGAAAGCCAGTAAGGGGTACGAAGAAGTGAGAGACAAAAAGATGGAATAGAGAAGCGTAGAGATATAACAAATCAGGATGGACTGGATGGGGATGGACGAGTGAAACAGCTGTGTGTGACAGAGGCTGGCAAGGGAGAATGGTGAGTACAGTGGGGGATGTCTGCTTTTGATGTGGGAAACACAGATCAGAGGCTACATCAACAGGCTACAGAAAACTACTAGGTGGGTGGGCTGCAGTCCTTCCCCGGCCTGACAAATACAGATGAAGAGAGGGTACTGAGACGTCTGTAGGCTGTCATTACATGAATACAGAATGACTCAAAGGCTGCACATCTACACAGCCGCTAATAGGCGCTAATCTTACCCCCATGTGCAGGTTCATTAAAACATGTAATTACTCTTGATACAGAGGGTGCGCCAACCAGAAAATGAGAAAACATGCTATTAATCCTTTTATTTGCTCGGCTCATTTTGAGTCCTGACCCAAATGTGCTAAAACGTCACAGCGCTACAGGAGATGTCGGTGTTATACGAAAAAAGGAGCCAACTTTATCAAACCCAGTCCTTCACCATCTGTTGTGTCCTACCAGGGGACCGTAACACGGACACACACATCCTGCCAGGGGAATGAAAACACAGATGCACACTTCCTGTGGAGATTAAGATCTGAGGTCAGGCAAACGCCAGTAATACGACCAACAGAGAGAAGGCTAATATAAATAGCCTACACCCGGTCGACATTATTAATAATAATACTAAACCAAATCTGAGAGAAATGTTAGAAATTCCTAAATCAGATTCAAAACGATTCAGATAGGGCAAATTACATATCTAATTTGGACTAATTGGGCTGTGCTGTCCTGTCTGATGTTAGCCTAGATCCCGCCACTCTCAACAGTATGCATTAGATAACATCTTCCTCAGCGGGATGGAATCTGTCCAATAGCAGCGGAGCAGGCTGAGGTTCTGTAAGGCCATGCCAGTGCCCACACCGGGCCTCTGAGCTCCTGGACGTGTGAGTGTGCACGTGAGGAGCTGAGGGAAGCTGAAGGAAGCTGAGTGAGGTCCGAGCCCCCTGTCCAACCCCTGACAACGAGATAATTACGATAGATAGGAGCCCCGTGAGGCACGCTGTTCCCAGCCTCCTCATCTAAAATGGCAGCTAGGGTAACACCCAGCGGTCCCACACCTCATAAACTAAAATTAGGCTACAGCTACATCAGTCAGCCAGTGGTGGAAGGGTTGACTAGGGACACACTCAAATGGACACAAATGAACAACACACACACACACACAGGCACATATGTGGCCGTGACAATAACCATAGCTCTTCTTTAATGCATAATCCACAACAGGTATTAAAGTAAAGGGCTCCAACAATAAAAATAACCCATCGAGCCCTCTCTAACCAAGTGAAATCAGAGGAAACTGGAGCAGACAACAGGGCTTTTTAAGTCAGGCTTTCATGCCTCACTTGACTTTACAGCACATATCACCACCTGATGTTTTTGGTGTTACTGTCATCATGCATTCGTTTAACATTTGACCACATCCAACTCATATGAGTCAACGCTTTGTTCTTTTGATATTCAGTTGTGGGAAATGAGGATCTCCAGCGCCTATTACAAAAGTAATACATCTCTGCAATGTCTCACACAGCAGTGGACTGGCCATCTGGCAGGCCGGGGGGAATCAACGGGTCAGATTGTCCTGGGTATGAGCAAGACACAACGCTGCCCTGTATATGACTATTGTGGTGGTCTGGGCCAAAATGCCAGGGCTGATTCTTTCCCCCCCCGCAGTCCACCGCTGGATTCACAAGAGGTTCACATGAGTTTCATCTTCAAATAAACTAAAAGCAAAGTACTTCTGATTCACTTAGGATTTATGGGCCACCATACACAGTACCAACGCCGCCATTACAATAAAACATTAGACAGCAACAATATGTCAAGACTGTATTCTGTACATTACCATTTTTCCTCTTAACGTTACTGTGGCCTTGACTAGGATGATAGCCAGAACACAGTGTGCAATACTGTAAGTGAATTACACTCAGTGTCTATTACAGTAGGCAAAGGGCTCTACTGAACCCCGATCTATAAAAGCTGGAGGAGCTTTGGCCAATATAAGAGCTGAACTGAGAGAAAAACAACTATTGCAGCAATGGCTTACAAAGTACTACAAGTATTTAAATTCCAGTAAAACATACTCTTCCTGTGGCCTTCTCCTTTTGTAGCTTCAGAAGCAGGAAAAACATTGGACCAGCCGGTCAGAGTTAAACATAAGATAAATGTTATGTACGATGATTTCCATCATGTAACTTGACAATGATTGACCATGTATGGCCTGACTCGAAAAATCCTAAAGTTACAGTCTCAGGGATGGATCTAGGCTGTAATTTGCTTTAATTCTGTACAAACACTGCATGTTCTGTCTGTTATCTCTCAGGGCAAAAACTGTATAACTTGGCAAACCAACAAAAGACGGTTAAATATTACACAACATAACAAAGCGGAACACTAACAATGTAGTTGTAACACAACTTTGGAGGTGTATTTTTTTCCTCTTTTGACAGAGTTTTCTAGCGGTTTCTGCCCACTTCACATCTCCTGGACCACTGTAGTGATCAGAGAGATTACCAAAACATCAGACTTTACTTGTACGTACTTCACTAAAGAACATCTCCAGATAAACAAACATCATTCTGTTTTACCACCCATGATTCCAGTCCACAGGCTAACATCTGTGTGGGTTTATAAATTAAAACATTATCTCACAGGCTGAGACTCCACTTCATAATACGATACCCATGGGTATTGCTGGTTTGACTTTCTTTAAGGCCACCATTTCTCAATGTTTTTTTTTTAATAGCTGTCAAGCATTGAAGGAAAATAAATAGTAGTAAGTAGTCATCTTTGCCTACATAGATTTGTGTGACAATTGGAAGAACAGATGAGGTGAAGTGGAGGATCGTTGTTTGCACCTATGGTTTCAGAAATCTTCATTTATATGACCTCCTATGTTGGGCTATGTTTTTGTCGTCTTTATGTCTAACTGTTTCTGGTTTACCAAATGCTGGGCAATCTGCTGTTTCCACAACATTAATGAGCAGGTGAAGCCAGGTGAAATGTATCAGATTGTAAATCTACCTCAGAAATGAGGAGGTAAGTGCATTATAAGAACGGGAAGGGGCTTAAAGGGCCTTTACACACATTTCACAGTCATTTTCAGCCCCTCTTTACAGGTTCAAAATGGTGAGCCTTTGCTACTTAAGACAACATCAATGTCCCATCTTAGATGTCAATCAAGAGCAGTGTGTACATAACCACACAATTCGGAGAAAAGATCCAAACAGCTAGAAGAGGTGAGAACAGCTGTGTATCTTCCATGTTCAATCCTGTAATTAAGCATGGAAGCATGCTGGCATTGAAAAGGGTTGTTGGAAAAACAGCGCTGTATGCAGGATTCTCTGCAAAAGGGGGGGGGGGGGGCTATTAGTGTCTGACTAGCTAAGTTGCGGTGTAGAATGGGTCCAGCTCATCCAGAACCTGCAGGGGTTAAGAAAGTGCTCCCGATGCAAGTGTGTCAGGGAATCTCAACATTATGCTTTTGACTGGGAGTCGGCATGTCTGATGGTTTCCCAGCACTTGGGCAATGGAATTGTTATCATTTATTTATTTGTGTTGCTGCGCTGTTACTGTGTTCTGCTACGCAACACTCAAACCGTTTGTTCCCATCTTCCCATCTGACCTTGTCTTGACTTAACAAGTCTACATGCAGTTGTTATAGTTGACTTTCACTACCATAATATCAAATGTTCATCATATTGTCGAACAGGTTTATTTTCAATCTACCGTAGCATCAGCAAGTATTAGCTTACACTAAAACTGTGGGGGGAATGAGTCTGAAAGACATCCATGATTGTAATTTCCCAATTATACTTGATTATAGTGCTGCCTTCATTTGAACTTATATGGTATATTTGCAATTTAAGAAAATGAAAAAAGTGAGATGCATAAACGTGTCCTTATACTGAACTTATGACCTTAAACCACGTCTGTCGCAGGTTTAAGTCAAACTGCAGGTACAGTGACCTGTATAGAATTAAGGGGATTTCTACAGGACACAGCAACCCTGTTTCAGTGCAGTTTAAAACAGCTTCTTGGGATACGGTAATGGGTTTTAAGTGTTCACCGAGACAAAACAGGTTTAAACCTGTCTTAAACCAGCTAAGCTAATGACAGAGCAAACAGTCCTGTGGTGTAAAACCATTCACTAAACAGAGGCAAGAACAAAACCTGGGAGGTTTAACAAAAACAGCTTAAAGCTGAGGGAGAAACCCTGCTGCTTTACCAGCATGGCTGCCACCTACTCTATCCTTCTGCTTACCTGTGGCATTTTACCATCTCAGGCTGACAAAATTGGAAGCCACAACCTGCTCTGGTAAGAACAGGGCGAGCTAGATGATACAATGCTTTGAAAGAACACGCAATATCAAGAAAACATTGATTTGGTATTCCTCAGTTACCCACAAGCGAGAAAATTATTCTCTCTCCCCTTGAGAACTTGACAGTGATTACTCACTCTACGCTTATATAATCTAATAATGCATACCTGTCTTTACTGTTACTAAAAAGTCAAATAAAATGTGACGTATAAGTTTAAGAGAGAAAAAAAGTGTAACAAAGTGTATGTGTGCAAATAGAACAGGCTGTAACACTAATGTGTGTCATGATAGTAGCGTGGTCCTTCCCCTCGCTCGGCCTATTCTACATGTACACACCATACAATCGCCGTACTGTCTTGCTGCTGCATCCGGGTCTCTAAGCTAAACTGTACATATGACACTGTCATCACGTCCTCTTATCTGTTTGTCTAGGATATTTACCTTGTCTTGTGGCTACTAGAGTGTGGAAATGAAGGCACGAAACACACCGCTCTAATCGTTCGACAAACAGAGCGCTTCAAACTACTTACCGATGAAGACATGATATGAGTATAGATAGAGGTGTTACAATGTAGAGATGCAACTTAAACTAATACAAGCATTTTGCCTTGTCAAACACACTTCATCCCTGCATGCCTGCCTGCTGGAAGGCATAGAAAGACCCCCTACACTGGTGCTTAATGTGGCTCTCCTTCATCAATACCAACCAATCTTCCTCTCTCACTATTAGGGTCAGAGAAGCCCTTGAGGCTGGTGCCGTCTTAGGACACATTTCTATCAACACATCCAGACCGACCAACTTTCCGCTGCGAATCCACTGCCACTTAGAACAATTTTCTTCATGCCCGTCAGAATTGTCGAAAAGCCAAAATATGTGAACCTTCAAATGTTCTTTAGTGGCCCTGACAATCACCTTCTAAGCAGCAGCCTGTCATCGTCTCCAAACAATGGTGAGAAGACACGACTTAAACCAATGCTCACGAGCAACAGCTTCATTTTTTACCTACAGTAAACGCATATACAATTTTAAAAATGATTACGAATTGTTGTTATCAGAAATGTTAATCAAATAAAGCAAATAGAGAATTTTGATACATGATAACATGTCACGCTCCGTGTAGTGAATTATGTGTTAAGTATTCTGTCTGATGTTTATAAATGCGTCATATTCCTCTGGAGATCACACTCAGCTCCTGGCAGATAACACTAATCATTTCCCGCACATTTACTTCTCTCTGCCAGCCTCGTCAGTGGACACAAACAGCTTGTTTACCTCAATGCACACACAGAAAAACCCTAACACTGCAACGTTAAGACTTTTTTAACAATGTTTAAAGGGCAAAAAAACGTCACATGTTGGATTTACTGCAGGGTTTTTGGGATTGACAGTGTGGTGAGTTTCCAGTATTCACACTAAGAGAAAAAGCAAGAGAGAGAGAGAGAGAGAGAGAGAGAGAGACACAGAGAGAGAGAGAGAGAGAGAGAGAGAGAGAGAGACAGAGAGAGAGACAGAGAGAGAGAGAGAGAGAGAGAGAGAGAGAGAGAGAGAGAGAGAGAGAGAGAGAGAGTGAGAAAAACACCTAAGGTCAACTGGTTTAATTACACAGTCTACGTGATGACCTCGGTCAAGACAACCACCAACCAGGATACGCAGAATAAAACAGGACACATATAAGCAGAATATCCTGGAAGCAAACTTCCAACAGGTTGCCCTTCCCAGGTGACATTGATTCAAGATCGTAGACGAACTACAACATTCTGCTGGTGGCAGCTTTGTTCAATTGCATTACCAGGAATGAGATTAAACTCTGCTTTATCAGACAGAATCCGGTTAGCACGAGGGTTCATGTTTGAGCATACTTTGTTGCACACATCAGTCGCACACCGCTCATGCCGTGAGACACCGAGCGTACCGTAAAACTGCTACTGTTGACACTGTATAATAGATGTATTGAATTCAGTGAGCTCTCTTAGGATGAATTAGTGTTTTTATTATACAAATAACGGCTCTATTCCCTGAGCAAACAGCACATGTGACAGTGAGATCAATGTTACCAGGGCTCCGTCCGTTTTTAATAGCAGGGTGGCGTAAGAGGGGCCCGTCGCTAAGCAAACATGTATGTACCTTAACAAGGATTGAGATCCTGCGTTTGTGTGTGTGACCTGCGTACGTTACGATCGAAAGAAATAGGCAATACAGTAACAAAGTCTTGAGCATTTTTGATCAGCACTGCCTAGTTTCACAGTTTAATCTGCTAGCTACTTACTATGACTGTTTCACAGATTATCCATCTCATAGTGCTTTCAGGATATAGTGACAGTTTCAGCAAATGAAAGAAAATTATATATTTTTAATAGAACGTTACCGCTGCTAGAGCTGCTGCCCCCGCGACCCGACCCCAGATAAGTGGTTGAAGATGAGATGAGATGATAGAAAGTTACCGGCTTCAGCTTTAAACTACAAATACAGTGTGAAAGCAGCTCGAGGTTGACCAGTCTGTAAGCAAGTTTCCGATCACACAATGATGCAAAATTGTTTCCTCAATGAACAATTTTTGGGGAGGGATTTGAAGTAGTTGCTAGTTTATAGACAAAAGAAAAACACACGTTCAAATGTCAGTTGAATGACATATACGCTTTTGGGGGGGCTATATGTACAAAAATCTGTATTTGTTTCTCTGGGACTATTGAAGGGAAGAATGTCTTTTTCCACGCCAAACGACCCTCTTCTTTTCCCTTTTATAGTTGAGGATCACCCTGCTCACTCATGCTCCTCGGTCCCCGGTTCCATAATTAACTTGAGCCTGGGATACTGGAAACACACACTGACTATAGTGCCCAGCTGCGGTCGGACGGAACATATGTGCGCAAACAGTCCGAGCACCACACATGCACAAATACAATACATACCACATGCATCAATAAGAATAAGACTTTCCCATATTCTAATACAGCTGTGGGATCACCCTCTCTTCCAGATACAAGATATTTTGTCAGGACAGTTTTCAGGGTTCATTCTTACCGATGACGACTGATGAAGACATAAATTACTTCATAAAAAAAACACACCCATACTGGGACACACATTCACATACTCAAAGAGTTCTATATATAGTCATCCACATCCACCCTCTGCCAAATTGAGTTACACAAAGAATTTAACACATGGCCTAATGGACCGAGCATTCACCTAATAAATGATGGCCTGGAGCCTCTGCCAAATGGTGCATGTTAGTGTACGTGTGTGCATGTCAGAGTCTGCTGACTTGAGGGCCAATGTCTACCCTCACTCAGGGAATACTCAGCGGGAATGCGAGGGAAGGAGGTGAGAGAAGGGTAAGGGCTGTCCCAGGGTTATCAGCAATCTTCATCAGAAGTATTTAGAGCACTGCATGTTTGTGTGTGTGTGTGTGTGTGTGTGTGTGTGTGTGTGTGTGTGTGTGTGTGTGTGTGTGTGTGTGTGTGTGTGTGTGTGTGTGTTTGTGTCTGTCTGTTTAAAAAGGCACTTAGTCAGGGAGTTCCCTACATGTAATGAGGTAGGGGGGGCAAGGCTGACGCATTAGCACACTTAACCCAACCCTGCGACTAGATACAGCTCTCTGGTCGAAACCTACCCTGCCAGGGGATCTTTATCACTCGCACTGCAAGAATAACAGCTGCACACGGAGTAACAAAGTTATTTGGGTAAGACAGATTACAGGAGAACGGAACAAACACAATTTTAGGCAGAGAACAAACAATACTGAATCAGCAATCAGCCGTACAGAACTGGAGGATTCTCTATTACAGTGATGTTTTAAGTAGCTTTGTATAGGAGAAAAGTCTAAAATATAACTAGGAACCCTCAGTGTTTATACAGTGATGAATATGCCTCACTGGAGCCACCAGATGGAATATGGAAAAGACCATTTTTCATGAGGTGATGGTGAGGAGATGGTGTCCATGTCTGGCTAATAATAGAAACACCACACCGGAACACTGGTATAAGAAAGACTTAAAGGTGTCTGCAGTTGATTTTTTAAAAAGTGTTTAGACATACCATGGGAATCATTAATTACAATAGCACAGATAGGAGCAATGTGGATGGGATGAAGAGTGAGCCTGTAAGCAGAACTATTTCTGACACACTGACGACTGCAAAATGAATCTCAGTTTCCTCTGACAACTCAACTTTCTTTTCTTTCACTTTTCACCATAACAATGACACTGAAAACGTTTCTGAACAGAGGCATTGGGAAATTTGCAGAAATTAGGTTTAGATTTTCTACTACTTAATATAGATTATGTTTGCACTGCATCGGTCATTGGCACTTGATGTCACTGAAACCCTTTGTGCTCCATCAGCCTTGTGAGAGGTTAAATGCCTGGATCTCACACCAGTTAGTTGGACCAGTCCCAGCCTGGTCCTGGACCAGTCCCAGCCTGGTCAGATGCGTACATGAACTGATGAAGCCTCTTGGATGAGAGGTGAAACGTTTTCTTAGACAAATAACCAAGTCCAGTTGCTTTTGACTGAAATTGCTTTGAGGATAACGACGACCTGGACATATGAGAACATTCACAGGCTTTGCACTGCATCGTTTTCCTGCGTAGTTGTCCCCTAACAGAATCAGCTCTGAAGAAGGCCATTTGACACACGTTATAGTATTCCTGGACACAGCAAGTATCTAACTCAAGTCTTTGTCTAATCTTGGTATAAATGGATTGATGTTTCACTTGGAGGCGATGAATGTAGGTGCGGGGCAACCTGCAATAGCCCGTTAATTTGGGCATGGAAGTTAGGTAACTGGCCTTTGCAGATTGATGCCTGCAGAGCGAAAATACCAAATTATCCCCAAATTACTGTTACATCACAGACTCTGTGCTGCACAGCGCTGTGCGGCACTGTGCAGTGTGTGTGACGGTCTCATTTAGACCAGATTAGAAGGTCAAAGGTTTGGTTTGCCTAGCTACACATACCCTGTAGAGGGCTCTTCGTGGCCAGGTTTGCCCAAACATGGTCAGAAATACTGAAGATATACATACACACACAATTTATTTTTCAGTATATTTCAGTATTTCAGTTGACCTACGGGACGTGTTTGAGAAACTTCAATTTCATTTAAAAAAAAAATCCCTCAGACAAACTCAATCCAGAGAGTTCACCGTTCACCTACTGCAAAATGGCGCCACGGTACCTAAGGGGGTTAATGTTTCAAATAATGAATGCTCAATAATACAAACTCCATTTTGGAAGAAAATTGTAACATCTGACATTCTGATGCAGCATTCATCACAGTCTCATTATTGCTGTCCATATCAGAGGGAGACACAGGGAAATGAGGGATAACCCAGCAAAGGAAGAAGGACAAAAATGAGTAATAAACAGAAGCTTTAAGGTTTGAGACAAGGAGAACTGGGCAGCGGAAGGACAGTGGGCGGGAGTAGGGATTGCTCAAAAACATGGGATTTCTCCCATTGCCCAAATAAGTACCTATTAAAAGAGAATTTGTGCCCCGCTGAGCTGCCGATAAGGCAGCCAGGAGAAAGGAGCTGTGGAAATAGAACATGTCCATATAGAGAGGGGAGCTGTGGAGACAGGGAGCAGGAAGGGAGCAGGAAGGGGACAGGGGTTAAATGCTTCCCCAGAATGTGCGCTTTCCACTGGCGTTAGCCCAGTGAAGAGTCCCTGAGACGAGTCCCTGCTGACTGACACAGCCTAAGGGCCTGCTGTGAGCATGATTGAGCATAGGCAGCTGAACTATTGCCCAAGAAATTACAGCTTTTAAATCACTTCCACGTTCAAGTGCCATGTTTACCAATGTTTGAAAACACGAACGATGAGAGACTGGAGATTAATTTCATCAGGCTTTACAACTTTAGTCAGCATCGTTCTCTCCCAGGCAGCAAGGTTTTGACTTCAAGGCTGACGGAGAAAAAGAGAAGACGGAGGAAGAAGGAGGAAAACCTGTTTTGACAAACACCCCACAGATGTTTCTCCTTTCTGACACAACTGGTCTCCATAGCAACCCTGCTGGCCAGTAATAGTCTCTAGCTCGCCTGGCTGCAGCGGTGTCATAAGGACGCACACACATATGGACCATGTACACACAAACTGGCAAATTTCAGCCTCTGAATGGGATCCTAGTGTGTATTTATAGAGACAGAGGGACGCACTAGCCCAACCACCCCATTAGGCCTTACCAGAGAACACACATATCTAAACAGAGACAATCTACCCCATCATTAAAAGCCACACACACATGCACGCACGCACGCACGCACGCACGCACGCACGCACACACACACGCACGCACACACACAAAGTCCCAAGTCCCTCGATTCTAGTAAACAAGCCCTGTAATTGCCTTATACATTAGAGTTGGCTTCTGTTGTTGCTTTACACTTACTGATTTTTCCACTAAATATCAACATGTACACTCATTTTAACATGTAGAAATTAAAAATGGTGTAGCTTCATTTTGCTAGGCACGATCATGAATACAGAAGACATGTTCTACATTCAGATTTGTTGTTTTCATTGAGAACTGAAGCCTGTTGTCAACAGGTACTTGGCGTTAGGGCACTGTTATAGCATCATATGTGAATACAAAGTTGATTATTTCCTCACCCCCGACATGAGATGCATCTATGTTTGATCATTTGATTTATCCAGAGGCAGGATTGGTGAAATAATACTCCCCCTTAACTACTGTACCCTATACTTACAGCTGAGTGTGTCAGTGCTCCAACATAACACCTAGACATGTCCCCTTTCTTAGAAATGGAAAAAATATATATAATTTAAACTGATTTGTCATGCAACAGTAGTGAAGTTGCAGTTAAAGCTATGGTCTACGATTTGGAATATTGGTAATTATAATGAACATCGTTTATATGGCGATTATGGTCCTGTAGTCCGATCTACACAATATGAATAGCAAAAAGAACCAAAAAAATCCATTCGGTCTATCAACCGTAGGCCTGCATAGAAATTGACCAATAGGAGCCATCCGCCACGGGAGGTTGAAAGGCTCCCCTCCCCTTGTCTCCCCTGCTCCTCGTCCTCCCACGTCGTCCCCTCCCAATCCCCCTCCTTCTCTGTAAACTCTGAGCAGCTAGTGATTAGCTTAGCAGCTTAGCTACCGGAGCTTCTGTTATGTTATGGAGAAGGAAAAGACCGATACGAGCAAGCGGCCTCTGCTCGCCCCAACGGCGAAGGTTTGAAAAACAAACTTAGTCAACCAAGGAAAAATCCGAAACCAAAAAGCAATGTGACCTAAATAGGAACCAAAGACGAGTCAACATCGGGGATTCCTTTGAGCGGTGGAGAGGGCAACGCAGGATTGGGACTGAAAACAGATGCTGAGACAGCAGACTTGTTGTTAAACAGGTAATTTTTGCGTTTTATTGTGGTAGATGTTACATAAATAGGCTTTTTTCAAATCCGTCCCAGAGGCTCAACTGATTTTCAACTGACCACAGCTTTAAGGGCAGCCGGCCTTTTAATGAGATAGCACCTGTTGACTCTTGTTTGGCAATATTACAAGGTGTGTCACAGATATCTGAAAAGGTCATTTGTACCATTATTCCATCAAGCTGCTCTGTATTCATTCAAAGAGGCTTTCAAACCTGTGCAGAATCTTCAAATAAGGATTAGTCATAATATGAACTACTAACAGGGGTAGAGACACTTTGGCCTCATCAAGAGAAAATGGTTGTTTTTGCCAATTAAAGAGATATTTTGCTGATTTTAATCCAAGTTTGTGTCATGAAAATGTGGGTATGTTGTTCAGATGAATGGTGTTTGGCCTGTCTCTGCGGCGGAAGTCCCCGCGGAATGGAGCATCGGAGATCTGCTGAATTTTGCCGAATGACGAGTTTTGTACATTACCATGACACCAACCTGGATTAAAATCAGCAAAATATTTCTTTAATTAGCAAAAACAACTGTGATGACGCATTTCTGCAAAAATGCATTTTGGAACCGTCTCGATCACGCATCTGGCTAAAAAACAACAACAGCAGCATGTAGGCTATACTGCCGGTCGTGCTATAAACCCTGTCGACTTCACACAGTGCCTTTCCGTGTACATTTACGGGAAAGGAGGAAATGATCCTCTGTTTTATAAAGGTGACATCAATTTGCCGTTCGAGGCAGGCAGTGAGCTGATGATTACGTAAATGATAGAAAAACATTGAAAGCCTCTAAACTGTATATGTGGGAGGTGGATGCGAGTGTACTTACCGGATGACAAAGAGAGGGACGGAAAATTGAGGGGAGGGGAAACACTGGAGGACAGCTCTGGACCACTCTAAAGAAGAGAATAAAAGAAGGAGAAGTGGGGAGAGAGGAAAGAAAGTGAGGAATAGAAAAAAAAGGGACAAAAATAAATGAATTAGTGAAGTGTAATTTGCAGACATCCACTGGGCTGCTGACTTCTTTTTTCAGCGTCATCTTGTACAGTAATATTCCAGATGCTTGTAATGCTTTTAGGGGAGACACTGACACACAAACACACAACGCACATCCCTACACAAGTCGAATACGCAGAATACTCACACACAACACACACTGGGGTGTAATCACTCCCTCCGCCCCTCCCCCAAGCTCCTATTTGACTTGTGCAGAATTTTTAATCATTCCTCTGGCTTCTGCTTAATAAACCTTTAATAGGAATCTGCTTCCCTTAAGAAAGGCTGCCTTCGTCAGAGAGAGTGGTGGAAATGAGCTGGCAAATTAGACAAATGGCACCACCTACGCATTTGCTCTGCTGTAGCTTTTGAGTGGTAGGTATGTCACTGAGGATGAAGAGAGTCTACTAAAAGCTTCACATGTAAATGTAAAGTACAGATCAAGTCAAAGGGACAGACGGAGCGAAGGAGTGACACAGGAACACAGCTATAGATGGAAAGGAGGATAATCCTCCACTTGGCAAGCCATCTTATATCCTTATGTCTGCAACGACGGCAAGACAAATTCCTAAACATTTCCTGTACTTAGCAGTGACTGTGATTCTGCTCGTGTCTCTCGTCACATCATCACAGCTCCATCTTGCTCCGTCCAGTGCAGGATAGGAACTGTGGCGGTAATGGTTTCTTTATACAGTAACTCTGCAAGATAAACTTTGCCAGATAAGAGTAGACACGGCAGGATAGATTTCAACAACTAAGTGAGGGAAAGTTGCTGTTCTGCAAGAATGTATTTACATCTTGGATTACCCTATCCTCGAATTGTGTAAACTCAGCAAAAAAAGGTACCCTCACTGACCACTTTGTTCCATTTTGCAGGCTTATCATACTGTACATCTTTTGGATATGATATACATTTATATGTATGTATGTATATGTGTATTTTATGTTTGCATTTGAAAACCCAGCCATTGTTTTTCATGCATTTTGCATCAAATACTGCTGTCCATCAGTACATGCTAACAATGTTATCCAGGAAACATTTGTCAAGCTTTCATTTCCATTGTTGGGTCATTTACCCAAGCGCTCAGCCTATTACTTCCTGTATGGCCATTTCCTGGAGGATGTCTCTTTCCCAGAGGAACCATCTCTATAATGATTTGAATCCAATGTACACCAATAATAAATAATATTTCCAAGTGCTATCCTTTTTGCGAAATGTAGACCACGGAGCAATACCGAGGATATACCACATTAAACATTAACACATGATATTGAGGCTAGATGCTGAAAAGAAAATCTGACAATACAAAGGGAATGTTCTTGATTATACAAACTGTAATGGCAAAAAGAACAGGTTTGTGTATTAAACAGTTTGGCTCAATTACCATCTCATTAAGATTAAGGTCAGCGACAACAACAGCCTGATAACATGGACATATACAGTTTCAGTTAACTTATATTACACTATATTCTAATAAGTAAGAAACACACACAGTATAGTAGTGGCAACCACTTCCGTCTCTGAGAGTCAGCAATTAGTCCAATATGGCTCCCTTTGAGGGCTAGAATAGATGCGTGAGTGTGCTATCATTTAACAATGGTGTACATTGAACAAACTGTACCTCTCAGCAACCATAAATGGTTAATACAGCTGCAAGACACCTCATTAAGGTGCATACACTGAATATTAGGGCAATGAAGGATCACATGCTTGGAATATAATACGGTATATTGTTTTGGATGACAGAACTTCACAGAAACTGACTTAGTGTGAGGGAGTTAAACACAAAAAAATAAATCAATTAGTAATCAGGAACTGATTTAAGGGATCAATAGTTCTCGACAGGTAATCTCCACTAAAACGGACCCTCCTCCATCCATCCTGTCTTTGAAGTCATCTGCCTCTTATTCCATCTATCCATCTCTCTTTCTCTCCTCTCCTCTTGATGTGGATGGGCCTCTCCCACAGTGGCAGCTTATGTGGATCAAATATGCTACATGTCAAGTGGCCTAACAGACAGAGTGCTGTTCACAGGCCTCTTCAGCCAGGGGAGAGGATCAGTGGGTACAATCTGCACCAAAAAAGGGAAGCTATGTCACATGCGGAGAGCAAACATAAAAAGGCAAGCTATGTCACATACGGAGAGCAGTATTTATGTTCTGCTGATCGTTTTGGTGAGAACATGAGAGTAGGATCCAGAAAGAGACAGAGATGGACGGCTACAGAAAAGTGATAACGTACAGAACGCCAATCAAAATCATCTGTTGGTGGTATAAAAACAATTAACAGAAAACAAACTAAATATTCAAATACAAGGACGTACACACCCCAAATAATTAAAAATCTGGTAAAAAAAGAAAAAAAGGAAACTTAAATCAAAGAGAATAGTGTTTTGAACAGCTGATCGCCTCAGGTAGGTGTACAGCCACAGCTAAGGTCTTAAACACTCTGTAAAGTAGCAAGGATCCACTCATGAAAAGTTATAGGCTAAAGCTAGAATGCAGAATTTTCTCATATAAGATTAACGTCTGTTACATTCAAGCCTTTGCTAAACGAGTTCACTCAATACTGATTACACCTATCTCAAACACGTAACTGCCATTTTGCCTTTAATAGATTCTTGCAATGGACGGGTCCCCAGAGAGTTCAGTTCAATCCTGGTGGAGATTACTCGCTCAGCGCCGAGCACAGACACCAACAGCCCGGCAGAGAGGAGCGTTGCGAGCTTGGGGATCCAGGCTAGGTCAAGAACAGCCTCTCATATACCATGAGACGTATACCATGGGACTATCGATTACCAACAACCGTATGGTTAGCTGCGTTAGGTGATAACGGAGCGCTGTTCTGCATGAAAACATCCCTGACATAGCCGTGGAGCCGTGCCCGCACCAACCACAAGAGGCATGAAACAGATATTAGTCTTGCTCATTTTCAACACAAAGAAACTAGACTAGCGAACTAGAGCGCAAAAAGGTAACCATAGAAACTCCCAGCAAGCACCAGTAATGGAAACACAATATCAAACAAAGAAAGGATGTACTTAGCTACCTGAGGCTCCCTCTACCCTTGCCCTATGTGTGTGTGTGTGTGTGTGTGTGTGTGTGTGTGTGTGTGTGTGAGTGTGTGTGTATTTTTAGAAGTTGCTATTATGAGTAACATCCAGTGATGCACTAATAATTCCTTTGATTAGGTCAACAGGTGAGAGGCCGGTAATCTCTGCCAGATTTAAATGGTGTAAACAGTGGCAGCTCTACCATCATCGCTCATCCAATGACAGGTCTACGGGGGAAACACACAGGGGTGCTGATTAAAAGGACAGCACTGTTAACACAGCCAACCACACACACTCCCACAAGATGAGATATGGCAGGGGAAGTGACATTATCCGCGTTACCTGGAATAGCCCCGTCTAAAAATAAAACACATGCAAACTTTGGGAACACATATTTAGGAAAAATAGGGTTATAAAGCCAGTGTGACATTACTGGGAATGCCTAAAATAGTTCCAACTACATATAAACATGCTGATATATCTTTATGTGATATATAAATGCAAACAATGACTGGAAGGGTGATAGCCACCTAAATGTAATAAGCTATCTTACACATGAAAAGAATGGCTGTTAAGATCAAGAGCTAAAAGCAGATTTCCCCGGCTCAGGAAATCGACCCAACCCGTAGCCTGACATGGAGCTCTCTGTGGGACTCGCTGCTGGCTGCTCTCTTGAAATGAACAGTCCCTGTCAGGGTACTGAGAGGATAACTCTCACATTGTCCCCGATATCAGATATCTTCTCACAGTGAAGGGGACATCAAGCAACACCAACTTTATGACCAGAGGAGCACTCTGAGAAAACCCCGCCTCTTGTTTACCATGCAGCTGTGTCCCAGAGGGCGGCAGGGTTTCTGAGAGCGTTGAAGCAGGGTCACCAGATTGAAAAGTTCTGATTCTGTGGCCAGAGAAATAAGCCAGTGAGACCTAAAAATAGAAAGGTCACTTCTAACCCTATATCGTAATTTCAAAGCATAATTCTGTCAGATAGAAACAGGAACACTAAAGATTGATTGAGCTGCAGGAATGAAACTGGACGTGTGGTATGACATTATTATTGTATACAACTGATTCCCAACATTAGACTTGATGGGCGTGTCCGTAGCAGTTATGGATTCCTCTATCATGACTACTGTCCAACAATGAAAACCGCCTTCACCCTCCCACAAAACGTCCAGGCTGCACCCGTTTGGACATGCTTTCACTGGTAGGACATCTGTTCCCAAATCTCAAACAATCCAACATGGCGGCTCGTTTTGAAACTTTCTCTTATATTATAAAAATGTGTTTCTGAAAACATTTGAGGCGAGAGATAAGCCATGTAGTTGTTTTAACCTGTCTTCAATTTAGATCCACAATAGTTAATTTAAAAGACTTGAGGGAGTTTTCAGGAGACACCCCTGAATAAATTATCTAAACATCAACTCCTCGAAACACTTGGCAGCACTACCAGAATGCACCACCCCTGCCTACATAGACAAGAGCCGCTTGTCAATCTGCTTTCTCCTCTGTACTTGTGCTCTCGTGGACTTTTGAAACATCATTAGTCACAGCCTAAGTACTGTTCCAATTCAATAGTCTGCATCTCGCCAAGTACGGTCCAAATGCCCGGATGTGACTTGCTCCGCCCATTTTATGGACTTCAGACAGCCAGGTATCCCAGAACGCATTTCACCCTGACATCAGCGAAGACGGCGCAGGAGACAACACAGAACTTTGAGTTATAATTTTCTAAATGCTACTGTATTTGTGTCACGAAAAGCAGATTTAGGGTGTTTTTAGGCGATAATATAGTCGTTTAAACTTTGAATCTGCGGTTGATGTATCAAGATAAAGCCTATTTTAAAATTTGTTTCAACTTTGTCGGAGATGTGTGGTCCTGGGGTAACCCTGACAACCAAGACGAGCTGAGATGGTGACGTCATCAAGTCTGCTGCTGTTCCAATAACAGAACGCATGGACTGCGTCCTCCCGTCCTCTGGAGTCTGGACTCCCTAGTCGAACTTGTCTGAACTACTAAGTCCACAAGTCCGAACTTGGCGTACTTGGTATTGAGTAAGGGCTAAGGAATGGGAAGCGTGGAAATGACAGACACTGTGGACACGTACCATTAGAGTAAAAACAAAACAGCCACAAGCAGCCGGTTAGCATAACATAGCACAAAGACTGGAAGCAGCTAGGTAGCTAACTCTGTCCAAAAGCAACAAAATCAGCACATCTGAAGCTCACAACTTATGACATTATATCTTGTTTGTTATTCCTGCACAATCATGTGTAAAAACAGGTTTTAATTTTACGCTGGGTATTGTATTGTCTTGTCATCACTGTGAGGCTGCCAGGCAACAAGTTGAGACTTCAGGAAGTTATTGTGCCCATTTTCAGGTTTTGTGCCTCTCATTTAACTGTTGGCAAGACAGTGAGTAAGCTGATATCCCCAAATATCAAACTACGTATATACAATAAACAGTATATATATATTTAACTGCCTTTCAGTTCTGTGAGATTCTGTCCTCAGCTTTGCTCTGTTGTGGTTTCAGCTTGGTTTCCATACCAATTTTGTTTACTTGACAACGCATGGGTGACATAAATAAATACACTGCAGGCCACTACTTTTGTACAAATATTGCATAATCTGCTACTGCAGCTGGTCCCATTATCTGCAGTGAAATGCTGACATTTGTGAAAGCTCTGATATTCTGAAATATTTAGCTATGTATCAAATATTCTTAAGCGACATAAGGCGCCGAGAACTTATTCTGAATGACTGCATTTTGTGTTACTGCTAACCCTGCCTAATTCAACAAAACACTATTCTGCTTGGAGATGTGTCACTTGAGGTCTGTTTTTTTTACATGAGAAAATAATTTTTTTGACCATGCTGATTACATCATACATAAAATATGTGATTTGTGGTTTTCATTTAAAGATACACAAGAAGTAGACATTTCCAACCAGAAGAGCAGCTAGCTTGAATAGATTGAAAACAGTACTGATATTCTCAGTAGGATGTGGGTGAAATTGAAACGGGAGGTAAAGACAAAAGGAGAGGCATCCAGAGAGAAGCAGAGAACGGTGGAGGAGAGAAAAGCGGTCAGGCAAAGAGAGCGAGATGCACACACAGAGAAACCTCTCACATACACTTTGACTTTTCATTTTTTTATTTTCTCTGTGATGCTGTCAGGAGCCAAACCCCTGAGGGCCAAAAGAGAGGCAGCCAGAGAGAAAAGGTGAGAGGGAGAGGTTTTTCTACTTAGTGACTCAGAGGAAAAGCACAGAGAGAACATCCGCCTTGAGGAATGATGGACAACCGTCTTTAAAGACAAAATAAAGCCCTTGTCTCTCTGCACACACAGATAACACACACTGGGACAGTACTTCTAACCCTAATGCATTCATGTAAACTGCTCTTCTGTCGCATTTCTGACACAAAATGTGTTTGCTGTCCCCAGCAGACTGAGACCTGTGGTATTAAACTTGCCGTAACCACAGTAACCACAGGTGTTGCAAAATCAACCAGGACAGAAATTACATCTTTGTATCGCTGAACATTCATAGTCCGACTGATCTGATCCGAGGCTCGTCATGACAGTTAAATAACATAACGAAGTGCATGTCTGAAAGCGGCGTTTGATTAACTTGATGAAAATAACTATGTATGACTTGTGTCATGGTTTCTACAATGACGACAATGTTAACTGGGAACTTGAACAACTGATCTCCATCCACTGGGGTTGGATAAACAGAATGACTGAGTCAATTTTAACTGAGTCGAGAAATATAAACCTTGTGATGATGATCAACCACCTGCTTGTGAAACAACAACACCAGCTGTTGTATTTGGTGACTAGCCGCTTTACATCTCATTCATATTTGTATTTCAGATGATATTTTCTGTTCTGTAGCTCCACTGCTTTCCACAAGACCTGAGTCACTACTGGGGCACAGAACATGGAGATCATGCATGATGCCGGGGAAGTAATTGCCTTCAGGATTAAGAAAGTTAAGCATGGGGAACAACTGTAAATATACATACAGTAAATATTAATATTATATGTGATATATACAGTACATACATTTGTGGTCAACTTGTCAATGTGTCATTTCGGCGGAAAAATGGATGTTAGCATCTGTCACAGTAAGTTTTACATCACTTCTCTTATGATGTGCTTTAATAGTGACACTGTTCTAAACTTTGCATTACTTGCACAGTTTGTTATGAAAGCATTCTAATGGATTCACGAGCTGAGCCCTAACGTTTGTTTAAATGACATTCGAGAAGTGTCCGATGAAAAACGGTCGGGGGCCTTTGACAGATTTCTGGCGCTTGTCGGAAATCCATGTGAGGGAACTGCTCGTCTTTTATACTGTCTGTTTATACTCAGCCAAAAAAAATGTTTGTTTCCCTCACTCCTACTGTAGAGTCCAGAGAGCGTTTTTTATTTTATGAGTTGTTAACGCCTAAAAACGGCCGACAAAAAGCCTTTAAAATCCACTTTGTCTTTCAATACGCAAGAAAAATAACGACATAAATTAGGCCCATATTTAATACTTCATGGTGTTACACTCTGCATAAAACTAGGCATTCCCTCACAGCCATTAGATTATGCAAGTCGATAACAAAATACAGACAATTATGCCATGTCATGTATTCTGCATTTCAACTTAGCTGAGGAGGATAAGTGATAAGCTCAGCGGCTAAACGTTACATAATTGCTTGGACTTGTCATCTGGTACAATAGTTGGCTGATTGAAGATGCTCTTCTGGCACACACACACATACACACAGACACACACACACACACACATACACACAGACACACATACACACAGACACACAGACACACCTCTCATTGCCCAGACAGAAGGAAGCAGTGCTGTAAGAAAGGGGAAGAAGCAACATTCCTGCTGTTTATCTAGTCATCTGATCAGGCCAGCGAGTCATGTGTTGATGCCGTGTTACAGGCTCAGCAGCATGCTTTAGGCTAACCCTAGCCTAATGTATTCTGCTGTGTTTTCAGTTATTCTGTCACACGGCTCTCCATCTTAAAATGTGAGTACGCTACACGCAAATGATGCAGTTCTGCTGAAGAGATTTGTAGATAACTGAAACCTCTGCTGTAGGAAACCCCAAACCATATCCTGCTCCACATTACACATTACATCTCAAAAGGACAGGTCTGATTTGGTCTGGCCTCTTTATGTGTCACAAAAACAACACAAGGAGACACAAAATTCAATCGATAGTTAAGTGTCTCTAAAGGTGACTTAACCTCCCCCCCAAAACATTGACTGTTAAATGCACTCATTATTTTTGCTGACTTCAATGATGATCATCAGTGTATTGTGAAGCCCTACTCTCTCTATTATTGGGCTGGCTGGGTAATAATAGCTATCCAGGAGAGAATGGTACAAAATCAAGTTTTGCATTCTGGAGCAGAGGTCGACAGTTTAATTGGAAGTGCAAATTGCGTTCACATGTATCCCCATAGTGGATTGAGCCATGGGTAAAGTGAGTGTGCACACCGCCAGCCTTTGTGCATTTAAAAAAGGGGGTATGGAAGGTGGGAAGAACAAAAAAAGTGTAGGGGGTGGTTAATAGCTCTCCTTTTCAGTTGCAGTGTATTTTTAGGGCCACATTTGTAGCAGGGCTGCAATTATCATCACTGAAGTGTTGTTTTTACTCTCTGAAGCCTCTTTCACACAAACCAGGGCGCTCCCGCTGCCTGCTACTGAATCAGCTATGCTAATGCTGCCAATTTTTTTGTTAAGACACCGTAAATATTGACTTGATGGCGGGTAGATCCCATCTGTTCATGCGAGAGTAAGCGATTCACTCTTTCTTTCTGTCTGCTTTTCGCTCACCACCTCTCTCTCTCTCGCTCTCCGTCTCTCGCTCTCTCTCTGCTGCCGGCTGAGAGTCTGCAGAGAATACCCCTGTCGTTATATTCAGCCTGCAGCCACACTTACCCTTGCAGTGAAGACACACTCTTTCATCATTGATCCCTCTCTTTCTTTAAGCAGCAAACACCGTGCTCGCATATTAATCTACAACATCTGGACCAGTAAGGGTTGAGGCCAGCGTTTGATCAGTCGTGTTGTATTTAAAGCTGAGAATGATGGAGTAGAGCTCGAGTTCAGTTGTAAAAAGTCTATGCACAGAGGGCAGACGGAGATGCTGGGGTTTACTGAGCTTTTTAGTCGTGTCACAGGCGAGCAGAACTGACCATCCATGATGATGAAGTGTTTCGTGTAGCATGTAGCCTTGCGATGCCCGACCTATCTTCACAACCGGTTTATCATTCTGGGATGATTACTAGTAAGTCATACAGTCCTTAAAGCTATATTCTTAAAATTTGAATTGCCCAATTATTCAATAAAATAAGTGTTAAGTTAAGAGAGAGTTAAAACCTCCATTCTTCCTTCCTTCACTATTTTACATTACAAAAAAAGGGGGCTTCAGCACATTTAGATGAACATGAAAGTGTGTTGGTTTTGCCATTTTAGAGGGGCAGTTTTCTCTCTCACTTTTGGATTACATTTAAAGATGGTTCCTTTGAAAGTGACACCTCCTCTGCCTGGTTGCAGACTGTTATCCATATTTTCAGTAAATGTCAAGGTCCCTCAAATTCAGCTGAGGGTAGGACAGAGTTACAGGGAGCTGGATCCATGCAAACACTCGCAATATTGGAATTGATATAGGTATATTGACTCTGCGGCTGCTGGAGCCGACATTGTTGATGCATGACGGCTACTGCTACTAATAGCGTTTGAGTTTTCTCCGTATGGAAGGATCTGGTGGATGTGCTTCATTGAATCTAACAATGGATAAGCCTGAAGTTCTTTATTATTATTAATATTATATTATTATTATATACATAGCCCAATGATACTAGAACTGTCAGTTTACTACAGGGATGCTCCATTACATTTAAACACATTATATAGACTGCTCTAAATCATTTCTATCAAATGTAATTAAACTAATACTGATGATTCAAGCTTAGTTTCACTGTGTTGTATTTACAGATAAATACATATCCACAGGAAGCCTCCTTAACAAGAGCAAATGCACTTTCCCCGCTGTACCAAATAGTACATATTTAAATGAATTGAACCATGACCACAAAACTGAGACACATGAACCATGTCTATTGCAGTCATTTATCCCTCATTGACTAGAAAGAGGGGACTCTGTTTCGTCCATCATATCTTTGCTATCTCGCAGTCACATTAGGGCAAAATGGAAAAACAGCAAGCTAGTGTTACAGTGATTGCCTCTTCTTGTACTGAATTGGTCCTAGGCCCAGAACCGCGAGAGAATTTTGGACCAAGTTATATTAGAAATCCCAAGGAAGGGAGGATCCGATCAAAGGCTCGGTCAGAAACAATGACCTGGTAATGTGGAAATGTCCATTTCACATGTTTGATATTACAAGCTGATGTGTGTTAGAGGCCCGTGGAGCGTGGGAATCGTAGATGACAGTTACAACAAAAAATGGAGAAGTTGTACTAAAATATACTAAAGGGAATAACTCATAATACATCTTACAGAAATTTGAGTTAGAAGCACAACTCCCATTAGATTTTTCTAAAGGGCTGGTGGGTTATCCCTTTCTTCCCTAAGCACATATCAATATTTAGTGCAGTGAATTTGAAGACTAATAAGCAGTCAGGAAATAACAGCGTTCTGACATTTCAAAAGTCAGCGGGATCATCTCAGAAATATCAAATATTTGAAAAAGTGCAATATCAAATATCACATTTATGGACTGAGAAATGAAACAGTGTGAAATATATGTCTATGCAATATGTGATGCTTTATGTTTTAAAAATAGCTTAGGATGATAAAGTCTCTTTAGGGCCTTGATTTTGCCATTGGATTGCTTACTCCGGGTAGGGAAGGAGTCCTTACCCCAAGTGAAGGAGTTCAAGTACCTCGGGATCATGTTCACGAGTGAGGGGACGATGGAGCGTGAGCTTGGCCGGAGAATCAGAGCAGTGGGGGCGGTGTTGCCGTCGCTCTACCGCACCGACGAAAAGAGAGCTGAGGAAGGCAAAGCTCTCGATCTACCGGTCAGTCTTCGTTCCTACCCTCACCTGTGGTCATAAAAGCTGGGTCATGACCCAAAGAACGAGGTCGCGGGTACAAGCGGCCGAAACGGGTTTTCTCAGGAGGGGGGCTGGAGTCTCCCTTAGAGAGAGAGGGGGAGAAGTTCAGCCATCCGTGAGGAACTCGGAGTAGAGCCGCTGCTCCTTTGCGTTGAAAGGAGCCAGTTGAGGTGGTTCAGGATCATCTAGTGAGGATGAACCCTGGGCGCCTCCCTAGGGAGGTGTTCCAGGCATGTCCAGCTGGGAGGAGGCCTCGGGGAAGACCCAGGACCAGGTGGAGAGATTATATCTCCACACTGGCCTGGGAACGCCTCGGGATCCCCCCAGTTAGAGCTGGTTAATGTGGCCCGGGAAAGGGAAGTTTGGGGTCCCCTGCTAAAGCTGCTGCTCCTGCGACCCGACCCCGGATAAGAGGGTGAAGATGAGATGAGATGATTTTGCCATTGGACCGATGCTTTGCTCGTAGCTGCATGTTACTGTTGTCTTATTCAAGCTATTAAAACTACTTTTAGTATCTTTTTTAAAATAAATTCTATCATCTTTTGTTAGATGCTTCAGTATTTACAGGGCACTTGCAATGAAGCACATATAATTTGGGATAATGAAAATGTATACCGCTTCACTAAAATGAAGCTTAAAAGCATCTGAAAATTAATCAGACCCAGCCGAACGACAGCTTGCATGCTACACATTACATTATTAATACAGATTACATAATTAATACAGAACATACTGTAGAGAGCAATCGCCTCTCAGTCTCATTACATTTTCCAACTTGGCATGAGGGAACATATAGCATCAGCATCGGCCACGCAACCTGCTTATCAATGAGTGATGTCTGACGGTGGATCGGTGAACGCTGCACATCAGTCTTGGATGAAAGATACGGTGAAAAATTGGGCCTCTTGCTTTCATCATTCAGCACCAATCCAATAAAATGTCAGTCGTTTCCAGCTCCCAATGCAACTTGTTTATAATGTTGAACACTTTGAAGTTAAAGAACCCTTTGTATTCACTAATGAGACCTCAACAGCAGAGTGGCAAAAAGGCAAAATAAGAGCCAGATGAATATCTGAGCTGTATATTAGATGGCAGGAAAACCCTCACTATCATTCCTCACTGGCCTGCTCGAGTCTAGTTGTTTTTTAGTTTGCCCTGGGGTGTTTTTGCATCCAGAAACACATTAAATTACACACTGAGACATCCAGATTACATAACTGATCAAGCAGGCTTACTGTACGAGCGGGATGAAGCCATATGTTTCATATTATGCATAGACTTCAACCAATCGCCTTAATGCACTAAGTTATTAATATGCAATCATGAACCGGATGCTCTGGAAAGAAGAAACTCATATTGAAGAGGTGGCCTGTGTTATACAAATTCTGGGAACAGATCCTTTTTCATCAACTGCGACCAGATGGCAGCCAGTGGTGCTATTAAAGAGAACCTAACTGTCTGGGACTGAATAATAATAACCCAAGAAAAATAAATGTGTCTTGCTGCAGTGACCACTGGCAGTGAACAGCACCAAAACTCACCAGTTCAGCATCAATAAGGTTCACTGGGAGAAGCTCATGTCTTGGCCTGTAGAGACAAAAAAGGACATATGGTAAGAAGGGGGGAGGATTTCATAAATCATAGAGGCCGAAATCTGGACTTATTTGGCTGAGGTCTGAAACCCTGCTATACAGTAGAGAAGGCAGGAGCTGAGACGAGCCACACAGAGAAATGAGCACATACCACGTCCCGCTACTCGCCTGCCAAAGAAAACATAAAGTAAATCACAATATCGACATACAGCTTCGCAACAGCCTTAGCTTGTCAGACTTTAACAATAAGGATAGACATGTGGAGGGGTGTGATTCAACATGTTTTTGACATACTACCACGACACTGGGCCTGTCAGTTGGTGTGCCAGGCTGCTTGTCTGTTGGCCTAGCAATCCTTTTGGATCCATCTGTCTGCACTTACACTTTCATAGATCTCTCTGTGAGGCCTTCAAACAGACACAAGGATGACTCGAGGACAGCTCCGTCAAGAATGCGGTGAGAAGAAACTGTGCCGGGATACAAAAAGGCCTGATAGCCCCATCAAAACAAAACGACAGGAATGAAGACAGCCAAGCTAATCAAGACAAGACCCTTCTAATTATGAGAAGATGCAGCGGAAAATAAATGAGAGAGGAAACGAATGAGGGAGCACGCCAGCCTTCAAAAAAGAACCAAGCAGGGAGGCAGAGGGATGTATTCCAACAAAGTCTCTCTAGAATAAACCTTGGAGCAGTTCGATGTGATGCTGGCAAGTGCACCACTTTGAAAACATACGAAATGATGATGTTGTCATTGCTGTTTGAACAAACCCCTAAAGCTACATTCAGGCTCACCATGGAAATACAAGAATCCCAAAAGATAATGGACAATGTGTGCCTTAGACACAGTTCATAGCCTAATCAACCTAGTACTGTCTCTATGGCTGCAGCACTTGAAACCCTGAATCTGTAAATCAAGGTTTGGCATGTGTGTGCCAGGAATTTGATATGCTTTTTTACCGTTCTACTTCTCCATTACATACTGTCATTTAATCTAAAATCCTAAATCTAGTTTTGTTTTTAGCCTCTCTGTGACTCAAAGCAAAGATAACCTATTCTGTCTGGCTACATGCACAGAGACATCGTAAAAAATACTGCAATTTACCTTCAATCTATCCAATTCTGAACAGTAGATTAGATCACACCATCACTGCCTGCATCGCAGAGAGGACACGTACATGCTATGCACTTGAAGCCAGACACGCTATGGTGACTTCACTCAGTTCAGAGCAAAACAGGAACCAGACCCACTGTGGGCCTGTCAAATGGGGACTGGCACGTTTGAGGAAAATATTTGTTCTTTCATCTCTTGATTTATATTTCGTAGAGATATAATCCGTAAGATTTTCATCTAGTAAATTGTCTTTTAAGTTAATATCTATCAAAGAGTGAGTTAAAACAGTGGTGATTGATCAGCACAGTACTTGCCTCTTTGCCAAGTATTTACATTTGTGTCTGTGGCGAAGTTCTCTCCCTAAATGCAAATGCGCTTCGTTAGTCAGTCGTTGCGTTCACTTGTACTCGGAAATCGGGAACTTCAAACTTCTGACAAGTAAAAGTGCAATGAAAGGGAACATTGAAGTCTGGATTCCGAGTCAGGCTCACTCTTGTGTGTCTCGGACGTGTCCCAGAGGCTCGCCTGCAGTTGCATCTTACCGCCAAAGAGGCCGCCAGAAACAACTGCCTCAATTCTTACAGATTAGGATTATAAAGCAATATGGTTAAAAAAAATTAGACAGGCGAACTCTCAAAGATGTGTCAGGCAGTTCTTACAAAAACTATAACTTCCTAAGAATATTATAGAATATCAGCAATACCAGCTGACATCAGCCGGGATCGGCTCCAGCCCCCTGCGACCCCGACAGGGACAAGCAGTTGAAGATGAATGAATGAAGATGAATGAGCAATACCAAAGTGACAATCATTTTGAAGTGTAATAATGGTTGTTTTCCAAAATGATACGATGCAAATAGTGTTGGTTTAGTTCCTCAAATCCTTCAAACTAATACCAGCGGCTGATAATCGATCATTTTTTGCAAAGACAAACAGGGCTCATCATAAAAGCCCTAAAGACGCAGCTATCCTATTACTAAATAAACATACAGCAGGACAGCACTTTACTGTGCAGCACCACCTGGGAAAATAACCAAATAATTCTATCAAAGGCACGGAGCATTGAGTGCACCAAAGATATAGCGCTTACAATGGCATCTGGTCCATAAAAAGAAAACAATAAAACACCTGCACACTCCGTTAGCTTTTAAGCTTCTTAGGTCACCGCTATTCATCAAAACGCTTCACAGACCGGGCTTTAAGCCACAGGTAAGGGATTGTGTGAGGGAGGGCAATGTTTGCCTTTGTAATCACCAGTGAAACATTTACACGGCAATGTCAATAACCCAGAGCAGAATTTGTTTTTCTTTACATAGTAGTTGTGATCTTTAATGAGCAGCAGAGGACACACTCTGGAAGGAGGGGTGGGGGACGACCTTGTGTCATTTTAAAAGAATCTCCAATGACACACAGTGTGTCAAAAGCTCATGTTGAGATCAGATACAGCGGCTGAACAACCTTAAGATAAACTGTAATACACAGGTGCTGCATTTTACGAGACAAGCACACGGTTAATCTGCAAATACGCCTCAAAATGGACGAACCAAGTCTGTGTGAACAGGTGGAATAGCCGAAAAAGAGCTTGTTGAGGCGGCAGCATCTACACACACACACATTCATGAATTCATTTTGAAGGCTGCCAAGCGAAACCTTGAACCAAATAATACATTACGGGCTATTTGCACCGCAAATAAGCCTACGGAGTTGCCCGCAGGTTATTGCTGAACAAATAACACTCTCTACCTTCTGGGTGTGTGTGATAAAACAGGTTTTGGAAATAGAAAAGCTGCCGTCTGACACTATGTCAAACTAAGCAACACTGTCATTTTTACCAGCATTAAAAAACAGACACCTTTTCATTTGTACACCTTCACCTTAATAAAGCAGATGAGAAGCTCCAAACAGTACACTGGCGTTGATTTAACAAGTATTAACACTGAAATCTAATATCCACTCTTTGATTTGATGCAATTGGGCTGAATGCACTGAAAACAAGCACAAGTTTGCAGGACACAACAGCATAACCTGATACCATTTGAACACCTTACTGCTTACAGGTCGCCCTGACAGGGAATCAATGACCCTTTGCTGTGTGAGATGCATGCAGCTGCAGCTCCCAGGTTCACTTGACTGGATCAGCACCAGCAGGCTTTGATGCACCAGTTTAACACATTTAATTCACATTAGATTGAAATTCTTTGGGAGGGCAATAGGACGCGGATGCTACAGTGCAGCAAAGCCACAGTGCACACACACATTTGTGCAAATATGAGATTATAAGGAGCCAGGCTGTGGCAGTTGACTTTTATGGACACTGTGCATCGGGCGGCTGGCTCCTGATCCGTCCCGCTACAGCTAGCTCCCCCGGCTAACCTCCCCTGCCGTCGGAAACATCAATAACACATGCATTTCACAAAGTTACCAAGCCGGGGCGGCTCTCTGTTGGGTCGTGTTAACCCGGTAGAGATGCCACGGCGCCGGCAAAGCGAAAGTAAATTCGATATCAAATTGCTAACATTTTAATGCGTCTGGCTAGCTAGCTAGCAAAAGCTACTGTCTCCAGCTGTGTGTGCGTGTGTGTGTGTATGTGTGAGTGTGTGTGTGTGTGTGTGTGACACAGTGAGAGGACGTCTGAATGATGGGAGCAGGATTTGGAGTGAGCCTTTTCTGAAAGCTAGCGTGATGGAGTTGAAATGAAAGGTGCCGTATCCGTCCAGCAGCCAAACCCACAGAGTCAACTGAACCCAGCCCAGTGTACGGAGCAGTCTGCACACTAACACTAACTCTGCATCTTCCCTTAGCAGCTATGAGACACATTTATGTTGGTTTCCTTACGTGATTTCGGCGTTGGTGACCGGGGGGGTGGGGGGGGACCGGTTTAATCCGACGGCGGAAAGAACTGATGCTGTGCAGAGTCCGGGTCGGGGTTTTTGTCTGTGTGTGGCTGCCGTCGGTGCCTCTGCTCGGCTGTGTGTCTTCCAGCTGCTCCCGCCGCCGCTGCTGCTGCCGCTGCCGCCGCTGCTCTATCCCGTGTCCCTGCGACTGTCTGCTCTGTCTCCCTCCTGCCGGAGTGTCCCGGTGCTCTTGTACCACTCGCCCTCCAGTGGAGAACGGACGGCCCTGATGCGCTTTGATCGGGATGAACCCCTCTTCAGCTGCAGCACGCCTCTCTCTCTCTTCTCCTCCCCCCCACCACCACCACCACCCCCACCAAACCAAACGTGCCCGCGCGTGAATGTATGTGCGTGCGCGAGCGTTTGTGCGTGCACGAGAGTGTGCGCATATGAGTGAATGAGTGTGCCTTGGGTTGACAGAGTGAGTCATCCAGCAGAACTAGTCTCAGCTCCTCCCCGCATTTCCACCAGCTGACTACTGTAGCCGCCATGCGTTGATAAAGCCCCCCCCCTCTCCCCTTTGGTAAGTCACTGTAACATGCTCCTCTGTCAGACTTCATGCACCTGTATCACCTCATGTAATATTAGTCTTATTGTAGTTTTTGCAGCAGAGGAGGTTTGTTCTCTGGCACTGATCTCTATGACATGATGCCAATTCATATCCAGAATCATGTTAAGATGAATCACAGTGAAGTCACTTAGCCTGTAAGAGGGTATGGCGAGATGATCTATTTATATAAATATGCTGTCACCTCTTTTAGACATTTCCATCGCTTTTGCTGGGATGGATTTTGGCGTATATCAGCAACAGGCTGGACACATTAAATATAACTTCAGATGTAAAATCAAAACACTGTAGACCAATAGACTGTGTTAAATCCTCCCTGCCAGGTCAAATATGTCAAACTCAACACTCCTAGTTTGTAGCATAGGTTTTGTGTTGAATTAGCAGTCTTGGGGTGACATCAAGCCATGTAGAGTCCTTGGCGGCAGCCCGGGTTCAAATCTGACCTGTGGTCCTTTGCTGCATGTCATCCCATCTCCCTCTCTCTCCTCCTATTATTCTCCAGCTTAGCTATAATAAAAATACTGTGACTGCCTCACCAACACCAACCATCAGACTTTGAAAAGTTCTGCAGAGCCACAGAAACCTTTCACAGGCTAACAACCGTATGATTAATTCATATTTTCCCAATCCCTGTGCCACAGAATATAAATGCACTAAACCTGCTGAAAATATGTGGTGAAAGAATAATGAGTCAAAGTCCTCCAAAGAAAGGACTCTGGGATTTTTCCTCATCCCGCTAAAGAGGACATTTTAGGTTTTAGGACATGGTTTAATGGATAATGGTTGAATAACAATCAGAACTGGAGATCAAGGTAAGGTTTAATGTTCCTTAAAGTAGTTTAAATTCATTTAGGGTTATGTGTAGCCTGTGTATGTGTGTGTGTGTATGTGTGTGTACCTTCCAAGCAGCACACTGTGGTCCTCTCCTCTGTTGTCCTGGTGTGCCTCATTAAAGCCCAGTTACAGGACACCTCCTCCTCTTTCTCCTCCTCTTCCCCGCAGCAGATGGACAGACGTGGGGCGATAATATTCCTGGGAGTTTGGAGGGGAGTCACTGTTTATATAACCAAGAGAATCTTATTAAAAAGTCGCTCTCCTTCCATCTTGAACTCCGGGTTAATTAGCTCACTTCCTAGTTGCCGGTATGCACGGAGGCCTGGTCACAGTGGTCACAGTGGTTGTTACGGGTGACCGGGCTTGTCTTATCTCCTGTTGCCTGATGGGATTCTGCCGAGGAGCTGAGACTGAGAAGGATACAGTGTTTATGTAGTGTGGAAAACACACCAGCAGCGCACACATATTACACACAGCTGAAAAACCCCACTCTATGGCACATGACACATGGTACATGACACTACATGACACTACATGGCACATGGCACATGACACTACATGGCACATGGTGTTGCAGACATAGTATGCTTTTACACAGAAAACAAGAGGCAAACGTCCCCAACAACACTCACACAATGTGTAACAAGCTTTGTTTGGGAATGTGTTGAAGACTGAAAGTGTGTTATCACTGGCCACGCTCAAAGCAAAATATTGGCAGCACACGTACTTGTGTGTGTGTGTGTATAGTTTTGCAAAATTAAGGGATTAATCTGACTTTTTAGGCACAGGATGTACAGTAGAAACAGCTCTACTATGTACTGCACATACTGTATAGTCTCAGTTATGGCACAAATGTATTGTCAGATGAAGTCCACGCTATGTTAGTACTATAGGCAGAAATTTGTATGACTCATAAGCGTTGTAACAATTAGGATTTCAGTGCTTTTACAGTCTGTAAGTGGTGACCAGTGATTCAGTCATGAAAGTGTTCAGATCCATGTTCCTCTTAGGGTTATTTCAAATATAGTGTTACCTAGGAGATGATAGGAAGTAGGTCGTCAAGGCTTCCCCCCGCTTCCCCCTGCCCCTGAGTGTGACTTACATACCACACACACACACACACACACTCACCTACACATGCCAAGTTGCCCCACAGATGCTGCCAAACACACTCTCTATAGGTGGGTTTGGATCATATGTGACCTGCTTCCTTGTAACTCAGATTGATCATTTTCAACACATTGTTTAGTCTCTATTGTATTGTACTCTATTGTATCATCTATTTCTCCACTATTATCCAGTCTTTGCAATGTGACAGTGACGGTGGGTTAATACTGAAATCTCTATTTCAAGTAAAAAAGAATAAAGCATGACAAGACAATGACAAGTGACACATTTGAAGGCAGACACAATGAAAACACAACCCTTAATTAAGGACCGGACACATTTTTTAAAATGATACGACGATAGACCAACTGGGGAACTGTTTGATAAGTGAATACAAGCAGGTGGTTAGATATGGAGGACGGGAGCTGACGAAAAATACTACAGAAATATCAATATATATCACATTTTATTAATTATCAATAAATGCATACATTTATTTGATATTATTTTGATACATTTAATGGTTTATTAATTTATTTATTTTGAATAATGGCAGCTTCTGCCCTCTATCATGGGAAATCTAAGGAATTAGACAATAAAGTGATGTATGAATGACAGTGAATTAAAATAACATCACATACACAGAAAAATGAAAAATGAACACACAATTCTATTCAAATAAAAAAAATCAAAAGACACACAACTCCACTCCAGCAAAGTACAATAATAGCCACATTTATTTTAATTACAGGCAAATTCCCTTTACACTATATTTTTTTTAAATCAACTTCATGTTATATCCTTTATGTCATACATACATTTACATTTCCAGAGTGCATACACGTAAGTTTGGGAGGGGGGGGGGGGGGGGGGGGGCTGTTAAATAAAGTGGTTTGAGACTAAAAAGAAGGACGTCTCGCATTTCTTATGAGACACATGTCAAATACTGCTCATCACAAGCATTACTCAGTAGTGGTACTGTACTCAAAAGTGCACACGGTCTATTCAATATCAGACAGCTTCATTTACAGTAATATAATATAATGGCAAGTTCAACGATGATGCATTTCACACATTCAACAACAAACGAGGCAAACCTATCCAAAGGCACGGGACTCTCACATCGATATCGTCTTTTTTAAAAAGTAGTGTGTGTGTACTTACATGTCAGGTCATCCTTCACATTCAACTTTTTCTTTTTTTCTTTTTTGTTTTTTTCAGCTGAAATATGATTTGATATCAAATGAGCCGTGAGTTAAATGGCACTGGACAGTCAGGAAGTCAAAAACACTTCCCTCACGGTCACTGAATGAACACAGTTTCTAACAAAAAGAGGAAACAGTCCAGTTAATCATTAGATCGTGCCGGCGCTGGGGTTTCACAGATAGAAACTGAGCGTTTGTGGTGTGGTCTGTGTGAACGTAACTGAACCATTCCCCCCACTTCAAACTACAGCTACCAATTGTGGGTGAATATTGAGAATTACATCAGCGGGGGCGACATACTTCCTGTGGTCCCCGGCATCTACTCTGTGCACCGGGGAACTGCACACACACGCAGCGAACCAGTAAAGAGGAAGGCCACTTCTATAAAACTACAGTAGCATCCTCTTCTTCTGTTTGTTTATCCTGGTTTGACTGTTTTAGTTCAAGGGAACAAAGGTTAAAGAATTGAATGTGCAACCAGTTAAAGGGCGCGTTGTTACTCCTTTTAGTCCTGTCCGCCTCACGCCACAGTGATGTATCACGCCACGCTGAGTCTACACGGTTTTGCAGGTTTAGTTGAAACGTTTCTGAGATTTACATTTAATAAACATCTTTGCTACAGAGCTACTGTAACATTTACAGTTGTTCAAATGCATGCAGATACTGTACAACACACTTTCTCTTCACTTCCTCTCTGGGCAGAATCACCCACAAACAATGCAAATTTGTTCAAAACTAGCCCAACAAACCAACAAACAAACAAAAAAAAAGAATTACACTGCATATTATTACCATGCCAAATATCATACAAACCAAATAATGGTTAAAAAATTGTGGATTTTAAAACAAAATAGCAGCAACACACAGTTCTGTGAGAACAAAATGGAGAACCAGCAAGCCACCAGTGCCTCTGGGTTAAAGTAAGGGGTTACATAGTTACGTAGGGAGCCTTCAGTGCAAATAAGTAAGGGTGAATCTAAATCTTATAAAGATGGATGCTCTAAAGGCTGAATATGCAGTGGCTTTCTTTACAGTACGAGTTGACTCCACTTTAACAATGTCCACTGTAGGTGAATTCAGAACCTTGGCACCACACACCTCACTAACCACGACTACTGTCAATATATTGAATACAAAAATGATAAAAAGAAACTTCTCTCTACTCTCTCTGTGCAATAGTTCAAGTAAGTTATTTCCTGCAAATAGTTAGTGCTTTGTAACACATCCTGTGGCCGTACCGAAAGAGACGACAACATAAAGGTAACATAGAAATACACAAAAAGTCACTATTTACATGAAACAGTTGTCCGGACAAAAGACTGCACTCTACGCAGAGAGGACCTCTACTCACCAATTCAGGCTCAGATTTGATCTAATCCTTCCCTTGGTTAAAATTAGGACCAAAGTTGGGGCAGTCTCATCCTAGAACTGTGGTCACAAACCAACACCATCCACCAATCAGTGTCCCAGTGTGAAGCATAGCGCCGAGGTTAAATCTCTAAAGGGGCGTGTCGTAGACTCGTTCCGTTGAGCCCTCCTCCATGTCGTCCTCCGACTGCGACGCCTTGTGGTTAAGCTTCTCTGTTGTTGAGGAGGCAACAAGGTTTCCATGGACACCATCATCGCTAAGTTTGGCCTTGCTACTGTCCTGAACAAACTCCTGGATCTCCACGGGTAGCCGGCGAAACTTGTCCTGATACTCCTGGTCCAGATCGCTCTGTAGCTGTGGAGGAAGAACACACACATCAGCCAAGACTTCTTACATGAGGAAATGCATGCAATGAAAGCTGTTACTTGAAATGTGTTGCACATAGCACACTTCACGATGTTCATAAAGACATCAAACAAAGTACAGTAGATGGTGTCAATATGGTCACACAACTGCCATTTTAGTCTGTTAGCCACACTAGCTTGTGACAAGAACGTCGAATCCCTGCGGAGGTTGTGGGAATTAAATAAATCATTCTTTCACAAGCTACAGTACTGCTAGTGTTCCCTTGAGCAAGATTCTCTACCATCACCTATTTCAGTTGAGCTGCCCAACCGACAACAGTAACATTTTACCTTCCCAGCTTACAGGAAGGCAATAAAAGCAGATTTGAAAGTTAAACAGCTTATTCCGCTTATTTGCATCAGCTCCTCTGCAGGCAAAGTAGTTCCCAGAGTAGAATAAAGTGAACAATCAGCCACAGAAAAGGCTCAGTAACAACCTGACATGGACCCGGTGAGTCCAGGAAAATCAGCATCAATCAGGTTATATTTATTGAAAGAAACTGACAATTATGTTATCCATTTACAAAAGACGCACAGCTGATAGTTGGCTTCCCTGAGAACGACGTTATGAGGAGCCACTCTCTCAAATCTCTGATGTCTTCTTCAACACACCAACAAAAAAAGAGTTGTCAAAGTAGTTCCTGATTGCAACTACTTCACCATGAATAATTTAACGAGAGTGATACAGGGAACAGAGATACAGATTTTCATGCCATGATGGCATGAATGAAAAACCAATGGCTGCACAGAATTCAGAAAAGCAACCCAACCAATTTAGGGTTTGGAAGCTGGACAAAATTAATTCTGCCCTTGGCCTTATCAACTAACAAATGTGTTAAATTAATTTCCCTCCTCATCAAACATTTGCGAGTACAAGCGGCCGTAATGTGTTTTCTCAGGAGGGGGGCTGGAGTCTCCCTTAGAGAGAGGGGGAGAAGTTCAGCCATCCGTGAGGAACTCGGAGTAGAGCCGCTGCTCCTTTGCCTTGAAAGGAGCCAGTTGAGGTCTAGTAAGGATGAACCCTGGGCGCCTCCCTAGTGAGGTGTTCCAGGCACTCACCTGGACCAGGTGGAGAGATTATATCTCCACACAAAACTCCACAGAGTACCGTTAAGAAACATTAGCATTCATATTGAGTTATGCTTCTGGCTACTCGACAAATGTTTGACGATATTCGCTTTGATTTTAGCTCCGTTTTGGTCTCAACCAACTCCTAAGGGGAAATATCTTATTCTTTAGCCGCTAAATGCTCCGATATGTTCACCAGCGAGATGCTAACTTTGTCTGTTTTCTCTTTGATGCTTGGCAGGTAGCGTACAGTGGTGTGTATCTGAGCTGAGAGCAGCGAGGGTAAACCAACCAACAGCTGCTTTGGTTGTTGTGAGCTATCGAACCAAAACACAGGGCTGAAAGAGGCTAAGACTCTCTCATTGAAAGGAAGATGATAATTATCTGTGGGTGTGTCACTACGAGCGACCCCTTTCAAATTACACACAGTCATGTGACCCATTGTTAATATAAATATATTGATAAAGCAACTCAAAGGTTTCCAATGCTGTGCACATTGATTGCGATGTGTAGGGTGCAGTGTAACCTTTTCCCCGTTCTTTTCTTAGGAATTCCATAACTTACAACAGAGACCAAAAAGAAGCGATAGATAAGTGATGACCTTGAACCCTGATGACCTATTAAGCACTGAAGAGGATACCTTGGTCCACTGAGGTAGACCAGGACCCCCCCTGCATCCACGTATATATACACTCCCCTCCCCTCATTGAGACATAAAAAGGAAGAAGCTGTTTTCTCCCAGGCATTGACGCCCCAAATGATTACAGATGACAAGATTGTATTCATTTCATTGTGAGCCAATAATTGCTGTAATGCTGATTTTTCTGTTTAACTACCCGGCTGGCTCTCATGGGAAATCAGTAATTAAAAGTAAAGCCGGTAAGATGAATGGTGTCAGACTCTCGCGGCTCAATACAGTCACGTCAGCATTACAAGAGATCGAAAATACCTGCGTGTTCTAAGAGGATTTATCTGGGATCCATATTTATCCGAGAGGCCTTTGTTAATCAAATAAAGGCCCAATTCTGACTCCTTACTCAAAAGTAAACAAATAACAATTTAAATAGATGGATTCCCTCAAGAGTCAAGGTCGGAAATATCGATGCCATATCAGCAAAAAGTTTGAGATGTATACGCGCTCCCGCACAAACGTCAGATGGAGAAAGCTACTAAACACAAACCTGAGTTCTCCTTCATGGACTCATCTACGTTTAGCCTCAAATCGAGAGGAGCTCTGAATCGAAATATTCACAAGGACATTGAAGTGTGTGAGGGGCTGTGAAGGTCAAGGACTGCCATCCTGCTCTCTTGACTTTCTCATTTTCTGCCCTCTCCACTTGCGTTTGTGAGATGGCACTTTCATTTCATCTAAGAGGGCTGCATGGCAGAATGCGACAACCGGACCGTTGCAAAGTACTTGTCTTCACAGCACTTCAATGCTTCGCTATACTGTAAATTAGATTGCTGTTAGAGCCTGTAGATTAGGATTATGTATGTGTGTGTGAGCATGTATCAAACCTCAATAACGTTTGAGTACCGATTGAAATGTTTTCATAGTGAGTATCATAAAAAAAGCATCACATATTCAACAAACGTTTGCTCAGACTCTGATTCTGGAGCCTGTTTACTTATTGATTTGATCGTATTTGATCGGGATGGGACTATATTTAACTTAGACAAAAATTGCATTTTACTTTAATATTTTATATTCTATATCTATGATATTTTAATGTCTTTTTTATTTAGTTGTTGTGCTAAATTATGTGCATTCTTTCTGTGTTTCTTATGTGTGTATTTGTATATTTGTATCCACCATGCACAAAATCGCCAGGTCAGATTCCTGGTGTAACCTGGAATTCTGAAATCTTTCCCAAAAAAGAAGATTTTCATTTAAATAAGAACGTTGGCTCACGATCTGTCGGTGAACAAGTTAACACAATGGTGCTTGAGCCTTTTCTGTACCCTGTCAAATCCTTTAGAAGGCTGTGGTAATAATAATAACAGCTCTGGTATTCAGTAGTTTAATATTTAACTTTCACAGTCTGTTGACACGTCTTAACTTAGGGTCATCAAATCTTAAGGGGAAAAAAGGTTCACTTTGTGCCGTGTATATATAACTCCACAGAAATTCATAGCTTATATTTCCATTTTGTCATCTTGTGTTCCACTATTATTTAAATTTCAGCATAAAACCTAAACTATACCAAAGACTAAAGAAAGTGTGTGCCAATGCCAAAGTGAAATGCAGACAGCCAGATAACACATATAGCTTTTGTAGTTGATGATGTGCGTCTTTGGATTAAATGTAGAAGCTCTTGACTTGTGTCTTACTAAAAGTTGAGTGTTATAGCAGAGCCTGCTAAAGCCCCCACTAAGCACAGCATCTTAAGGTCACCTTCCCTGGAACATGCTCTCTCTCTCTCTCTCTCTCTCTCTCTCTCTCTCTCTCTCTCTCTCTCTCTCTCTCTCTCTCTCTCTCTCTCTCTCTCTCTCTGTCTCTGTCTCTCTCTCTCTCTCTCTCTCTCTCTCTCTCTCTCTCTCTTTCACTCTCTCTGTGGGTCTCACAGAGCGGACATCCAGCACATCACAACCAGATGGCTAAAGATGCACCAGAGCTTGTATCGCTCTCCCTGCTCGGCATTGCGCATGACCTATTTAGGGGTGTGACAGTCAGACTGCGTGTATATATATGTGTATGTACATGTGCAGCCTGCCTATACCCTGCCTGCTGAGGCACAAACACCCTCTGATTAAAGCTGTCATCTTTCTCCCATCTCATGACACCCTGCCACATATAAAGGGTGAAAGAGGTGGGAGTGAGAGAGGTCTGAGGGGAACCAGGCAGTTTTCAGATAGACGTCTGCATGTGTTTATCTGCGTGCATGTACGGGTGTGTCGTCTGCATGTAATCAACAGCTCAGAGGCACCACCACCATCAGCCGTCTGTTAGAGTTGGGGTGCTGAGTGATGAGGACAGCGCTTTTTCTTTCACCAAGGGGACAGCTTGGGTTATAAAAAATATCAAGGAATGATAGAGCAATGGATTAGAGAACAGACAGCTAGATCGGTTATCTTTTTAGAGTTTGCCCCAATCTATGGCTTTAAGAACATCAACTTCCATCTGACATCTTATCAGAGTGGCTGTGAGGAGATTAATGTACAAAAAATAGAGTGAAGGCATCGGTGGAACTTACTCCTCAGGCCTCCTGGACCTGGTGGAGCTAGGTTCTGGTTCATTTTGGAGTTTGGATTGGAAAGAGTGATTAATACTTGATTTATTCTGAAAAGTTTTTATTCTTTATTGTTCAGAATTTGATTGAATATCAGCTGTAGCTATAACACTGCTGCCCTTGCATGTTTTTTAAATAACCAAGGCACTTCAACAAAAACCTTTATTATGTGAAAAAAGCAGTGAGCAAAATTAGAGAACACTTTCAGATACCTCCCAGTTATTGGAGGGTTAGGGCAATATGGCATTTGGTGACAATTTACTTAATTATTGGACACACCCAATTTATCTGGCAGCTCTCCTGGTTACTTTGTGAGATGATCAAGCTGCTCTAAGGTGACTGAAACCCTGAGACAGCAGGTTGTCCAGATGAAGGCCAAAGGGATGACCCTCTCAGCCATCAGAGAGAGGTCGGGCGTTCACGGTCTGTGATTTCAAGTATATTTAAACTTTACAAGGACACAGATTTGTTGTCCTTCCAAAAAGGCCGGTCGTCCATGTAAAACAAGTGCACGAGAGGACAGGATTATGAGAAGACTCTCAATGGGGAATCGGTTCAACACTGCAGCTGGAGTTGCTCGCCAGTTCAGTGCTGAACAGGGTAAGGATCTGTCTCTGCTCACAGTGTCTCGTTGTTTAAGACAATTTGGACTGAAAGCCCACTCTGCAGTGACCAAACCTCTCATCAGCTGAAAGAATAAAAAGGCTAGACTTGCCTTTGCTGAGGAGCATGTTGTGTGAACAGAGGAGAACTGGTCCAGAGTGACTTCAGTGATGAGAGGACGTTCAATTTATTTGTGTCTGAATGGAAACATATTGTTCCGCGTATGTCTGGGGAAAGACTGAGCCCAAAGTGTGTGAAGAAGTCAGTTAAATTTGGAGGAGTGTCGTGGTTTAGGGGTGTTTTCTTCAGCAGGAGATGGGCCTCTTGTACAACTACATGGCAGGGTGAATGCAAATGTTTATGCGAACATCCTTTATATGTGAATACCCTACTGCAATTGTCTCCCAATCAGCTGCAATTGTCATGGAAGACAATGCCCCCTGTCACATTGCAAAACAGGTTACGCAGTTCCTTGAAACTAAGAAGAATATTGAAACAATGAAATGTCCAGCCCAGAGTCCAGGTCTAAATCCCATAGAGAATCTCTGGGAAATCCTTGGCGACAAAGTAAAGTCTAAGAAACCCACTACAGTTACTGAACTATGGAAGAGCCTAGAAGATGTCCTGTGGGCGCATATGTGCTGAAGTCATTAAAAAAACAAGGGCCTCTACACATTTTTTAATCCTATAGCTCTACAAAAACATTGTTTAAATATTCTCTTCTGACACAATGGTTACTGTTCTCTACTCTTGGTCACTGCTTTTAAGATAAAGGTTTTTGTTGAATTTCAAAAAACATGCTAGTACTGCAGTGGTATAGCTACAACGGATATTCAATTTCTGAACAATGAAAAAATAACAGTATTTCAGAATAAATCAATTATTAATCTATTCTCTAATATTGATCTCCAGTGTATAATGTGGTCAACTGAGATGCTTTAAAGCTAAAAGTGCCAGGTCAAGTTGAAAACTTTTGTAACAGAACACCTGGAAGTGTGCATTTGTCTTTTTATTCTGTGCATGCTTTTTATGCGTTCCACATGTTCTGCATGTATACAGTATATACTGTGTGTGTTTTCGTGTGTGTGTGTGTGTGTGTGTGCGTGTGTTTGTGGAGGGGGGGGGGGGGCAGTTTCTGCTTGCTGTCAGCAGCAGTTATCCAGCCAACTTTTAAATCTGTCCCTCATCTCTAAAGACCTCAGTCATCTGTCAACAAACCCACACACACACACACACACACACACACACACACACACACACACACACACACACACACACACACACACACACACACACACGCACACACACACGCACACACACACACACGCACACACACACACACACACACACACACACACACACACACACACACACACACACCTCTGCTTTTCTTAAAATACAGCACTGAGTGACCTTCTTCACCAGCTGTCCTCGTTTTGAGAAGCTATCAAGGGAAGCAGAGGAGGCCTCCAAAGAGCCAAATTAATTCTTTGCTTTGAGCCGTGACATAACGCCTGCTGCAGCGCCACAAAAAAAAGCCTTCAACTGGCAACACACTGCATAGCCAACTTTGCTTTGGTTAACTTTGCTTTGTCGTCACAATAGGGAGATCGAAGGGAGATAATGTGCTTTACTGTCCTGCCTTTGAATGTATGTTTAAGCTAGCTGCTGCTCCAATTACTAAACCTGACCTTGAGATACACTACATATCCAAACACAGCCCAATTAGGCTAAACCCAGGATCCCATGTCCAAGGGATGAGACAGGGTCACCACCCTGTCAGCACTACAGGCTGAAGAAAAGGGAGCTTTGCCGTGCAATGCATTTAAGTGTGTGTGTGTGTGTGTGTGTGTGTGTGTGTGTGTGTGTGTGTATTCATGTATGTGTGTAAGAGCAAGAGAGAGCAGCAAGGAAAGGAAACTCCATTCCTTCATTTACATTCATTCCATTGTATTGTTCGTCTGCGGCAGCCCAATGTAAGAGAAGGCAACGGGTAATGACTGAGAGAGACAGAAGCAGCTGCATGCTAGATTTCTATCAACTATCTGGCATTCTGTGTGCGTGTGTGTGTGTGTGTGTGTGTGTGTGTGTGTGTGTGTGTGTGTGCCGGTGCCCTTTCCTGACTCCTATCAAATAAGTCATCTGTTGCTTTGCAGGAGTTTCTTAGATTCTATGTTCAGGTCCAGGAATTCAAAATACACCCCTACATACCTCCACCGTGCATGTACAGTAATGAGTGTTTCCCCTAAAAGGATTGGTTCAAAAGGAACGGCGAGCTGAGAAATGTGCTTGGAGATATCTTGGTATTTTCAAGTCAGATGTGGACGGCTACTAAAAGATGCTACATGTTGCATTAAACATTTGTGTGTAATTATGAAATGAAATGTCATGAAATCATATAATTACTGTGGACAAACAGTGCTTGATTGTTATATAATGTAGTGGGATGAGGATCAGCACCTCTAAATCTGAGGGCATGGGTCTCAGCAGGAAACCGGTGGATTGCTTACTCGAGGTAGGGAATGAGTCCTGACCCCAAGTGAAGGAGTTCAAGTACCTCGGGATCATGTTCACGAGTGAGGGGTCGATGGAGCGTGAGTTTGGCCGGAGAATCGGAGCAGCAGGGGGCGGTGATGCAGTCGCTCTACCGCACCGTTGTGACGAAAAGAGAGCTGAGCCGGAGGCAAAGCTCTCCATCTACCGGTCAATCTTCGTTCCTACCCTCACCTGTGGTCAAGCGTACAAGCGGCCGAAATGGGTTTTCTCAGGAGGGGGGCTGGAGTCTCCCTTAGAGAGAGGGTGAGAAGTTCAGCCATCTGTGAGGAACTCGGAGTAGAGCCGCTGCTCCTTTGTGTTGAAAGGTGCCAGTTGAGGTGGTTTGGGTATCTAGTAAGGATGCCCCCTGGGCGCCTCCCTAGGGAGGTGTTCCAGGCACATCCAGCTGGGAGGAGGCCTCGGGAAAGACCCAGGACTATGTGGAGAGATTATATCTCCACACTGGCCTGGTAACACCTCGGGAATCCCCAGTTAGAGCTGGTTAATGTGGCCCGGCAAAGGGAAGTTTGGGGTCCCCTGCTAAAGCTGCTGCCCTCGTGACCCGACCCCGGATAAGCAGTTGAAGATGAGATGAGATGAGATGAGATATTATTATTATAATATAATAAATAAACAAGGAGGATGTCAACAGCTTTTAAAGTTCTTCTATTTCATTTCAGTTGTGGCGTGGAACAAAAGGGAATTTGTTGACATACCGCTGTTGTAAAGCAGCCCAACTCATTTCTTGAAAAACTAATTTGTAATTGTAAGAGTTATAGAGACTGAAAATCTTCTTCAACGGCCTTATTTATCAATACCAGTTATACTAATCCTTCAAAAATGAATACAGTAAAACTTTTAAGTTTTGGTCAAATGCTACATACAAGTTGACTTCCTTTTTGTTGCCGTTCTCACCTCTGTTAAAAGGTGGCTTATGAGGAGTTTCCAGCAGGAGTTCACTTGTGAATGTTCCTTAGACAGAGCATAACCCTGGAGAGCACATCATTAGCACATGTGGGCATACATAATGAACACTCATGCACTGATCTAAAATAGCAGCTAGCATAATAGAGCAGAAGAGTAACCAAGCGTGCAACATGTACGCGCACTCACACATACACAATGGATTTTCCTTCACTACCTCTGGTTTGCACTCAGTGTTCCCTGTGGGTATCGTTTATGTGTGTGTGTGTGTGTGCGTGTGTGTGTGTGTGTGTGTGCGTGTGTGTGTGTGTGTATGGGCACAAGTGCATTATTGATGCCAGGCAGAGATAATCCAGATCAAAGTCGGTGACGAGGGAGCATAGTGGCCACAACTACATCACCCAGTGAGAGGGTGAAACAGAGAGCAACAGAGGGGGAGAGGCTGACACCATACTTGCTCTCTTCCTCCTCAACTCCAGTCCTCCATGTCTCCAACCTGTTTCCTCGCCCTCTCTTCATCCCTCACTCATGCCGCTTTTTTCCACCTCCAGCAACCATAACTGGGATTGCGTCATGAGCACTCAGTTCCAAATTAACAGATTGCAGAGAGTCATGAGCGATAGAGGAGTATATGAGTGGTAGGGAGGGGAAGAGTGGGGGACCCAAGTTTCCATGACGACCACACAGGACTCCTGCTTGTCGAGGAAACGAGTGTGTATGTGCTTGTATGTGTGGTTCTGTGTGTTGGTTCAAGGCTTGCGCAGTGGGGAGACACCATCAGTGTTTTTTTCCTTTTCATCTAAGTAAGAAAGAATCAGCATGTCTCCCACGTAATAACGCTCATTCACACCACACACACGCACACGCACACACACGCATGCCCACTGTTGTGAAGCATATGGCCTTATCACTATTTCATACTCTCTTTCACAGCCAAAAAAGGTGTGTGTGAGGAGATGACTAGGACAGAGGAATTACAACATGGCCTGCTAAGCCTTGAGTCTGGAGTCTGAGATGGATTCCTTGTCACTAGATGTCTGTCTTATCTGTGATTAGACTATTTGGGATGGTGGAAGCAAAAAGCCCTAACAGGTTGGATGTACAACGCTTAAAGTCATAGCACTCATTTATAATAAGATTGCTCTTCTGAGCCCAGTCCCCACTGTATCACCTAAAACTGCATGGGGTAAGAATTTAGGGGTAGACATTACTGAGGTAGGACTTTCTAAAACTGGTTCACTCATTGTGATGATTTGTGCCAGGCACGGCCTGTTACAGTGTGAAGGTGCTTCATAGAGCCATTTCACCAACACTAAACTGGCTAAAATATACCCTAGTCACAGTGTTGTAACCGATGTAAGCACTCCCCAGACGACCACACACACATGTTCTGGACGTGCCCGATGCTTTTTGAATTTTGGTCTGATATATTTCAAACCTTAAAACCGGCTCTTAAAACAAATTTGGAACCCAATCCCCTGACTGCTCTTTTTGGGCTCCCTCCGTCCAAAAATCTGCCCATTACTACGTAACGTGTCGTGGCCTCTACCACCCTGCTCGCCAGACGTAACATTCTCCTTAAAAGGAAACATGTTTCACCGCCGACTCATAATAGTTGGATACGTGAAATCTTACAATGTCTACGGTTAGAGACGGAGGGGATCTTCGACACCATTACACCAAACCTGGGACCCACCGCTGGTTCTTATTAGTAATAGTCTTACTGTTACGCCTGATGATGCTGAGGACACTTCCTAGTGCTTGGAAGGAGAGACCCCTCCTTTATTTTGAATTTTATTTTTTTATGTCTTTTTTCCTTCTCTTTTTCTCGAATTACCTTATTTATTTTTGCCATTATCTATGGATTTCACTCTATTTGGTCTCATTGTACCCTATGTATCTACTCATATGTTGTTCAATGATATAGTTGGTAACTGTGGCCATGTCTGGCATGGGTTGTTGGAAGGGATAGTGGGATTTATGTTGGGTTTTTTTTGTTTTTGTTCCTGTTTCTTTACTTTAAGGCTCTATAATATGAAGCATCTGGCCAACCTAACTACACTGTTTATAAGAGGATGTAGCAGACTCCCCTTTAAAGCTAATGGATCTATTGGTATCATATAAAACTAGATGACCCAGGGCATCCATGTCATGCTAGTTTGTTGGGAAAGTGGCTAAATGAGCGCCAAAGTGAGGCTAAATTTTGGTGAGTAAAAATCTGACGCAGCCATTTTCAAAGGGGTACCTTGACTGCTCTTATCTGAATGAAATGGGTTCTATAGGTACCCACAAGCCTCCCCTTAACTACTCTTGCATTGCCAGACCTATCGCAACATCTCTGTGCCAGCACTGGAGAAAGGTCTGGCACCATTTAACATTTTAACATCCTGGCTTCTTTGTATTTCTTTAAACCAACCATAATTGTCGGTGCTAAGCAACAGTGCTTTTGCAAAAAAGAGTGGAAATAGCAGAAGGGGATGAGAATACCAGCGGCAATAGCCGCCCAATGGCAGGCGTTCTCCCAATAGTCCACTACCAGTGAGTCAGGCTTTAGGATATAGGGTCTTGAGGTGTGGCAGAACAGCATCTGTCATCGTACTGGGCGCTGCTGACTTGCTGCTGGGTGTTTTGATTGGATCATTAGCAGGACAGTGACACCTGAGTATTCATGCTGGGAGCGCGGCAGACCTCGCAATGTCTCTCTTTCGCTCTCTCCCTTCTCATTCAATGTACTTGATCCTCAAATGATCAAAAGTTCAAAGTTCTTAATAATGCTGAAGGCAGAGCTTAGAGTGATACAATGCTCACATTTCATACCCCATCAGCTGCAAATTGTTTAGAAATAATACCTAAGAAGCTTGAAGCTGTTGGTTTTCTACTTTCATAGCAGAGATACTGTAGCTACCTTTTTGGTTGGTATATCACAAAGAGTGTGATAGCGAGTGTACACACGAGCTTCTTCAGGGATAGTTATTACTGTCCATTAGTGGCTGTTCTGAGGCCAACAGAGAAACTGGGTCAGAACTGTGTGAGAGAGAAAGTAAGTTGTATCTTCCATCCTCGGATTCATGAAGACTAAGGCACACAAACCAAACCGAGGGACACACAATAAAAGCATTTTTTATATAATAGTGCCCTGGTTATTTATGCCCTCAATGGAGCTCTCTACATCCTGCCCATCCTGACCATAATGCTTTCTATGTTTTCCTGTCTGTCTGTTGTTGTTTAAATTCATCCAAGGACTAAATGACTGATAAAGGTTCTGCCTGTGAGCTCATGCAACAACCATGTGCCTCATATATCATTTTGGGGAGTTTTAATCACGGTGAATGGGCTGCATTCACAACGGACATTAAGAATGAGAGCCAAGTGCTTTACAATGGTTTATATTCATCACAGTCACACACACACATGTGGTATCCGAGCTGCCATGTAAGGCCAATCACCTGCTCATTGGGAGGAGTTTTGGGTTCAGTGTTTTGCTCAAGGGTATTTCCGAGCGCTATTAGGCCGGTCTGAAAAACAGACTTGACTCAGAAAGTAACCAACATTAAGTGCTGCTCGGGGAGTTGGGTGCTGTCCAATGCATATAAAGAAACTGGCTCATGTTAGCTGAAAGGCTGTGGACAGAACTGACTGGGATGTTACCAGAGTCATATTGTATTGGCGTGAAAATGAAGCGTGAATGTGTCTTAAACCTACAGTACGCCTCTATACGAAAATGACCCTACTTCACACTTGATTTATTACCTCAGGAAACATTTTCCTAATGAGTTTACGGCCTCAATCGCAAGTCTTCTTCAATACAGCGTGATGTTTGTTTTGTAAATTAGGGTCCCATTTAGAAAACAAATAGACGATTTAGCAGGGTACGCTGTCGGGTGTGTTTACCTTGTGAGTGACAAGTTGCTTCCTATGCATCTCGTTTTAGAATCGCTGACCCTTTTACTTTGTGATTTTGGTTTCCTAAAAATGTTTTATTCAGTGTGTGGTTATACTTACAATACTATAAGGAGTCGGCCTTCATTTTTTTCTGGAAAATACATTTTGTTTTAAGCCTGTTTTTTTTTTCGATAGCCAGAATTAGCATCACAATTAATATGTGAATCTGAATTACGGACGCACCTTGCTAACCCAGCCAGCTTGGTTACCATGTCACTTAGAGTTTAGCTTAACAATTCCCCCTACTGCCGCCCCGAGCTCAGTCTATAGGTGACTTGGCTGGGAACCGGAGGGTTGCTAGTTCGAGTCCCTGTGTGGACCATGAGTGGAGCGTGGACTGGTGGCTGGAGAGGTGCCAGTTCATCTCCTGGGCACTGCCGAGGTGCTGTTGAGCAAGGCACTGAACCCCCAACTGCTCGGGCGCCGGTCACTGGCAGCCCCCTCGCTCTAACATCTCTACATTAGTTGCATGTATATAGGTCCTATCTGTGCATGTGTGTGTATTTCGGGCCTGTGTGTGAGTAACATGAAAAAATAGAGTGAAAATTGAATTTGAATTCTTCTTCTTCTTCTTCTACTCACTGTCTCGTCCAAATATGGTCACTTTTGGACCCCCAAAAACAAGATGGCAACGGCCAAAATGTCCAACTAGAGGCTTCAAAATGGGAGTCCACAAACCAATGGGTATCGTCACGGTGGCTACACACACTTCTTTTATACAGTCTATGGTATTGACGATAAAATAATAGTGGTTATGACATTGATGAACATAACATTGTTGGTAGGCTCTAAATTAGATGCACATTGAAAAGTGAATAGATATTTTAGGTAAAGCCTTTAGGTAAAGTCTATTTTCAGCCCTGGCAATCTAAGTCTTTCTTGGTGCCCTTCAAAGAAAAGGGGTATTGTGGTGAGAGTCCTTACAGGGTTAAAAAGTTCATAATAAATCAGGACAGCCCAAAAACTGGTTCAATCAAAAAAAACCTAAAACACAAGCTGGCAGGGCTAGTAATCGCCTCTGTCTTTTACAGTATAAAACCTATTGACAGCAACAGACACCCCATGGATGCTTTATATTGGTTGTCACAGAATTTCACATTTAAACAATGTAAGCACATAATCCTACGCAGAAATGCATCCTTAACTTTGGTCGCTATTCCAGGAATGTGGTTAGCACTCTGCTAGGATTTTTTTTTAACAAACATAATAACCCTGGGCTTTCTCTGCTAGCTGTCTCCAGAGCATGATCTCTGACATCTCCTGCATATTTTGCATATAGATGACTGTCATTGCATGAGAGCAGATCTTGCCGAGATGGTTGATTACTATGTAATAGCCCTCTTCAGGGGAATTAAATTTACCAATCTCCGGATGTGGATTAAAAGAAGTGATTGCGACAGGACCAGAGGGTGATGTGATGGGTAATCATTTACAATTTTGTGGGAAACGACGGTCGCTAACAGAATGAAATCTGATTGGAACATTGAAGGGATCGGCAAAAGAAAACAGCAGCGTCTCTTTTTCTTATCGGCTTAATTCCACACTGATTAGACCCTGATGATCCTCTTTCATACAGCCCATATGACTCCAAAATCATCGCCATTCTCTAGCAACTGTGAAAAGATGCTGAAGGTGACCACAGGACCACATTAACAGGAGTGCAGTCCAGCGAGGGGCGATTTTACACAACAAGCAGGCAATTAACAAGGCAGATACAGTACAATCATCTCTGACTCCACCCTCCCCATCGTCTATTTGACACACTCCCCTCTGGTCAGAATTTTAGTACCACTACTTCATTTCTCAATACCGCATTTTGTGGGAAACCTGCTGGATGCGAGGTATTGGGCTGGATGTCTATACTATACCTCCCACACCCAAATGGTTTTAAGGAGCTGTCAGTTTGATAGTGGGTGCATATGGGGCTGTGTCCAACAAAACACTTCTGATTGATGTCTGTCTTTAATAAGAAGCACACTACCTAGTTTATGGTAGATGTACACTATGCTCTTCATTTAACAGCAAGAGTAAAGATATGAGGAGGATTGCATCGGAGTGTCTCCTTAGCGAGCGGAGGTAATCTTAATTACACTGGCAGTGGGCTGCAAAATAGTTAGTGCATCATTAGTCAAAGTCTTGGCAAAATCATTAAAAGAGATCAAGAAGAGAAAATGATTGTTACTACCATTGTGTTTAGTAGATGCACTAGTACCACATGATATTACATTGGCGTTATGATCATAACAAACTATGTGTCCATAATTTGTATAATGCTTTAACTTGGCTGGGAACCGGAGGGTCGCCGGTTCGAGTCCCTGTGTGGACCATGAATGGAGCGTGGACTGGTGGCTGGAGAGGTGCCAGTTCATCTCCTGGGCACTGCCGAGGTGCTGTTGAGCAAGGCACCGAACCCCCAACTGCTCGGGGCGCTGGTCACTGGCAGCCCCCCTCGCTCTCACATCTCTCCATTAATTGCATGTATATAGGTCCTGTTTGTGCATGTGTGTGTGTGTATTTTGGGCCTGTGTGTATAACATGAATAATAATAGAGTGAAAAAATCGAATTTCCCCGTTGCAGGACTAATAAAGGAATTCTTCTTCTTCTTCTTCTTCTTCTTATATACAAACATCTAACAGGTGAGACAACTATGCCTCCTGATAGGATCCCGAGATAGAACATTGCGGTAGACATTTATGCTTTCATAAAACATACTGTAAAGTGGATTTCATATACCTTATTAGCACCCAAAATGGTGAAGTTTCCCTTTGGTTGGTATATAGGACTGTCCTCAGGGACACATCGACACGTGGGATCAAATACCAGAAGTCTCACTATACACAGGCCAGTCTGATGTCCCTGTTATTGTTATGCTGCGATGCTCTGCAGATTTTTCCTTAATTAATTTGCAGCAATACAGCCATGCTGTGTATGTTGCTCTTGCAGAAAAGGACACATATTTGCAATAGTTCATACAGTATTCTGCATCGTAGTAAGGCTTGGCAGGTCTCAGCCATCACAGAGATGCAATGCGCAGTCACTTGTTGCCAGTCAGTGGCCAAGGTGTCTAACAGCTTGCATGTTAATAATGCCACACTGGTGCTATATTAATAGCAAACACTGGGATGCAACGATGGTCTTACCATGCTCTTCGGCTGCACAATCGTCCTACAATGACAGTCACAATGACAAAGTTGGGAAGGGAGCAACTCATATAGGAAAAGCAGTCATGCTAAGACTCCCAAAGGCACAGCTTCACAATAAATCAATCATGTATATAATCCATAAAGCAGTGTGGCATGATGGTTTTACAGCCCGACTCCAGAAATAACAGCAGCCAAGACAGATGCAGCCACAGCAAAGGAGCTCTATGTTTTACTAATATACAACCCAAACAACCCTTTCACATACACTTATTGGTATTAGCGTTACGCTTACACACACACATATTCTGATATCAGCATAAATAGTGGGGAAAAACACACAAATATCTATATGTATTTTTTTTGTGCATTTGAAGGTCATCTCACAAGTTTGCACAAAAGTGCCAGTGCCACATCCCACTAATCCAGGACCAGATCGCCCCCCAGTGGTGTAAATGAACAGCCAGTGTTCAATAGAAATAATGTTTGGTTTGAAAACAATTAAGTTACATTTACCAAAGTTAATGACCCAAGATCCGTGTAGAATCTGAGGCCTGGTCAACTAATCAACTAATCAAATACCGGTCTTAACATATTTACTTTTTAATAATGGCTGAATGTCAATTTGTAACCACTGAATACTGGGAACGTGTCTGTTTTGTGCACATGCAAGGAGTCAAAGCAAGCAGTGGTGGAATGTAATGTAAGTACATTTACTCAAGCGTGTACTTAAGTACCAATTTGAGATACTTGTACTTAACTTGAGTATTTCTATTTGTATGCAACTTGAAACTTCTATTCTACTACATATTTGAGGTAAATAATGTACTTTTTACTCCCACACATTTGTCTGACAGCTTTAGTTAATAGTTACTTACTTCATTTTTTAATACAATTCTTGTCCAGTGAAAATCACGTGTCTGCAATTTTGGTATTTTTTAAAATGGACTCTTTCTGATAAGCGGGAGGCTTGAGTTTTGAGAACATGATCCTGCTACCGAAGCAGTAAACCCCCATACTGAAGCTAAATAAACTATTTTAAAACCCTCTTGGGTCAGCTGGAAAATGCAGATGAAAACATTTGCGTCTCTCTGAGGTCATGGCAAGTTATTGTTTTTTTTAGATATGTGCTTATCACATGGCAGGCATGTCTCTGTACTATAGTCAAATGCAACGCACACATTATAATACAGCAGTAATATTAATCCAGAAAAATCAATCCAAGTTCATTCTGCTGATAATACTTGCATACTGTTACCCAAGTAGGGTTTTGGATGCACTCTTTTGCTTGTTGTGGTGTATTTTCACAGTGTGGTATTAGTATTTTTACTTGACTAAAGAATCTGAATACTTCTTCCACCACTGTTTCAAAGACATGCTGGGCCGTGCATCCTGGACACTGTGACGGTGAATCCTGCCATGCAGCAGACCAGTAACTTAAAAATCGCGCTATGGTGAGAATGTGATGAAGTTAATGAAAAATATCAGAGTATATAGTATCAATATATCACATCACAAATCAACAGTTAGATGACATTTGATTTTCTTTGAACAGTTTCTTAATACGTGTCTTACCTTTGGCCTTTCATCCAAGATTTGCTGGCGGATATCCTTGTGCTTCTCCAGAAGTCTCTCCTGTCTTTTGCTCTGTGCGTCTTCCAGCTACACACACAAACACACGTACACACTATAAGGTCCTTGTACTGCTGTAACCACAAATGTAGTGTTGTACTGTAGGTACAGAGTTTCCCCCAATGCTCTAACTTGAACTCCAGCGTGTGTAAACATCTAAGAATTTAAAAAACTATATATACTTTTAAGATGTCTGTGATCGGGTCGCGGGGGGCAGCAGCTCTAGCTGGTGACCCCAAACTTCCCTATCCCGGGCCACATTAACCAGCTCTAATGGGTCGATCCAGGTCGACCCAGGCCAGTGTGGTGATCTAATCTCTCCACCTGGTCCTGGGTCTTCCCCGAGGCCTCCTCCCAGCTGGACGTGCCTGGAACACCTCCCTAGGGAGGCGCCCAGGGTTCATCCTTACTAGATGCCCGAACCACCTCAACTGGCTCCTTTTTAACGCAAAGGAGCAGCGGCTCAACTTCAAATTCCTCTCAGATGGCTGAACTTCTCACCCTCTCTCTAAGGGAGACTCCAGCCACCCTCCTGAGAAAACCCATTTCGGCCACTCGTTCTTTTGTTTTCACAGAAACCTTGATGCGGCCGTCCGTCTGTTAATGGCCCACGCTGGGCCCTCATCAAAAAAGACACCTGCCATCGTGGCTATCTGAGGGAAACCCTGAGGTAGCGGTGTATCATAGGAGTCAATACAAATTTGAATTACGTTTTGAATGAAATCAAATTATTTAGGCCGTCGTATGGCATTATCGATATTAAATACTGATTAAACATTCTCTTTTAGCGCACAGGCATATCCTCTCTTACCCGTTTGATGTACTGCACCACCTCATTGACAAACGACCTGTTGATCTCCAGCTTCTCTCTGTGGGGAGAATTTGATCAACGGTGAAACCAAGCGACCAGTCCGACCAGAGCTCAAGTTAGTGTATAGTGACATCTGGTGGTCATAAAAGAATACAACAATCTGTTAGTTATTATTGTTCAAATGTTCAGATACTTACTCTTCTGTCACGTTCTTGTCTTTAGATTTGGCCTCATTGATCTTCTCTTGTCTTTTCTTGTCCATTTTCTTCTTGATATCCTTCTTTTCTCTGTAGTTGGTGACATGGAGAAATAGGAAGATGTAGAGAACAAAAATGTAGAACCCCTTTTGTGTTTCTGTGAAGGTGTGTGTGCTGTAGGCTGAACACAGTCTTACTTCTCACAGATGTCTCTGAGCTTTTTGAGCTGAGCACTCTGGCACTCCTCGGCTATATTGGTCAGCTTCTCCACCAGCTATAGAGAGACAAAGACAGAGTCATAATTTGACGCTAAGAAGGAAACATGTGCTTTTAATTCTTGATTATTTTAGTCAATGTTTCACCTGGATTCATACCACATTTGTCAAGATTTTGATTAAACAACACAATCTCCATTACGCTTGTTGCCTTTTGCTTTCTGACACCTCAGCTGTGCTCACTGTGCAGGTGTACTGGAGCAGAAGACATTCATTTTTCCACATCATACAACAGATCACGGGTCAGTCTGTGTTCGTCATTATGAGCTTTGGGACAGCAGGAGATAGTCAGCGCTTTATCCAGTCCAAAACAAGCCTGGGCAAGCTCCGGTTTGTGTTATGCGTGTGGCACATGTGTGTTGCTGTCTCATTGCTACATACAGTATGCACTTGTTTTAGCCAGCCATATCAAGGCAGCTGACAGTTACTGTACAGAGAAGTAAGTTTGTCATACAGTAAATTGCTATTTGATATTTATGCCTTATTGTATGTGGTCGGTTGCAGACTTACAGTCACTCCCCATTTAAGATGGCTTCTTATTGTCACATACCATACGCCTGATGACGGCCTAATAATGAAATATTGCTAATAACTTTCATTTCAAATATAGTGGCATCATCCAAATGTCGATTAAACATCCCATACTTTATTCTTTAAGTCCTTAATTGTTAATTTTTTGCCTCAGACTGGGCCGGTAGCCAATCATTTTTTAGAATAATGGGGTGGCACCTTGGGTGACCAATCAGATTTTAGGCTACTCCTTGGACATGCCCCTGAAGATGTACAGAGATGACAGGATATCCCACATGTAGACTGAGGCTTTCAATCCACATGTGCAGTATTTAGCTAACCATGATTATATTAGACTTTATGGGCCTTTGAGGACAACTCTGTTTAGGCGGAGATATGAGATTAATCTGAGTCTATTCTCACATTGTCCACTTATTGAGGATTTTACTACAAAGGCCCTAAAGTGAATTAAAGCCTTGCATGTGGATGCAGATGGGATTTCAAAAGGAATTTGCCCATACACATATCGTCAGTACTGCCAGTAAAGTAAGAAATCGGGTTTTGGCAAGAAAGGTGTAGATCTGTAGATCTTGAAAGTGACGTGAAAACAGACAGATTTGGTGCAGTCCTGTTCCTTACTATTTACTTTAACACTACTGTATTCAACCAAGCTGCCCTCCTATAAACTGTGTGTATGCGTGTGTATTTGTTGTTGTGTTTTTTTGTGAGTACCTGCTTGATGTGTTCTCGTTTCTGGTACTTTTCGCTGTAGTACTGCTCCTGGCGCAGTGTGAGGAGCTGCTGCTGCTGCTGCTCCTTCAGCTCTGCAAGCCTCTGGCTGCACTCCTGATCCAGCTCACACAGCTCCTGGTCCAGGGTCGACAGGGACTGTTCGGACCGACTGGAGACACAGACACACGCACACACACACACAGACACACACACACACACACAAACACACACACACACACACAAACACACACACACACACACACACACACACACACACACACACACACACACACACACACACACTTAACTCATACTATAACTTGGCGTTGTGATGGAATGATTATAAAATGCATCTTTATATCAAATAAAACTTGTATGATCAGAACATTAGATATCCACACAGATGCCCTCATGGTATGAGAAGTGATGTTAAGGTCTGACGTTATTCCAAACATTAGGAGGAGCACTTGTCTTCTAGCTCAGAGTAACTTGGTTGAAATGTGTTATCGGTCTCATGCAGTGGCTCCCTGTGGTGCACACTGGCTGAGAGGACTGTAATCTTTGCTGTGTGCTGATTCTTCAGTGTGTGGAGACTACTGAGTCCCTGGTGCTTGGAGGATCCACTTATTGTTATTCTAAAGACATCCTTTCTTTCTTCCTGAAGAGCAACACAATATGCAACAGTGGAATTTAATATGCATTTAAAAGTGCATGATGAATCGTCTATTTCTGTAGGTGGGAAATGCTGAATACCTGAACTTGTCTTATCTATTATTGCTTCAGATAGTGATTAACTCAATTCCCAGAATGACTTTCACCTACCCGAGGAAAAGTACAGTAGCTTGAAGATAAGGCTGCAACTAACAATTCTTTTCATTATCGATTCATCTGTCAATCATTGTTGTTTGGTCTATAAAATGTTAGAAATTGGTAAAAAATGTGCCGTGTTTTGTCCACACCTCAAAGATCTTCAATATACTATCACAGAGGACTACAGAAAGCAGAAAATATTCACATTTGAGAAACTGAAATCAGAGAATGTGTGAATGTCTTCTCAAAAAAAATCTAAAGAATGAAGCAATTTTCAAAATAGCTGGCAAATAATTTCATAGTTAAAAACTCATCAATCACTCGACTGATCTATGCACCTCAGCTTGATAAATGCAGATGGGCAGAGCAACAACAGGGAGAGAATGACGTGAGAAAATGTGAAAGCCACGCGCTTACTCAAAATCGCGCTGAATTCTGACCAATGGAAAAAATCGTGTTGTACTGTGGATATGAGCATGTAAAAAAAACAACTTTCCCCTGGCTCCTTACTGAATGATACCTAAGTCTTCTCTTTTCTTATACCATAAAGGTATATGAGGTACAGGTGCTGCAGTAGCTCAGTCCATAGGTGAGGGTTCAAGTCCCTGTGTGGCCCATGTATGGAGCGTGGATTGGTAGCTGGAGAGGTGCCAGTTCATCTCCTGGGCACTGCCAAGGTGCTGTTGAGCAAGGCACTGAACCCCAAACTGCTCAGGGCGCCGGTCACCGGCAGCCCCACTCTAACATCTCTCCTTAATTGCATGTATAGGTCCTGTCTGTGCATGTGTGTGTATTTCGGGCCTGTGTGTGTAACGTGATTAATAATAAGAGTGAAAAAACTCAATTTCCCCGTTGTGGGATAAATAAAGTAATTCTTCTTCTTCTATATGTGCACTGCTAACTACTTTGCTGGAAATATATCAACTGTGTCTACATATAGCCAGTAAGTTATAGGATAAAGGCCAAGAGCCACATTACTCTTAGCTGTGTTGATGTGTTTTTGGTTAGATAGAACAAAAAGCAAAGAAAGAGGCAAAGAGTGACATCAACAGAACTGAATCTCCACACCAGACATGTGGACCAGTCCCAGCCGGGTCAGATGAGTAAATGAACTGATGAAGCCTCTTGGATGAAACGTCTTCCTAGACAAACAAACCAAGTCCAGTTGCTTTTGACTTAAATGTCTTTGGGGATAACGATGACCTGGACAAATGAGAACATTCACAGGCTGACAGGAGGACAGTTTGAGGAGGAAAAGAGGAGGGCTACCTACCTTTTCTTACCATCTCGTTTGTGGCTCTTCTGCAGGGCAGAGCGCCGGCGCTGATGCTGGCTCTGTAGCTCGGACACACGGGCTGTGTGTTCCTTGATCAGCTCGCTGGTCTTGCGGTGGTGTTTGCGAACCAGCTCCTTCATCTCCTTGTACTGCTTCCTCTGCTCTCGGACAAAGCCCTTCTGTTGCTTCAGCTCCTCCAACGTCTGAGCCTCTAATTCTAAAGGCAGGGGATGGAGGACCAAAGGTGACAGAGGTGAGAAAGTCAAATATTGTGGATGTACAGAAAATTAAGCTTGGTTGCTCTGACTATCAGCCATTCTAAATATTGCAAAATGAATATAACAGAATAATCACATTATAGGTAAAGAAAGTCATGAGCACTGTATATACAGGGTTATTATAGCTCCTAATTATTAATTATTTTTTATCTTGCAAACTTAGGGGCAATGACATATTCTGTCATAAATCATTAACACTTAAACAAAGTAAATCACTAAAAAATCTATTTACTCACAGGTTATGCTTAAAGTCATGTATCATGTACACGACCAACACCATCAGTCAGTCTGTGGGTCTGAATAATAACTACGGACATAAAAGCGAGAGCTCAAAGATGAAGTTTGAAAACATAACCTACCAGTGAGGACGCTCTGAATGATGTCCTCAGTCTTCACTGATGGTTTCAGAGAGCCTGGTAAAAAAACACATTCACATGTTCACTTGCCAATTAAGTCTGAAGTGCAGCACAGTTAAGTGACAAAAGATTTATTTCTGATTTGTGTATTTACAACAGAAATATATATATATATATATATATATATATATATATATATATATATATATATATATATATATCAGAGCCAATCAACATGAGATACATGGCAGCACCTGTCTTTGGTTATTATCAATGAAAATTAAGAAGAAGATTTAAATATTTTCAGTTGTGTTTTTCATCTGTAAACCGTAATACTCATAAGACATTGAGGAGATCACACGGGAAATCTCCGTAGCCTCTTTAAAATCACTCTTTAAAACAGGTTTGTGATCTGAATTCACTTTCAATGTGTTTAAACCTACTGTTTATGCAATGGCACTGCCTTAACTATTATCTACCATTTCTATTTTGTCTCGTCAAGCACTTTCTAACTTTGTAATAACACGTTTATTACTATTAACAGATAAATGATGGGTGTATTATCATGATTAACAACAGAAGATTAACAGTAAAATTTCATAAAAAACATATTTATATATTTTAAATCATATTTAAGGGTTTGAATATTTACTAAAGTAAACGCTATGATGTTTCATCTCATTGAAGAATCTGCATATTTTCTTATAAAACAAGTATCATGTAATTCCAATATACGTATTTAACAATATATTTGAAGTGTTACTGTTTGTTGAGAACAATACATGTGACACTTTAGCTAGAGAGGTTTGTAGGCTGCTTATCCATACACCACCTGCAGACTGGGGTTGGTGGCCGACCAGTGAAGGTGGTTTCGGGGCTATAATGGGAGTGGAGGTCAGTCCGTTCTCTGCAGGCAGCGTCACCCTCTGGTCCACCTTAGATTCTGAGGTGGCATCGCTTCCTGCCTCCACCTGTCCGTTACATGAAAGATGCAAAATTCAGATCACATCACTGAATACAGCACTTACTCTTCTGTAGAGGAATTCAAATTGTTGGCAAGGCAAGGCAACTTTGTTTGTATAGCACTTTTCATAGACAAGGCAGACTCAAAGTGCTTCACAGCACAACATGTCATGAATTCAAATGCATTACAGAAAGAACATAGACAATAATAAAAACAGTGCGGACGTTAAAAGTGCAAAGATTTAGCAGAAAGCTATGGTGACCATGTGTATGATATGGTTGTTATCATACATTTGAGCTTCTAAAGTTCAGTAAAATAAACAACACATATTGACCTTGTGTTTACCGGTGGTGCACAAATACAGACAACACACTTCTCTGCTGCTATCAGGTGTTTTCCAATACAATGTATTTTCTTCTTCTTTGTTCAACCTTAAATGCAAATTTACAAATTTCTCCTTCTTCCGTGTCACAGAGCCTTACAAAACCATTACGATGTTTAAAAGACATTTAGAAAAGTTGTTTTTGGAGGAAGAAAAACGTCCTCCAGCTGTGATGTCTGTTTTCAGAAGTCTCTTTTTTTGTACCTGTGTCCAGCTGGATAGTCTGTAGACATAGCTTTGGTAACCCACTCTCAACATCGCTCCCTGTGCCGAGGCTCAGCAGATTTTAATTTCCCCTAGGCTCCGCTGAAACTCAGACTGTATGCTCTTATCTCTGAAATGTTAACACGATTTTAAGCGATCTCTGCTCTAGTCATACTAGCCAGATCTTCTCCTGTCTTTCTCCACTCTCTTCATCTGTCTCCCCACAGCTACCTCTGCCTTTTCATGCTCTACCACTTTTGGTGACTGTTGCCATGGTCACAGCATGAATCAACGCTCTGTCTGCCATCCTCGTGGGTAATCATATCAACTGGCAAATCAGATAATAGAAGCCCCTCAGGAACAGCCCTTCTCTCCAGTCCCATCTTGCTCTAACCCCAGATAACCCTGAGTCCTGCCTTAGCTCACACGTCTCTCCTTAGATGTCCTCCCTTTGTCTGCTCCCTGTTGCACCACGCCCACATTGGTCCAAAATGACTAGGTAAACAAAAGATTGCTGCTACTTTACCCTCAATGCAGGATGTGCAAGGTTACCATTCTCCTGCTTCTGTTGTAATGCTGATGGACCATTGATGTGAAATGTTCATTGATTGTGAAATGTTGTCTTTTCTCAAGATATGCCGCTTGAAACAAAGCAGAGGGACACATTCTCTTATGCAGCCAGGACGTGTTCAAAGTCTCTGAGCTGCTTTGAATTATGTTACGTACAGCTTTTACTCCACGGCCCACTCTAGTTTAAATTCATAAAGTTTTCTTATATCATGTGTACAGTTAGGGTCAGTCAGTACGTGCTTTCACTGTGAAAGTAGTTTGGTGATTTTGCCTGGGACAGATTTAAAGTTAAAGGTAGCTTGTGGAGTTTTGTTTTGTCAAGAACGATTATGTATGCAATCACTGGTTCTCATCAAATTGCATTTTGTATATCCTTGAGGTCTAACAAATCTGTTGAATGCATGTATTTCCTCATAAAGCCTTTTCAAAGACTACATTTTGAATAATTTTGTGTATTTTTTACATTCACATTTGCGTTATCCTCAAAGCAATTTTAGTCAAAAGCAACTGGACTTGGTTATTTGTCTAGGAAGACGTTTCACCTCTCATCCAAGAGGCTTCATCAACCAGTCCCAGCCTGGTCAGATGCGTACATGAACTGATGAAGCCTCTTGGATGAGAGGTGAAACGTCTTCCTAGACAAATAACCAGTTGCTTTTGACTGAAATTGCTTTGAGGATAACAATAACCTGGACAAATGAGAACATGCACAGGCTTATCCACATTTGTGCTATTTACGCCTCTTCCTCCTCCTGGTCTGTCTTGCATTTCTTGGCACATTATGATGTGTCACCTGTGTGATCGGGAAGGAGTCAAAACATTTGATTTCAGTCTTGTTCTATTCTCCATTATATCTCAATCTTAGACATGCTTCTCTTTAAAATGTCTGTCACCTCCTAGCTCAGTCTGGTGAGATGCCTGCGGAGAGCGTGGGAGGGTGCTTTATGTCTGATGTGTTAAAGGAACAGTCTGTGCCTCAGATGTGCCTAAGTTGTGTTTTATATTTGGGATGTCTAAGATTGTGTGTGCATTTGCTTTGACATGATTTACCTTGTTTGACATGCAGGGAGCGTTCACTTTCTTATGTTATTGCTCTTGTTTGATAGGTTTGATGTGTCTTGTACTGTAAGCCCATGTTGGCTGGGTACCCTTTTGTGCACGATACTTAAAACAATTAACTACTTACTTACCACCACCAAAAGACATTCATCAAATAATCGTCAGGACTGTGTATCCAGTCCCCCGCAAGTACAGACACATGCATGTGCATCCTCATGTCTGCTCTCCACAGAAATGTTTTAATTGGTCAAAAGTATTCACGGGTACCTTTAAGATTGATGCTATGCTTAAGTCAGGGTTAGACCTACAACCTTACAATAACAGATCTGAATAGCATCAATTTGTGGTCCGAGGGATTGTAGTCTTGCATTGCCACATTATACAGCAGGTCTGGAGTACATGGCTACGACGGCTTATCATTCTGGGATATGGGAAAAATGCTCTTGCTTGTTCGTATTTCTTTAAAGCAATAACAGTCATAGCATGAGCAGAGCTAAGCAGACTGTGCCCATGCAAAATACATTGCAGAGGGACTGATATCCGGCCAGTACGAGTTTATGTTGTGCTGGATTTGGTTGTCAACCTCAGATCATATCTTTTTTTGTGACTGAGGGATGAGACTTTCAGCATGGTCAGAAACCAAAGCAAAGGTTATCTTTGAGTAACCATGTGATCTTACCGTATCATCCATTGCGTCATTTCAGCCAAACAGGTATAGAACAATGAAAGTACACAGAGTCCCAAACAGACTTCCTCTAAGAGCCTGCAGGTGGATGCTGCAAGAGGCTTGATGAGATACAGTAACAATACAGCTACTGTGGCTGCAGTGCAGTTTATCATGGATCGAGTGGGAGTGAAAAATGACAAACAAACAAAAGTCAGCTGATAATATCTAAGGGGGTCTGTGCTGGAAACAAGCTGCTGTAGTTCATAATCCATCTTTTCACTACAATGGTGCTGGTGGCTGGCTGTGGGTTTAAAGTGTGGTAATATTAAAAACCTCCTCATAATGCTTCCCTCTAATTTGCATCTTAATAGGGTTTTACTGAAGAAAGGGAACTCCTTCCATCATCTAATTCGCCCCACCATCTGTTTTGGATTTCTAAACGGGTTAGCTCCTGACAATGAGGAGAGTGGCCAGCTGGCTGAGGGACTGCTCATCTCAATCAGCAACTGATCAGTGGCACAACGCACATAAACACATACAATTATGAGCACACACATGAGGGATGTCCTGCATATGTGATGGAGAGAAAAGCCAAAAAACACACACACACACGCGCATACACACACACACACACACACACACACACACACACACACACAAACACACACACACACACACACACACACACACACACACACACACACACACACACCTCTTTGTCACCCTCCTCTTCTCCTCCCTCCTCCAAAGTGAGAGCAGCCAGCTGATTGGCTCTCTGTTCCATCAGGTTGACATAGCGTATGGGATTGGACAAGGCTTCAATGACATCTGAAGAACAGGGAAGAAAACAAAGTAGCCGCTTTGTAACACTGAACATGACTCTGGACCTTAAGGGTTTTCTGAACAAAACATTATAATTTTGGTTTTGATATATTCACCAATCTGACTTACCGGCAAATGTGTCTGGGACATAGTCCTTTACTTCTACATACACAAACAGAGCCGGCAAAGTCAGGGACTGGTTCTTCTCATTCCTCAGACTGATGTAGTGATAGCCTGTAGAGTCAGATTAAGGGTCAGATATATAGATAGCGGCACAACTGTGCAAGATACAGTCAAGATATTTCACAGGCCAAAAGTAGGGGGGGGGTAGTAGTAGTAGTAGAAAGAAGGAAAAGGGCCTTTGTCTCCCCCACTAATGCCTGGTGCATGAGCTGGTGTGATCCCATCACAGGATGGACTTTGGATATTGACCTTGAGCAAAGTCCAAGGGACTGCTGTTGAAAATTAGCTAAGATAGCTAAACTGCCACATTTTCAGAAAGGTCTGTTAATGTACACATGTTTATGGTTTCTGATGGTGTATTTTTAAATTCTTATCCCTTTGCTTTTTTCACATTTCCTGTATTCTGAAACAAAACCTTATTACCTGGGCGGATGGCTGACACAGGAATGATACGGTGGCCGATGAACTTTCCTCCTTCTTCAAACACAGCTATCCTTAAAGAAGCAAGTGTGGGCAGAACAACCTAAGGAGAATGCATAAATGCACTCATTATTTCTTCAAATTGACACCACTAAGTTGGCTTTGCTACACTGTCTTTTAGAAATATTGCATATGTATAGTGCATATATTGCAGTACCTTTATTTGCTATTATCTGGCTATTAAGAGGAGCCAAAATGAAATGAAATTGATGCATTTCCTTATCAATAGTCAGACCTTTTTGAAGACAATGGCCTCTTCTTCCCAAACAGGGTTGATGGCATTGCCTTGAGATGTCTTGGTCTTGAACGCTTTCCTTTTGGTGTCCACCGGTAAGCCGAACATGTCCATCTCCACGTACGTGCCTACTTTCTTATCTGACAGGAACTGGCCTGAGATGATCTGGAGTGACGGAGAAGGAAAGAAAGCAAGAGGGAGAAAAAGCGATCAAACTCACACAGACAGCATAGAGAGATTCACACACACACAAAAATACTGACACAAACACACACCTTTACAGACAGTGTGTTGGCTACTATCCCGTCCACTGTGCTCTCTGTGAAAGGGTCAAAGTGTTTGTCCGGCCGCCTCATAAACTCTGGTTTGAGTCTGAAGCCAGATTTCCCATTGTACTCATACATGCCCAGGTTCAACTGCATGGACAGATCTGTGGAGTGAGAACAGATGGACACTTTAAATATGTGGGTGATTCAACAACACTGAAATAAAACTGTCAAAGAGACTTTAAAATGCAGACTTTAATATTTACATATGCAGGCATTAAAAAAGGAGGGCCTTTTGAGACATACAAATTAAAAGATTAAAAAAAAAAAAAGCAATAGAAAGGTCTATCCCGGCTAACCAATGGTTTGGAAGTTGAGAGCCACCAGCTGACAGCCAGCGTTCCAGAAGAGCTGAGGGTTGTAGTTGGATGAATCCACTCGGGTGCCTTTAGGGTAGATCCTGCTCAGCTGAAGTTTGTTGTATCTGAACAGCTGGTTAAGGACAATGCTGCATGGTCTGCATTAGAATGTACATCTGATACTGTTGCTACTACTACTAATGCCTTCTTCTACATGTCACACAATGCTTTGTACATCATTAAGACTTTTATTTTACAAAATCAGCCATGTGAGTGAAGCGATGAAGAAGAAAACGTTACCACAAATTAGACTCAAACATTGTAAGTACAGTCAAACTGGGAGGGATACTCTACAAACTCTACAGGACATTTGGTCAGTTGCTCCAAAGCTTTGGTCTCTACGAAGGATGACATCTGGAAGCTGCGATTGATCTCTGCGGGAAGATACGGTCACATGTTGATCACAGTGATCCAGACTGCGGACAGTATTACTAATAAAGATATTTAGTTTGTACATTTTTCAAAGGAAAGGTTTTGTTTTACATACTTTTGGAAGCCTCAAAGCTGTTAAACTTGACCGGCTGGATGTAGGTGACTAGGTTGGACATTTCCTCTGTGGCAAATGCCTCACTGCCTGCTGTCCCCTGTATATGAAAGCACACACACACATATCTAAGTGTAATGCAGTGGTTTTAAAACAAGGTCTGTTATAATCCTTGAAAACATTGAAAAGAATGTTTCATGAGCTTCAAAAGCCCAAAATAATATCAGAAGTCCTATTGTTCAGGACTTTGGCGATGCATCAGAAGACATAAAACACATAATCATATATGTACACCAGAGGGCAGTCTCATGCAAAAAGTACCCTGAGCTGTAAATCTCCATAGTTTCACTTTATTTGAACGGGCTGCTGAGTTCAACTTGTAAGATACGCACCTCGTCCATTGAGCCCTTTTTACAGTCATCATCATCGTCATCTTCATCCTCACTTTCTGCCTCCACCTCACCTGAAACATGAGTCACAGATATGGTCACAGATAAACACAATAAACAACGCTAAATGAATGAAAGTTAAATGTGTGTAAATTGAACAGAAATGTCCCCATCCTCGATGCAAAATGTTGGAAGAACCGGTTTGACAGCTGATAGCCTTTAAACAGGTCTTTATCTAGGATCAGTAGCCTCTATCATATTAACAGCAAGGACACAAAGAAGCCCCACCCACGCAGCCCATGGTGACCGAGGAAACTCATTTAAATCTTGTTTTGGTCGAGCTGACCCAGGCTGTGGCTGCATAATGAGAGATCTACTAAAGATTTCCCACTGAATCTGAGGTCACACTGACTGAGGAAATTAATTTTAGCAGTGTAATGGTCGGACTGACCTATAGCGTCTGCAGCCCGCCTGATGAGAGCTCTGCTAAAGCTTTCCCGCAGAATCTGAGGTCATGTACTATGTATGACTCACCGATAGACTTTCTGCCCTGCGGCCTCAGGCTGAGCTCAGCACCATCCGACTGCTGCAAGGAGTCTGCCATCTCCTCTTTGATTGAACCTGTGTGGACAAAACAAACTCACCATCAGCAACAAGCTTGCATCCTACAATACTACAAGGGCAAACCTCATTGAAGCTTCATCTAAAGTGTTCTGACGATAATGTAAAGTTTAGTCGACCATGATGCAGCACAGTATGTCATATAACTCTCAGCTCTGTAATTAATAATATTAAACCCTTTTTAATTATACAAAGTGCTTCAGTTAATGACAATAAGAAGCTACGTGCTGCTTCAAGGAACACCTCACAGCCACACTGATCCAAGAGTGTGCACTTTTCAAAAGGCTTTTTTCTTTTTTCACTCCTTACTCACGTTAAATTTCACTCACTAAAAACTCTTTAAACACTGTCTTTACTATCAAGTTGCCACAATTCAGATGAGAGAGGAGAACAGTTCATAAAAATGTTGATACAGTCTTTAAATGTCACTGCGTGCTCCTCCGAACATCCGTTAAAGCTAACAGGAAGCGATGCTTTTTGGATTTCTATTTTCACGGTTTATCCTTGAAGCAACATTTTTGTCAACTATTTGCCTTAAAATAACAACTTCAAAATCATTTGGTTCTTACACTGACTTGTCATAGGGAGTATGATGCCTCTGTCATTCCCACTCTGTGCAGTAAATGCTTCTTCTTCTGTAACTTTAGCGAGGGGGTGTAATCACCTGGGAGAAGTGTATACCGCTTAAGGGCACTTAGTTACACACTACCACCGATTCTGGTGAAACTGGATCATATAGTATGATGAATTCACAGTATTCTCAGGATTCCTGTCCATTATCAGTCAAACACTTGTGCTGCTTATTTCCTTACACCAGGGGGCAGTGTGTGTTAGTGTAAGAGTGACGCTTGCAGCTCAGCTTCCACAGAAAACTAAAGGTGATTGATGACAAGGTCTATAAGACTTTACAACTGAAGGATATCCTGTATTAACAAATATGAATAAAAATGGTCTTTAAGTCTGATGTAACACCCTTTCAAAATACTATTTACGGGTCTAAACAACAATGGCCGAACCTGTGAACCTTTTATGATAACTTCTTTCTTCAGTGGGAAAACAATAAAATAAAAATTCCATCGCTTTAAAAAAAACCCTCATGACGGATACTGGGAAACAAAATGCATGCATGTGTACACACACACACACACACACACACACACACATACATACATATACCGTATATATATATATAAGAAGGACACATATGAAGCGTAGCCAACTCTAATGTAGGTCTGAATGATTTGGGAAACGTAAAACCACAGAGCAGCTGTTAAAATATAAAAAACCATAAATTCAGACATATAAAAGTTCAGCAGACAGTTGTAGTATAATGTACGCACACACAGCAGCATGCACACACACACTGAAGGCCACTGCTGGCCTGTGTTTAAGATGCCCCGGTGACTCGCACTGTATGCAACAGCCAATAATATCTTCAGCTGATGGAGAGGGCCATGAAAATGATGAATGATAAACAATAGCACATGGAGGTGTTGGTTCATATTACAGATGGACCCAAACGGTCAGGCTTTTACATCTGAACCATCATAACTCATCGGACCCACTGTGACTTGATTTCTCTGCTTGTAGAGTGTGGGTGTGTGTGCTTGTGTGTTAGAGGGAGTGCTGTACTGTACCTGCGCTAGGGGAGGAGGGCTCACACACACTGGAAGAGTCACTGTAGGTGTTTGAAACCTGCTCTGACAGTTTCTTCTTGGTGCTTCCGTCTGTCTTGTGGTGTTTCTTCTTGTTCTTCACCAAGATCTTCCCCATCAGCTCCATCGGGCTCGGTAGCGGCACACCAGACTCGAGCTGGACGGCGTGGAGGAAAGCAAAGGACATAAAGTAAGACACAGGCACTGAGAGAGAGAGAGAGAGAGAGAGAGAGAGAGAGAGTTCATATGAAACTGTTTCATGTTTATATGATTTTTTGTTTGTGACAAACACAAGAAAACACAAGAAAACATAAGAAAATTCAAAAAACAAATGTTATAAAGTTCAAAACTCCCATCCAACCCATATATGACAACAGTTTAGCTAGTTACAGAAGAAAATACTGAAGTTGTATAACCAGAGTGAGTCATTCAAAATGTAAATTCATGGCAGTTTTAGAAATCTTTTTCTGCTTGTTAGTGGCCGCGAGGATCAGCACTGAACATTTCCAACTCTGTTGATGTAACAGCTGAAAAGTTTACACTTTCAACACTAAAAATCTGCTTCCTTGGGGGGGAACAGAGTGTTAAACACAAACATTCGCCCTGTCAAGGGAGACGGCTCGACGTAGGGAGATGTCAGATTTATTTATGGGGTATACTGCTGGTAGATCACAGTGTTTAGGAATATTAATAATGCATGGAGAGGAGAAAGCCAGCAGTGATGTTGAATACACTCACATACATTCAGGACTCACAGAGTTTACAACTTATAGGCAAAAAAAGATAAACTCTAAAGGTCCCATATTATGCTCATATGAGGCTCATATGTGTATTTTGGGTTCTACGAGAACATGTTTACATGTTATATTAAAATATACATGTTTTCACCCTCTGTCTGAACACACATACTTAAAACCTGTCTTTAAGCCCCCTGGCTGAACAAGCCCAGTCAGCATTACAGAGTCTCCTGCATCTGCACTCTTTTTCTGCGATGTCATTGCAGCCGAGTAATGACTGTAACTGAACCTTATTTCTCAATATATTTCATATTTTATAGTTATAATCAGGAGTTAAATGGGGCCTACTTGCATATATCCCACTGCTGGTCTATTAACTCAGCACATCTTCAACGATGCATATTTTTTTACACTTTCTTGGTCTTAATCCTCCAAATGACAACTTAATCACACACTCTTCATAGTTGTTTAGCTAAATACGCTTCCTTTAAAGCAGATCTGACAGATCAGCGACCTCAGTCTAGGATTAAGGTTTATTTTCTACCTTTATATAGTATAGTTGTGACATCACAACTAAACAGAAGTCCTGATGGTTTGTTTGAAGGCGGGGACTCACCAAGCCAAATAAGTTTGTTATTGATCTCGCAGCCTCGTGACTTTAGCCGTTTGTTTACTTTAATCTCTTCCGTTTCTCTTCCTGTGCACTGACTGAACTGCCAATCCCCTATTTCTCTCATGGACCCTGTCGGCCTTCTTAGAGGCACACTTGTGCTAACGGTGTGGGACACAACACACAAACTGGGGTGACTGTTGCTCACCATCAGCCTGACTTCGACCTACGGCTGAACATCCGGTTAGTGGGTCCCTGCACACTCTCTGAATACGGGCTGTGTGAATTTCTCTGTGGATTGAGCAGTTTGATACATTTACAGTATTTGTACAGCACCTTAACCTGCTTAATAATAAGTAAATAAAAACATGTACATTTCACTTTTTATAATATGGGACCTTTAAATATTTTGTACTTAAAAGCAGGGAAGCAGGGATCCAACTTTCCCAGCTGCCCCACACATTCATCTTCACCTCTCTACTGTTGTTGGGAAGTGATACAATAAAGATTAGATGTCCTGTTTGTCTTGGCTTCACTCAAACAGTTCCACTTAAACGGAACCAGTTCAAGGCGGGATGTGGCACGTAATCTTAACTGCACTCAAATGCACAGCACCAACCCTGTTTGAATGACAATTTACCTGGGTGGATTGTATTAAGCTTTCTCTCCCAATCCCCAATCCTGTTTTGTTGAGCAGTTGTACAAAGGGAGTGAAATGAGGGCATCAATAGAGGCAGAAAATGCTTTTTTTGTTTTAAAGACACAGTCGCAGATTCCAGGAATATTTGCTCTATTGTACTTACTCAAATACAATATTTTTCTTTCTTTTGATACTCCAAGTACATTTTGCCTATAATAATTATTTTACTGAAGTGCAATTCTGCATACAGGAATGTTATGTTGAGGTACTTTTACGTAAGTATCAGATCTGAATACTACTTCCAAATTCAACAATGTGTGTCAGGCGTCTGCAGCCTCTGACTGTTTCTGGCCGCCTCCTGTGGATTATCAGGTCGTGGTTAACCTTAACTGAACTTTAAATCCTCAATGATAAAGCCCATTTTAGAAAAGGAGGGATAGACTCCTCTATTTGAAGTACTGTTTGTTTGTATAACTGTATGTTGAAAGAAGTAGAAGACTACAGTGGGAAGGGTGTTTCATTTTCACTATTAAGTGCGATAAAAGTAATGCAGCCTTTGATTAAATGTGTATCATTTGTGGAAAGTTGTTATTTTCCAGCCAGCTACGGTAGCTCCAACAGCTTATGCTTCCTTTTCTGCCCACATTATTCTCAATCCTGCCTGCTTCTTGTGTGCGAGTACATGTCCCCTTGCCAATTCTGATCCACCAGCAGCTTAAAACTAAGCCTCAACAAAACGGAACAAACAACAAAATCTTTATTTCTCAATATATTTCATATTTTTTTCTGAAGTTATAATCAGGAGTTAAATCGGGCCTACTTGCATATATCCCACTGCTGGTCTATTAACTTAGCACGTCTTCAACGATGTATATATTTTTACACAATCTCGGTCTTAATCATCCAAATGACAACTAAATCACACGCTCTGCGTAGTTGTATAGCTAAATACGCTTCCTTTAAGGCAGATCTGACAGATCAGCAGCCTCAGTCTAGGAAGAGGTGACGCCTAACACCGTTAAAAGAGAAGAAGAAGCGACCTCAGTGCACTTGTCAGTCAGTGTGATAGGAAGATGGCCAGGTAAGGCAAAACTGAAAGGTTTGCTAACAGGATTTAAATCGCTCTGATATTCTGCTTAAATAAAGTTTCACATTCACAAAATTATAGTATAACTATAAGGCAGGATAGTTTGTGACAGGTTGCCTCCAATTTTTGGGAGGTAGCATCCCTGAAACCAAAGAAAAGCCAAACCCCAATTTGACCCCTGGTTATAATGAAACTGTTTTGGAAACGCAGGCTTCATCAGCATAATGAAGGCAGTGATGAGAGCCAGATAGCAAACAGGAATAAACATGTTCTTGGCGAATCCAATTTTACGTATGTTCAGCTCCATTTTTTGAAAGCGCAGACCATTTAATTGAAAAAACAAACAAATATTGTCACCAGTCTCTTCCATTAACAATGAATGGCGGTTTTGTGGCACGGAGATACAAGGGGAGCTTGAACTTCTCAGAAAACCCTAATCCTCTTTATTCTCAGCCAGAACCAATCTTGCCATATTACCCTATCTGCCCCTACCCCAAAGGACCAACAGAGCTGATATCCCATTTGATACGCTGTATACACGGCTGTCTCAATGCCAGAGGGGAGAAGTTGTCATTGCACTCACCTTTCCAAGTTATTACATGCTCAGTGGTAGAAATCAGATTCCTCACTGGCACTTTCTCATTGTCTCCCTCTCTCTAACTTCTCCCTTGGTGTCTGTCTCCTTGCATCTCTCTCCTTCTCCTTCCCTTAGCCACTCTGTTCGAAAGCCTTCCCCCCTGATAATACTTCAATGTCAATTCTAGTCAGAAGACTGCTGGGAACTTAAGCTGCTCTACGGTGTTATGTCAACAGGGACAAGACATCCCTGGTGAATAGAGTGCAAGGAGGTATGTTAAAGTACATATGTGTGCTGTTTTCACACAAATTACACTATTGAGAGGTGTCTGAGTGTGTCTGAGTGTGTGTGTGTGTGAGTGTGTGTGTGTGTGTGTGTGTGTGTGTGTGTGTGTGTGTGTGTGTGTGTGACAGTTTGTGTGACAAGTGTCCAACATTTGCCTCACGTAAGTGCCTGCGTCATTACACACAAAGACTGTTGTGGGAAAAAAAAGAAAAGAGTTTGGCCACAAAGAGACAAAGCAAGCTTTTGAGTAGTAGCCATGGCAACAGAGGAGAGACAGATAAAGGGCTGCCAAGAAAAGCCACGTTTAGATTATTACAGCGTAAAACACTTCAATTTAATCTTACAAGGCTTGTCGTTTGCGGTCTCGCCCCTGTGATAACAGAGAGGTGATGCAGGGGAATAAAAAACAACTGCGCCAGGAACAATCATTAAAAGTTGGATTCCATGGCACGTAAATAGCCACAGGTATGTGTGTGTGTCTGTGATTGAAAATAAGAATGAAAGTCTGGGAGGCCATTTAGGAGTGTACAGAAAGAGGAAAGACAGCAACAACACATTTTGTCAGGTGCAAGGGGACATGTCAGAATGTTTGTGAGACGGATCGAGAGGCAGAGGGGAATTAAATGCAGAGAAATACTAATGTATGTGAACAAATATATGAACATTTGTGTCAGCGTGCCATCATTTGCCTCCTGAATGTATATGTGTATGGGTAACAAGCTGGCCAGCAGTGTTCAAGGACACTTCTTTGGTGCACTCATCTGTGTGATAACATCTGCTGAACCCCTTGCTGCTGGCCATGTTGTATGCATCCGTGTGTGCGAGTTAGAAAAAGAGAGCGCCACAGAGAGACCACGCAAGTGTGAATGTTGTGTATGTGTGAGCACATGCGCATGTGTGTGCGCGCGCGTGTGTGTGTGTGTGTGTGTGTGTGTGTGTGTGTGTGTGTGTGTGTGTGTGTGTGTGTGTGTGTGTGTGTAAGTTCGAAGATCCTTTGTACTCACAGGATATTTCTCCAGAGGTTCTGTCAGTAATGCGTCTCCAAATATTGACCGGCAGTACTCTGCCATCTTAGCCTGCTGCTTTGGTCTGGAGTCATCACACGCAAAAACAAACACAGACACACACCATCATGGTTTCTCTGCTAAGTATCGACACATACTGAATATGAATGCCACCGCTACTCCCTGGTACGAAAGCGGAGAACGGCCATGCCCGACATTGCTTATTTTTAATGCTGTCATCTCAAGATCACAAGTTAATTATTATTCCAAAGTAAATGTCCCACATTTGTACCTTGAACTAGATACATTTGAGACTCAGGAAACATGTGTATACATCTTGATAATATAATCAAATAATCTGCATTTTGTACACACTGTATATCCTTTGTTAAAACCTTGTTTTGAAAACCAGATACAGTCACACATCCCTATATCCTCTTACTTTACCAAATCGGTCACCTTCAGCTGGATCTGGATGTGTTAAGGTTAATTTGACCATGCACATGTGAGTGACGGTTGGCTTGACCCCAGGCTGACTGGCATGGCACTTCTGATCTCTGATAAACATTTTAGGTAGGCCCTAATAATTGTTCCTCATGATAACAGGCTGATGAGCTTGTTTTCTCCAGATAACAAAATAATTAACTTGTGATCTTTAACAGCATTAAAAAAAAGAAAGACAGAAATTAAAGCTGCGTAGATGGTGACACAGCAGATACACGCAAAAATGGCTGATCGCGCCTATTGATCTTAAACCATCCATTGACAGGCAACACTGAATAATAAGGTCGACATTCATTTTGTAGACTTTTCAACACCCCCACATGAAATGATCTGCTGACTCACGAGTCCACGTGGTTCTCAAAAGACAGGATGATGGGGAAGGGCGAGGTCTTGAAGGCACACTCCGCTATAGCCTCGATCACCTCCTAAAACCACAAACAAAAAGAAAAATCAATGGATCATTTCACTTCGAATGATGTTAAATACACTACACCTTAGGGCGGTATGTTGTTATTTCTATTGAGTTATGTAATGCGCGTGAAAAACAATGAATGTTTATGTGATGATGTGCTGTGGAGTCAGAGGAAAATAAAGCACTAAACACTCTTGAGCTCGTATACCAGCCAAAATCATATCCATTTACAACGATAGGGTTTCCTACATTTCCCTAAAGTCGGAGAGCTTCCCCCTGAGAACATGCTCAAACCTCTTGACATCCATAACTGTAGGCATGATCAGATGGGAAGATTAACAGTCGTACGAAATATAAAGTACACTCCACCTTACTCTGTGAACCTGTGAATGTTCTCATTTGTCCAGGTCGTCGTTATCCTCAAAGCAATTTCAGTCAAAAACAACTGGACTTGGTTATTTGTCTAGGAAGACGTTTCACCTCTCATCCAAGAGGCTTCATCAGTTCATGTACGCATCTGACCAGGACCAGGACCAAGGTCCAACTAACTGGTGTGAGATCCAGGTATTTAACCTCTCACAAGGGCGATGATGTCATTGAACCCTTTGTGCTCCAAGTGGCCAAAAGGCCTCCTGTGACTCCAACGACTGTCGTTCAGACTCAAAAGAGCACTAACGAAGTCGAAACCAACTTCCCACCAACGACTTCCACTCTAATGACAGTCGTTGGCACTTGGAGCACAAAGGTTTTCAGTGACGTCATCGGCCTTGTGAATTGTTAAATACCTGGATCTCACACCAGTTAGTTGGACCTGGACCAGTCCCAGCCTGGTCAGATGTGTACATGAACTGGTGAAGCCTCTTGGATGAGAGGTGAAACGTCTTCCTAGACAAACAACCAAGTCCAGTTGCTTTTGGCTGAAATTGCTTTGAGGACACTTACTCTGTGTATCAGACGCCTGATTCAGTGTAAAATAAGTGTACGTGTGTGCAGCATGTGAACATAATGGTACACTTTCTGGTTAATACTGTGAAAGGAAATCCTGTTGAGTACATCACAAATTGCTGTGTGCTGCTCGGTCATTCACGTCCCACACACTTCAACATGGATATGTTTACGGAAACAGGAGCTGAGCCACAAAGCTGTGTTGCCGCTCGACTGCAGTGAAGACAGCTCGACATTTGATATCAGATTTCTAAGCCTCCGATTGTCTAAGTTGATTATGTCGTCAATAACAAGGGTTTCAGTTGAGTTAATGCCTTTATTTCCATTTGCTTCATCTCCTCCAATAAAGTCTTGGTCTGTAACTCAAAGCCTCTCCATCTGTAACTCTCTTCCATCGTCTGTCCCTCAAAACTCTTTCTTCATTTCACTCTCTGGGTAATTCCATTAAGCTTGTTCTTCTTCTTTTGTTACTCTCATTAGAATTAAATTTTCCAGATCGATCAATCAATCCACCCACACGCCTCCCTCTTTCCTTTTTCTCATCACACCTACTCTGCCCTTAGACTTTCACACCCTCCTCCTCCTCCTCTAAATGCGTTTTTTTCACTTCTCATCCTCTGAGCCTTCAGTTAAGCGCCCCTCAGCGCTTCATTTTAGGGCCATTCACAAGACCCCGTCCTTTACTATTTGCCGTCTGTAAATGCATGCCCCACTATCTATGTATCCCATTTCCTATCCCGCGTGGTTTTCCTCCGTATTTACGTTTATCCTCTGTGTATGTCTGCTTTTCTTTCTGTGTGTTTACGTACATATCTAGGTTAAAATCCTTTTAATTTGCATGAAATCCACGATTAGGATGACATACTCTTGAGTCAGATTTCTATTACTGTTAACAACCATCTTCCTTTTAATTTCTTAGTGTTTATTTTATTATACTATTTACTTCCCTTTAAATATGATTATAATTAACCCTATTAAATATTAACTATTTTATTAAGATTATTATTATAAAGTTTTTTATATTTTTTTGTTTTGTTTTTTCCTTTTTTGAATCTTCCTCAGGGCGTCCATATGTATTTTTTATTTATACATGATTCCTACATTATGGTTTGTTCTTTGTCGTGCTTTATTCCTATTGTATGACAAAACGAGTTTGTATCACGGAGAACAAAATACATGTATGGATGAAATAAGTCAATAATTAACACTGTTGATTTCCCCCATGAAATCAAACCTCATTTTTTAATACCATTAATGTTGAGCATTTTTTGCAGTTACACAAAATGCAATGTGTTTGACATTTGACAACAGCAACAGTTAGTCTACAGAACAAGACATCTGTCATTTATTTGTGAAATAATGAGCGGTTACAGATTGTAGATGGATGGATGGATCATTTTTAATCTCGTCACAGGAGTGATGGGACAAGAAGAAACAGCCACGGTGAGCTGTTAGATAGAGATTGCCGGCTCTGTGCCCTGCTGTTATGTGGAAAACTATTTGAGTCGTGGGTTGCATGAAATCAGGTTGTGATTGCAGTTATTATGGGCTGACTTCTTTATTACAACAAAGTCAGTTCGTCTGTATTGTATCTGATACAGCACTTGTTATTCTATTATATTTCTGATACAAAGGAGCTGCTCAAGGACTGTTGCTGTCTTACTACACTGCACTTGCTGTTGTCACCAGTAATCACCGGTGTCACCAAATAAATAAGATTACAATTTGAAAGCCACAAACAATACAGCAAACTAACCATCTACAAGCTGAATCTTTCGCTTTCAATGTGCTTTACTTTTTGCTTAGCCTGGAACAAGCTTGTGCATATACCTAGCAACTATACCAAGTGCACTGATCAATAAGAGGGGAGCTGCCGATAACGGGCGTGGCCGGCGTGGATGCTTGGTTCGGGGCTGTTCAACCAGGTGCCATACCGGAGCAGGCAGGGTAGACGTCCGTGTGAAGGTAGTTAGAAGCTAGGCGCCGCTCCAGGCCACCCGCTCATTAGTCCATCAGTTGTACTTTAACTGTTAAACCCCGGTAAAGCCACTGAGGACTCTAACCCTTTGAACGGAGAGCGGGACTGTGACCACCTGTACAGGGGTAAATACACGTTATATATATACATGTTCACATGGGTGAGTGCCAAAACAATTGCATGAAACCTTAAAGTGTGCACTACGGGGCACAATCACGTTTATTAAATAGAATCACCTGGAAAAAAAGGTTTAACACAGAAACGCATTTTAACCTTATTAATACAGAAGGTTGAGGGCGTTAGCATGATCCAAATACCATCAAATCAGTATTTGATGCATAAAGTGGATCATGTATACTACATGTGGATCAATCATCTGTCTGCAAGGTCTGCTTACCTAGAGCCCCCTTCTCTGTGTCACAAATTAAACATTTGACATTAAAATGCATCTTTACACAAACATGTTTCAGCCCCTACTCCCTCCTCTTCCTCTGCTCCGAACCGCCTCGCTTATATCGCTATCACTCTGCTCTCTTTCTGTTACCTTGAAGGATATTTCAGTTGTCATGGTGAAGCCATGTGTGATGACCGGCTCTTCTTCGGTGGTGCGACCTTTCCAGCAGTCCAGTTCGATGCAGCGGCACCCCGACAGCAGAACCTGCTTGTACATCTCGACTGAAGAGTTCCCCGCGAGCTGGCCGGCTGCAAACGTGCATAAAGACACCGCGCCACAACTGTTATAGTGATCCCAAAAATAGCAGGAAACCTACAAAAGCATGTCCTCTCACCTTTCGAGAGCTAATTTACTGTATTAGTTGCTCGTATGCAGTAGAAGCAATACAACTGCTGTTATCTGAAGTGGGCAAATCTCATCACCCTGTCACCATTAGCAAAGCAATTACCTCTTCTCATTAACAACATGCTTTCCTGCAACATGGTGGGAACTGTGTCAAAGTGAGATTAAGATCTGTGTTCTCACTTCAGCTGGTATCTTTTGTTCCTTTTCTCATTTTCCTCTCAGTCTTTCTTTCTCTTTTTAAGATTTTTGGGCGGTTTTCCAAGCCTTTTATCAGATAGGACAGACAGGAAATGGGGTGATAGAGGGGGAGACTTGCAGCAAAGGGCCGCAGGTCTGAGTCGAACCTGCGGCTGCTGCCTCGAGGACCTTGAGCCTCTTTACATGGGGTGACGAATCTGACCACCGTTCCACTGGCGGCCCCCTCTTTTCTTCTTTTGATCAACATCCTCGTCCACACCCACTACAGAAACACTTCCTTTACTACATGCGGCCATATATTGTACGTAGCATAATGCATGAATGAATAAGTGGCTGTCTGTTGAATGACGTCATGTGGATCTATTTTATGAAAGTTGTGAAACATAAACACTGCAAGGACAGACAAGTGTCCCTCGGTCCTGCACCTCTCTGTTACATCCAATCATATAAAAATGTGTAACAATCAAAATACATGAAGAAAAAATGCGTTTGTGAGGAGAGAATTGAGGACCTGTTGTTTGTTTTTCTCATTTCCTCATTTCGCAGGCCATGAGTCTGGCCTATTACAGAAATTCAATTTTTTCCATCGCTGGGGAAATTTGATCCACTTGAAAGATTCAATGCTCTCCAGTTCCCCCCAGAATAGATTTGAATAGATGAATTCTAATACCCATTGAAGAGAAAATGGCCTCTATATTGAGCTTGCCATGCTTGTGCACTGCCAGGAGCCAGTTACTGTGACTACCAGTCTAAAGAAATATTTAACTCATGAATATCAATGAATTGTGTCTCATGACATGACTTGATTGGATAACCTCTGGAGAGGCGACGCAAGAAAGGGGGCTTCATGTGCACCGGCGCATTTGATTCACTGACCTGCGATGTATGAAGTAGTATTTCTAAATGAATAGGTGATCTTTTCATGTATAAAAGAAGAAATGACACATGACGCAATCAGTCAGTAAAATCCGGTTGTATGTGAGGGCAAACCAGACAGAGACACGGCTTACATACACAACAGACTTTAGACTTGTAGCTTGATGTGTGTGCATACCTGTGAGGTATGTGTTGTGTGAGGAGTTGATGAAATAGTGGGACATGGGAAAGGTCATGTCTTCACTCTGGTCCAGCTTCTCAGGGGGGATGATAGTGTTTTCGTCCCCACTCAGGTAATTGGCAAAGCCTTCCATCGAGATCTGACCTGCACCGACACAAAGCAGAGCGCAGACATGTTAGTCAAAATGACTTGTTTGAAGAGAAAATGGTTTGATGATAGGTTTTATGTTTCCTATCGTCTACAAGTCCAATAAAAAGACCCAAACCATCAATGAATTGATCAAATAACAAGTATTGTCACTGCCGTAGAACTCCATTATTGTCTCAAATGTATTAAAAACTCCTTAGAGACACACTGTCACTACGATGAATGTGGTCAATATATTTTGACATGCCTAATGCTGCCGAGCTCACAGGCATTTGCATGATATCAGACAAATGTACATTAGGTTTTCATCTTCAGTCTGACATTGCATGCACTCTAACAGATTTTTGTGGAGGAGGGCGATTCAATTTTCCCTTACTAATTACAAGATACTTTGGTCAGAGCTGGCCTACTTCTGGTTTAACCTTATGTGACCTTGAATGTAGATGAAATAATTCAAAAAAAAATCCAAGTCTAAACAATGTATCCAATGTTTCACAGCTGCAAAAGAGACTCTGGGAGTGATGTTGTAGGCTACGGCGGAGCCTATGTTGTAAGCACACAAGTTTGGCTGTGATGGGGCGGTGAGTGCTGTCTGTGTAAACACAAAGCTCAACATCGCACTGATTGGCTTATCTATAGTCCCCCCGCGGTGCTCCAGTGGCTCAAATGTTTTTTCAGTCGAGGAACTGCTGTTTCAGGACTGATTCATCATGTCGATGCCAGGCGTCTCAGTCAACTTGGTGGAGTTGTCGATTCAAAGGTTTAGACCAGGAAACAGTAGCATATCAAATGAGTATTAATCTGCAGCTGGAAATAGTCCCAAACAAATGCACTATTTACTTTTGTCTTGAGTAATGCTGGCTAAGAATGACAGTGCCCTTGCCTGATATTAGACAGATTTGCCTACTAGTTGCACCAGGGTTCAGACTCAAAGGTCTGGACCCAAGCAAACAGTGTCCTGCTGTTTCAGAAAATATCCTAGCTTTAAAAAGTTATCTTGATATTTGTGACCTTTTTGTTTGATACATGTAGTCTTCAGTAGGAATGATAGGGCTTGTGACTGAGGCCAGTCATAAAGTATTTCCAGACATACTAACACATTGTTGGTTTTAATCTTTTCAATGGATTTGTTGACAAACACAAATAATCACCAGCCTGATCCTTTACACTACATTAATCCAAACATGGTGCATGACATATGGTGGTACATGACTCTGTGTCATTCTGAAAGGAAACTTGTATTCATAATTGCAGGCATGAAGCCTGTTAGCTGTCTAAGGCACTTTATTTTGTGAAACAGTGAGCACAATTAATGAACACTTTCAGATACCTCCCAGTTGTAAGTGTTAGTCTGGTAACTTGTTTTTTTGTCAAACCCTATTTATCTGGCAACTCTCCCAGTGACTTTGCAAGATGGTCAAGCTGCTCTAAGGTGAAACCCTGAGACAGCAGGTTGTGCAGATGGAGGCCAAAGGGATGACCTTCTCAGCCATCATAAGGACACAGGTTCATCTAAGTCCCCAGAAAAGGCCGGTCATCCATGTGAAACAAGTGCACGAGAAGGATGGAGGACAGGATTATCGAAGACTCTTAGTAGGGAATCGGTTCAACACTGCAGCTGGAGTTGCTCGCCAGTTCAGTGCTGAACAGGGTAAGGATCTGTCCCCACACTCATTGTTTCGGCAAGCTGACATCTATCTCCAGGCAGCGTTTGAGATGGTGTTAACACCTCAGACTGTATTTGTTTTACTTACTGGCTTTATTAAAAGTATAAACAGGTCATAAAATGACGCTTGAATCAGTTAAATTGTTATTGAATTAACTCGCAATATTCACTTGTTGTTGCAAAGAAGAAGATAAATAGATCTTGTCGATGCCTGTTCACAATATTGTAAACATCAGTACAGTCGTTTGTAAAATGTTCCTGTTTTCCAGGCCAAGTGAAACATTCACTCTGATGTGTTTGAATATAGTGTGGCTGTCAGCTGTGGCAAAGTTAATTAGGTATAAAGTTTATATTGTTTTATAGTAAATTCTATGGACATATATCATATATAGCGACTCCCATTTTAGATGCATTCAGGTTTAACTATGATATGATGAAGTGTTTACTAATGTCACAAGAGCAGCACGACTGCACTGTTGTCTCGTGGCTTGGCATGCCTTAATGTTGTAATGTAATTTTAGAAGGCATCAGTACAGACCGTGGGAGGGACACATACTCGCCAAACAACGGATGATATTTATGGAACAAAGACAGCTCATAATTCCACGTGTTTATGCTGAGAGCACAATGAATGTCCCAGCAAACGGTTCATCTGTGTCACTGTCACCAAATAGTTTAATTAAAAAAACAGTTAATCTGACACCACACCAGGGGATGTAGCTTTAAAATAAAACAAGGTTTAGCTATGGCACATTGCCTGCTCCTCGCCTAAAATGCTTTCAGAAATGGAGTTTTGGTGGATTATCTGGACAGAATCACAGGAAGCTTGGTAGCGTGTTGTTTCATGTTTAAAAAGGATAGCAGAGAGCGCGTTTATCCAATCAGGTGCATATCCCGGTAGGGTACGTTATCTTCCATCAGCCAGTTGAGTGGAGCAGCGTGTCCCCTAGCGTTCTTGACTAACCTGGTGAAGATGCACTGTGATAGTGACAAATGACCTCCTTATTGCAAAACCAGTTTGCTTATTAAAGTGCTATCTAAATGATTTAAACATTCTCCCATTGCAATTAAAAAAATGTACCATGGGTAACGGTTGGAAAGAGATGTATTTTTGAGTGTTTGTGTGTACACTACACCGTGCACACGTACCGCAAGTATCTTTAAATGAGCAGTTGGAAGACTGTTTTTAAAGGTTAGATTACAAAAATGTTTATTTCCATCGAGATCAAATTAATAGTCTAATTAAGCCAGAGCCCTAATTCACTGTTTGATCACTGAAAGCCTCTGTGGTTAATCCTTAAAGCCTGTGCCTCCGTGTTTCAGTTTCCTACATTTCACTGTGGGTGTAAAGCGTCACTTATTAGCCGTCATTAGAAATATTAAAGCTGTCTCGTGGATAAAAGCATAAAGGAATCTCCTCACAGGTAGTTTACAATGCAAATCGGACTTTCTACATATCAGGCTTCACTAGCTTCCACTTGAGTTTCTATTACTGCCCATAATAACATACGGAGATCTGAAAAAGCTGAACAGCCCGTCTCGTCGTTGTTCCCTTGTTTTGATTGTTTGTCAAGGTCACTCGGGTTAAGCTTTGCTTTTTCACTGTCATCACTGAGCTCATGGCTCCACTCAGGAAAGTGAATAATGCTGAATAAACAAGTAATGAGCGGCAGAAGAAAAGCTCCCGTCATCCAGACACAAGATTAAAATTACCATATGCGTCACACACCACACCTGCATGGATTTCATTTTGTACAACATATTGCAAAGAGCTCAAAGCAAAACCAAAACCTTGAAAAAGCATATGTCATACTCATACACACACACACACACACACACACACACACACACACACACACACTTACTTGACGTTATGCTAAATATGCTAAGTGATGCAAGCTCGACGGGTGCAGCAGGTCCCCGTGGCCACTTTATGCTAATTAATGCGGTGCCGCCCTCTGCAGAGTTGCTGGACTAATTAACACTGGCTGCTGTCTGTGACATGTGAGCTCAGTCGCAGTCGGCGTCTTACTCCCCGCTGACTGCCAGGACCTCCCTCTGACAGACAGACACAGACTTTTCCCTAGTTCCAGAGACATTTGTAAGTCAAACAGGGAAAAATGGTGTTTACATGGCCGGGATTAGAGGTGCACTTGAGCGAGAACCTACAGGTGTTGTGCTAAAGGTGATGCTTCGAAGGTGGAATGTGAACTGATCTGTAAGGAAGGAAGAAGAAAAGTCTATATTTTTGGCCGCAATAAGGACTTTGTTTAGCTGAGAGGAAACAGCCGTGTAAATCCTAAATTGAAAAACGTGTTAGACAAGATCGGACACAAACTGACAAAATATGACAAAGAGCCTCCTCTCTACAATCACTGAAGATGAATACGGAATGATATACCCCCATCCGCTCTTAAGAGACTTTTTTAAGTGTCTTGTTTCATTAAGCATTTTATTCATTCATAACATTTGGGCAAGCACACACTGACGCCGGGAAAGCAGCACTAAAGAAGTGAGCGATAGATATAATATTCACAAAATCAAAGCTGGAGAAATATAATGAGAGTGCAACAAAGCGATTGAGCAGAAAAGAAAAACAAAGTGTTTTCTCATTCTTCTTCCTAAATCACACAGGCTATTTCGAGGCAAACGTAAGGCACCATATCCACTATCTTCGATTAAGGTGTATGCACATCTATGCATGCTTGCTATGTACATGCATACACATGATGCCTTTTCAGTGCAAGCTACAAGCATCTTCTTACTATGCAAAAAGCCGGACATTTCTATATGCATGTACGAGTGTCCTTGAGAGAGGAAAACGTGTGTGTGTGTGTGTGTGTGTGTGAAGGTAGCATGTGGAGCTCTGGACCCCTCTGCAGAGCAGATGGCAGCACTTCCTCCGGCTAGATAAATACTTCACATGGGGAAATCTGTCACTGGGACAGAGAAGGGCACACTTCCAGAGAGCCTGGCATGGGCTGCACACACAGCATCGCAGTATGAACACATCACTGTGATCAGAGTGGAACACGGGGCGGTCGAAAGGGATATCTCAATGTGGTTCAAAACATTATTTGGTCTAATTTAAGCACCTGTGATTCATTTTGTCACACGTTTGAAAAAAAACTAAAGGTGGCACTTGAGGAAGAGAGTATTTTGGAAGTGGTACTCATGCGCTGCTTGAGTCATTTCAGGTCCGTTTTGTTTCAGTGTAACAATCAGTATTAAAACGTACACATCCGATCGGCATAATAAGCATATAGTGACATGTTTTTTAGGTAACAACAACAAATTAGCATTTTTTATCTTCAAACAGAAACTCTATTTAATGATAGCCTCCAGACTTGTTGTTTGTATTTTTTTTTTAATGTATTCAACTAATCTTCAAATCTGCAGCATAGTGACAAACGTGTTTCATAAACAGCTGAATGCAGTTACACAATCTAAAGATCCAGCCGTACTATAAAGCAGTGGGGAACACACGCAAGGTGCGAACATTTGACCTGTGGCATGCTGAAATATTGTTAAACTCACAAGTAGAATTGATTTGGAGGCTGAAGACATATCTCATGTAATCAACAAGCCCCATGTGTTTAAGCGTTTGCGCTCAACAATCTAATCTTTAATCTTTAAATAAGAACAGAATTTAAAGCTTGAGTGGCCCTGACTACAACTCTTTGTTACAGTTTTTTGTTACAGTCATAAACGAAGAAATCAACGGACACTGGGTGAATACAAAGTATAAACTAATCAAATACACATAGAGTTTGTATTTGCAAAATTTAAGTATATTACTTTCTCTACATTATTAAATTACTTCATGGAAAAAAACAACCCAGATGTGCTTAAGAAAAAACAGATTGCATCCATGCCACCCTTCCAGGCACACTCTGCCTTCCAGCAGAGATAAAACTTGAATTGGCGCACACTCAACCTTGATGCCTGATGTCTGGAGTGGGATTTCTCCAGTTCTGGCAGCTTTCTGTCCACTGATACTCAGGACAACATGACACTACGCACATGTCCAGGACGTGTTGGATCCCCTGTGCTCATCAATCTTAGTTGTTCATGAATTATTCTTTGCCGTCCCTGATGCTCTAATACATGCATTTTACATTATTATTTTCATTCTTGTTTGGATATTAAGTTTTGACAGGCAGATAGATGCTGCTACCTGCAGTACTATATAGTGGCCGTGATGCATGTGAGTGGACAAAACACATGTTTACCTCTTAAACAACAGATATGTCACATTAAGTGAATTGGGAGATGCATTCCACAAAACACATACGCAAAATGCACTGCAAAGACAGTCAATATAGAAACACTTCAAGTTGCCAAAACTACCACCGGTTGCTTGGCAACTGCTCCCGGCCAAGAAATAGTCCAGCACACAACCCCCCATGAAGCGGCAGATCCAATTACAGATTAAAAGATATAATTATAGAGCTTTAAAGGTTCTGGTACACAGGTTTTGTTACTTTTGTAAAGTGCTAGGCTAGTAGTTTCCAGTCCTTTTGCTAAGCTAAGCTAATGGGCTGCTGGCTGTAGCATTATATTAGACAAACAGATATACGGGTGGTATCAAACTTCTCCTCCTCTGAATGTCTTGCTGTCAAACTACAGTGTGGTCTGAAGTTGCAGAGCACTGTCTGTCAGCTCTCTCAGCCACCATAGCTACTCTTACACAGGATTCATTGAGTTTATGCTTCAGATAGATTTAGGTATTTAATTGTTAGAAATGGATTTGCAGTAAGAGACAAAAGTAAGATTTGTGAACTCTACTCAGAACAAAACAAGATAGCAGTAAAGAAAAATATGCATATGACTCCCCAGCTGTGTTTGTGCACATGTTAACATACTTGAATGTACATTTGCCAGTGCCACATAACTTCTCTGCTGCACTCCATTTGCCCCTCGCTATTTGGCGAAGCTCTGCTGAAGCGCAAACACACCCTAGCACCCATCCGTCTCTCTCTTTCACACACTCTCTCTGCACTCAAGGATTCTACTCATGTAATCCTATTCTTGCAAATAAAATGGCAGGGACCCCCTGTTGTGCGTGGAGGTGTTTGGAGTGGCCCAAACATTTTGGTGGTGGTGTTTGGTGTGTGTGTGTGTGTGTTATTTTCAGACTTCTAACATTCTGTTCCTTGGCACCCCACCACATCCCCTCACTTTCTGAGCTTTTGGGCACCAGGCAGCAGTGTTGCTATGGAAACATCCCAGCCAAATTTCTTAGTGGCGGGGGAAGGACTAGAGGGTTCGGGGTAGGGTTGGAAGAGGCTGGGTATTTAGGTAGAGTCAAATAAACAGGCTTTTCTTTTTCATTTGAACTTGGCAATATGTATTACTACAAAACACAATTGCACTCATGAGCACCTTATTTTATGTTTAAAAACTTTCTGGTGACTGTTTCTTAAGTGACATACAAGCGTGTTTGTGTTTGTGTTTGTACGGACAGACATTTGAGCCACTTACCTTTTTGTGCCAGTGAAGCATTGGGTTCATATTTGTCCACGAGCACCTGGACCTGTTCTGGTTTCAGAGGAGGGTAGAGTATCTCGTTCAGACGAGGGTCTCGCTGTTTAACGTTGATAAACTCTGTCATCTGCTCCACAGTGAGGTATGGACGACTCTTAGCCCCCCTGAGAAAGGAGGAGAGGATAATGTGAGCGCTGTGCATAGAAAAAAGGGAAGAAAACAGGGGAGGGTGAGATATGAGTAAATGAAACGAGGAGAGGCAGGAGCTGTAATTAAAGCAGTAAAGAGATCTGGAAAGGGAGCGCAGAGGAGCAGAAGATTAAATGTTGTGTTGAGTAAATTATGAGATTTGATTAAAACGCCTTTCATATCCAAGCCTGTTTCGCAAAATTATCATCTCCATACCCTCCCTGCTCTCATGCCTTCTCACTTATGTGATTAGAATCTAGATTTATGACTTGTGCTGGCCTCGGTCATGCTGGCGCGCTGCCTCAGTTGATGGTCAGAGTCCCACTGGGCCAAGGGGCAGCTCAGCACGAGGGGCCACACCCCCAGGCTCGAGGAGAACCAGGGCCTTTAAAAATTCTGTACTAATTAAGTGCTTCTGACGACTATAATGGGTAAAAGCAGGTGTTTAAAGCCATATTGCCCTTTCGAGGATGGCAGCCTTTATCTGGCTGCCAGTCTGGAAGGAGCAACAGATTGCTGTGAAAAAAAATATGATATTAATTTAAATGCTCCCACATTTTTGTAAGATTTTTCAGACAACTTTTCTTGTACGCTTAAAATTAGTCCATTCTTTGGAGGTTGAAAAGATAATTACTTCCTGACTTTTTAAATGGCGGATACAACTTAAGGGGAAACATGGTTCTTACACGTCAGAGAAGATGTTGTCCAGCTCAGATCGGGGGCAGATGTTGCTCAGGAACATGTTGTAAACCTCTGGAGTGAAATCCTCCTGGGGGATGGAATCATTCTGCAGCAGACAACAGCGACATGGTCACACGCGTGATCAAGCATACACATCTCACAGAACACACAAAGCACAAGGTGACAAGGCGGCCTTGTCGGCAGAGACACCGTGGAAGAACTGCACGTCTATATCGATGGGTTCAGAATAGATCCGCTAGAGACCCTTTCACACATGCAGAGCAACCCTGAACTTTACCCACAGGTGCTGTGTGCGAGAACGCAAAAGTCTGAATCAGTAGGAGGGACATTAAACTGACTTCATCCTGACAGTTTGTGTGAGAAAACGGTCGAGTATTGCTACGATTCTATCTTTAATGTAGTGCATGGGTCTGTAATGTTACGCCAAATAAAAAGTCAAACTTCATGCAAGAACATTTTGGTGTTGGTGTACAAGTGTCCCAAGTTGGATCCAGCAAACCCTTGTATCTGCACAAAATGGATCTCTCTGTGCACACATGTCAAGACCTGTCTTTCATGCAATTTGGACGTTCTATAGCCTACTCCAACCTCTTGTTTCCCTCTGAAAGCGATTACACCCGTATATTTTTCAAATGGGAACAACCAAAGAACACTGCCTGAGATTTAAACTGAAACCAAAAAAAAAAAACTGCGCCCACGGGGGCTCCCTATTGAGCTATCAGAGTCAAACAGGTCTGATAGAGTGCACTCAGCAACAGGTAATAGCATTGTGCAAGCAAGAAACAGTGCAGAACCAAATAATGGAAGAAAAGGAGATGAAGAAGAATGCACCGAGGGAAGCAGGTCAAGCCCCACCGAAACTCAATGAGTCACTCTAAAGACCTTGGTGCGAGCTATGCTGTGCTACGCTTTTGCCTGTGAGTGTACGTGTCTGAGGGATTAACAGCCCTATCGTTTAGCTGTAATTACTTGCACGTTGGAACAACAGCAAATCCCACCAGACCTCCATACGGCAACACGTTCTTACCTCCTGCTCTCTCTGCCTGTGCTAATTATATAAAGCGTGTTCTGTGTGTGTACGGGTGTCTGTTTGTATTCCTTGTGTGTGTACGTGTTCATTCGTTTGTATTCTGAAACCATTCAGTGCATGTGTTTCAGTGCATGTGTTCAGAACGGCATTAAACAGCATTTTCTCAGTTCCAAACATGCACATTGCTTGCTATAGCTGGAATACAGAGATTGTTTGCTGTGTTGGGGGGCTGTTGACACCCCTATGCATGACTGGGCAGCTTCTCTCTTGTGATATCTGGGAGAGGTTAAGATAAAAATGTATCTCTATTGCTCCCACTAGGTCTACTTGTCTCATTACAACAACGCTAAATCAGTTCTGAGTGGGAAGCCATGCAGACATCCAGAAGATAATACTCCAAACTAATACGAATGAGCTGAGGTGAGAGAAAAGACTGATGGAGGATGGATGGATGGATGGAGACGGAGACAGAGACGACACAGACAAGAGCAGGTTCAAAGACGGAAGCGATGTGATAAGGAGGGAGATTCAGTATTTTGGTGTCTCACTCTGCCAGAAGGGAGGTTACAGTTTTCCAGTGCTGTCTCCACTCGCTTCCTGTCTGCTGAGAACATCCTGAAGATACTGCAAAACACAAAAACACACCCTTATGAGTAATCGCAGAAATGCCACACAGACAGAGAGGTTTTCACTCTGATCCTCTGTGTCGAACTGATGAATGAATCACAGCTTTATTAATGACATCCTGTCAGGAAAGCTCTGTTGTAGCAGCAGCAGACAGTTACAAGGATAGAAGGAAACAACAGAAACTAATAATAATGAGGGAATAAAAACATATTATTGCAGGGGAAATTACATGAATAAGACAAAAAAAATGCCAAGGTGAAAAATGAAACTGCAATATATGCAGAAAAAAATCTGAAGCGAGACTATGTGGGAACAATGAAGCTAATATAGTCAAATATAAAAGTCCTGCAATAAATGCTTTATTCATGAAGGTCAGGTTATTGTTTTTAATCAAAAGTGTTTTCAAGAGTTAACTTTCTGTGCATTGTGGATGCTGTTGAGTCATATTCCATTACCACGGTGTCTCTATTTTTTACAAATGTTTACACATATGTTGTGAAAAGTCCAGTATGATTCAAATAATGAAGTGTCCTATTCAAATTGAAATGGTAAAATAGAGAATGCACTGATGTGAATACTGCTGTTCACACTGCTTAAACTCCAGATGGCAACAGCATGTGACATTTAACCGATAGTGTCTGTAATCCTTTATACAGACACTATTACTTGAGACATGTTTGCGAAGATGAGCACATTATTATTATCATTACGATTATAATTTCCATAACCATTACCATTACCATTACAATTATCGTTATCATATTACAGTTTCTAAGAGTCTACAGTATTTATTACTCCAAATATCCCGCCTCACCAGTCGCAACACTAGGCTTTTGTCTTGTGCAAATAATACATGCAGATAAAATACTTCCAACTCCACAACACAATAACTAACCATCGTACGATTGCTGCCCTGTAAAAAATAAGCACCAAAAAATAATATTTGCAACACTAAAAGTATGTGAATGGTTGTGTGGAGTAGACTGGAGAAAGAGCTCAAACAAGGTTAATACATCAAACCGTTTAAAAAGATGTATGTTTTTTGTTTTTATTCATGAGATATCAAAATGAGGAAGGGGGATCTAAAGCACGCCGATGGTCATGCTGATATTGATTTTTTCTTTCCCATTCTTGGTTAGTGTTATTGATTATGTATAAAGGTTATTCATCTCATCTCATCTCATCTCATCTTCATTCGCTTATCCGGGGTCGGGTCGCGGGGGCAGCAGCTTTAGCAGGGGACCCCAAACTTCCCTTTCCCGGGCCACATTAACCAGCTCTAACTGGGGGATCCTGAGGCGTTCCCAGGCCAGTGTGGAAGTATAATCTCTCCACCTGGTCCTGGGTCTTCCCCGAGGCCTTCTCCCAGCTGGACGTGCCTGGAACACCTCCCTAGGAAGGCGCCTAGGGGGCATCCTTACTAGATGCCCGAACCACCTCAACTGGCTCCTTTCAACGCAGAGGAGCAGCGGCTCTACTCCGAGTTCCTCTCGGATGGCTGAACTTCTCGCCCTAATAAAGGTTTTTCAATTTAATTTAATTTGATTCAATTGTGTTTTCAGAGATTAGAGAAAGGGCCCCGTTGCCAGTGTTGTGACACTTTTTTTTAGATTACTGCAGGGATACCTGATCCGCCAGGTCCCAGCGGGCTCGGGGCGGGTATCTACACTGGGTTCGGACAAATGCTTACAACTGATGTTCAAGTTCGGCGGTTCCTTTTTAGTGAAAATAAATAAAAATGCCTTACACAGTTAATGTCTGAGGGTTCTTCTTGTCCAGTGTTGCGTTTGATGTGAAAATGCTAAATATTCATATAACACAAACTTAGTGCTTCAAATTTACAGTAAGTGCATCGGTCTCAGGTCGGGTTCAGAAATAAAATACAGAATGACTGTCAGGTTTGGGTTGGGCTTGGTAATTTTTTAGCTTTGGAGATCATTAGATTTCCCTGGACCTGCTTCATCAGACATTTTGAGTGCAGAGCGAGACAGTGCTTCTGTGTGGTTGGCCTATTGTCCTGTCTTATTCCAGTCTATACAGACAATTAATGAGATTTACTGCACTGGATTCATGTGTCGTTACCGCTGGCTGTTGTCTTTCTTCGTTGGCCATAGCCATTTTTTAATTACATGCAGAGGGATTCCTGTGCAGATCCATGAGAGCGTGCTGTATACTCAGTGTGAGAGCAGAGTCAAGCTGACATTAGCCAAGCTGACATGTCCTCCCAGCCTGGGAGGTTAATTCCCTAAACGGCAAGAAGGGTCTCTCTGCCTCTCTGTGTTGACACCCGCTGTTTTCCTCTGTGGCTCTGAGGGAGGCTATCGGAGACGTTCACTGTTGCCTGCCTGGAAGTTTAACTTGACTAATGGATCCGGGGACAGTTGAATTTTCAATGAGCTGATGACAAACTCCCAGAACTTCCAATAGTGAAATTCATAAAAGGAAATTCTCACACACAGGCAGATTTTGAGCTGAGGTTAGTGATAGATATAAAAGGGGCTTTCCCAGGGCATGCCATACATGCACATACACACACACACACACACACGCACACACGCACATGCATACACACGCACACGCACACGCACACGCATACACACACACATACACACACACAGAACGGTAGAAATAATGGAGAACATTTCACCACTGAGCTAAAGAGTTACAGAGAAAAGTAAAAGTGAGTATTGAATGTGAAGACGGAATGTAACATACTCAAATAAATGCACACAGAGAATGTGGGTAGACTTAACTGAATACATGCTGATAGTAAGGAGAGAAGGCAGAGGAAGCTACGCATTGATCAAAAGAGCGGCGAGGTGGCATGGGAGAGAAGGATGAGTCAGAGACTTACTTCTTGATGGGGATTCGCCCCTCAGGGTTGAGCTGCAGCTTCAGCCGAGTGTATCTGGATTGGACAAAGCACACACCTCATACATCATGTAATCAGCAGTTTGTCTGTGTGAGTAATGTACTTGCTCAAATTTAATTTCTGTGTGTGTGTGTGTGTGTGTGTGTGTGTGTATGTGTGTGTGTGTGTGTGTGTGTGTGTGTGTGTGTGTGTGTGTGTGTGTGTGTGTGTGTGTGCTTGCTTGAGTTTACATGTATGACCGATAATAAACATTTGCCTCGTCTGTTTTTACCCTTGTGTCACTGTAACACAGAGCGGCTGACTGCATGTGAATATTTCCCAGCACACACCATGAATATGTTTACATGACAGGTTCGAGTCGTGGCTAATCTCTGGAAGGCTTGCATTGGCAGCACAGAACCCTGCAGCAGCAACACAGGCAGCGCGCAGCCTGGGCTATAAATAGCTTAGCTGCAACAGGAGCCATCATTACAGGCTGGGCTTTAAGTGTCTGCTGGCTAATAATTAATCTCCATTACAGTGTCCACTTCATAGGGCAGGCCGAGTGCCACAGGCAAAGTCACAGATGACTGTAATGGTTAATGGTGCCAAATTGGAGGGGTTTATTTGTGAAAAAAAAAAAATGAGGAAAATGTAATGTGAAAAATGTTGGCAGACAGCGAGCTAGTTGATGCCTTACAACTTTATGTATTATTCATTGAGACGGGAAAACAGATTACTTGCATCAGTCTCTGTTTTTCCGTTTTACTCACCGCTTTCTCTTTCTCTGTCTCGCTCTCTCTCCCGTCTGACTCTCTATTGTCCCTTTCTATTTAATGTTTAACCAAAAAGTCCACTTTGAATTGCACTACTGCAATTCAAATTCGTATTTTTGCACAGCCACTTACTTTTTTTGTCACTGGAAAAAAAAATCCAAGAACATTAAACAAACAAAGCGACTACTGGTAAAGTTTTCCTAGCATAGTCACGGACCATCCCACTGTACAACATGCAGTTCTAATAATAATCATTGATAAAGCACAAAGCGACCTAATCCAGGGAGGGGCCTCAGCCGTAGTGCATTGATCTCAAAAGAACATCATGTAGCAAGCAGCCACTTAAAAACATGCTGGGTTTATTTCCTGTTGCAAGGAACATTGCCTGTATGCTGCCCCCTCCCGATGATAATGCATCACAGCATTAAGAGCTAGCAATGAGAATTAACCAACATACAGAAGAACATCAACAGGATGAAGCCTTCTCATGCTGTAGTAGTGATATGACAAACAATGGCCTTATTTGTAAGCAAGCAGTGCACATGCAACTGCTGCTGAGAGCAACCAGCGTGACTGTGAAACCTGCTCTCCACTCAACTCTCCATGTGGTCAATGGCCACTTTTATTGTCTCATAAGTCAATTAGACTCCTCAGGGGTGTGAGATGATGGCTTCTGTTTACTGATAAATATCACACAGCTGCGAGTTGTCACCAAGCAGAGCCTGGCACATACTCTCAATACAATACAGCAAAATTCATATTTAGGTTCACTGTGTGAGCTTCACTCAGTCACTCGCTGCAGACATAAACTGACCGACCGACCTTCATTAGGTCCACCTGTTTAACTGCTCGTTAACAAAAAAATCTAAGCCTATCGAAAAAATCAGCCTATCACGGTGCAGCAATATAATGCATGTAGGCATGTAGACATTGCCTGGCATTACCAACTAATCGCAAGTGCATTTTAGTCTAGGTCTCATATCATTTTCGATTTCCAAGGAGCATTATCAACGGTGCAGAGGAAAATGCTTCTGGATGCAATGCGATAGACCAACAACCAATCAGAGCCCCGCCCGTCCTCAGACACCCATTCAGCTTCCTGATGGGTGTCAGCGAGGCTTGTTTGTACGAACTCTCGTTGTCAATCGTAGTAGAAGTAAAACTGCAGCAACTGCATGATGCATTCTTGTCAACATGGACCAAAATCTCTAAGGAATGTTTAAAGCCGCTTGTTGAATCTATGCAATGAAGAATTTAGGCAGTCTGAAGGCAAAAAGGGGTCCAACCCAGTACTAGCCAGGTCTAAGGTAGAGCCAAAGATCAGCGTGTGTGTGTGTGTGTGTGTGTATGTGTGTGTGTGTGTGTGCTCTGATCAGATCAGAGCAATACGAGCGTGGTGGTGTTACCCCTTAGGCAGTATTAACAAAGGATCAGAGGTGGTGTGAGGGTGATTGACACAAGACAACGAGCTGCTTTGAAGTGATTTATGTAATACTCTGGAGCCAACAAAATAGTTAATGGTAACGGTTACTCCTGTTTAACATTTCGATGCCCCCTCAATTTTAGGTCAGCAGCCTGACACGTTCTATCGTTATGCCGTAGATGCAAAAAATATAGTCTGAGACTCGAACGCACGTACATGCTGTCACATATGCACTCCTGCACTGAGAAGCAAATAAAACTGACATGCACAGAGTCTGGTTCATGAACCAATGCATATTTCCAGCTGTTTTTTTATTTTTATTCTCCTTCCTTCCTGTCTGTTTTCTCTCGCCATCAATGTAAGGTGAAATGACCTTTATAAACTCAAACCCTCAGGCTGCCTTGTGGGACTGTGGAAGCAACCTCGGGTTTGTGTGTGTGAGTACAGTACAGCCCATTTATAACTTGGTGTATACTGTGTGAGTGCACATGTGTGTGCTATGGGGTTTGTGGAGTTTTATTGAGTAGTTTGTGCATTTACGTGTGTTACAAATATGTTTTTGCGTGCAATTGTAAGTAAACACTTATTGTGCATAGTTGGAGAGTCGGAGCACCTGTCTTGTTGTATGTCTCTTTTAGACAAGATGCCTCATTTGCTTTTCCCTGCTGTTTCTGTTTATGTAAAACACAGCACATAGTACCTGATGTGAAGCTTGGATGACAGACGTTTTTTTGTTTCTAGCAGACCTTGTTTTCATATTTATCTCGAAGATTTACATTTTTTGTGCGACTGCTTATGTGTGTTTGTGTTTGTGTTTGTGTGTGTGTGTGTGTGTGTGTGTGTGGGTGCTTGCGTGTGTGTGTGTGTGTATGACATACGCTTTTTCAAGGCAGTCCTCTCTGGACATGTTCTGTACCAAGAGGTTAGATGCCAAGTTGAACAGCTCTTCCGCCCATTCCTGCAGTAACGAAAACACACACACATACAGACTCAGATGCAAACCCTAGCCCCTGAGGGTTGAACTGTCTGTTGTTACTGCCATATGTTAGGTATGACTGAATTAGTTCATATATGTGGATATGCTGATCATATCCTAGAATAAAACAAAAGAACGGTTGTTTAGTTTTCTTTGATGAAACGGAGAAAGGGTGCCTTCATCAAAATTCTTCAAACTGAACAGAGAAAAAAAACGTGAAGCATCTAAAAATAACAGAAGTTGAGATACAGATCACGTTATTGTTACACAGTCTTTTCATCATTTTAATTAAAGGGATGGTTCTGATTTCTTCTTAAATAATATGTTTTTGGCAATTTTTGCCTTCATTTGACAGCACAGCTCAAGATTGACATGAAAGGGAGGGATTAAAAAGTTATACACAGAACCTTTAACAAATGCTGCTTTCTGTTTTGTCTTAATCATCATTCACTTAAACTCCTATTCAAACACTTTATTCAGTTAAAAGTAACAGGTTTCCCAAACACTGATCCCATAGACATGAATGGAACACCATGTCCTTATTGTTCTGTTGGCGTTTCTTACCTTTGCTATCTCCTCCTGGAAGGCCATGAAGTTCAGATAGGTGATGTTGACCATGTCGGGGCCGCTCACCACCGTCAGCATCCTGTTCTCCATCTTCCCCGCCAGTGTGCTGACATCCAGTAGCTCACGCAGCTTTGCTTCCTGAACAATGAAACACAAACAAGGCAAACAGCACGTCAGTCCCTGTATCAAACTAAGCAAATCAACAAGAAATCAAATGAAAGGAGTTAGGTTAGAGGGAGAGGGATGTGCTGAGAGGGAGGGTGAGATGTGCTGAGATCACGAGACCGCCGAGACGAGATTTGATTCAACATGGCGGCGCCCAGCTGCTAGATCCGACTTTCCTGCCAAAATAACCTAAAAACACACCAAGAAATTCATTCACGATCACTGAGGAATAACTTACAGACAGATACCGCAAACCGATCAGAGGGGAGGACCTCGAGGATTACATTGACAACTACTACTACCGCCTTGCAATGGAAGACGGCAGCCCGGTTCACCACACTTCCAACCCAAACAAACGGAAAAAGAAAGATTCAGCCACCGACACCGATGATCTTCAAGCCCCGGACATACAGGTCAGTGAACTCGAATCCATAAACAAAAAACTGGACGTTCTCAGCACGCTTCACCAAGAAATATAAGAGTTAGGTTCATTTTCATATTAATATCATTCCCAATCAGGCATACACACCGTAAACCACATCACCTTTAAGACAGTGGACTACAGCTCAGCCAAACCTGTATCCAAAAGTTAACAGCACAAACAAATATCCCACCAGTGGAAAGGCAAATTACATCAAATAAAAGACAAGGGAGTCTTTTTGAGGAAGTTAGAGACGGTGCTGCTCTGTGTCTTTACAAAAAAAAAAAATCGCCCTTTAAATGCACTGCAATGAAACAAGACCTGCCAGTATTAGGGAGTTCGCACCTTGTCTGGCAGCTGATTCATGTGATTAATGAGAGGTCAACTAGATGAGGCAGTGAGAAAAGAGGTGAGATGCCGCAGCCTCAGTTGATCCCATTGTGACTTGCGGGTTCCATATCACAGGCTATAAAAGCAGCAAGGTGGGTTGAGCAGCACTATCCTAGGTGACATTTCAGTTGTAAACCAATTAAAAGTGGCAGGGGGCATTGAACTGATATTTAAACAATGGCACCGGTGAACTTACTGGTAAAATATGTAGACTTTTACTGCTTCAAAGGACAGAAAACCACAATATATCTGTAGCAGAGACACAGTTATTTCCGTAACAATGACCCTACAACAATTCTCTCTGAATCTCGAGAGCATAATAGTTTATGAATCTTGCTACCCATCTGCTACTCATCACGTTTTTTTTAGGCTAACTGTGTAAAATGTACCAAGAAGAGCAGCCAATGCACAGCAGTGCCTCGTGACCAGGCATAATCAGCGGATTCACTAAGCTGAGCAGATGCCATGAGGATGCTGTTTTTGCTCGGATCATTTTTAATAAATGCTTTCACCAATACTGCTAATTCATGAGAGGGGATCATCTACACCGTGAGCGACGCAATTTCAATTCCCTGCAAAAACCATCCGTCGTTCAACAAATTCAGTGGGATAATGAGTCTGTTGTAAGATGTCTGTTGTCCGCGGTAAGAAAACATTGTGTGCTGGCGACGGTTCAGTTCACACACAGAGAGAAAAACAAAAATAATTTGTATTCAGCGGGAGCTACTGTCTCAGGAGCACTAAACCAAACTAATGTTTAGCAAATATACATTTAAGCAGCTCATATTTGGCATGAATCATATACACAATCTACAATGCCTCTGAGGTGCACAAGAGGAATAACAATGATCTTCTCTCCTTTTGCGGCCCAGTTTACACAAGCAGCATACAAAATGGTCGCTCTGGCTTAATTAACACAACAAAAAAGCCCTGTGAAGGATTTTTCAGTGAAAGCAAATGAGCTCCCACTAATTTAACCAACCAAACAAAGAGCATTGTGTCCTGTGTCAGGCTGATAAATGTCCTCTACACGTCCCTCACGCCCCCCAATCAAATTGTGCGGCTTAGTGGCGCCCATTATTATCACGTTGAACTTTTCCGAGGCAATGCATTCTCCCTACTGAAGAATCTTTCCCCTCTGACAGCCTGTCCGTCTGCCTGCCTCTCATAGAAGCATTCACAGTTTTATTTGGCTGCACGCTTTCTTGAAATATTCCCTACTTTAATTCACAAACGAAAAGACACAAAAATGACAGGTTCCCAGCGTATGATTTGTACATAGGGTTAAAGTGACATGATCCCGGGGTTGACCACCAATCAATTGAGGACGATGTGCTGATTTGAATGTGAATCCATCAATTTCCACTTATGTAATCTGAAGTCCATCAGCCCCATCAGTCAAAGCATAAAACGCCATATTCAATTTGCTAAAACGCACAACACCAAATAAATCCTTTGAGGGATGCTCTGGCAGACTGCCGAGGATGAACGGGGGTCTGAGAACAGACGACACTAAGATGCATATTTCATTCATTACGGCACTTGGACGTCAATACAATTTGATACTGTTTTGAAGCTACTTGTAGCCATGAGCTTATCTCCTTGTACGCAGTCAGCGGAGGGCTGATCCTGGAGGGAGCTGCAAGCACTCACAGCACATCAACTGGAGAAAAATCTGCAGTTATGTTGGGGAAGGACTCAGCCGGAGAGATATGAGCTGATGTGAGGGGGGTGGACCCTGCTGGACAGGGGGAGGAGGAGGGGGAGGAGGAGGAGGAGGAGGAGGAGGAGGAGGAGGAGGAGGAGGAGGAGGAGGAGGAGGAATGGAGATAAAGCGAAGTAAAGCCATGAAAAGAGCGCAATGGAAGAGAAGAGAAGTGGGCTCAGCCATGTGAGTGAAATGTAATTTGTGCTGGTGCATTGTGGGAGCTATTGGAGGCAGGCCTGAGGTCCCAGTCATCATAAAGTTGGGAGATGGCAAACAGGCTATGGGCGGGGGGTTGGATGGGATTTTGGATGATGGGTGGTTGAAGCAGCAATACTTCAGTATGCATGTGAATGTGTGTCGCGTGTGTTTATTCAGGCATACATGGCGAATGTTAGCAGCTGCAGTTTGTCAGTACTGGAGTTCTTCTCGGTCACTTAGCATTCAGGTGGACCTGCAGCCTGAGGAAATACACAGACTTCTTCTTCCTGCCTTAGTTTGTCACAAGGCCCTATCTGTCACCAGCCAAGCACTCAAACTGTGTCACACTCTGTTGGGCACAAGGGAAAGGATTCAGATTGGCAGAGCGAAAGCCAGCCACACCTCAGGTCATTAAACCTGCAGCCCGGCACCTGTCTAAACTCACACACACACGCCAGCTTGGACACGCACAATGAGAAACTGCACACACAGACACACACTAGTGCACAAGCATGAAACTCACATAGGACAAAATCTAGACACACGCAGAGACATCACATCAAAGGAAATGTCAATATGAATGATTGATGATGACCCAACATGCCACTCGACACTTGCCTTTAATGTACTGCACCACAGATGTGATGCCAAACATTAAAGACTTAACCCACAAAAGAGTCACGTACAAAAAAGCAGAGAAGAGCTTCACTAAAGGAAGAAGAAGAACTCCTTTATCTGTCCCGCAATGGGGAAATTCAATTTTCACTCTATTTTTTCATGTTACACACACACACAGGCCCGAAATACACACACATGCACACACAGGACCTATACACATGCAACTAATGGACAGGTGTTAGAGCGAGGGGGCTGCCAGCTACCGGGGCCCCGAGCAGTTGGGGGTTCGGTGCCTTGCTCAACAGCACCTCGGCAGTGCCCATGCGATGAACTGGCACCTCTCCAGCCACCAGTCCACGCTCCATTCATGGTACACACAGGGACTCAAACCAGCGACCCTCCGGTTCCCATCTGAGTCACCTATGGACTGAGCTACTGCCGGAAACACTGCGGGTCTCACTTTGGACAATGAAAAGTGAAAATATAACATTTTCTGTGAAGCTTGTCTCTTGAAAAAAGAATTTGCTGGTGGCGGTTGAAATAATTGACTTAGTGTCAAGGACAGCTGCTTTCATAAGTGAACAGCGCCTAGTTCAAGGAAGGTGCTACTGGTCTACAAATTGATTTCACGCTTTCTTCAGAGCTTTCCTTCACTGTAATGTACCAACTCTCAGAAGACACACAGTTGACAGAGCATGGTGTAAAAAAAACATACATTTTGGTTGGCATCTTGAGGATTCCTGCACTTTAGCTGACCCTGCCAGGCTGGGCAGTTTGTAGCAGTTCACACTACATTTTTTTAAAGCATCTGCACAAAAAATAATGAAGCAAAGAGCTTAAGATATGATTTCAGGGTTGTAGGATGTTGATGGATACAAACATTAAAAGGTAGTTATTGGCATTGTATGAGGTGTGCATATTCAGTGTAATCCCTACAGTAGACGCTCAATATCAGTTTAAGTGTAAGCTATAATTACAATATTTTCACAGCTTAACCTTGCCATCAGATAGCCTTGTTTGTGTTTTCATGTAGGGATCTGAAGCTGTTATCAATGCACTCACCACAGTCAAAAACCAAAAGACAAAAAAAGGTTTTAAAAACGACTGTTCCCTGCGGGACACAAATGTTACGAGTCTACTTCTGCCTCGATCGGTTAGTTGTTTAGGACTTTTAGATTTTTTTAGTTTCAAAACACCACGTCACATAGTAACACAAGGTAAAGATACTTTAAAATTACCACATTTACATACATTTAAAGCTGATACAGTACAATGCTTAGCCTACATGCCAGTCCTCCTTCCTGCTTCTCCAAACTGGAGGCGTGCTGACCGCCATCTACTGCTGACTCTTTTTAAGTTCTTCACACAACCCCACCGCAAAAAAACGATAACTAAACTATACCTAATAATGTATGATTTATAAAAGCCACATGCAGCATTTGGAACCCGGTGTAAACAGTCAGATACTATCATCATCGGCTGTGTTTCACCTCATGTGACCTCACACTTCTGCACACTCCTCATGAATTGCTAATCCCTTCATCTAACAAAACACCCAATTATGGCCCTCTTGACCCCCAGAGAACCACAGGTAGAGGAAAACATAACCTCTCATGAGTGGGAGGGCTTGAACGTTATAAATGGCTTTACATCAGTATTCAGAGAAGCACAGCTCAACATATGGAGCTGTGACACTGCGGAGCAAGACTGCAGGTTATGAGCAGGGCATTCTCCTGCTGCTGGCCAGCCTTGTTAACCAACAGAGCGGCAAGATGCTGCAGTTGGGGCGGTAAAGCGCCTCGGGCATTTGAAAAGAAATTATGGGATATCAAGCTAGGGGTGATGTGCTCATTTGGCCTCACAGATACTGTGCAGATGTGTGTTTTTTTGTTTTTACGCACCAACATCTGGGGATAGATGGGTAGTGGGGGCTGGACGATGATCTGCTTTAAGTCAATGTAATGTTAGTGTTGTGCAAAGGGTTCGTTCATGTGTGTATTTTTGTGTGTGCCTATTTGCTGTTACGTGTGCTCTCTTGTTTATCAGCCCGAATGAGTCACACTGAGTCTACAGAGAATTTCACCCACAGCAAAACTAATTCTAAAACGACTCCCTCTCCTGGCGATGCAGTCATTTATTTAAGAGGGTCACGCTGCATCTGCAGAGCATGTTTTAAACATTAGCCACATCATAACTTAGACACAAAGAAAGCACTGAAACATTGATCCCACCAGAAGAAAGAGCCCCATCTGTCTCGCCATCTAAAGCCGCTTCCCGCAAATGACCTTCCTAATCATCTGCACGCACGCATGCACACACATAAACCCGCGCACAGTCACTAGAATGTAGACATCACATTCTTCCAGCGTACAGACACCTCGTGTGGCAGTCTAAGTAAAGACACACAGGCGCTGTATCAGTGACTATATCTGCCCTTCAAATGATGTTTTTGTTGTACATGTTGCATGTGCCTTAAAGGGACATTACCCGTTTTGTTCAAAATATCGTTATAATATTGTATATCGCCATTCAAACAAGAAATATCGAAATATGAGCTCACAACCAGGTCTGTGGATTATCTTGAGTAACCGCGCCATAATTTCTGGAAAGTCACATTGCTGTTGGGTTCAAATGTATTTGTAAGCGCTATGAGTACCAGAGAGGGCTCCAGAGAAGACATCTCTACGGCGAAAATATGTCCAACTCACACCACAACAATCTAGGGTGACAAATAGCACTGCAGGTAAGAGAACAAAATATTTGATTATGGGGTGAACAGATCTCAGCACAGTGTGACCATATAGACTGCATCATACACATGTTTATAACAAATGTCTTAGTTAGAATGTCATTAGTCAATAAGCAGGTTACAAGATGAAGACACTTGAAAAAAAAGCTCAGTGCAAAGATCACAGATTTCAGCATGAAAAGTCAAATAGCCCTGAAGCTAAACAGATTGAAGAAGCTGCATGCAAAGGCACACACGCACGCAAGCACACACGCACACACACACACACACACACATACAAACATGCACACACACACACACACACACACACACACACTTCAACTAAAATAAATAAAGAAATTGTACACCTTCCATCCTCACAGTGGGGAACATTATAGAGCATTTGTGCTACAGGGGGACGCCATGTAGTTCAGCTTTAAAGCTTTTTTGCTGATCAAACTGCCTGTTTGATTCAGCCTCACTAGCAGCAGCCTTTCATATATGGATGGGAGAGCTGTCTGCTCCCATTACAGCTCTGCAGTTTCATATTTTAAACTTTGTCAGCTCGGAAACTACCTTAATCATTTTTCTAGCTTGGGGTGAAACTATACGCTATACAGAGCAGTGTCTACAGACTGAGGATTAGCCGCAGATAAACGACTGCATTGTAAACATCATCAGAGAACGAGAAGGAGAACAAAAGATGGAAGGTGCGAGGGAAATCAGGGATGGGGGTCAGGAGGGAGTGTAGAGCTTCCATCCCCCCCTGCTATCTCCATCCTGCTCTCATCCCCTCATCCGTATGGCTCTCTGTCTTCCCTTCTTTTTATTACCCTCCCACATGGTCATAATTCATTTGACCACTCAAGTCTAAGTGGCTGCAGACCACCACAGTGTCATGAGGTGGAGAATTGCCCACAAGGCCGGGAGTAAAAGGTCAGTCCTTCATCAGTCAGCTGTCAGGTTGTGCATCACTGACAATGGAACCAAATGTGCACACACACTTGGCTTCGTGAGTGTGAGTGTGTGTGTGTGTGTGTGTGTGTGTGTGTGTTACTGTCTCTGGAGTTGTTAAAAGACCTCAAAAATAGAAAGAAGGGTTTGCTGCTGGCATGCCAAAATGATGCTTATGACTTAAAATAATACTTATTTCCTTATTGCTCTCTTACCTGTATGATTTAACCTGTAAACCCTCCTCAGCTAAATAGTTTCTCTTTATTTTGCATGTGTTTGATTGAGGGTTTTAATAGTTAAGAAGGGAATTAGAGTAAAAAAAAACACAGCCTGATTAGAGCAAAGCTTGAGATCATCATTAGCTCTCATATGCCAGCGGTGATGTGTCGGTGGTGCTCATGCATGGTGCCACAGGTTAAGATAATGCGTGGGAGGAGGACTTAACAATCCCTCGTTCCAGCTCTTCAATAGGGGCATTTCATTAACCCCTAAGCAGTGAGCAAGAGATGGAGGGGTGGACAGAGGGAAGACGGAGAGCACATATCACGCCATTTCCAAAATGCCAGCACATCAGATTAACTTGTGCTGACAGGCACCCATTTTAATGTCTTGGGGAAGTGGCCTAACATTCACACCAAATGCTAATCATCTCATGACGCACAGTGGAACTGAGCTGAGCATCACACACTCTAAGGGGAAAGTTTATGTACCAGTCAAAAGTTTGGACACGCTTTCCCGTTCAAGTACATGAGAAAGCATGTCCTAACTTTGACTGGTACTGGAGAGAGAGAGAGAGAGAGAGAGAGAGAGAGAGAGAGAGAGAGAGAGAGAGAGAGAGAGAGAGAGAAAGAGAGAGAGAGAGAGAGAGAGAGAGAGAGAGAGGGAGAGGGGGCAAAGATCCGTTATACAACCACTGTATTTCTCATTTTCTCATGAAGAGTCTAATCATGGAGTGCACAAACTTATTAGAGTAATTCCTCTTACTGATGAGACTTCATTCTCCTGCACAGCCAGACCTCTCTCAGACTTTCATTAGGCCCGCGGGGCAGCTGGACCCTAAACCCCGGGCTACAATGTAATAGAAAGAAATCGAGGAAGTCGATGTGTGTTTGATGTATTGTTCCAGAAACTTTTATAATTTCACAGAACCACTCCTACATTAATTCCACTCGGCGCATGTAACTAAAACAGTGTATTGGATTTTCATGCCTGGGGCAGTAACTATTCTGACAGAGTGGACAATTATATTCAGATAATAAAAGCCCCACATTGTAGAAAGTATTTTTTGATTATAAAGCAGGTAGCGGTGCTATATATAGACACTATAAAAAATGATCAATCCGCAGAGAAACGCACACAGCCTGTATTCAGAAAGTGTATCTTTAAAAGAGCCATCAGGACTTCCATGTGGTTGTGAAGTCACATCTATACTATATATAGGTAGAAAGTGCTGCTTCAGGGCTTCAGTCATTCCCCGGCTGCAATGACGATGCAGAGACACCGAAAGCACAGATGCGAAAGACCTGGAAATGTTTTTGGAGAGGGGCTTAAAGAGAAAGGCACTAAAAAAGGAGAATTTCACACATTATGTGAGTACAGATACATTCAGACAGACAGTATGAGAAAAATAAACTTTATATAAAGTATGAACACGAAAAGTAAAAAAAGGGACCTTTAATGTGTTGCATAAATGTGATTTAAAGACACTGAAGACAGTAAATGCATTCAATCTGAATATGATCTTAAATTCGAAGCAATTGAATTGATCATACATCTAAGAACAAAGATTACTGGGCTCAAACCGCTAAAGTCATCAAACTAGACAAGAACAGACTCTGAGGGAGCCTGAAATAAAGACAAAAGTCACCTTCCCACTATCACAGTGTTTAAGTGGAAGAAGACCGTTGATGTCTGACAGCTGTAGACAACTGTGACTGCAGGCAGGGCCTGAAAATGGCAGAAACTCCTAATTTAGTCTGTCAGCCCGAATATAAATTTCTTGACGTATCATTCAGTCTGCTGTGTCATTGAGGAGAAACACATTCTTTTATGGGAAATATAAGAAATGCTTGACAGCGTTCGACTGCAAATCACAGTCCCCTCGATCACTAAATCATCTGCTTCAACCGTCACCGAACAGGCACTATCATAGAAAATCGCCCCCACATTGGAACCCTCACCGCTCTTTCCTCCACCATGGCTTTTCAAAAACACATCTCCTTATGCTGGAACAAGTGTGTTTTTATGTGTGTTTTTGTGTTTGTGTGAGTGTGCAACTCCTAGAAGACAATATCTCATCCATAACCACAGCAAAATTGCACGTCATGCTGTAATATTTCATTTATTTCATACCAAATGTCTGATATTCATATTCCAGCATGCTAAAGTAACGTGTTCTTTTTTGTTTTATCTCCAACGTGACCACAATCTCTCCAAAAAAAGTCACAAAAAGAATCTATATTGGCTGCACATGATGACTGCAGGGCTTTGAAGAGAGAGAGAGGAAATTGGACAATCTTGCTGAGAAAACTGCTTTTGCTCTTGCACCGAGATAACATGACAAGGACACGAGGAGCGACTACAGTTCTGATAATATGGCACTAACATTATGCCTGGAATAATGTTTAAGGGGTCAAATAAAATAAATTTTGACCACATAAATTACATCAAAAGGGTCACTCAGGGATTGTACAGAAGTGGATGCGGTGGGGAGGGGGGTGTATTTGATATTTAAAGCAAAGCAAAGAAATATATTCATGAAAAAAACAAACAAAGTTATGATGGAAAAATGTCCAGGCTCAAGTTTTGAATAACTCTGTTAAATAAATGGTTTATACAGCCACTGAATACAGAGAGCATCTCTGAGCCTCCGAATCCCATTTTGTATTTGTTTTTTTTTAACGGTACAAGAACTGTTCAAGCGCTTCAAATATTTTTCTGCTGGATCATCTCATTTATGCGCATTGGCCTTTCAAAAAATATATGAGGCTCTTCAAATATGCAGAAGAGGAGCAAAACCGCAGAGATGTATTATTTATTTTTAATAATAAATGTCACAAGGAAAGGCTGAAATTAAGTATAAATATAGGATGAGAAAAAAAATTGAGGAGCCACACCCTCCCCTTGACATACACGCACGCGCGCACACACACACACACACGCACGCACACACACATAGTAGTTATAGGGCAATCATGGTTCTTGTGTTATCTTAAGAAAGTCCAAAAAAGTGGAAAAAGTAGGTAAGTTACGTATGAAAAGTAAGTGAAAGTAAGTCATTGTTGACTTCTGCTTTCACATGGGACACAAACAGCGCAAACAGCGGTCTCCTTGGAGACAATCCTTTTTATTTGACCCCTCCATCCAGCGGACCTCCTCCCTACACAGACTCTGTTCCTCCTTAGACGCTGCATGTCCTGGCTTATGATTATATGGGTAGATAGAAATGAAATAGAGCATTACTTTTCATAAATATAATTATGAACAGTGAATGAGAACAGTCTTAACTGACTCTACTGTATAAGCCTATACAAACCATTATTTGTTGGTCAATTAAAGCAAGTGTCGATGACGTGTTTTACTTTTGGTGGTTACATTTGTATCAGAGAGTTTACAATTAACTATAGGGTCTGGAAGATAATCGGGTACAGATACAAAAAGTGGTAGCCATCAAGAAAAAAGACTTTTTGCACTGAACTTCAAGTTGGACAGCTGTTTGAGTCTTTACGTGCACGTTCACAGAGACAACGTTGGGACAAGACACTGGAGAATACAATACTGCACTTAATGGCCCAAAACAGATTTTGTTGCAGATGCCTGAGTAACACAGGGGGAAAAAAAACTGTAGGTAAGCAAGTCAGCACGGATTATAAGGGAACATAAAAGCTTGGAGGGCAACAGGACATAAGGATAATTATGCAGAGGAGACTAGCCACATCTCTGTCACAGAGTCACCTCAATTCCTGCGAAAGGAACCCGCATAACAATCTGTTACAAGGGCACATGTTCTGTATTCAGTAGCAAAATGAGGTCATGAATTTTACATGTGTTCATACACTTGTGTGCATGCATTCGTGAGCCTCTGAAAGCAGGTCTGTGTCTAAGGGATAGATAGAGGCAATGAGAGCAAAGAGACACAGAAAAAGAGGCGAGAGGACGATTCACTCTGCGTGTGAATCACTGTGAAGGAAAGACGGAGCGACAGAAGGGGCAAGGGGCAGGTTTGATGAGGTGGAAGCAGTCTATCTGGCATGCACTCTTCCTCTCACTGGCTGAGTTCACATTTGGGCAGACAGGAAGGCAGAGGCACAGACAGGAGGTAGCTGACCTCAGATACACCGCACGAACTCCAGCAGGAGAAAAATAATCAACCGCTGTGACTCACCAGCTCAGCACTTCTCATTAGAGCTAGCACCAAACAAAACTGGGAACTTTCATGGCACACTAGTCAAATAGCTGAGCTGGCAATCAACTCAAACACGGCTCACTTGGATGGAGAATTTGCAAAGCATGGGAAGTGTGTTGTATAAAATGATAGACTGCCAAAATCAAAGCTGAGAAATTTATAAAGAGGCAAATGTCCAAAAAGATTTTTAAAAAATGGAGTCCTTGGTTTTTGACAGTTTTTGAGTATGATGTGTGATTCACTGGCATCTAATAAACACTTCAACCAGCTAAATAATCACATAGAAAGTGAAATAAAACATCTTAGTCAATGATTAGGTAAAAAGCACTAAATCAGTTAAATTATTATGAGGGAATTTACCAAAGGTAAAACAAGGTAGAGCGAACTAATAATAAAATGCCTGTTTAATGCCATTTCATTCAGAGCAACTGAGGTAAGACTCAAATCTTTGGCAAACTTTGTAATTCTGCTTCTGTTTCCGTCCTTGTAAATTAAAAAGTACTTCTTTCATCTCAGTGTGCCCCAGGTATTCTGGTCATTACTTCCACCCACACTCTGTGACTCATTCGCATCAATTTGTGAGGTGGATGAGCCCTATTCTGTTCAAGCTGTCCATCAAGTGGCAGTCTTTCAGGGGTGGCACTAAAAACAGCTCCCAGGCACCAGTAACTGGCAGGTACATAACTACAGTAATTATCCTGTACTTGTCCAAAAGCTCTAATTTAGTGTGACCAGACTTCTGGAAATGCTAACAGCATCCAGTATATAGAGTATATGCACACATGGAAGTGACACGGGCATGTGCGCTGGCATACAAGAAGGGACGGACGCATAAACACCCACACAAAGACTAATAAACATGGTCAGTGCAGAAATAGACACAGAGTAGAAACAGTTGAAAGATTGGTGGAGAACGTCCACATTTTTGATGCATCCTGGAGCTAGACACTGGATTTCCAGTTGTTGTATTCTCAAAAGCCCCTTTCACACGTGCACCACAAACCTGAAAGGATCGAGACCAGAGGTTTTCAAAGTGTGAGGCGGGCAGGACTCCAAACGGTTTCAGGGGAGGCTCAGTGAATGAAAATGAAAAAAAAGATTCCTTTAGTTATTACATGAGTTATCAGAAGAAGATCACATATAATATCCTTCATGGTTGTGATTTGGTTAAAGAGGTTTGGTGTGGGTTTTGGTCATTTCTCACTGTTTCCCCACTTCAGTCAGAAACTAATTAGCACAGACTTTTTTATTTATTTGGTGTAGTCTGAACATCAAAGAGCAATTTAGGCTATTTTGGCTCAACTGTTGACTGTCTATGGACTCAAATAACATAATCATGATCCCAAATGCATCCTAGAATTGAGCAAAACTAATCAAGTAAACTTAGGGGGCCGGGGGTGGGAGCCTTGTCTAAGGGGACGCTCACAGTCTCAGACTATGAAAACTGTGAGGCTTGCACAAAACTGGAAGAAAACAAACATCCAAGGGTGAAGAAGAGGGGTGATTTAGGCAAAGACGGTGATGAAACTGTCTAACTGGAGAGACTAAAAGATTCCATAACTCCCTTCGGCAAAGGGCCAGCTCTGAAATCGTCAGACAAATCCAAGGAATACCAAGAGACTTGGTTGTTTATGACCATATTACAAATCTGCTATGTGACTGCGGAGCAATCTGCATCATGTCCTGTCAAAACCAAGCAGAGTATTTTCAGATAGTGTGAACACTTCTGAGAGTGACGATCCACTGTTGTGTGCAAGTGTGAAAAAGTCCTGACCTGATTCACCTGACGGTGTCTGGAGTTCATGAGTAAATGGCTTAAGTGACCCTGAACTCTTATCTATGGAGGGGGGGATACTAACAGGGTCAAAAATAAAGTATCTTTAGTAATTGTGAAGACACAAGCTAAAGGTAGATAATGATTCTCCTGATTTATAACTCTGAATTTCACAATTACACATTGCTAAAATGGTGGATTGCATTGCCAGCTAGCAGCAAAACACAGCAACGTGACAAAGGTAACAGAGCTCCTTTTCCTGATGAGCACTATTATGTCTTCACAACTGACTTCACTTTCTGCTCTTCCATCAAAACCAACCTTGCTTCCTCAAAACGGCCTGCAAAGACTTAGAGTACACCAGGCTGTGTGTTTGGAAAGAGGGCCACTTCTAGCCTTAGGTCCTCCCTCTGGCACCCTGCTTGGGCCCTCGAAGAGCCAAGAGACCCATAGTGAGAGGCCCCGCAGGGGAAATGTCCACAATGGGGTACAGAAGTAAATAATTTAAACAAGTCCCTGTTGACGCAGTGCAGCCTTCGGGATGTAGATGCTCTACCCCTGCTGCTGCTGTAAGGACGCAGCATATGTTCTCTCCCTCTAGCTGTTTCGATTCTTGCCATCTTTTCCTTACATCCACCACCGCTTCCTTCCCACTTCACAAAAACACTCAAATATGCTGCCTTACTTGCTGCAAAAAAGGACACAAAGCAGACTTGAGCCGCAATGACATCTTTAATAATTCTGAACAGAACCAATTACTGGGGACATTCCTGCAAGACACAGGGGGAAGGCTGTGTAGCATCAGGAGTCGGCATGCTGTATAAAGTAATAGTAATGCTGAGGAGAAGGGGCTGTGCTTCGTCTTTCTGCTGATGGAGACGTGCACAGAGACCTGGCTTTATTCATCCCAGAGATGTGGCTGTGTCCTGATTAGTTAGGCTAATATGAATGACGCACAGGAATTGTGTAATAATACAGTGCATGGCCTGTCTACAACTCATAGGAGGTGTACAGACGTCTGAAATAAGGCTACAAAGTACAAAGACATTAAATGTTTTGCCAGTGTTGTATCGTCTGTACGGCACATTCTATTGACGCATCAGGGGTTTTTTCCTCAGCCAAACTCCACTATTTTACTAGTCCGCCTCATGCCCACCCTAAAGACATGCTGATCAACCAACCATAATGAACTACAGACAGTGACAAGGATTTCTCCTCCCCATCCTGTTTGATTTAGTAAGTAGCGGGAAGTCATGGCTGAAAATGAAAACTGTACGAAGGAGCTACATTGTGTAGCGTCGGATTATCGTGTCGTATTGATGCTTTCTGTCTACACTTATTCATAGAATGTGTGAGACAAGCTGTAGAATATGCCTGTGAAAAACTGTCAAATGTCCCGTACACCAGCGGACTACGTACGCCGGCACTATATAGAGGCTGCTATCTGCCCAAAGCAGACACACACACAAGCATGCACACGCACACGCACGCACACACACACACACACACTGCAGTGAGAGTCATTTGCTCCTAGCTTCTTCTGAATGTACCTTATCTGGCTTGTTTAGATTCAACAACACACTTATTTAGGTTTCGTAGTGAATGAGGAGGTCTCGTTTAGATAATTCATCATTTCAACTTCATGATCAGCTGTTCTCTGTCCATCGCGGCACTTTCAACGTGCACAACGGGAATAAATAGAAACCGGGTAGTATGCTGAGAGTGAAGGAGACCGGTCACACCGCAGCCAGCAGAGGCAACAGATAGCTCTAGGCAGCTTCTTTGTTAAATGTCCAACGCACCTGGCACAAGTTGGCAAAATCCCACAAACTGATGAAAATCTGTTCAGAAAGGTTCCTTGGCCTAAAGCCTCTGTTATTTTTGTTGTTTTTCTTTTAGAGCTATGTTTTTACATAGTGAAATAATGCACTGTTCAGTAACTTGCAAAATAGCTATAAATCAATGTAAAACATCATTTATATTGTAGAAAAATCGTGATCGTGAACATGATTTGTTTGTCATATCACCCACCCCTATGAGAAGTTAGAGAATTTTTGTCTTCCATAATGCAACATTGGGAGACTGATTTAAATCGGATGTTTTAGATTTCGATTGGATGGCTAAAAGGTGGGGTGGCTTAGCTGATACAGGCCTGTAGTGAGATATGGAGCAGTAGAGGGCTGTTGACCTACGCCTATGCTCCCCTCACTCCTGTTGTAAGATCAACAGAAGAAGAAATTAATAAATTAGACCTCAACGACATTCTGTGGAAGTGTAAACCATTTCTCTCCAAGTCAAAATGTAAAGCCCCGGAGACCACAAAGCTCTCTCAAACCATTTCCTTTCCAAAGGACTGGAGCAAATGGAGGTGGAAGGCCCTTCACTTTTTCTTCTCCCTCACTTCTTTTTCTCCATTGAGTTTTACGAGAACTAGTGTCATGGCTACAATATCATTCGAACTTGGAAAATTTATTTTTTATTTTTATTTCAATGTCTTTATAGAACATCACTCCCCAAGCTTGCATTAAATCCTTAAGTGGACTCAAAATCAGTGTCACTCTCTTGAGGCTTTCAGTCCTGGCATTAAGGTGATAAAACAGAATGTTCCTCACTTCAAAGCTCATTATTTTTCTATGAAATCACACCAAGAACTTTTTCATGAGAGCATCTTATGCCAACAAGGAGGTCAGAAGGAATATACTTCAGACAGAAAGGTATGCTGGGTCACAAAACAAAGTCTGTGGAAACAGCCGCCAAGCCAGGTCACACACTGTTCCACGCATAGGGAGCGATGATTTACTGGGTGACATAATTATTTGCATAAACAGCTCTAATTGGGCCGCCAAATCCCTCTGCAAACATTTAAGGATCCTTGGTAAGCCTTGTGCAGTGATAACTGTGATTTATCTGATATTGTCTCTAGTCATCATTTAGCCTTTTGCCATCATTAGCTTTGCCGTGACACACTGAGCCTGCTGTCCCGACATCCCTAGACCATCTGCCAGGCCGGGCCATGCCAGCCACCAACCAACCAGTCACCTACCACCCTCGCATAACGCCCCATTTGGTATGGCATCTGTGTGTTTCACTGATCTGCCAACAAAGGATTACTGAATGTTTAAACAAGCGCCTGGATATTTAACAATATTCAAATGGCCATTTAATCCCACGGTCTACGCTGGAGCTAATGCACTGAGCCGACCATTTCAAGATGCCACGGTGTTAATGACACTCATGACGGGAGAAATCAACACCCCATGCGGAATTGGCCTCCATATCAGATTGGCTTTGATTCTGTGTGACCGATCTCTGATAAAAGATGATTATCATCCCACGGTTGTTCAACAGGCACCTATGGCACCTCTAAGCTTAATTAGCCAGTCTCGGTCTCTATTGGCAGTCCGGGAGATGTGTCTAGACAAAATGCCTGCCGCCCGTTAACAAGACAGACAATCCAAAACACCTGATTATCAGAGACCTTTGACTTGTAATCCCGTGCTAAAAGTGCTTCAAAACTTGGTTATTTTTTTCTCTATGAGACAAAAAGAGAGAGAGAACCATCAAATCCTCAATTTTTATGAGAGTCACTGTCTGCTGCTTTTGTTTCTTGGCTGCCCTTCAGGAGTAGAAACAGAGCAAATTATAGAAAGAGGCTAAAAGGGTTTTGTGCTTGTCAATCCTCTTATTCACTCCAGAAATTTTACAATTGACAGCCATATCAAACTCTAGGAGCACACTGTCTTATAGGGATAATTCAACTTTTTTTGAAGTGGGGTTGTATGAGGTACTTATCCAAAGTCGCTGCATTATCTACAGTAGATTACGGTTAACATGCCGCCAGTTTGGAGAAGTATACAAGAGAGCCATCATTGAAGCTGCTGTGGGCAGCAATTAAAAGTACTTTAGTCAACTTAAATATAAGACCCACCTAAAAAATCAATACAAGTTTCCTTTGGTACTACGTTTTCCTCAACATATTCCTAAGCACAAGCGCAACTGTGCCACGCACTGTAGGATGCCAAAGATCCGGTGTTTGGGTCTTATGGAATAAACAAATACAAGAAAGAAAGAGAGGGGAAATTTCCACTTTAAAAAAAAAAATACACTGCATAGCAATTTCTCAAAGCTTAGCTCACATGGTTCAATACTTCTAGGATATCATTCGAACCAAAAGGCATTAGGTGTTTACTGTCAAAACCAAATGCGTGCTCCACAGGCAGGCCAAACATAATCTCTTTGCCTTTGTCGCCAACATTCTCAGCCAAAACATTTTAGACAAATCAAATCAGACATACAGTACCTCCTCTTCCACCCATTTACCACTCCAGCCTTTCAAAACGGTCATCACACTTGGCGGACATGATTACAACATTACTGTGAGTGCGTATATACATGAGAGAAGATACTGTATATTTGTATAAATATCATCAATATACACAGGACCAATCAGCAGAGGGTGTACACATGACCTTACTGGCAGAGACAATACTATTATACTCAGACTAAACGCCTGCCAATTGCTTTATATTGCAGTGCTTCCGACAGGGCGGCATGTAACAACAGACCTTTAAGCGAAACAGTCTGGTCTGGAGAAATGTTTCAATAATTGCAATACATTATATTACACAGTGGGGTGACATAACTCCACCTGTTTCTAGCTGAAGGTATTTCTGAATTAAGTGGCGTTTTCTTGTTGCTAATGGATGTTCTGCCTTAGAATTAAATGTTAACACAATATATAGTTTGAAAGGTAATTAAAGGTAACAAAAGACTGGTCTAATGGGGTTTGTAAAAATAGAAAAAGGAAACTGAACTGGCTTATTCTACTGACATAACTTCCGCTTGCGTTTAAGGTTATAGGATTTAAAAAAAGGGTATGAGGCTACAATACGTGTTACGTAAACATGTTTTCCCAGAGGGTGTTGTCGGCATCTCTGGTAAGTGTTACGCTTGTGAAACAGAACCTGCAGTCTGTCAGCTACCAAAGCATGTGGTCTTTTGAATGGAAGTGGTCAAAAGCATGTAGTGCAACTTCCTGTGGAAACAAATGCCCAGAGAGTGAAATCATTCAAGCAGAAAAAAGACCAAGTATCCCAGTTCTCGGTTCCAAAGTAGTTTGTCCGAACATCACTCCATGGAGGAAAAGAAGTGAGGGAGAAGAAAAAGTGAAGGGCCTTCCACCTCCATTTGCTCCAGTCCGTTGGAAAGGAAATAGTTTGAGAGAGCTCTGTGGTCTCCGGGGCTTTACATTTTCTTTACCGACCCTTCTGAGATTTACTATCGAAAACCAATTAAGTTCTTGGCATGCTTGTGCGCTTGGACGGGATCGTTGGAGGGAGTGAGAAAGGTCACCTGTCTCTTTATGTCTCAGCATTGAAAAGGTCCCGTAAATACACACGGACCCTAACACGCACATTTATACATACAGCCACAAAAATGGCACACGTGTGCTACATCCCCCGGTCTCACCGATGTGATTAATACGGTTAGGAGCTGACTAGTGTGACCAAGGTGACAGCAGAATTCCCAAGAGCTGCTCTTTCACCTCATCCATCCTCCACGGTCCGTTCACCACATATCTGTTCTGTATAGATAAATGATTACAGTGTGTTGGAGATATTGATCGCCCCAATTAAATCTGAACAAATTTGAGAGGAACAGGGAGAAACTCTCTTCTGCCTGCTGGCTTGTCTGAATAAGTATTTAACTTTACAGCGATTGCAATAGCTGAGGATTGAAATGATCAACGATCGTTAACACTGCTTCATTAGTGCTGCTTCATTAGCATTTGTGATCATTACTAAAGTAAGGCAGATTTTAGTTTTGGATTAAAGTTAGAGTCATTTACAACGTTTGCTTCCAAAATCATCAACTTTTAAAGAACCACTAATTTTAGTAGAATCACTCCATCAAAACTCTTTAAAGGAAATTAACATGAAAATGGTTCTGAAGCTGCGCCGGTGGAGCTCCATATCTCCCAGTCCGTCTAATAACTTAATTCAGACGTGAACATTTAAAAGGACCACAGAGCAGCAAGCCTAAAGTGTCACATTTGCGGGGTTTAATCAAGAGCAGATGCTGCAATAGACTGTTTTTCAGGAGGCTTTAATGAAACACAATCAAGTGATCAGTCAAGCAAGAAAAAAAACATGTAAGTTCTCAACTCCTGTGCCTCATTCACTTTGAGAATCACAAGTCTGGAACAGCTGACAGATCTCAACAAATCCTGCTCCAATTACCGCAGTTAAACAAACTCCCTAGACTGAGGGAGACGTGCTTTTCAGCCAACTAGACTAGACACGGGAGAGGTGTGAATGTTTCTAGGTGAGAGGAGACTTAATTAGTAGTTCATGCGATCGTTCCTATGCTGTCCTGTCAAATGTAAAGTTACTGTGCGTCAGAGAGCCCCGACTGCCCTTGTTAGTCCTATCTTCGTCCTCTTCTCCTTATGGTTTCCATAGCAACGGACTCATCAGACTGCTCATAAACCCTCCTATTTCATACTCACCTGAAAGGTTGGGCAGTATATATTGGTTTGCATGCGTGTATTTAAAATAAAAACCAAGCAATCAATCATTAGACTATATAACTTATAAATAACTTGCGTGCTAAAGCTACATTAAGTGCAGGCTAATGGTCCCAGTGTAGTCAAACATCTGCATGCTAAGTAATGATTGGGAAGTAATGATTGGGATCCCTACCTAATGGCTGAAAAGGAGCAATTAGTTTAATGTATTGACATTGACTGATTTTCCTGCATGGAAAAACAACTAAATCGAGACAGAGATCCGTCGATTGTAGAACTGCTAAGATCCACGATTTGTAGACTTAAGTCACAGTGGCAGCTACAGTTAAGATTCATGGCTGCTACCCTTAAACAGATTGATCTGATACAGATCCTGTCTTCGAGTAAATGTAAATTGGAGTTACACTACAAGCTACATTAGGCTGACTGCAGAGTACACACCTTCCAGTCAGTTAACCTTAAAGCCATTAAAAGTGCATAAAACCTAGTTAGAAGGCCAGCACAGATGTTGCAATATTTAGCGGATACATTTCAAAGAATTCTAATAGATATAAAAAAAAATAATTAATATAACTTCATCTTCTTCAAACACAGGTATGGCAACTGCATGGCAGATATGACTATGCTCTTAACTCCTACATTTCATACAGAAAGACACATGTCATCATTTACTGTCAAGTGTTTCTCCTGTCCTTCTTACACACATGTGGCTGAGGCTAACTAATGATAATATATATGAATAATAGTAATATCAGAAGCTGTAAGTGTCATGCAGAACCATGGCAGCAGGCACCACCACGATCAGGAGAGAACTGCAATACGAGAAAGCGCGACGACTTCGGGGAAGAAAGTGAATTAGTATCATGCATTAATGAGACATGACTGATACAGATAAAAAGGATAGAAGCTCGAGTATCACAGGAACAGTAGCATCCCCCGGCAGACTAAGCCTATAGCAGCATAACTAAGGGCTAGTAAACCTTTACTATAAGCTTTATCAAATGAATCAATATGATTACCTGAAATCATTTACTAATACAGCTTTAGATGACAGAGATCTGATGTTTAAAAGTCCAAGTTTTATTCTCCAATTTTGTTGCACTATTGCAGACTTGGTGTTTATGTTTATCAGGTTTTTCTGTATAGCTCCTCTTTTGTAAATGTGTGATTTAATTAGTTTAAATGATCGAGGGGCAGACAGTGTTTTTAAAGGATAGTGATCAGGAGAATGCTCCAGAGGGAACAGTGTAAATGAAGGATCCAGCTTTTGGCACTCCAAGTGGTAACAGTAGGAATATAAACTTGACCAAACTGTCCTGAACAATGATTATTCCCTTGTATAACAAAACTATGACATCAATTTCCTGTTTTAAAATCCGTTAAAATGAACATATGTGGACCATGAACTGTTGTGTTGATAAAAGGTACATGAGCTTATCTGATCCGGACGTTTGGATACATCTATCTGTCTAGACTGTAATTGTGGACTGGCCTTCCCCTGTCTGTGGACAATATGTAAGACTAATGGGTGCCTGTGTTAACACCAATCATAATGCCGACTTTCTGCTGGCTGCAGTGTCTCATTTTGCCTGGATCTTAGTTGATCAGGTCCAGTTATACTGGGAATACCTTTGCTCGGTTAACAAAATGTCACATCTGATTTCACTGCGATCGTCAAGTGATTTGGAGACGTGTGCCAAGTTCCACTGGAATACATTGACACCAGCACAGTGTGTAAAAAAAATGGGTCACCACAAGCCAACAGACCAGCAGTTAATTTGTTCCCACATTGATCGCTTTCAATGCCTTTGTTCTTTCAGGACTTTGTGTCTTCCGATCAAGCTGCCGGCTGCACAGCTGTGATTATGTGACTTTTATACTGTGTTTTTTTATTTATTTAAATCTCCTGTTGCCAGGTCTCTGCCAGGTCAAATGCATTATAGCTTAATGAGCCTTTGTGATTGCATCTGACCAATGTTCTTCTGTTTGAATTTCTTTGATACAATGCGCAGCACACAGACTTGATTTAACTAAATTCAATAAACAGGGACAGTTGAGAAACAAAGACAACATTGTGAATATTTTATATAATTGGATGCTACAGCTTGTTTGTGAAGCTCCAGGTGAAAATGTATTCCTATTTGTTTCGGATGATCCATAAACCAAACTGCCCTGCGCTCTCTCTCTTGTTGTTTTCACTACTTAACTGAAATACAGAGAAAAGGAAGAATTCCCCTTTCTTGAGTAAATAGTTTGAGACATTCCAGCTGGGGTTCTTTTACAGGTGGGAACTTTACCTGCACAGGTGCACCATTGTGCTCCTACTGGCCTTTTCACCAGGATAGTCATCTCTGGCCCTACTTGGGTAACTTTCCCTTTGCTCTGACACAGGCCGCTCTGTTTCTCCTCACAGTCTCTATTTCACCTGTTAATTCATTCACTGGTTCATCCTGGTCCAGCAGCTCATCTCACGTTAGCCGGGAACAGGAGCAGCTTTTAAGTTAGTCCGAAGAGGGAGTGCGCATCACCTTCGTTTTCTCTGTGAGAGGTAATGAGTAGCCAGCTTCACACTGGAGGAATTCATCTGTGTGCAGGGATCACCTAAGTAATTGGCTGATGAATCAAACCCAAACCCATCAGGGTCCATCATGCTAACCTTTGTTTTTTTTTTTACTCTACCCCCTCTCATTCCCTGCTGCTCGCCTGGAGGTTACATCGATGCGTGACGCTGATCAATTGCTTTCCTTTGACTGATGACAAATGGTGCTGCAGTTTCTTTTATGAAAATCAATGAGTCCCGTTTAATTTAATCACCTCTTACTGCAAGCTGCCATTTGCCCTGTGGCAATTCCCCCTGATGAAAATGATATTTGGTAGCGATGGTATTGATATCCAATCTTTTGTTCACATTTTGGCACAGAGTGAACTGCCACACTGACAAACATGAGAGGGGGCTACACATGCTTGGATGTGTGTGTGAATCATGTCTAAAATGGGAGTGTGTGGGAGTTCTCTCCCCAGACCGTGGCAACTGACAGACAGTTTCATGCCTCTGTGAACTAAAATGTCTCTGAGCCCACTGGGGAGGAAGGACGAGTCACACTTCTATTCATTCATATTCACCACATACAAATCTCTCTTCTTTTCATTTATTTATTGTCTCATTATTTGCTTATTCTACTCTAACCCATGAGAAATCTGAGGGAGCTCCAGGCTCCTTTACGACAACCGACTGTAAAAGTGTCACATTCATCGTCAGCATACAGATTTCAGAAAGCCATCTTCTAAGGTTTGAAATAGAAGAAAATAGCGACCATCTGATTCTTAACTAGGGCTTGATAATAAACCTCTATTGTTTATTTTAGCACTGACTGAAATGTGTCCACAGCACCAATGAGAGTTGAAATGATTAAACGATTAATCAACTGAAAGAAAATAAATCACATATTTTGATAATCTATTACTTGTTAAAGTCACTCGTCAGAGCAAAAACGTCAAAAATCCACTGGTGCCGATCTCTGAAAACATGAATACTTGCTGGTTTTCTTGATTATTACTCGTGTTTATTCTGATTTAATTCAATATTTTACTTATTTTAGACTTTGTTCTGGTGTAGACATTTTGGGAAATATTTCAGAAGTCACTGACACCTATTCAAGATTATAGATTATTAATAAATATAGTATATTGGGTATAAAAAGAAGGAAAAACGGGTACACGACTGCTAAATGCTTCAACTCCAGTTTAATCCCTGTGCCCCTGTGTACAAAAGCCAGAGAATCTCTATTTCTTTCTTGAACACGCAAGCACACACACACACACACACACACACACACACACACACACACACACACACACACACACACACACACACACACACACACACACACACACACACACACACACACACACACACACACACACACACACACACACACACACACACACACACACACACACACACACACACACACACACACACACATAAACTCTCTCAGCCTTTCTAACAAATTTTACAGACTCATTATCATTGATTGTCCCCTCTGAAGTTTCCTTTCACATTCAGCTGCTCGTCTCTCAGACCATCAGTGCTCCTTTGCACAGTTGTCATTCTTAAGGATTTGATGACTGCTACGTTGCACAACACTTACGGTCTCAAGTCCACTGTTTCACCACACTGCCATGTGACACTAATCTACGGTCTACCAATGAGAGCAAGATATGCTGCAAACATCCATCTGACTCAATCTCCATAGGTTAGCACTGATCCTTGCGTGTTAGCCTGTAAGTAAGGATCAACTATTATTTCTCTTCGTCACTGGGGGACTGTGTAGTTGTGCAGCAGGTGAGTGAGGGTTTGAATTACAATTTGCATCTCTGGGCTGGAGGGTGAGACCAACACATGCATGTGCACACAAACTTACACACACAACAGTGAAACATCCATAGCACAGATATGATCAACCCTTCACATACACAAATGAAGCACTGGCTCGGTAAAAGCTGCGTGGTTCAAATGGACTTGCTATAAAGGTTGGGTGTCACAGTAAAATATAACACCACCAGCAGATGCACCTTTATGCTCACCAAAGCTCTTATTAGACTATGTTTGGTGATTATATTGCTTCTGAGGAATCTCCTTTGCTGCTGCGATACAAACCCGATATTAAAGCTTGTGCAGACTGCTGTGAAACATTTTGACATATAAGCAGAGGTCATATATTTTAACCCTCTGTCACTCATTTTCTTACAGCTGCAGACACTTCCCTTGACAGGATACAGTGTTACACAGTATACCAAGTGACCTCCTGTTACCTCATATTATCCATGTTTTCTCAGCCATTCATCCTGTCAGGATCAGACAAAGGCCTTGCCCACTCTTACATCGAATGATTTGAAAGGCTGTGATTGTTGCAGCTGGAGCACATGCTGTGATCCTCTCCTTCATCGATACACGCCAGACAGCATGATGATGGAAATAAACACTGCCACAGCAAGAGCCTTCGAGCACCTAAAAAAAGAACGGCTGTAGACAGGATATTAAAAAAAGTCTTCCTTGTTCCGATATTGCATTTAAAAAACGTGTTGATATTTATTTATTTTTCATATTTGTTCGCGGTCTACTCGTGATGATCTGGGTTGGTTTTCTGATTTGTCGCTGGAGGAAAGGCAATCCACATTTCCCAAAATACATGCCTGGTCTTTTGGTCACAGTTTCATGTTCACTGTGTAATCACTGCCTTGAACACTGTCATAACGCAGCCATTTGAATGTGCATTGGACAAGGACACATCTAAACCCTACAAGAGCTTGCTGTGTACTCGGAGGAGCTGTTTAGCACTTACTGCTGTGGGAGATGGAGCTTTAGCTGACTTTGTTGGTCAGACGGAGCGGTGGTGATAATGGCCTGCTGGCCTCTCCCAGATCCTGTTACACTGCTGGGGACACACAAGCTGCTCTGTATTTAGCAGCAGTCCTCTCTGCCGCGAGCGTAGACTGTAACAGAGCTGGGGGCCACTTCCTTTCACCTCACAATAAAAGTCTGAAGGAACAAATAGCTCCGGAGGAAATGCATTTCGTAGACTTGATTCTGCTGCCGACTTCGGTCCGTCCATTACATTTCTATTCCCTGTCAAGACAACAAGGAGAAAGGAAGCCCAAAAGAGAAACCGAATGCCTTTTTTGCTGCTGCTAAGATCTGAATTATCAGCCCACACTGTGGATCTGAGATCTGAGAAGGAAGTCTGCAGTATAGAACACTAAATCATTATGGTTTTCCATTTCCTAGATGTACTGTATGGTACAATCTTTAACTACACATGCTCTGAGCACAAGCAGGACATTTCTCAGATGGATATCCATTCGGTTGTCAACGAGACAGAGAGAAAGCATGTAATTTTGTCAGACACCTACTGCAAGCAGCATGGTGTGATGCAGATTACATTTTCCTCTTGCCAGTTCTGCTGAGGAAGAACAATTCAGACATAAAGCAGTGAGGTGGCCTTTGAATATGCCCCTCACAGTGGGAATGGAAGCAGAGTGAAGTAGAAGTTATCCAAACAAAGTTATTTAGAAGTTAGTTATATGGTAAAGTGTACACAAGAGAGTGCAGATGTGATTGGCTTTAGTTGTTTGGTTGGTGCTGAGGAGAGGGAACATGCTGTGCAGGAACAAGCTAATGTGCTGATTTAATAAAGAGACAAAATGAATGGAAGTTTGGAACAGTGAGGCCTGGTACAGGTACAGTAACCGGAGGCTTCAACCCCCCCCCCCCCCCCCCCCCCAAAAAAAATGAATGTATGAAGAGTGATTCTTAACAACAGTGATAACTGGGAAATAGCTATTACAGTATGAGAATGAAGTGGGGGTGTTATATTGCAATGATCCTGCATGTGACATAAAAAGGGGAGGTACATCTCAATCACTTGTTGTCCTATGTTGTCTGATCTCGTTAGCCCCCAAAAAATGATTTCTTTTTTTAAATTCACAGTTTGTGGGTTGGTAGGCACTCCGTATACCCAAATGTATGCGCACTGAAAAAAATGTCCCCCTTTATGGTGGGCAACAAATACCAATGGAAAGCCAACATCTATGAAATTGCAGGTGATTCTGAAAGGAATAATATCCAACACGTGTCTCCACGGATCGGTTGACATGTATTAGGTTTAGTGACTCCCTGCCGATTGATAATACCTTTGCCATATTTAAGACTGTAGCTCAGTAGGGATGCTTTTGGTCCATTCTTTGTCCAGCAACTTACTTTTGAAGAAGCAATACTGGATTTCTGGAGCTAACAATTTGATACTTCTAGATTATAGTGAATACTTAGACATAGTAAAAGAATAAAAAACAAATTCATGTTCAGCTGATGACGGGGCTATTGGTGCCGCTGCCAAAATGAAACCGATACTCACTTCCTCGCAACCAAAGTTTGAATATTGCAGGATAACCATGAATGTAAAAAGAACCATGCAGATTTAGAGGCAACAGAAAATGCTTTTGCTAGCGCCACTCCCTCTTATCTGCGTGTTGAATATGGCAAATCCGTCAGCGCTTTGTGAGTATATGAAGTGGATGATTATTGACGCTGTGCTTTGCTATCCAGACCTCAGGGTGTGTGATCTATTTCTGGAGCCACCCGTCAAACAAAGGTTGCCTCTTGTCCTTCCTGACAAGCGGCCAATCTAATCAACTTAAATAATGATGGGGTGGACACATGCTAATTAGCATCATCATCCTGAACATGGTAGAACAAAGGACACTGTCTTTATCGTGCTCCGTTGTTGTACTGCAAGTGTGTTCATGTATACAGCTGTAAGTGTTCACAAGGTGATAGTGAGCATTCCTCTCTATCAAATCAATTTGTGTGTGTGTGTGTGTGTGTGTGTGTGTGTGTGTGTGTGTGTGTGTGTGTGTGTGTGTGTGTCTTCTCGGTTACAAAGTATGAATCATAACGGAGAAGTTGGAGCCTGTGGGCAGGTTGCTATAAGTTCATAAGAGGGCAGACATGCCACCTACACACTGCGTCGGGCCGATGAACACAGCAGCGTGCTCTAAATCTTAATGGCCTTCAGACAGAAATTCCCATGGTTCTCTAAGACAATATGAAGTAACTTAAGCTGTAGTAGCTGAAAAGAGGCAAGCCAAAACAGCCTCTCCATCTGGAGTCCATTTTAAGTCAGTTTGTTGAGAATGACTTCATCTGAGTTGGACAATATTGGGCTGGGACTCTCAAGTGGCACATTAAAAGCAATTCTGAAGCTTTTTACCGACATGTCATCACAAATTCAACACCTCATCCCGCCTCGGTGAGTGTGTCTGTTTCCAGGAGAATGAATGAATGAACGAATGAATGAATGCTGCTAAGGGAGCTCTTGAGCGAGAGCGAGAGCGGAAAGAGGGGTATGAGCTTTAAAGAGGAGAGAGCGTATAAATATTAAACTGACAGGTCCAACATCAAGACAGTAAAAACACGAGTTCTTCGTACAGTATGACTTGTAATTAAGCTTGAACTTGAAATGTTGATTGAAAAAAGGATTTGCTCTTTTGAGCTGCTTTTCCCTCTCATGTAGATGCAGCCATGGTCAGAGAGCGCTGATTAGGCCTTAATGTATTGATCAGTTGTAATGATTGTTATTGGAAGGGAACATTTTTTAACCAGGATTGATTCAAATCTGTCTTAAATGTTTAAATTACATTAAGGAGGATGTTTTGTTTACATATATACTATATGGCACTCGGTCACGGGACTCTCTATTGCCATGTCTGCTATTGCCAATTTGTTCTGATTTCTACACTTGTCTAAATCAGTATTATGTGTATTGTACAACTGGTAACCTCCAGGACCGGAACATAAAACCAATACAAAAGTGCCAAAACTGCAAATGTCTCCATGTGTGTCAATCCCCATATATGTTAAAATTACCAACTTTACAGCAGAAGTAAACATGTTTACAGCCTTGTACAAAAAAAAGGTATCGGTAACTAATTTCCCCGCTCATAACAACTGTACGTGAGGTACATTTTTATATAATTCCCTTATATTAAGGCTTAAAGTTATGCATAATTAAGGGCCTGATTGCTTTGAGTGACAGGTGGGTGCCTTCATAGGTGGTTAGCATAGACTGTAGGCTTCATTCGGGCAACCTTAGCTCCATCCATGTGATTTCAGCCACACTGAGCTTCACAACAGCTTCTCAGAAACCCAGGGATGTCGTCTCAGAGACCGGGGCCATATTTGTCTACGATTCTGCATAATTGGCACCATCATTTTTCGACAAGCTTTTGGATTATCTTTCAGCCTCTGTGCATTTCTTTTGAGCTGACGTTAACAGCGCTGTGATCCTTGCAAATTCATTTAGCACTTAAAACGTGTGAAGGAGAAATGGTTGAGAAGAAAGCCATGAAAAGTGCTGTCCACTTACAGCAACTGCTGTCTGCCATTATCTTTGCTTTTCCCTGACATTCTCCTTTGACCTCTCTGTGTCCTTCCTTTCATCCTTTCTCTCGCCTTCTGCAGACCGTACATAAAAAGCTCCCTGTGCTTTTCCCTCTCCTGTCTCTGCTTTCCTTCCTCTCCTTCCCAGTCACTTCATCACCCCCCCTCCCTTTCCCCTTTCCTCCCTTTCCTCTCCTCATCCCATCAACTCTTTAGACACTTTGTCTCACTGGTGCTCCCATTACAAGGCCCAGGGTGCATCACCGCTCCATCACCCAGTAATGGATTTCCAATGCTTCGACCATCTTACCCGTCACGTGGTCACGTCTCCTCCCTGGGTAGCATCACTCTGTAAGCTGTTTAGAAATGCATGAATCCTCTCTGTGTTATTGTACTCATTCCATCATTACTCACTCCCCAGAAAAAGCATCAGTGCGCGACCCCCACTCTCTTCTCCTGCTGCACCGAGTCCAAATGATGAAGACTGTTGCGTCTGCTATATAACTGTATAATGTATAACGTACCGTATAATCACAAGAGGTGTGTAAATTCAACAGATATGTGAAAGTGAGTCCTAAATGGGGATATACAATAAGAAATTGGAAAAGAATGCAGGTCGTTGTTCCAATCATCTCTTAGTAAGTGGGGAATTAACTGTGAGAACTGACTTTGGCTTTACAACTGCACTACAATGTGCTAAATTCCTTGACAATTACAGCGTGCCGTATAAAAAAAGAAAAATGTGTTCAAATTCTTCTCTCACTGCTCACAATCGAAAGCCTTTCAATTAACTGTGAAATAGCAACTTGGATGCCCTGGAAACCATCTGTGTGGGTTTGAATTCAAATCATGTTTGTCATCCTTTCATTTGATCTCCACTTCCATGCTTTTTTATCTTCAGTGTCGGAAACCTACACTAAATATGAGCAGATGAATGGTGAACACCATCCATGCAAACACACACAAATCAGAAGTCACACTAATGCAAAATACGAACATCTGCAGGTCATGTGAGAGGTGATACATTAACATACATTAACTACACCCCCCCATACCAACAACTACACTCATTTATATACGTACGAGTCTCATGGTTAAAGGTCGATCATTAAAACCATCTGAACCCATTTGAATCTTATCCGACTGTGTCTGATTCGTGGCTGGGCTCACACCCACTCATGGCTTTTCATTTCTATGCAAAAATAATCACCCTAAAAAAAAAAACACCCCCTCTGTCCTCTTTTGAACGCTGCTCATTGTGCATTCAGCGCCTCAACCGACAAAAAAAGAACAATATTGAAACAATTGTTCTTGATTCAATATGCAATATTACAGCGACAAAACAACAGCCATAAGGTATCTAAATTAATATGTTTTCATATGTATATCCAAGTACGTGTGGTTGGGAAAGCAACTCAAATCAGTTCATTGTGGGCTTACCTTTGGCGTTTTGGTGCACTTTCCATTTCTGGCATCTTTTATGTACGCTATATCCAGGAGGTCCGTATCCTGTAAACATGAAGAAGCTCCATCAGTATCAATGTCAACCAACTGTTAATTCAAAGGACTAAAAGACAGTTTATGACACATACATTCTGTGCCCATGGGAGCTGTTTGGGATCTGAAGTGGAGGGAAACATTTTAGCGACCCTTTCCATTTCTGAGCCTGCCACCCGTGTTTGGGGACACACATTAGCCTCAATACCAGATGCCATGTATGAGTCGTTCGGTGTAGATAGATGCAACCCTAATGACATGTTTCCCTGCAGAGGTATCATTATAGGGTTGTGCACAGAATTAGGGCAAACGTCTAAAGTTCCTGTGTCGACTTGGCTAAATGAGCGCTTGCTCTAAGCACAACAACTCAAAATAGGTTTTGGATTTTGAGTTCATTAATAAAATCAGATATCAGAGTGACGTGGCATGCCAGAAACCAAATACAAAGGTCCAGATTGTGTTTCATTTGAGACATGCTCAGCAGCAACACACCACTGGAATCACTGCTGGCAAAGAAACAGACTGGTTGGATGCGAAACAGTCCACACATACACAATGTTCTTGCAGCTCTGCCAGAACACCTTGCCATGGCTTGGCTGGAGTCAGCTGTGTGAGTGGTGGTCAATTGGCGAAGGGGACATAACATTGGTGAAGACAGCCTCGAAATCAACATGATTATTAAAATTATGATTTAACCAAAACAGCAAGTAATGCTCTCTGTCCCGGAATTTTTAAAGAAATGGAAACCTAGGCTCCACTGTTAAATTGCACGTCACACTATCTTTATTTTCATTTAATTTTAATAATTTGTGCAAAATAAACAAGATCAAACAAAACAGAAATGACACATGTACATACACAAATGCACAGGTGGTAGAAAGAAACCCCTGAGGGCTTGTAAGAGATGCCGACCTAACGATGAAAACGCATAAACACAAACACTATTGAAGCAAGATACACATGGATTAACATTTTCTAAAGAATCTAAAAGAAGGGAGAAGAAAGTAATTTAAAAACGAAACACAATTTACAAATAGTCAGTACGTTTACACGTCACACTGTTGTGATGCAGATGCAAAGATGGGACACAAATAAGAGGACTGAAATATTAACACCATGAAGCAATGTAGATAGGGAAAACTTCTTACAATTTAATGCAATGTATTAAACCCGCCGTACTTCCTCTTGAACAGAGTTAAAAGGAAACAAACAACAACAAAAAACAAAGTCAAAATATGTGACTTGGAAGAACTTCTTTCTGTTTTCGATCTGCATTTAGTTCAGGAAAGGCAACCTGTTTCCATCTATAAGTGAGCACACGTCACAGATGTGAATCCATTAACTCGTCCATCTTTCCAACTGCTTCATACCTATTATTTAAAGAGCCAGTAGTTTGGTTAGCAGTAAATACACACAAAACGCAATCCTACAGAAGGCCCCTGCTCCCTCCCTTCAGTCACCACATCCCTTTATCAGTCTGGATTATCACTCCCTCCATCTCTCTGAGAGGGAGCCAAGACATGAAGTGGAAAATTAACTAAAGTGAACTGTGTGTCCATTTATGGATTATCTTGGGGCAAAAGGAGCGATGGGGGCTTGATTCAATCTCCAGCCACGTTGCCGGTATCTGACCACGTCAAGCCTATCAGGGTTGGGGAAAATTGCACCCAGTCAGTCTTCCTTATCTACCAATCCATACCTACCTTAGTGCTCATATCTTTTATGTTAATTTCTAAAAAATCACATTAGTGTATGTTAGTTTTGTGTTTGTCTACTACCTTTATTCTTATACTGGAGTTACAGCGATGACGCATGAACTTGGACCAAAGATCATTTTGTTATTTAAGTGTAAAGGCATACTTAACCCGAGGAATATGAACATATACGGTAATATTACTAAATGCAAACTCTGACTAACTACTCAGGTCATAAAGAAATGTGGCCACTTTGCTACAGCAGATACATAGCCACTGTCTGTCTTCGTTTACTGTAAGAGGCGGAAATTAAAGCACTCTATTCTATGGCTGCAATCCACAAGGACAAGTTATTCTTTTTCTGCAGCGTATAGCATCAATTAGGGCTGTCCCTGTTTGCACAGAGAGAGTCTCTGAGTCAAAGGTTAACGCCTACATCGGGACTGAAAATGCCTGCCTTTGAAGTCTCTTTAGAGAGACGGGGCTCTGCATGGGGGCCTGGTGGCACAGTGGGGCTTCAGGAAGCTACTTGCTGATGGGATCCTTTTCTGTGCCCTCTAGCCCTGCACAGTTAACACAGCTCTAAGCCAGTTTAGCGTCATTGGTTAAGTGATAACCTATAGAGCCAACTCATTAAAGGTAAAGCCAACTGCCTGTCTGGGTGACAAGCTGCTCACACAGTGTGCGACTAAGGTGATACATGTGTAGCTATTACCGTAACATCCAAAAGAATGTGTCGCCATTTTTGTGCTTGCTCATCGCACAGATGAACATTAAAGTTGATGCCAATGACGTTTTAATATTGATTTGAATTTATAATTGCTGACACTGCACAGTAAGTTAATTAAAGTTCTTTCTCTAAGTTTGGCACTCCAGCCTTTATTTCTCCTGTTCAATTTCCCTCATTTATTTCCCATGATATATGTTCTTTATCGCTTTATTTCAGTCGACTGTCTTTATTTATCACCATGCGTCTCGCTCTGCCTTTCTCCTTCTCTTTATTTCCCTGCCTCTCTTAAGGCACTTCTGTGTGCATCATAACAGTGAGCAGGGATCTAAAGCTTATTGAGATCCACGGCACGTCCCGGAAGCAAGCAGGGCCAGCAGGAGAGAAACTACAGAAATGAATGGACATGATTAACATACACTGGCCCTGGCCTCTGTTTACTGTGCCTGATTGTCTGTCTCTGCTGTTCATGCCACATATGCAGCATGCTGCCTTGCCACACATTAATTTAAGCAAGTAAGGAGGGTGATGTTTACTGTATATAAAACTTTGCAGAAAATCCATCATTAATCTGCAAGTTATTTTGTTGTCAAATATGCCTGCGCTTCAGGACATTTGTATAAAGTATATCAAAGTATAATGAACAATATTTACAATGTTCTTGTATTAGATTACTCTTTGTTTTTCCTTAATTTGAAGAACTGTGAGCTCACTGGTGTATGAAATGTGATAAACCAAACTTGGCTTGAGGCTAACCTAGGACTAATCTGTTACAAGGTGCCTTGAATAAAAATGAGTATCTATAATGGAGCTTGCAGAGTCGGACCAGGTTGGTTAGTTGATTAAAAAAAGAGTTCTGGTGCCCTTTGAACATACAATCTGTCAGCTTTAGAGGTACAAGTGAACAAGGGATATGCTATTGTGAGAAAAGGGGAGAGGGTAAAAGTCCAATACCGTAAAACTGAGATTCCCATGTCGTTTTGTTATTACAAAAAAGGGCTGTCCGTAAAATCAGTTTATGAGCTTCGGATATTTGGTACTTATCCAAAGTGAATATTCGGATATTCTTTGCCAGCCAGCCAGCCAGCCAGCTCTGTCCGATTTTAATCTTCATTGAATTGTCTGAAAATAATACCAGCTTGCTAGTTATACCACACACTGGTTACACACGGTTATAACGCAACTTTGACAGACATGTCTCCGTTCCTGGGACTGAGACCGGTCCTGGGCATGTGCACCTTTTTCTAACATTGTTGAAACACAACAGAAGATGTTGTTAGCAGCTACTCTCCGGCAGCTCTCTGATGCGTACCCAGCCCCAGTGTGAGGGGAGGAGAGAGAAGCTACTGTAAATGAACGCAAAACACATTAAAGATTCTGACACTGAGCTTAACTGCAAAGTAAACACTGTGCTGCAACATTTGTCTTTAGGTTTTATTAAAGATGAATATCTGAATACCAAAATTGAAAGCAGAATACCTACCCAATGCATGAATATCCCAATTGTAGAATATTATATATAGGTCAAGGTTCTATACAAATAATATGAAAGTATCAAAACGCTCCTTCTACAGAGAAATACAAATGTCCAGTATGCAGAAACAGTGCCTTTAAACCATAGACTGTATAAAATACGGACTAAGTCTCTGTGACGTCACCCATAGGTCTCTGAAGAACCGAAATAAAGCCCAAAGTGGGTGGCTCTGCCAGTACCTGATGCTACGTAACTTCCAACAAATCCAGAAATGGCCAAAGAGGAGCATGGGTGGACCTGAGGAGGGCCAAATGCTTACAGTCTATGCTAGCCATCTGTAAGGGTACCCACCTGTCACTGAAAGCAGCCAGCCCTTAATTATGCATGCAAATGTGTGCAGAGACCAAAACTGCTTTTTATACCAGGCTGTAAAAATGTTGAATTCAGCTATAAAGTTGGGTAATCAACTTGGGGGTCTATGGGGAATGCCCTGGGAGTCAGCCTCAAGTGGCCTATCCAGGAACTGACATTTTTGGCTTCTTTTTTCAGACTCGGAGGTTGCCGCTTGATTTAAACCAGACGTCAGGACTTCCATAAGGTTGTTTGGAACATCAAAGCATGTGGACATGTTCTAGTATAAACCCAAAATACAAGTTTAAACCTGAAAATGAGCAGAATATGGGGCCTAAATTCTATGGAATTTAGAGAAGGAGACAAGGACAAGTGGAAGTGGAGACTGAAAGCCACAGGTTCGCTCGCTCATTTACCAACAGCATGCCTGACAGCCTCTGGGTTTCTAAATGGATGTGCACTCCACAGGGCTCAGGGCCTCTGCTGAGCAACAGAGAGAGGAAGAAAAGAATGTGAAGGCAGGAAGGAGGCAGAGGTGAATTCGCACAGAGCAAATGAAGGGGGAGATGTTTGAGACAGGACGGTGGTCTGTTGTATCAGGGCCTCTCTGGGGGAAATATACAGGATAGTTTCCCTCGCTATACCATTATGTCATGTCTAATATACAGCAACACACATCAGTGTCTTGAATAAGGTTGCTGGCTAGTCAGATGTGGTTTGCTTACAGGACTGCTGACAGGCGGCTGGGTTGTGTCATGAGGTCACACAGACTACACTGGTATAACATGTCAGAGCGGCCCCTCAACCCTTCGTGCCACCTCATGGACCAAAATAAGCTCTCATAAATACAGTATGTATGCCAGGACTCTTTGGAAGCCTAGGGAGGGTCTAGGCTCTTTCGATGCATGCAGCATTCAAGACTTTGAATGCAACAGAAGTCAAAAGCCCCTTTTCACATGCACTGCAAACCTGAATTAGTTTACCCTGCCAGCTCTCTAGTACAAAGGCCGTCTAATCTCCGAGTGAGCCAATATGTGAATACAGCTGATCTTTCTCCGGTGTATTCACTGAGAGCAAATGGGTGTGTTGATGGCTTTTTTAGGCAAACCTCCAGGGGGAACAAGTGGGGTGATTTACAACAAGACGACATCAAAAATGTCTAACTGGCGAGACAACGCTGTAAGGACTGACGCTGAAATCATCAGACAAATTCAAGGAATCATAGTTGTGTTTCCAGTAAGTGAGAATACGCCTGACACAGAGAATCTCCTGTAGTGGGCGATGCCGGTATCTGACCACGTCAAGCCTAAGATGGTTGTGGAAAATTGCACCCAGTCAGTCTTCCTTATCTACCAATCCATACCTACCTTAGTGCTCATATCCTTTATTTTAATTTCTAAAAATCTTCTTAGTGTATGTTAGTTTTGTGTTTGTCTACTACCTTGACCAGTTGGAACAAGAGGGATGATTTACAACAAGACGACAACAAAAATGTCTAACTGGCAAGACAACGCTGTAAGGACTGACGCTGAAATCATCAGACAAATTCAAGGAACGGCAAGAATCTTAGTTGTGTTTCCAGTAAGTGAGAATACGTCTGACACAGAGAATCTCCTGTTGTGTGCAGCATGTGTGAAGAAGAAACTCTCTGGACCTGTTTCTCCCGACACAAGTTCATATGTGGCTGAAGACAAATGAGAAATTTGGGGTTTTATGTGATGCAGAGCTACATGAGACTATTGCATAACAAATAACACTGCTGCATTCACTATGCATAAGAGTTTTCAGGGTCAGAGGACTCTGGGCATGCATGTGTTCCCCTGGTCATAAACAGAGCTAATACTGTGGAACAAAACACACTAAAGCCAGACAGGTGCTGTGCCTGTCCCTGTAAGTAGCTCTCCAGTGACGCTCGACTGCCAGGAAACATGTGCAGTTACAAGGGGAACTGGCTCATGGAGAGCTGTGCTTGAACTCAGTTGAGAGTCACATCCACTCTGCTGCTCCTCTCCTGGGTTCCTATAGAGCAACTCTAACAGCCCCGCTGTGATTAAGTCACAAACCTCCTTAACTGAAGAGGCTGACTAAAGAGATATACCTGTATAGAGACAGCGGAAGACAGTCAGACAAAAGGAGGAGGGGGTATGGGGAAGGGAAATGACTTTGTGGATATCTTGCATAAACATTTCTGCACACATGTGTGTATAAAGACCTTGCCCTGAGGTTCTGAGGGCTGCCTCCTGTCCTGTCAGTAGTCTAAGATGGCTCACATTTTAAATCATTTCCATTTTGTATGGATTTAATGGTTTATTAGGCGGTATGAATGCGAGAGAGACAGCAACTGTGTGGGAGAAATTAGGTATGGCATGCAACAAAGGCCTTGAGCCAAATTGGAGAGTCTGATTTTTCAATGAGGCTGCCCGAAGGCCAATTTACACTGAGCAACTAATTCATGACTGTTTTTTATCCATTCACCGTCTTCCTGTTCCAGTTCTCTCCCTTACCTCTCTCCCTCTGCACCATCAACACATTTAAATTAAGTCTTCAAACTAATCAAAGCTGTCATGAGCAACCATTAACAGGTAATTTCTACTCCCAAAGGCTACTGATATACTGCACGGTAGATCGGTTAAATCTGAACTTGCATAATCCCAAGCTTGAACCTTCACCACTGCAAAATCAGGGTTTTCAAAAGGTTAAAAACCCTTGATATCAGCCAACAGACAAATGTGGTGGGCAGATGCAGAGATCTCAGCCATGCATTCCTAGCACCAGCCGCAATTTGGGAGCAACAGCGTTTCGTTTTTGTTTCTGCTTGTCTCAAGTTAGAGACATGCTCGGTCCAGTGAAAGGAATCATGCTGTTGAGGACCTTAAAACTGTGATGCATTCCAGTTTCATGTGCCAACAATTTTACTCTGACATTTAAAAGATGTAAATGCAGCTGGAGATTTATGACAAGAGTGCTCTTGAGCAGTCTACAGTTTTATACATGCACGTAAGTGTTGGACCTGCAGCTGACGATTATATATGAATAATGTGGAGAGCGTCTGTACAAGCTGACGTACAGGACAGGTGCCAGCTATCTTCATACACCGTGTACAGGCAGTCAGTAGATGTGGAGCAGTCAGGAAGATGCTGCTTGAGTGCAGGAGTGCAGGTAGGGGTGGGCAATATGGCAGAAATATCATATCACGATAACGATTTTATTACTTTTTTTCAGCAATTTTAATTATTATGCAAGTTACTGACCAGTGCAACCAAAGTATTTCCCTATGTAGAAACATAATAGTCTGACGCTCGTGTGCTTTGAGGACACGGTTTATTTGTTTGGTTGTTTGATTGTTTTGGTTTGTTTTGATTTTTTCAACCATGACTTCCCACTATGCTATGAATCAAACATGATGGGGGAGGAGAAATCCTTGTAAACGCCTGTAGTTCGCTAGGATTGGTGGATCGGCGTATCTTTAGGGCGGTGCATGAGGCAGACAAGCAATTAGTGTGATTTGCATGAGGAAAAAAAAGGAACCATATGCGTCTGTGCAGAGCATAGAACAGCAATAGATAGAATTTGCCCTACAGACGATACTAGGATCTCTCTGCTTTGGCAAATCGACAACACGGTCTAATCCTTCACGATCTAATATCATCATATCGCCCAACCCTTAATGGAGGGCTTCCGCCAGTATTGCCAGTCCAGCAACCCTTCAGTCATTATTTACCCACATAAGACACACACACACACACACACACACACACACACACACACACACACACACACACACACACACACACACACACACACACACACTGTGTATTGCAAGCCCAGGGATGCATATACTGAGGGTGAGTCGCAGCGGCCTGGCGTTCAATACAATCCATGGCAATTTGCTCTCTACCACATTTCCTGTTGAAAAAAACCTATAGGCATATAAAGCCACAAAAAAATGTCTTCCAAAGCGTTTCCTTGCACTCAGTGCTGCTCCCCACACCTGCTGCACTCTGGCAGTGATGTCTTTTATCACACACAGCGTAACCACACATACAACTATCTCTCTAACGAAAAGAAAAGTAAAGACAGAAGAAAGCAGAGGAACTCTAACCTCTAACTCCTAACAATAGCAACAACTTCATGCTCACTTGCTTAAGGTGACATATAAGGTTGACCAGCTTCTCATTTTAGTGATCTCTAAGATTTATGCAAATAACTGCGCAATGACATCAGCAATAAACAATGAGGGTATGATGCTTTGTGTGCCTGAACAGTCCCATTACTTTACATAACAATTGCATGTCTACCCTCCAAGACCAAGACTGAGCCTAGTTTCCTCAGACTTATGCAGGTTTTTAAAACGTAGGTACATACTCTACCAATCACTCTGGAAGGTAGTGATGATAATAAGTAAGCAAGATAGAGAGATTGTGGACGTATCCACCTTCAGAATGTAGAGATCTTAAGGGATATTTAAGGTATCTGTCATATCAGGATAACATTAACATTTCTACTCACCAGGAACGGCTAAATTTATGATAACAATTTATCTTAAAGCCTTACTGATTCTACCATACACACATTGTTAAGTTACTTGCACATAAACATGAATATATGGGCTTTTCAGGGGTTGGTTTAGGACAGCTAGAGGTAGTTGTGTAAAGTCATAGAAACATGATAAATATGTATGTAATCAGTTTGAGGCAGGTTCATGGTCAGACAGATGGGGAGAGGACACAGGGATTAGAGGTCAGATGGAATGAGGGAAGAGAGGAGAAAAGGCAGTAAAGACGGTATGAAGGAGGAATGGCTATGTATGGGGAAAAAGCACTGAGGCCAGGCGATGGAGGAGTGTGGCGGTGGCTGATAGTGGCTATCAGCAGCCGACACGCTCCACAAAACAACCAATGCTGAGATAAAGGCCGCAGGAAGCTTTGTTCTATACATCGGCGTGCACGTTCATGCTTGCACGCACATCAGGTAATAGCAACACAACCATAAACACACACATCCAAAATCCAACTCCTCTCTATCATCAATCTGCAGTGTCTGTGTTAACTCATTATGAATGCTCGTGGGACTGAGAGCGATGATGTGACCGTCTCTTCGGCTCACACTGGTCACCATCTTCCTCGGAGCGTGCTAGGCCAATCGAATGTTTGACACACACGTGCAAACACACACCCGCATGCACAGTGATGGAGTGTAGTGTAGTGAGGGATACTGGAGGGAGTGTACTCCTCGCTGATAGATAGCAGAACTGAGTGGGATGACAGAGAAAGCAAAGCTGCTTCCCTCATCTGTCCATCATCCTCTGATGCTCTCTCTCACTCTGTCTTTGTTATGCTTCTAGCTGGATTTTTGCTTCCCCTCCTCCTCCTTTGCTCACCTACTCTGTCCTCTCCAGTCCACCTCTGTCTCCGCTGTCTTGGACATGTGTCTCCCTCATCTCACCTATCCTCTCCGCAGACATCTGCCTCCCCCCTGCGCCTCCTCATCCTGCCTCCCTCCACGCTTCCCTCTTGCATCTTGACAGCAGCTCTCGTGGCGATGGATGACGGTTCACATCTTGTCTTGTCTGATCCCCAGCCGACACACTCATGCCGTGCATGCCAACGCACCACCCCCCATCCCTTCCACCGTCTCCTTCCGTCCTCACTCCTCCACACCATTTAAGTCTGTTCTTCTATCTGTGTGGCTTCCTTCAGGCACTCTGGAAGGCTCTTATCTGCTCCAGAGGAACATCTGAGATTCCCTTCAGAGTCCCAGTGAGAGTGACACATACTTGGACACGTGCAAAATCCCCAGAAAGGATAGATTAGGTTAATTAACAGCCAGACAAGACACAAACACAGACGCTACACATGCAAATTAACACACTTGGAACTACACATACTGTGCAACTTTTCAAAGTCACATATTGTTTTTGTCTAATTAAAAAAATGCTGTATCCTCTGGTTATCTGTGCAACATATCCCTCTATTCTTCTTTCCAGGTACAAATGAAATTCTTGGCATAGCTAAAAGGTACATTCAAACACACCACGTCTCTATATTCACGTCTATGGGCTGGAAGTGATCAGTGTTCCTGTGTGTGCTTGTCCCGGGCTTTCTACTGAAGTCCTTTGAGAGTCACTGCCAGTGGCAGATACAGCGCAGCTCTGGCTCTCATCTTTCACATCACCTCATTTAGACACCTCCTAAGTGCAATCCATGGGCTCTTTGAAGTCAGGACAAAGCGGACGGCTAAGAGAAATGCATTTTTCACTTTCTTTCTGCAGGCAAAGGTCTCTGTCTCTTTTCTTCTCCAAGATCCTTCCTCAGACACTTTCTGGTTATCCTTTCCTCATCCCTTCACACTTCATTCTCTAAGTAGAGCAGTTTGATCAGGACAAGTAAACACCAAATATAGTGGGAGGAGGATGAGGGAGAGCAGATAATGGGACATTGGCATAAGTGCAAAACGAATAACTGATAGAGAAAATATGATTTACTTAAACGGCAAAGCAAACAGTTAAAAAACTCCTTTTTACACATTAGAGACTTGTAATGCATAGATTTTGTATTATTACCATGAAGTCGACAGTTTGACCCAGTACCTGCAACAGGCAAATGACATAAAGGTCATAGCAGCATCCTTGACTAGGTACTGGATTTCACTTTTACTTTCTACATTTCTACCATGAAAAATCACCCATAAAGGCTTATAAACGTGTTCCAGTAGGAATATGATCTGAAATTTCCCTGACATTGTGACTACATGTAGTAGTAAGGGGCGGAAGTAGCTCAGTCCATAGGTGACTTGGCTGGGAACCGTAGGGTCGCTGGTTCAAGTCCCCGTGTGGACCATGTATGGAGCGTGGACTGGTGGCTGGAGAGGTGCCAGTTCATCTCCTGGGCACTTCCGAGGTGCTGTTGAGCAAGGCACCGAACCCCCAACTGCTCGGGGCGCTGGTCGCTGGCAGCCCCCTCGCTCTAACATCTCTCCGTTAATTGCATGTATAGGCCCTGTTTGTGCATGTGTGTATTTCGGGTCTGTGTGTGTAACACGTATAATAATAAGAGTGAAAAAATCCAATTTCCCCGTGTGGGATTAATAAAGTAATTCTTCTTCTTCTTCTTCTTCTTAGTGTATATAAAATGTAAAACTGTAAAAACTGCAGTAATATCTGCTGAACGAGTGTTGAAATGTGTGCAGTTTGCACATGTTGGGTACGATCTACCCTTACTAAGTGTGGTATTTTTGTTTATTTTCTGTCTGTGTCTACGTGTTAACCTTAAAAGAAATTAAACAAATGTTGAGCTCAGTGCATGGTTGGCATCAAGGAATGGAAGGGATCGGAGTGGGATGGACCTGACTATGCGTGGAGCTTGTTGACTCTATCGGAGTTCAGGAACGGCCTGATAGTGTAACGAGGCTTAGTGGTAATTAAGTCACCTAAACTCAAGACCACAACATTTTACAAGTACAACCTGTGCTGTAACATTTGTTTCCTCCACATAAACACAGGCTACCATCATCTGTCAGAGGAGATGAACCTTACATCCCTCTTTTTTTTTACTGTCAGTCAAACTGCTTTCACTGTGCGGCCGCGCTAATGCATTGCTAGAGAAACAAAACACATTAATCAGTTTTATACTACTGTATTACCTAATCCAAAGTGTTGGTCAGGCTCTACTTACGACCCATTGCTACTCAGATGCCAAGAGCATTTTTTTAGCCTCTTTCAAAATAAAACCACAGGCAATTATGTGTGTTTGTCAACAGGTCCTAAAAGCATTTGATTCAAATCGTGGAGCGGAGCCACATATGCAGAGACAATAGGAGCGTCAGCAGAGCACAATGAGGCTGTAGGAGAGAATCTGTGTAAAAGGTTTCACTGCCACCCTGGTTTCAGCTTGACTGCTAATGCACTAATGAAAACTAATTCTCCATGTCCCTCTCTTCCTTTCTTCTAATGGACGCGGTGTTGTTCCTCTCCCTTCTGTCACATAACTCTCTCGAGGAAGGCTCTCGTATTTTAAGTATGGCAGACTGCTGTACTCCTTGCCTTCCCCCAGAACACCTCCGAGCCCGTTTAAATTCGATACCTCCTTATCCTTCTACCAAAATTGAATTGACTTCAGTGGTGAAAGAAAGGCGACTGACCCACATTTGTGACACACTTAGTCGCTCGAGCGGAAATGGAACAGCAAGGGGAAGAGCGGAGTCGGAGGGAAATTTGGGGACGGACAAAAGAATGATTGCATTGCAGAAAACTTTCTAAAAATCACTCCAACACTCCCATTTCCCATTCAAAGAAAATTGAGTTGAAAGGTCATGTCTGCACTGTAAGACACACACAACACCGTGACAGTGGACAAAACAGTCCAGTGAAGCATTTACAGTCTGCCACAGAGGGTTGTGGTTCAATGTAAAGCCTAGTGTTGAGTGTGTCCTTTCGTGCACTTCATATAGTTTTAACAGGATTTCATTCACATTCTTCAAACGTTTATTCCGTTTGTGTGTGTGTCTATATATAAATGTTAATAATTTACACAATACAGGCCAAAATGAGTCCCTCGTGTGTTGTTAATAAGCTTTCCGACATGAACATTTGGAGATGAAGAGACAGCAGCTAGATAATTGCCGCGGAGTACAAAGGAATTCAGCTTAAAATGAAAAGCAGCAGGATGGCATTATAACCCAGAAAACCCCAGTTGGTGGGAATTACAGCCAATTTAAACATCACAAGCTCATCCAATGTAATTATTACGATTACTCTGTATCAAAGCGATCAATAAAACTGAGAGTGAACACATGCATATGCGACCCTTCCTAACATGTTGTAAATGACGAACAAGACTTGTCTCTGCTCTGTGATTATCTATAGTTACTACCCCATTAACCATTCTGCATCTGTCTCTTTGAAATAGAATTAAAAACCTCCTCTTGCGATCGCCCGTCTGACTAAACTGGTCATTCGTTTATGTGCAGGAAGCCCTGGAAATTGTTTGAAAGCAAAAATGCCTGTAATTGCCTCAATTAGCAAATGGGACTTGGGTGAAAACCATCTACTGCCCTGATTCACGTAGCAAAACCAATTAAACAGAATGTATTGAGGGCCTTTCACTTGATATGAAAAAAAAAACAGCTTAAAGTATTAAATGTCAGCTCTTTACATATTAACAGGGTTAATAAATGCACGCAGAGTGCCTACAGTATGTGCTGTGTTACGAGACTGAATAAGAATAGTACGGTTATTACATTTGCCATGAGAAGAAAAGGCGAGGCTCGAAGGGGCTCGTCATGTTGATCTGCACTTTAACCCGGAGACATTAAAACCACAAGTGATTTTTCTACTAGCAATAGATTTTTCTGAAAGTCTCTTTCAGCATTCCTCACCAGGAAGCTGATAAACTTGTTGACTACTCAGATAGTTCAACAATCTACACACTGATAAAATGTACTAGATTTTCTGTGTGTTTGGCAAGAAAGTCGCTTGACGGAGGCAAAGGGTCTTAAAATGCTGCTCGCCTGCAAGTTAGTCAAACATGGTACATTTCTCTTCAAGTGCAATTTGTGATACAAACATTGTATTAAATGCAAAGGTCCCATATTGTAAAAAGTGAGATTTCCATGTATTTTTTGTTGATAAAGTAGGTGGTGGTGCTGTATAAATACTATGAAAGTCTCACTCACAGAGAAATACACAATTCTGTATTCAGAAACTCTGACATTAAATGAGCTGCCAGGACTTCTGTACAGTGATGTCACAACTAAACTATAGATAGGTAGAAAGTGCAGATACAGTGTTGTTTGTTCTTTGTCGTCTCTCAGGTCTCTGCTGATCGTGGTGGTGCCTGCTGCCATGGTCCTGCATGACGCTTCCTGCTACTATTATATTCTATCACCTTAGCTGTGCTTGTTCCTACTATTCTGCTGTATTAACTGCCATAACATATAAGTCATATTCACATTACTATAGATATTATTATAGTTACTGGAAGTGTGTCTGTCTCTGTCTTTGTCTCTCTCTGTCCATCTGTCTGTCTTTTCTCTCTTTCTCTCTCCTTTTCTTCCTCTCTCCGGTGCAGACAGATGTGCGTCCTCCACAGAGCTGGGTCTGTCTGACGTTCCTGTCTGTTATAGTGAAGGTTTTCAACGCCACCGTACTCTATGGGGGAATTGTTGGGTCTATGTAAATCATAAATAAGTCATAGAGTGTGGTCTATACCTACTCTGTAAAGTGTCCTGAGATAACTTTTGTTATGATTTGGCACTATAAATAAAATTGAATTGAATTGAATTGTTACAGTCGTTCTCCTGCTTCAATGCTGGTGCAGAGATGTTGAGGGTTAATGCAGATGCGGCAGACTTGGAAACACTGACCAATCAGAGCAGACTGGGCTTTTTCTGGAGAGGGGCTTAAAAACAGAGCATTTCAGGCAGAGAGTGAATGCAGGTATACCCAGACAGACGGATAAATAATGTGATTTTTGAACAGTAAAGCATACTATAAGCAAGTATAAACCTGAAAATGAGAATGATTTGGGACCTTAAATGAATATACCATTAAAACCAAAGACAAAACTACTCACTTCAATATTATACTGTAGTTCTCCGATCAACATTCCCACTGTCAGCAGATGAAAAATAACCATTTTACTAAAGTTAACATGAAAGAGCAGTAACACTTTGAATTCTCTCTCTTCTACACGGACTTGTCATCAAAGCTGTCTTTACCTTTTGCAAATGTTACATCATTCCTCCGAAGAGAGACAGGAGTAATTGAAGACGTACAATTATGTCTTCAATTTCACTTCTCATCTCTCTGCTCTCAGTGTAGATGAAAGAGAGGAGACAGGGGACTTCATCACCAGGGTGAACTCCTCACCTACACTGAACAGTCAGAGACTAAAGGTAAACTGAACTGCTTTACAAAAGAGAGGTCTTTCTCCATCAAGCCTTTGAATCAAGTTGTGCATTGTAAGCGTGCATGCGAGCGTTTGCCTGTTCATATGAGTGCTTGTCTCTTCCTATCTTTAAACCTGCGATTGAGCACAATCTGTCCAGGGGGTTTCTTTGCTGTCCACTGACAAGCTTTCAGTAACGCAATTTGGTTACTATGGCGACACGGTGGTGTAGTGGTTAGCACTGTCGCCTCACAGCGAGAAGGTTTCAGGTTCGTATCCCGACTGGGGCCCTTCTGTGTGGAGTTTGAATGTTCTCCCCGTGTCTGCGTGGGTTTCCTCCGGGTTCTCCGGTTTCCTCCCACAGTCCAAAAACATGCAGGTGTTCGGTTCATTGATGACATTAAAATTGCCCGTAGGTGTGAATGGTTGTCTGTCTCTGTACGTCTCTATGTGCCATCACAGTGTACCCCGCCTCACGCCCGATGTCAGCTGGGATCGGCTCCAGCCCCCCGCAACCCCGACAGGGACAAGCGGTTGAAGATGAATGAATGAATTCAGTCACTCATTTTGAACATTTTCTTCAAGTCCCCCGATTTGACAACCAAGAGTCTGTGGCATTTTCTATTTGGGGAAGAAATGAGTCGGATGGAGGATTATAAATTAGAGTCAAATGTATTTATTTTTCAGCATTAACGCTGCAACATGAGGTTGTGCTCTGGCTAAGCTTCCCTGTCAAAGCCTGGGATGAAACAGGAAGGAAGTGTGTTCTCTTATTGAGAGCTTGTCTACGGCGGGACTTCAAAGTCTTTTGGCTGAATGCCTTTATTTGAAAGGGCTCCCTGAGGAAAGCAGCCACCTGGCTTGGTGCAGCGATAGGCAGTAAAATCACAGCAGCGGGGGGTGTTGGGGGGGAGGGAGTACTTTGCAGCATCAAAAAAACAAGCTGCATGGATTGGATTGTCATGGCAACTGGGCTGGGTTAGCATTTGAAGTGGAAGGAAAGGAACGGAAGAAGAAAGAAGAGAGGGAGAGAGTCGGTCTCTGTGTACCAGTTGCCTCATAAACCAGCGCTCACAGATTTTAAAGGTCAGTTTAACGGTAGCATCAGCGTTTAAACGTCTAACCCATAACTTCTCAACTGTAATCAATTTAGTGTAATTAAAAGTAATAGTTCAAATCGGTGAATAAAAGCTGCACTGTGTCTTACTCAGAGAAACAGTTATCAGAGATCCATAAGCTACTGTGACCGACTGTAACCTCTGGTTTCTGACTCTACAGCCCAGAGGTCAGTTCATCCCATCCTCACCACTGATGTACACATTTTATTGACCGTTACCATAACAATCAATGTCAATGTCAAGCCAGCATCTCATCAGCCGACACTCGAGCGAGTCACGCAAAATCATTCACAGTGGTGCAAATGAGGGATAGGAGAAAATAAATGACACAAAAACAGTGGTTTCATAGAGGAGTTAGAGGAGGGCTGCTCATTTGTTATAATAATAATAATCATAATCATGATTATTTTGGTCAACGCTGCGATCACAGTTTTTTAACATACATTTATTGAACTCTGTCTTTTCATCAGTGTATCTTCTTGAACTTTAAATATAATTGAATTGAAAAACAAATAAAAAAGAATGCAAAAAATGATATAAATCAATTAAATATATAACACAATAACAATATATAATAATTCACTCAGTTTTAAAACTATATTCTTATTTCAGTAGGTCTATATGTCATATATACAGTATGTGGTAATGTTTTAGGCAGCTGAATTATTTAAGGGGGTTCCCAAACAGGGTCCTATGTTCCCCGGGTGCATAAGTGTATGCCTTCGTTGATTTAATTCAGCATTTTGTTAGGGTTAGGGGTTACGGTTAAGGTTAGGGACAGGGTCCTAACCCTGTCCCTAATCCTGACCTTAACCGTAACTTTCTGGGAAAAGCAGGGAACATTTGACCCTGTATTTAACAAAAGGGTCCTATGTTTCACGGTCACATACAGAGCAGGGAACATAGGACCCTGGGAACAAAGGTAAGCTCCCTTATTTAAGCAGTTGATGTTAGGATGTTGTGGATGCGTTGGGTGGCTTTTACCCCCCGGTGATGCCTGTGAGTGAGTAGGATTACAAGCACAAGAATTATTTTTCAGTGTTTTTTGTTGTAAAATAATCTCACTCCAGTAGTTTTATCTGCTACTCTGGCAGCACATGGAAGTTGCACACGCTGACAGAAGGAAACATGCTGGTTTGTCGTTGTTAAGTAAGTGAATCCAGCATCTTCCTTGTATTCTGGCTGCAACTGATTTTCTCTCCACCTACTGAAAACTCCCAAACATATTCTCAACACTTCGCTAACATATATTCAACATTCAGTAAATCCACAAAGGCGGGCAAAAGAGCACCACTGTAAAGGAAAGCAGTGCACTCAATTTATAACACAAGCCAAAACCCAGAGCATCATTGTGAAACAGAATGTGGCACAGCAATTTTTTTATCTCAATTATCTCATATTCATAATCGTTGGAAGCAAAATTTGAGCAGCTCTAGGTCAGAGTCAGAGGCAAAGAGTAAAATAGAATAAGAAGAATACATTTTATGCAAATTTCCAGGTTCATACTTGTATTTTGGATTTCTACTAGAACATGTTTACATGCTTTAATGTTAAAACACACATAAATTGTTCTCACATTGTATGTCCAAATATACCTGCATTCATCCTCTGTCTGAAATGCACCGTTTTAGCGCCTGTTTCTTTAAGCAGCTCTCCCAATAAAAGCCCAGTCTACTCTGATTGGTCAGCTTTTCTTTTGCGTCTGTGCTTTCAGCATCTCTTCACTGTCACTGCATCCGGGAAATTACTGTAACGGCACTTTCTACCTACAGTATATATAGTATAGCTGTGACATCACAACTGTACAGAAGTCCTGGCGGCTCGTTTAAAGAAACACTTTCTTAACACGAGCTGTGTACATTTTTCTGTGGCTTGAGCGTTTCCATATATCATAGTGTTAATAAAGCACCTCAACCTCAATTATAATCAAATAAGACATGGAAATCTCACTTTCTACAATGATGGGGCCTTTAATGGTCATAGTGGTCAGTGTTACTCTGACATTCTGACTCTTGTGCATTACTTGCAGCCGTTACTGATTCAGATTGGTGGCACTGCCAAATCACTGCAGAGAAGAAGAAAAAAACAAGCATAAATAAGCTGACACTGAATGATTCAGCTTTGTTGTGATGCAGAATTCGACCAACACCTACGTTCTGTCGCAGCCATGCAAATATCTAACTGACAGCTACAACAGCAGCCCGGCCTCCGCTGCACATGTAAATCTATTCAAATCCTGGCTAGCCCAAAGTCCAGAAAAAGCTACTGCCCGGGGGCCTGCGAGCTCCAGAGCCTTATTTCTGACATTTCATGGTAAAGCTCCATGTTTGCCTCAGCTTATGTGAGCCTGCGATGAAATGACTCCCAGTTACAGAGGAGGATAACGCTTAATGTATGGGATGTATGAATAGTAGCGTTATATTCCTTGGTGCTGGTAGAGATAAGAGTGAAATTAGTTTTCAAGACCAGTTGTTAATATTAAAGTGCGGGCTGTCGTTTCATCAAGAAAATAAAATGACTGGTGTGAAATAGGGTGGTTACCCTGAGAGCACGGCGTCTTATCACCGCACCAAAACCAATAACTGAAGCGGGCGGGTAGCAACGACGAGGTAATCAGCATGTTATGACAGAGTGCACCAAGAGAGGAAAAGACTGAAGCACAGAGACAGAAATGAACAAAGACCTTTCTGCTGACTGAAGTCTACTGAGCAGAGATAACATCATTTTACCGACATCGCCGTTAACCATACATCTCAGTGCTCCACATCAAAATTTCATTAAGCTCTCTCTTTGGCACCGGAAAGGCCCCCTTAATTGTTTTTCACGCGTGAAATAAGAGATTTACTTTTTTTCACAATGTTCAAGTGATTAGAACGAGACAGCCAAAGGAAAAGGCACCGTGGTTATTTTAGCCGACCTCATCCAAGGTACGTCTGTGTTTCTTTATTCACTTTGCCTTTTCCCGCTCGGCTTTTTTTCTGCGTGCGACACCTGCGTCATACAAATCCTGAGCACTCAATGTCAAACTGCGTTCTGTGTGAACATTCTGTGTCAAATTAAATGAATCAACATAATAGAGATCGCTTTTGAATCAGCGGACCAGAAATAGGCCGGCAAAGATGTTATAAATACCTGGACCCATGAGACAATGAGAAGCTTAATCATCCTCTTCACCCTGCTGTCATCATTTAAAACAGCCAGTCACACAGAGCACCCTTGATTGGGCCAACGCGAGCTGTTTTCTGTAATTCATATAAAACACGAGCGCTTAGTCTAGGAGCCTAAGTATTTATTATGATATATTTTGTTATGAAGGCATTATATCAGCAATAACTAATATATGCTTCAGAGTTTTATTTGTTTATTTATTTTCGACAGATGATTGAAATGAAATGAGTATTCTAATGGATTTCTATAATAGTCTTATTTCCTGTGTTCCTCTGTACATCCCTACATGTTGTTATTATTATCATCATGTTACTGCTACACCATTTATAAGTCATGTGACTGGTTGAGCTTATCACTTGAATCCAGTGTGTCTGAGCTGCCCAGTCAGAGCTGCTGCTGCTGCTGCCATCGCCGAGTCACCTTCGTTGACCTGGCAAACTCAGCAGAGGCGCTGAGATTCACACTGAACAGCGTTGGCACCGGCGGAGCCTTTAATCCGCCAAAAAGGCTCTAACAGACAAAAAGCCTTCTTTCCGGATCTGTAGCTCCGAGTAGTTCAGGAGAGGAAATGAACAGAACCATGTCCCTCCTCCTCCTCTGTGTTACTTTGTGTGTGCGTGCCTGCTCGAGCACGTATTTGTCTGCCCGTAGACCAGCAAAGTGCAGTGGAAAAGGAGTCCTAATCGAAATTCAAAGAGAAAAACAAGACTAACTCAAGCGCAAACAAAGCCTTCTGAAGTCACCCGGGAACTGCTAATCCAAAAGAGGTTGGCAACGCTTTTCTCCTTCTAACACCTTTCTTTTTCTGCTTTTGACTCTCAGCTCTGATATAGAGTCCCCACATACACAGGCCCCTGTTCTCTACATTACAGTTCTGCCCCGCTAAGCAGATCAACCGTTTACATTCTCCTTATTTAGGTTGGGAGCTCTGCGGCTAATAAAAACCAAGATGGAAAAAGCTTTCCTTGTTTTACATTTGCTGTTCTCAAGTAACATGGCGGCTTAACTGTCATAATATTTAAGTGCAGCAGTGGCAACAGTGACAAACACCAACGAAGAACCAATAAATAACATCCATAAAGACTCAGTACAGCGACATCTAAGGCAGACAACAATAACGCTACCCTGACCTTTTGCTGTAAGCTTTAGCCATTCAGGGTTGATTGCAAAGCCTTACCCTCTCTGTGTGGCTGATATCTACCGTAGGTAACTGTATGGTCAGAGCACCTATAGCAATTTTACCTTGAGTGGAAAGATTTGTGTCAGCTTTCAATGGGACAAAATATGGCAAAAAACTGACAAAGAACCTAGATGTCAGTATTTTTGGGAGCAAAGTTGTGCGAGGGTGACTACCAGTATGATTTTGTACTGTAATTATCATTTTGCTGATTTACTGAAAGCTGGTTTGAAGACACACAATAGATTTTTTCATGTGGCATGACAAGTTGATTTTAGTACAGACATTGAATCTATCAACAGGACAATCAGCAGTGCTGCGTGTGTCCGTAACTTATCAAGTCCAATCTTTCAGCAAGTGTAGCAAAGTAAGTAAAATTGTTTACCATGGACTCTGATAGTGCTGATAGGTAACTATGGTTAACTTTACACTTCTGAAATGCATCCTGTATCACCTGTGCACGGCAGAAACAAAAGATCCAGAGGTCATCAGACGTCTTCAAAATCACTTTGTGACCTGAATACTGTCCGTCATTCGGATGAAACCTGAACAGCATTAAAGGCAGATCTGTCAAGTGAAAATGCATGAAAAATGTATGTAAATACAGTGCAGATCCTGACAGAATCAGATTTTAACTGCAGCAATAAAACTATGTTTCTATGAAGTCCAAAATGTAACTGAATTGACAGGTGTACCCTGGAAACTGATCATTTTTAGATGACCCACAACCAAACTCATGCAATGTGATATGGAATATGGTTTTCTGGATTCAGTACTGTGCTGCTTTTTGACGTGTTGGCTGTCATTAATAGACAAATAATTGATAAAGAGTGGATGCCGCTGGGGAGCAGCTAAATCAAGGCTTAATAGTCGTGTCTAATTGATATCCAACTATGTAAAGGTGTAATGACGATGAGTCAGAGAGCAAATGATTGAAGGGCTGGGCCAGGAATAAAGATGAGTTACAGGAGATGAACGAAACAAAATGAGAAGAAAATCACAAATTCTGATATTACTGATTATTATAAAACATGTTTGCAAGGTTTGTAAATGAAAAGTTTCCAAAACCATAATTATTGCTAAGTCACACGTGACAGGTGTGTTGAGTGGGCAATTTTTTTCACAATGGTATATCAGTTTTCAGCCTGTTCTCATTCTCAGGGCGTCAAATACCACTGTTTTGTCACGGCCCTCTGCTCTCAAGGGTGCGTAGAGTTATCAAACGCACTGGGCTTTCGACTGTAAAGTGAACTCTGTGGCAATATTTGACGCTCAGAGCAAATGCTCCAGAATTAGGAGCGACAAAGTCTGCGTAGGGAGGAGATCGGGGAGGTGGATGGGTCAAACAAACACAGACCTTTAACCCAGGGGAAAGTGTCCCATTCGTGTCCCATTCGTGTCCCGTGCGTCACTGTAGTTACGTTACAAACATACTTTAAAACAGCGATCGTAGTGGAGCGTCACAGTTTGAAGTGCAGAGGTAAGTGACACCAGGGAGTCCTGACACAGCATCCAGTGACGAGTTCGGATGAGAATGGTTTCTAATTTTGAAATAATTATTGGTCCAATCTCCAAAAAAGCCAATCAAAATGAAATGTCAGCCTAAATCATGTCACCAAAATGCTAATGTCGCATGAAAGTGACTTGTTAAGTTACGGGGACGTGACTAAGTCATTTTGTTCATCATGGTCAGGATTTTCTCTTCTCTCTGATTTTCTGTCTAACCCTCTGCCTCTGTTTCTCACGATTGGTTTAGATGGAAGAGGCCCTCTGTGTGCCAGGCTATAACTTGGCAGAGGTCACAATTCACTTTCAGTAGATTGGTTGCAGATTTACGCCTTGTCTCTCGCTACCATATAGTGCTGACGGAGGAGGTGGAGGAGCGGCAGCTTCGGCAAGCATAGAAAATTGCTGTGTTGGGGGAAACAGATGTGTGAACTCCGGTATGACAGAGCCCAGAGAGGAGGGTGTGTGTGTGTTTGTGCATCAGGTGTGAGGTTCAATATGAACCCAAAACAGCCTTACTCACATTCTGGTTCAGGTCATTTTGGAGCTCATTCAGATATTCTCCACACACACCGGCTGCCAAGTGTCTGAATCTGCTTTTGGCCCCCGGGTGAACTGTCTCTCACCTCTGAACATCATTCAGTGCCATATGCTGTGCGCTTGTCCAGTGAATGTCCTGAAATCGGCACACTACGGAAATATATATCTCTTGAGGGAAAGCATTTAACCTTTTGTTATAACACACACACACAAAGAAAAATGATATCACTTTCAAAGCGGCAACGTTTGCCAGAATTTGAGCGGGGGCCGAAAGAGAATGTGACATTTCCAAGGTGTGTGCTGTCGCCTGGCAACCATGGTAACTAAACCAAAAGGTTGTTAATTCAGTCAGTCCACCTCTCTGTGTTGAATAGCTCCTCGCCTTGGATGCAGGATCAACCAACAAATTATTTTTAACCTACGAAAGAAGCACCTGTTCCTGGTTGGAGCTCACTGGAATGTGGCTGTAGGTGCCTACACGTGTGAATGTGTGTGGGTGAATGAATGTTGAGTCGGTCGCTCGGTTCTGTTGATACAAGCAAGTCAGTTGAAGCATGACTTAAACATGTATGCAAATGTGGTCAAAAGAGCCGGGTATAAATACCTCAGGCTGATCGCTGGTTACCATGGCACTGTAACTGGTATATGTAAAGTAGTCGACAATAGTGGAGAGTGGCAACTTAGTGACTTATGTCAGTACAACACGGATCTTATCAAGTATCTCACAGCAAATTCTTTGCACGTAGGCGCCAAACAATCATTCTATCAAAGAGGAAGCGTTACGATTTTGTCGACCTGTCATCAACACAGTTTAACAAAAGCAATGTGCAATTGACCTTTCCAAAGTCACTGACGCAAAACTGTTACAACACTCAAAACATTTGTGTTATTGCACAACTCTGAACAAGGAAGCCAAGGAAGTATATTCAAGTTCCTTGTTCCTCTTAAGGGAGATGTACTTTCCTCAAATAAGAGAAAGCACTCCTCACCTGTGGATTATTATTTAATAGCCATGGATAATGTGTTGATTATTGAATTATAACTAGTTTCTGATGATTCACAGTGATACTCCATAGGATGCAGTGGCTTCCTTCTAACATTTATGACGCTGTAGTTAAAGTTTTTCTAATGTAGGAGGGGTTTATGTTGACAAGAGTGGTATTCATTTACATGGAGTTTACACACATGATGATGTTATTGTTACTGACTTTTGCAGTGCGTGTTCAAAATGGGCAGATTTCTTGGTTCCCCGTATTGTCGCTCGCAATGTTGTCGTTCAGAGCGTGTGCAGAGTTATCGAGAACCTCACACCTGATCAACTTCACACTCAACATAGCAATACACCTGCCAAGTGTGATCTCAAGTGGATCAATGTTTCTTGAGACATGCAAAGGACAGTCATTCATACACACATACATACATACATACATACGTACACAGATTCCTTCCTTTATAGTTAGATGAGGCTGCTACCGCATCACATCAGTGGCACCAAATCTGTCATGGCCAAATGTGTTAGCAATAGACCAAAGCGTTAGAAGACAAGACCTATTTTGTTATATAAGCCCTGCCCACAGCATTTAAGTAAACTTAGGTTTAGGACCAGCTATAGCAAAGCTGTACGGGAAATCAAAAATCTAAACACTTTTAAGTAGAATTTACTTTCCAAATAAAAATACAGATTTGTATTTCAAAATGGCGGAAAATCAATCTAGACGTAATTGTGCATTGTTCATATGAATAGATTAAGCTGAACCCACAGAAAAAAATATTCCTGTGAAAGTGTTTGTACATTGTGTGTGGATGTGCGTATGTGTATAAAAGAGAGAGTGGGTCTTTCAAGGTGAAGTAGAGAGCAATCAGAAACACAAAAGTCAGCCAAATGGACTCTGAAGCAAACACACACAAACATGGGAGAGTTATGAGTGCAGGAGTTTACATAGCAGAGCCCTGTTTAAAAAATATGGCAGTGTGTGGAAATGGAGACAGAGCTGAGACTAGAATCCACACCTGCTTTTATCCAGGGGGATAAAGGAAAGGGAGACGTCAACATATCGGACTATATTTACTATCTTCCACAAGAGGAGCATTGTTCATGCTCCTGTTTTGGCAAATGTTTACTAGTGGAGAGAGGGAAGCCAAAAATCACATTTCTGAATCCAGGGTGTCTTAGCTTGTCTCCTGGGCTGCTGCCATCGTTAAGTCACCTTGATTACCCTGACGGACTTAATCAAGAATCAAAACATCTCATTGCAGTCTTCCACAGAACACTGTGTGTTTTGAAGCGGAGGCTGTATTGTCAGCACGACTCACTGTGACTCCATCATCAAGTTATGAAACTCAAGGAATCCTTGAGTCTTGAGTCATCAACTAAAAGGCTAGCCAGGAAGAAAAGGCAAAGAACATCAAGCCTAAACAGAATGGACACTGAGTCTTCACTGCCGTCAAAACTGAATGTTTCCCTCTCTGGCCTTAAAACATGGCTGAAATCCACCTCTGGATCAGACTCTGACAGCAGAACTCATGACTAGATGGAAAAGACAAACCTAAGGATTAGCAGCAATGACATCCTATCACCCATCCCCTTTCTCTGTCTCAGTCACACACGTCAACATACTGTATACAAAGGCGCTGATCTGCAAGTCACAGTTAAGTCTCCAGACCTTTTATAAAGTCCAGAGGAAAGTTTCTTTTCTAATAAAGAGGTAATTTGATTGCTGGCCACCAAACAATGACAGACAGCTAACGTTGCTGTTTGTAGGCCCACATCAGCTCCATCCATGCTCCACCTCTTTGGCCATCGTTAACTGGGAGTTAGGCAGCGTCAGGCAATGGCGACAGCTGGAGCCAACCACATTGAGCTTCATTTTGGCTATTCAGAAACTGTTGAGTGACATCATGGAGACTACATCCATATTTTATACAGTATGTTGATGTTAAACATTGCTGATTGTTTATTATAACCCCAGCATAGTCTTTATTTTTTAATGCGATAGTCCAATACACAATTTCTGTCTGTCTACATCTCTCCATCCCACTCCTACTTAGACTGTAGCTTTATTCAGAGATTATCCGGTTTCAGAAAAATGAAGCGTTAATTGGCTGGATATTTCATACCTTGTTTCATCTTTAGGCTTTGGCGGGATATGGAGTCATGCTAAGTTAAAAGGTGATTGGTATTAAAGTCAAGGTCGAGGTACAAGTATTTGATTCAAATCAAAAGTAAGGAAATTCATGACTTGAATGTGACCAGAGTCCAAATCACATCACTCCACAAGGCCGACACGTTATTCACAGCCTTAAAATGTTATATTAAACAGCATGAGTCACTAAATGATATGAACTAAACATATTTTTATTTAATAAAAAGTATGATATGAGTCCTGGTTCAAGGCCTCCAGTATAAAGTAAAAAGTGAAACTACAGGTAAGAGTAAAAAAGTATCCATTAGTGATGATGTGTCTTTGAAAGTGAGCGCAGTAGGCACGCTGAGTACAGTTCTGCTGTGCTTCTGAAGAATCTGAGGAATGCTTTTACTCGGCAGGCCATCAGGCTGAGTCTCTAACAAACACACACATAACAACTGGACACCGCATCGTGGCCTGTTTAAATTGGTCTGCTGAACAGATGTGCAATGCCATCATGCATAACTGTGATCTAAAACACGACACGAGACATCTTTACAAACACACACAGACACACTTTTGTGTCGACTGTGGCACTGTGGAATATAGTGGATGCCTTTCTTTATGCCCTAATAGAGTTTTGTTGGTGCAGCGCTTGGTATCAATTTGAGTTATTATGTGTGCGGCAGGACTGCTCCTCACTCCTAAGAGACGGAACAGACACCCGTAAACGCACATACGCGAACGCCTCATCATTCAAAAATCCTCGCCTTATGACAGAGGCACAGGAAATAATGACAAATTGATGCCAAACAGCCTCTCTCAATTCTCTTAGTGAGGAATCACACTCGCTGGTGACCACACACACACACACACACACACACACACACACACACACACACACACACACACACACACACACACACACACACACACACACACACACACACACACACACACACACACACACACACACACACACACACACACACACACACACACACACACACACACACACACACACACACACACGCAAGCCAAGCCAAGCCAAAAGGGCTCCGTCTGTCTCTCTCCAGACACTCACAGACTCTTTCCTCATTGATTGTTTAGTAGACCTGTATAAAAACAACCCTGTCTTTTTCCACATATAGTGTATTCATTTACAGTAGATTGCCAACATAATAGGATCTTTTCTCTGTTACCAAATGGGAGTAGCGGTACACTCATAAATGACAAGTGTATGTGCGTGCTTGCGTGTGGAGGTTTGAGTGCAGAGGTAAAGTCTCGGTCAGCACTCCTTTCTGTACTCTGGTATGGCTGAAGGGAAATACCCTCATCTAGGCAAACATAAAATCAATGATAGCTATTAATTAGTCTACCTCTAACTGCCTTTGCTGATACAGTTATGCGCACAAATAGAACAGGAACACATTATGCCCGGTCAAGCTATTTGGAGGTGGATTGGATTTGAAAGAACAGGGACTCTGGATCAGCAGACTTGTACAGAAGCTGTAAGTACAAAAACAAACATCGCAAACGACAACTTGACTGAAGTGGAATAGCCTCCGTGAATTATGTACACACTTTCAAGGTTAAGCTGAGAGGAGGTCACATGCTTGACAAGGTTACGGAGTCTGATAGCGTCCATATCTAAAATTTCACAACTTTGTTCATGGTTATTATGAAAGTCTCTGCCATAACTGGGAGGGAGAGAAAAAACACAATGCACTAATGAATATTCTCACAGGTGTCAAGTTAAGTACTGCAGGTGCAGCAGTTCACATTTCCGTCTTTTTTTCCAGCACTGCTCTTTAAGTGGCTTAAGTCAGAATGGATAGTGAGAAACCATCCCTGGTGCGCTGCTGTGATTATGACTGAAAGATGGGTCAGTGTCCTGAAGGCTATTTCGACAGTGACAAGTGGACACGACCACTCAACGTGTCAAACTTATCAGAGTGATTCTCATCCTTTCTTTAATCATACTAAGCGTACTATTATTATTACAACGGAAACGCCTAATATGAATTCTAATGGTGTTGCCATGGTGATGACTATTAGATCACGCAATAACAGCAGTATATTAAAAAAGTCGGACAGTTTCAGCCAATTGTCTGTGAACAAAGGAAACCTTGGCTGTGGTAATATACCGGCTCTTCGAGCATAAAGCACTGTCACATTCCATAGCAACATGATTCAAATACTACAGAAATCCATTCTCTGACAGCTGATCTACAATGTGAGGTAAGATGATATTGTATACAGTTGGTAGACACAATCGATTTTGGTGCCTCCCTTCTGCTGACGCCTGCTCAGAATCATACCACACAAAAAGAGAAGGGTACAGACAACAACAAAGGAGTACGTGCGTTGGTGGACACCAAAGATTCTTACTGAAACTGAGACTGGGCTTGACTTTCTTTCCTACTCACTAAGAGCGTTCAAGGTGGACAATGGCCCTGTGGAAAAACACAAGCGTCCTCGTTCATTTCACTTAGTGAATGAGTGATTACAGCATCGGTACATCAGGGGCTCCAGGAACATATATGCAGGAAGAACAGCAAAAAACAGTTCATCCCAGCTTCACTTTTACCACAGTGCAATGCCAACTATCCAGCAGTGCACTGTGTTAGCCAGTCTGATATGTGTAAGCGCTCAGTCCAGGTGGAATGCCTTATTTGGGGTACCTGCTGTCCTGGTTCACAGACTGAGAACTCACCTGTTCAGTCTGCACCTTGGTCCATGAATCATTAAAACACACATAAAGAAAAAATTCTCCAAAAGGTGGCACTTAAGATCATTTTCTATGTACTGGCATGATTCTTGCAAGTTTTGGGTAGTATCTACATGGTTGAGTGCACTTATTGAAAGTCACTTTGGATAAAATCCTCAGCTAAATGAACGTAATCTAACGTAACCTCAAAGCATTATGCTCGTTTGATGTTGCAAAAAAGAGATTCAGGTGACTTTACAGGTGTAAGCTTGAAGGCTCTGCAGGGCCAAAACAGATACGGTGGTGTGCAATGTCTCACCTTATTCTGGTCAGTCCAGTACAAGAAGTAACCTTTGGGGTCGACTGTTAGAGTCACCGGGGTCACAGTGGTAGAATCCTGAAGGAAAACAAAGAAAAAAAAGACATCTGGAGTCAATGTGTGTGTCTGAGTCTGTTTTTACAAGAGTGCATGCTTTTGTGTGTATGGCAGAATATTATCAGGGCAAACCAATTCATTTAGTTCTCAGGATCAAAGCCTTGTGCTTGTAATACCACTTGCATACCAGAATGGGAAATAACATTAAAAGTGTTGTTTATGTTGTAAGCATGCACACAATCATTTCCTTCTAGGGTACTTTTCTCACAATGAACTGGCATCACCACAAGTGACCAAGGGGCCTGCTATGTGTGTGTGTGTGTGTGTGTGTGTGTGTGTGTGTGTGTGTGTGTGTGTGTGTGTGCATGTGTGTGTGTGTCTTCATTTGAGACGCCTGCAATCATAAACTGCAGGTTGTTTCACAGCTGATGTTTCCATTCCCCCTTCTTGTAATAGACAAATGCTTTCCCACAGTTCCCACATACAGACGTCTCTAAGCCTCACACACACACACACACACACACACACACACACACACAAGCACACACACACACAGAGTTTGACCCTGAGGCATACATGGCAACACCAGATATTATTGGATGCTTCTATAAAAAGAAAGAGCCTTTGGTTTTTTTGTGTGTGTCCACAGTGGCTGTGGTTCAGCACAACAGTAGCATATTGTCCTCCTCAATCAGCCGTGGCTGTGAGATCAGAGAGATGGAAACCGCATTTGCTGCACAGAGCAAGAAAATCTTCAAAGTGTCTTCATGAGGCTTCTAATGATGTCCCTATCTCAGCATTGGGAGACATAGCTAATGGTCTGCATCTGCTACGCGCTTGTCATACTTGGGTGCGACCCTGTTTGACTTGCAGTGTAGGATTACTGGGATACCATGAAAGGGTTGAGATGGGAGCTAGCAGACAGCGGAGGAGTCTGTGTTGAGATGCATGCAACTATCAATACTCTGAAATCGCTTTGAAATCATTCCATACACTTGCTGGGACATTTACAATTTGTGGTCCCGTGGTAGACCAATACTGAATTGAACACATGGCAAAATTGAAAGTGAAAGACGAAGAAGAAAAAAGGAAAGTGAGCGGAAAGTCAACAAGCAACTTGTTTGATGCTGGAAATGGTAAGCTGCCGCATTAGAGCCGTTTGCGATCGTGACTATTGGTATGGCAACCCATCATTCCTGTTAAATCTATTACTCAGGAGGAATCGTTTTGGTTCCTGTTCACATGATTGGACAATCTTTGCAGGCTTGATTGAATGACAAAAGACGCAGCTCATACCATTGAACGCATGCGGCATACTCGTACACAGTACTTACAGCCTGAGGGCAGGGAAAAAGCCCCGTGTTTGCAGTTCTTGCAAGCAGACCGTTATCTCTGATCTCCACCCCAGCTACAATCCAATTTCTTTAATTTAGCCTTTGCAGATTCATATCTTTTTTAATCCTCCATGAAGACGTAACTAACTCCTTGAAAACTTGTTAAAATGATTATGAGCTGGATCAGTCATTTTCCAGTAAGTTGTTTATAATTCCAACACACAAAGTCATGAATTTACTCAGTGGGGACAATGCTGATACCGATGGATTGTCTGTGGTGTCTGACAGACAGACAGAAGACGACTTCAGAGCACTGGGAATCTGCCTAATGATGTATGAGAAGTCATTTTCACCAGCGTCTTTCTTAATATCCTCACTCTCCATGGCCACCACTACAAAGACATTAAGCCATTATGCACTCTCAGTATATGTTTTCTCATGGGTCTGCACATTTACAAAAAACACATGTACTCACTTAACACTGTGGATTAGAGTTTGGAGTGATCTGCTGAGATTGCTACCTCCGGAGAAGTGCTTCTCGTTCTTTTTATTGTCATTTGACTATCTTGAGGATTTGTCACTAATGGGAAGACATTACGCGGCAGCAGCCTGCTTTTCTGCTGAATTAAGATGAGATTAGTGACTGACTCGCAAAAGTACAAACACCCTCAGGGAGCCGATGCCAGGCAGGAGACGTTATGTATCTTTTAGGTGAAGAGCTTTTGCCATTAGCTATCACCTGAGGGGGTGTTAGAGGGGAGATTTGAGCGAGCGCAGCACATTTCAGTTTGTATACTAATGACATAGTCTACTACTTTTAAGGGATTTACATCCCCCAGTGGAGGCGGATTATATCTTATTCAATACAATACAAACCTAAGATTATAAAAAATCTTTGTTTACGTGTACCTAGCATCATCTTCACATCTATCCTGTCGCTGTCAGTGATCTTTAAGACACAGGTCCCTTTCCTAAAGGCTCTTGATGTCTATCCTCCTCTTAACAGAAAGCAGTATTGCCCATTGGTGCTGAAGGCGCCATTTGAACTGACAGCAAATTATAATACAATCCAGGCAGTAGTTTTAAACCACAACCAGATATTTCATGAGTCACAGCAACAGTCAGCTGTCTGCAAGTGGTAAACACAAGGTGTGTAGGTGCGCATCTGTCTGGCTGAGGAGGTCTGGGACTTCGGGGATCTCACAAACATTCCAAGAGGTTTTCTTCTTGCTTTTCTATTCATCTGTATAAGGCCAGGCAGTGCTTGCTGAAGTCTGCTTCAGACACTCTGCACCTAAAAACACATGGCTGTTGTTCATACAGTACAGCACTGGTGGATTCAGGGATGGATGGTAAAATGAAGTAAGTCTGGAAGTCCAAACAGGAACGCAGGAGAGAAACTAAACTTCATACCACAGAAATTTAGTCTGATCTACAAAAATGGGAAGAGCTGACACACTTTTAGAAATGTTTTTCCCTCTAGTGTCTTAGACGTGGCGCAACTCAGCACGCTTAAACTGGTAACAGAGACACAAATTAGTCATGGCATGGCATATATGCATGGCCAAAGTGCCAATGGAAAAAAGACCATTAGATGGTAGAGAAAATGTGACAAAGTGCCATCTATAGGTTGCACTTTCAGTAGAGAAAATGTGCCCATAGGGTGCTAACATGACTCGTCAGATGGTTTGTTACACAGAACCATCTGACGAGCTGTCATTGGAAACAGGGCAGATACTTTCATAACATAACTGGCAGGTGATTGGATGGACCAGCTGTCTTTCATGGGCTGCCAGTCAGTTAGAAGATTGTAAACATATTTTCTATTGAAAAAAGCCTTCAGTGCTAAAATACCCTTAAATGAAGAAAAACATCACGCCCTTCTAGTATGGAAAATGTGTAGAAGTTCCCTCCCTTGAAATGCCCTTCAGCCCTCCCCTTAAATAGAGAAATCATGATTAAGTGCACCCTCAGGTGCCCTTTCAGTGGAGAAAACGCAACGAAATGCCCCTCAGCGTACCCTTAAATGGAGAAAACACGATGAAGTGACCCCAAGGGTGCCCTTGCAGTGGAGAAAAAACGATGAAATGCCCTTCAGGGTGTCTTTAAAAGGAGAAAACACGATACATTTCCACCTGGGGTGCCCTTCCAGTGGAGAAAACATAATGAAATGCCCTCCAGGTTGATGCAGTGCTTCCAAGGGTGTCCTTCAGTAGAGAAAACATGATGCAGAGCCATATAGGCTACATACTTTCTGTGTGTTGGTGCCTCACCGCATGCAGCTAGTGCCCTTTTTATTCTTTTTGACCCAGCCCATCAGGCAGAGTCCACCACTGCAGAACAGTATACAATCCTTATTCAGTAAATAAAACACGTTCTGCCTCCACAGAATGCTCAGTAGGGTTACAAAATCTGTAATTTTCACTGAAACTTTAAAAAAAAACCTTCTTCTCATGCACACGGTTTCCTATTGAGAGGTGTTAGAGTGGAGCCCAACAGCCACAGCTAAGGAAAAGAAGAAAATGATTTAATTCGATCCTCTTTCACTGAGAAAATATTATAGCTTCATCTCTCTAGGTCTGTCTAGGTATTCTTCTGTGATTCTTTCCATGAAATAATACGAAGAGGAAAGAGGAAGGAAGGAGTGCATGGGAAATGAAACAGAGAAAGTATCTGTGTATACGCCTGTGTTCAAGGGTGTGTTTTTACAGGAAAGGCCTGGTGGGCATTTGGTTCTGGAGATAGGCCCACATGTACAAACTACAGTACACAAACATGGCTGTTAGGGGAAACAGACTCACATCTCACACACCCCCCCTCTTACAACATACCGACCAGAGAGCTGAAGGGGTGAGCGCTCTTACAAGTTAAGGAAATACTCAGGTCCTCTTATCTAAGCGTAAAGATTGATGATTGACAGAGTGGTAGGTCTGCAAGTGTGCATAAATTCCTCTCTGCCATCTGTACTGACCACATTCACACTCCCATAACACTCATTCACTAATGCCATCTGCGCTGTGCTTGAATCACCTGAACTCGCTGGATATGATTATCCCACTGTGTACTTGTTAGGATCATCTCATGAATCTATATCACACATTACCAACACTCGAACGCCTGCGCTGATCTACATGTACCCTTTACAATCCACAAATGAGATTTGATTCTTCTTTTGTTCCCCACTTTTACACAAGACACTAACTGTACTGCGAAAAGCGGTCCCAGGTGCACATACTCTTGTATTTTCATCAAGGGAAAAGAGCAACCGGTTTCCCAGAATGGAAGCAATCTTGACTGCGCTCATATTCAAATGCTCACACAATAAAGATGCACAATAAATACCTCCAGCTGTTAAAATGAGATGGTTTGCTGAAAGGTGTGAAAGAAATACCACGGAGAGTCCCTTTCAGAATAAAGAGAGTTATTATGGTAACAGGGGGTGGAATTAACACACAATAAGGTCACTACTTATCTATTGGAATCCAATTGAAGTGCAACAGCTATAGGTTCATTCTGGTGTGTTATTGGAGGCATGCGTTGATTTGGAGAAGGTGCAGTGCGCCATCGCGGTCTGTTCGAAGGCTACAACTGTTGTGCTTTCGCCGGCTCCTCAACAGCAGCGTGCAATCAATTTTAATCAAGGTCATTTCACTACAGCGAGGCAGCCAGTAGTACGGACGGATGACAACAAATCGAACAACAACAGAAAAAAAAAAGGCATGACCGTTATTCAACTCTTGCCTGTTGGTTACGCTGCGATCCGCGCTTGGATACGCTCATCTTAGGTAATTGATAAAAGAAAAAATCCAGTTTCCAGTGAACGGGAGTGGGGGTGAGCTTTAATTCAAATATCTCACGTTATTTAATGAGCAGCGCGCACATTCTCACACACTGCCAGAACGTGCACCCCATGCGCGCGCGCACACACACACACACACACACACACATCGTAAATTGGGAAATGTAAACAAAGCGCATGTCAGTAGGCACTACATCTGCTGCATTTCTTTATACCGTTTACCAGAGAGCCGAACGCATGCAGTGCTCTCTCCTCGGACAGTTACATCTGCTGGCTACTGTTGCACGAGCACCCTATGGATTGTGTAATACATCCTATGTGCATGCAAATAAAGCGTGCAGAAAACACCCGCCAGTTGGAAAAAAAGAAAGAAAAGATCCACTGCCGGTCTCTCTCGCCATTACTTACATCATCCCATTTCATAAATTTGTTGCCCCTTCTTAGGATCTCGGGCACGGACACTGGCTTGAGCTGCAGCGCATGAACTCCAGGCTGTGCCCCTGCCATTGACTCATCTACTCTTCTCGACGCACGGCAGGGGTAGAAATTAGTCACTTCACTCTCTTCTACTCTTATTTCTCTTCCTCTCCTATTGTAATCTGCTTGAAAGCAGGCTGACGGAAGCCCAGTTCTGCTGCCAGCAGTGTGTCATGCCCGCATTGACGGCGGCGGTGGCGCGTCTCGGCTTTGGAGAGCAGTGGAGGCGGACGCAGGCGCAGCGGACCGGGGCCACTAACTGACTGACAGACTGACTGAGCGACATGCAGCTAAAGCATAGACGAGGAGCAAGGGGGAGAGGGAGAGAGAGAGAGACAGGAGGAGGGGGGTCTGATCATCTGAATGAGTTGCACGTCTGGTTTCAAATTGTAGGCTACAAGTCAATGCAGGGACAGGGTCGATGCTTGAAGTGGTCTAGCGCCTCCGTGCGACCGAGGCAAGATGACAGTAGTAAGTGACCCCTAGCTTGGAGTAGTTGAGAACTCCAAAGCAGGTGCATGCAACAGAAAGGTTTGGTTATCGGTGATTTGGGAAAGCATTATTTGTGCATTATGCAAGATTGGAAGGTATTGTTTTTGTCCTTGGGAGCTGAATAATAGGAATTTGCGTTTGAATGCCGTTTAAAAATCACCATGCTACCCAGACATGCAAATTGTGATATGCAGTGTCCATATGCATATGTCATCATAATGTATCCCTTTGGTGCAGAAGACCATCCGCCACAGGTTCCTTGTGTGGGGATTTGAAGGCTGATATTTCTTTAGACTCCAATTTTTTTAGGCAAAAGCCATTTGTACAAATAATAATCTGGGGTTTCAGTCAGCCAAATCACATCAATAACGTCAACTGACCTTGTCTCTCCCCACATGGAATCGAGCACCTATCATAGCACAGCAGGGAGTAATGATAGCTTCACCTCTGGCAAATTTTTGTATTCCAATACCCAGACTATTAGTATACCTGAAGAAGATTCAGTGTGTCCGAATACATAGTATGTTAAATACAGTATGGTATTTTTGCGGGATGCTTTTCTGACCCTCAGCAAATATAGGCTATGACTGGGGAAAATGGAGTTTGCCAATCCTGCATCTTCTTTTTTGTCCTATCAGCTGAGTGAGCAGAGACAGGAAAAAAACAGAGTCGATATAGGCTGAGCATTCGCTCCATGGACTGAGATAAATGAGTTAAACGGCATTAAAACACACACTGAAATGGCTACATTTCTCCTTGATCGGTAAGCTAACTTTCATTGAATTGAATTGTATGCATACTTCAAGCAACAGTGGTTTCTAAGGGCAGATGTAGTCCATACTTACAGGGGGAAAAGTATGATATTTGAATCTCAGGCATAGATTCAGAGCCCACGCATGGAGATGAGATTTTTTTGAAATGCTATATTTCCAGTAGGATGCAGCGGTAAGTGACAGCATAGTTTTCAGGTAAGCAGTGTGGGCATGGAGAAAAGAGTGAGCAGAGCACTGACAGCTCAAACACCACCATAATCAAAAAGGCGCATTCGATGTTGCGGCGAGAGGAGTGTGTGAGTGTAGCAGCGGACTTTGATTAAAATAGAATAAGAGGGAGTTTATATTTTACCAACAGAATTGAATTATTGAGTTTGATTTCTCAAGAAGGCTTTGAAATGATCTGGTTATCACGTAGAGAGTTGATAAAATTGACATAATGTATAATAAATGGTGAAAAAAGGCATGCGGGCATGTCAAAGGCTTCTTTTGGGTGTGGGGAAATATGACCCTTGGAGCATTCTGTCAGAAATCAATCACTCTCTGACCTCACCCCGTTCGATTTGAAAGATTTTCTTTCCTACATGTTAACCTATATGGGGGAGTGTTAGAATGTGCTTCGATTCACCAGAATGACCAAGCATTCAGAGTTGACCAATATTATCTCCTGAATGGTTGACGTTATCTCCCGGTGGCTGGTGGTTCAAACTATGTTCTAACACTCTCATATTTAAAATGTATGGAAAAAAGGGGCTCAAAAGTGATTCGCGGTGGAATGCCAACTTAACATCTCTTGGCTATGGTTAATGGAGTTGTACTTATATAGCGCCTTTCTAATCTTCTGACTACTCAAGGTGCTTTCACAGTGTTTGTCACATTCACACGTTCACACAGACACTCACACTGATGGCAGTGGACATCTACAGACCATCTAATGCAGGGGTGTCAAACTGATCCAGTAAAGGGCCGTGTGGCTGCAGGTTTTCATTCCAACCAAGCAAGAACACACCTGACTTGACTTACTCAATCACCTGAACTGTCATCACACAGTTGACTTGTTGGACCAGGTGTGTTTTTGATTGGTTGGAATGAAAACCTGCAGCCACAACGGCCCTTTACTGGATCAGTTTGACACCCATGATAATGTAACCATTCACACCACATTTACACACCCATGCGCAGCACGGGGAGCAATTTGGGGTTCAGTGTCTTGCCCAAGGACACTTTGACATGTGGACCGGGGGAGTTGGGGATCGAACCGCCAATCTCTAGAATGGAGGCCGATCCACTCTCACACTGAGCCACAGTCGCCACTATGGCCCTAGCATGATGTTAAAATACTTCTGCTATCAAGTAAGCTCTATTACATTCAGAACTGTATGGAGGGTAACAGGTGCAACTTTAATTTAAGAGTCCATACCCATCAGCTAGAATGGACACATTTCTGTTTTAGTGCCCACACAAGTCTGTGGGCCTTCTTCTGTCTTCATGTCTAAACTTCTTCAAAGTTCTGCGAGTCAGGCGTGCGTCACCTCCCTTAGGACTTTTCTTTTGGTTTTTCTTTCCTATTAAATAAAACATAGAGCCCCTCTGGGCTCAGCACCACCCACACTGTTTATTTTCTGCCCGATCCAAAAACGGACCACGGCCTATTCAAGTCCTCCCAGCAGCTTTATGTATCATGTATGTCTGTGGTCAGTCACCAACCCGGCCCTGAACGTCAAACATGTCAAACTAGTCAAACTAGTCAAGCCTATCAAAGTCTGACTGGCACTTTTCATGTCAGTTGCAATAGAAATTTGTTTGAGTTCGCCTCCTGTCGTTAATGATTGATTAATAGTGACAGTTTGGGGACCAGGCCCTGAATAGAGTCATCGTTGGGTGACAGCTCAGGAGAGTGAGGGAGGGATACGTGTGTGTGTGTGTGTGTGTGAGAGAGAGAGAGAAAGAGAGAAAGAGAGCGAAAGACAGGGAGAGAGAGAGAGAGAGAGAGAGACAAAGTGAAGGTACAAAGGCATTAACCTTCATATTAAAAGACAATATTTTCTGATGACAGGATTGGCACAATGTGGAAACTCAAGTGAGTCATTGTTATCCTCCGTGCCTCAGACTTTGGTACCCATCATCCGTCTTCCTATCAGCCCTGAGGTTCCAACAAGCTCTTAAATCAGCCACAGCATTCTCGCATGAGAGACAAAAGCCTACAGTAAGGAGAAATAATTGGATTGTCGGTATATGAAAATACTTAGACCACAAACGACCTATTTCCTTCTTTCGGGGAAACACTTTCAAAGCTTTTAAAATGAAGTTCTACAAATTGTCGACGGAGTGTTTCTTTCTTTCCTCTTTGTTGAAACAAATAAAATGTGGATGTTTCCATAGACAAATGCAATCAGTGATGCGTCAGGAAGATTAGAGGCAGAGATTTGAATGTAGAAGGCATTCGTTTAATACATGTAGGTCATGTAATGTTGCGGGGGCTTCTATCGGGAGACCCAAAACTACATAACATCATCATTTGTGTCTTCCACTGTTCTTGGATAAGTGGCAGCAGAAGTCTAGTTGGTGGAGAAGATCAATTTCATCTTTTGGACCCACTACATGTCCTCTGAAAGCTGTGGAGCGATTTAGTTGATTCCGTAAAGAGCAGCTACTTCTCAAACGGGCTTCCTCTAGTGCATGGCCAGATTTACCTTTTAGGGCGCACTCACACTGTCCATCCGTACCGTGCCCAAGCACTCTGCAGGGCTAAAGTCTAGTTCGTTTGACCAGTGGGAGTGCGCCCTTTGTAAGCCGAGGGGTAGCAATGAGTTGTGGGCACTTGTTGAGCCTCAGGTACATGTTTATCCAACTTATGGTCCCAGAAATCAACCAGTATTCCTAGGCTGGAATTCTACCCAACCCTCGGTTTGCTGTAGGTCCACTAGTTTGTGATAATTTGATCAAACAGGAATGAGTTTAAGGGCGCACTCCCACTGTCCATCCGTACCGTGCCCTGTGCTTTAGGGTACTTGTCCCCCCCCTCCATCTCCCCCCGCGGTCCAGGCCCGTTTGTACTCACACTAGCTGGGCCTCGGCGAATGCTTCTTACCTGCCTATACGTCATCACGCACATTGATTGACGTCATCGTGATGCGCTGCTTTGTTTACAAATCTTTCCATAGACCTCAGAGTTTTTGTGCATCTTGTCGACTGTTTTTGAATATTTTCATCGACCAAATCTGCAGTAAACACTCCACCTCTGCATCACACCAACGTGAACCTTTCGCCGCCATTGTTTTAAATGTCCGCGCATGGTCCATCCTTCTTATTTCTATGTCCAAACAGGCGCACATAAAATGACGTCAGAACCGCCGTAGGCCTCGTGCTCATACACGTGTGCACGCTTGTGCTCGTACATGTGCAAACGTGCTTTACAAAAGCCCACCTCTCCCAAACAGGCCGTGGCCGGCAAGCGTACCGTGCCTACGGTTGCATTCACAACTAGAACTAGACTTTAGCCGCAAAACGTACTTGGGCATGGTACGGATGGACAGTGTGAGTGCGCTCTAAGAATCACATCAATTTCAATGTACAAGTTTTTAAAACTAGAAATTAAAACAGGGGCCCTCTATTAGACACGACCTCAAGATTGGTGTTACTGTGCAACGTATAAATCAATACAAGATGTAACAGGGACTCTCTAACCTTCATATATCTGAGGGAAGAGGTTTTCCTTAGGGAATATAACAGACAGATGAGATGACCTGTCGAGTTGGTGCTGCATTGCCATAGCTTAGATGGATCTGTCCATCCAGGTGATCATGTCAAGATGAATTGTCTTCTGCAGGAAGAGCAACTGAACTTCTTTTTCACAACTCAGAGTAAATCATAGAGTGGATTTCTACATATTGCTCAAGAGAAAAGTGTGATCCTAATGGTCAAGGTTGATAATGTCGAATCTCTGTGGTAGACGGGATCGCTGATTGGCTGGCTACTTGCTGATGAAGGACATGCAACATTTTTGTATTCAAGAAAAGAACCAGAGCTCAGTAGCCTTCAAGATCCGTTTGAGGTTAAGGGCGCACACTGAATATCCAACAAGCTGCACTGACCTTGCTCTGGACCCGAAACCAGTAAAGGTTTCAGAACCTGCCACATGTACTGAATAAACACATATACACTGACCCTTAACAGTCCCTTACACTGGTATTGGGAGATAAGTGATTTGCTTGATACGTGGTGACAAGAGAGAATGAACAGCAGTGCAACGGCGTGTCAGTGTTTCAACTGTGCATGCTCATGATGAGGAACAGGTGTTCTCAAATGACTGCCTGCTGGAGCTTTCATTTTCAATATTAACTCAAGATCTCTCCTAAGCTGCATATTCAGCATGCCATTAACTCTGCTGAATTATAACCAAAACCCAATGCGTCAAACCTGCATGCCTTTCTGCCAAGTGTCAACTGGCTGTTCGGCTTTAGATGCCAAGACTGGCTTGATGTTTACAGGATGTATCAATGCCAATCCGTCTGGACTAAGTGTCTGCAATATATATTTTTTTAAAACTAACACTATTATTAACATTAGTAGCTCAAGAGCGGTTCATTTCTTCCTAGATTCAGAGTTCTCTTTAAAGCACAGCTCTATGTGAAGCAATGCAGTGTTGTGAGCCTCATGAGTCTGACAGGATGACAAAAAAAACATTTCTCAATCGACTACACAGTTAGAGCTGTTTGAGATTATTTTAACATTGGAGTCATTTGAGAGACTGACTGTTGAGAACTACAGTGCATGAATGGATGAATGGTATAAACAATGCCTCTGGGAATGGCAAATGTTCTATTTAATTTGATGCCTTTAGTTGGCCTCTCTATGAACCCGAACAGACTCACGCAGTACAAAGGCAGAACATTAGCAGCATCTTCTGGACTGCTCCTGCCAGTGCACTTTGTGGTCTACATTGGAATGAATGAATGAAACTTTTATTGCCCCAGGGGGATTTACTTTCCACAAAGAACATAAAAGAATATCAATAGAACATCTACAACTATACATTGCAGCACATAATATAACATAAAACATAAGCATCGTAAAAAAAAAACATAAAAAAGCATCATTTGGGAAATTGAAAAAGGAGAGTCAAGAAACGGACAAATTCAGACCATGTGATCAGAGCTTGTTAAGCAGCTGAGTGCTGCATGGAACTACAGGATGTGATGCTGTGATGATCAGTCCGCCTCCTGGGCATGCTATACCTTCACCCTGAATATAAAAGTGTATATGATTTGTCAAACGATTGAGTTTGGCAGAACTTAAAATTATGAAGGATTTTGTTCAGTCTAGCATATAATTCCTGCATATAGCTCTTTATACACTAAATTAAATGTGTTCTTATAATGTATGTATATATTTGAAGAAATATGATAAATCTCCACACTGGCCTGGGAACGCCTCTGGATCCCCCAGTTAGAGCTGGTTAATGTGGCCCGGGAAAGGGAAGTTTGGGGTCCCCTGCTAAAGCTGCTGCCCCCGCAACCCGACCACGGATAAGAGGTTGAAGATGAGATGAGATGAGATGATGAATGTTTATTACATTAATGTTTATACAGTAAACAGCCTTAAGTCACGGCTGTAAGAGTATCGAAATGCTCAATTCACAGCGAAATGCACACAGCCTGTATTCAAAAACTGTGACTGTATACCGACGTCAGGACTTGTGCAGTTGTGATGTCACAACTTTACTATACAGTATATACGGAGAAAGTTCTGATCCAGTGCTGTAGATCAGTGCTGAAGACCTGGAAATACGGACCAATCAGAGCAGACTGGGCTTTTTCAGGAGGGGGTCTTAAAGAGACAGGCGCTAAAACAGAGTGTTTCAGACAGAGGGTGAATATGAAGTGAAATATGAGAAAAATAGTAAAGCATGTGAACATGTTCTTGTAGAAACCCAAAAAACAAGTATTGTCCTGAAAATGAGCATAACATGGGACCTGAAAAATTTAATCATGGATAATCATGAAACTGAATGATTAAAATCCTATTTTGTTATTATTATTATTATTATAATTATTATTTTGTTTATTTGGAGAGGATTATATCATTACAATCCCCTATTATAATTCAAAAGAGACAAGTCAGTGGATTTATCAGACTGTAAATAAAAAAAATAAAAATGCAATATTTCCAAAAAAGATTGCTCACTGATACGCCAACTTGACCGCATTAGTCGAATACACCCCATAGTACTGCAAAGGAGTAACTAGTAGCTACCGGTATAAATGGTTTATGGCCCGACACTCAATAGCCTGAAGAACACAGCCCCTTTCCGCTGTCGCCCAACACTAATTGAAACCTTTACTGTCATAATTAATCTCTCCTTATTTATAATTATCACTAAAGACACAACACTGAAATACAACCAAAAGACATAGTATAGCCTTGAAAAAGCCTTTCCAATGTTCAAATTTATGGATGTATTTATTTCTATGTGACAGTTTATTGTTAATGTGTCAGACCGCTGATTTGTTGGATAGTAAACACTGCAGTAACATACTAAAAAGTATGTCGAAACATAGCATGAATTTTACCTGTCAGCCATCAGTCTATCATCCAGGATACTGCAAAATAAATCACACTTATAACTTGACTGTAATTAAAAGGTTTTATTGGTTAAAATGTAATTGTTTCCTGTGTGCTTCCTGGTGTGGTTTGAGAGGCTTGACACAGGCATGGCCCACTGCGAGTTACAGTTACTTGGACAGGATGTGTCTGTGGCCTCTGATGCCCATTGACACCCTTGAGCTGGGAGTGTGTGAATGTGTAAAAACTCAACATACCATGCAGGGACAGGAATTACATCTCTATGAAGCGGAGCGGTTTCAACCATTTCTCTTATCCACCTGTGCAAGGGAAAACACTCAGTAATTCATGGGCATCCCTGCTAATTATGTGACTATAGTCTATTTACTTCTGTATTATGAAACCATCAGCCTTGGGATTCTAAATGGGTTCAGTTCAAAGAGTTCCTCTACCACTCATACTTATAAAATAGTGAGTAAGTACTGGCAGGCCTAACTACTACTTAGTGAATACGAGCGCTTCAAAGAAGCCGGGGATGTGGTTTCTTGCCTATAAAAAGACCAAAGCCATACTGGGACATCCAAGGCTTCTAATGGGACAATGCATCGAGTTCACCAACAGAGAGTGCTGTGGCATAACTTTACGTTTCCCCTGGTGGCTCTCTTCTGCTTACGATTAAGAATAATCCTTCTCTCAAGGTTCAGGAACTTCATTGTCCATTCAATCCAAATTCCTGGTAACTAACATAACACGGAACATGTGCAGTGAAAAACGATATGTTAAAAACTTAACAGCTTGCAGAGGGGGCCCAGGGCCTGTGGTTCAGGTCAAATTATGAGTTTAAAGCAAAACGCTGAAGCTCTTTTGCTCCCTAGCCCGACTCTACTCACACAAAAAAATGTGTGGGTTTTTTTTTTTTGACATTATTCACACCTGGAGAGTTGCAGCGACCTTGTGGGCGAGACAGGGGAGGCTTTAATACGTCTCATTCCTTGCTCTGTTTCTGCCTGTAACCAAACACTTCTACTACTTCTATTGTCTTATCTGAGATTGAGGAGGGGAAAAAAACTGGCAGGTGTTCTTCCCCTCGGGCTACAGACTTCAGAAATGAGGAAAATAGAGGGTGGGAGTTGGAATGAAAGGGAACACGCATGCATGCATGTAAACACACACACACACACACACACACACACACACACACACACACACACACACACACACACACACACACACACACACACACACACACACACACACACACACACACACACACACACACACACACACACACACACACACACACACACACACACACACACACACACACACACACACACACACACACACAAGCATATACTTTGACACACATGTCTGAGTGTGTTGCAAGATCACACGGCCAGTGCTGTTACATGCAGTGTAAACATGTCTGAGGGTGTGTATTAAATACTCATTACAGAGGACTGGGTAAGCTCTGGGAGAGACTGGGAGAGAAAACAAACAAACCCCACAGGGTGGCTGAGAGGGGTGGTGAGGGGCCGAGGTAGGCCTCTCCCAGTGTAATTCAAGTTCAATAACTGACCCTTAACCTCTCTCTAACTCAGGTTACACAGTTCCAGTGAGACAGATTATAGGTGCAGTTACCTCACAGCTGTGGATACTATACACCTCTACAGAAGCTTTACACATACACACACACACACACACACACACACACACACACACACACACACACACACACACACACACACACACACACACACACACACACACACACACACACACACACACACACACACACACACACACACACACACACACACACACACACACACACACACACACACACACGCTTCCAATAACAAAAAAAGGTCAGTGGGTAATGTCAACTATCAACTAAGTATTCCTGAATATCAAGTGGCAACATGGATGACAGGTTCCCGATGCGTGCACCTTTTGGTATGATGTAAAGAAACTGGGACCACACAGAGCCCTTTCACAGCCAGGAAGTAGAAGACATCATTCACCTGCGGGGCTGCAGCTGGGCCAGTTTCACTCAGTCAGAAAGAACTCATTACCCGCATGTCAAAATGATCAGAGAAGGAAAACACAGCCACTTCAAACCACTGACAACTACTAGTAATTGGTCAGTTTACACCTATGTAGAAGTGGAGTAAAAGTGTATGGCACATCAGTGTTTTTCTCAGATGTCTGCAAAGATCCTATTTGCGTTTGTTTTTGTTTGTTTGTCCCTTACACTGTGATGTTTTGGTGGTAGGGTAGCCACACTGGGAGGGTGTCTGCATTGCAGCTGCTGTCATGTTGCTTTATATACTTAATTGTGCTCGCGAGCAAAGAAGACAAATACACCATCTCTAAAGTTGTCATGAAATATCAGAGTTTATTAAATTCCAGACTTTCAAACTGCTTTTTCTGTTTGAATTAATATTTACTTAAATATTTCCATGCGCCACATGAATCCACATTTTGCAACTTCCAGATGAGGCCATTGGAAGGGATGCAGATGCCACGGTTGTGGCCGCAACCTAAAAATGGTTCACATCCCATGCTGTGTTAGCATAACCACGGTCACATGTTTGAGGGAGAGACTAAGAGAGTGAGGGAGGAAGAGGAAGAGAAAGAGAGTTGTATCTACTGAAATCGACTTTATACAGTGCAGTTCTGAACAATAATACATGACAAACAAGATAAAAATGTCTGGATGAAATTGATTGCCTTTCCCTTTGACCACTTCCCACCCAGTTGGATATTGCTTTGGGTAAGAGACAGGCTCGCCCCAGACAGCTGTGCCTCTGGGCATCTTTTGCTCCTATTGTGTGGCGCAACAGTAGATGGGGCTGCAGGTCTGTAACACTACAACAGAATAATGCGGCTATTTAACCCAATCTTTCTTTCTTGTCTTTTTTTCGGTCTCTCTTTTTCCTTTCCTTTCCACCAGTCCCTGTGGACTCAATATTTATGGATTGGTAAAACCAACATGGAACGGGGAGTTGACCAACATATCAAGTGTCAAGGTCTTGTCAGAAAGGCCATAAATTTGCATCATTACAGCTCATCCTCTGGGGAGATGGCGGGGCTAATTCAAACCATCCACGCACAGCTGGGAGAGAGAAGTGCGCTCTCTTCTGGGGAGAAATAAAATGGAGAGAAACATGTTTTATGTGTCTTCAGCCATTTATTGTTTTCAGAGTCATAGCTTGCCTTCATGGCATTCCCCTGATCATCTTTAAGTTATACCATGTCCAATGGTCTTTTCAAAACTGACATCTTGAGACAAAGCAAAAGGCATCATTGTGTCTAAATGAAAACCAGGATTTATCAGACCCCTGCACCTCCCACTGTGACTTTACCATTAAGTGTGTTTGTTATGAGTAGATCTGCCAATCAGCAATGCACAAAGGGTCTATTGTCCATGGCCCGCTATGGCACAGTTCCAGAGAGGGCGTAAAACTCCTGTCTGCTCTGATAGCGATCTGTAGCTAAAGCCCTTCTTCCAATCCCTACACGCAGCAACTACCCAGTGCTTACTAAGCCTAGGCCGCGCTAAGATGCTGATCTAAGGTCAGTTTTGTGCCCTACCAATGGTTTTAAATGGAGGATTAGGTGGGGGTAAGCTGGCCATAGGTCTGTGCCTAAGGCCAGGTGTGGAGTTAGGGATCAGGCTTTGTGCTGTGGTAGAGCTTTTTCCCTTCAAGTGGGCCTAAATCCTTTCAAGAAAGAAAATGTTGATGTTTACATCCTAGCTGTGACCCCTTCTTGGCCTCTCTGCTCGAGCATTCCTGCCATAGTTGTGACATCTAGCTAAGCTTTAGGACACCAGGGGGATAGTGAAAACAACGCTTAATCACAGCCACAGGGCACCTCCATGATAACAAAGCAACCCCTTAACCCCACTGTGTTTGTGTGTGTTCCTTAATGCATGTATGCATATATGTGTGTGTGTGTGTGTGTGTGTGTTTCGTCGTTGCTGTGCTCGGATTTCTTGGTCCAAATGTGCCCTTACTCTTAACACAGGGATTCAGGGGCCACATTTATGCACACGCACATTTATTTTGAACCAGTCATCTACTTCATTTTCTCAAAGTCAGCATTAGGCTTGGGCAGGGATCCCTTTCGGATAATCGCACGTAATTCCACACAGATAAGGCATATTTACTGTACACCTGGAGGGGAATTCCCAAAACATGTTTATCCAATATGCACTGAACAGAGCTGTCAAAAACTGCAGGTCATGGAATGGTCCCCAACACCAACAGGGCATTCAGCTATGACAATTTTGACACAGTAAACAATGTTACACTGCTGAGCTTCCCTTCATAATTATGCTATTCTTTAAAAATATATCAAAATAGTCATATACACTGGAACTGGGTCAAATACAAGACTTATTTCAAGTGTAGTGCTGGTTTAAGAACAACAATATCTAATCCATTTGAATGAATTTCCTGGAATCAGAGTAGATATTCAGCCGACTGATTTTACCAGCAATCACTAAAGTTGTACCACTACCTAAAGATACCAGCCTATAAATGCTGGTATTGGCGAGAATGCTGTGCAACAAACTGATACCATGTAATAATGTAGGTCTGAAAAAAATACTTAGTAGTGTATTTATGTTCTTTTTCAGTTATGATAATAGTTCAGGTATCCGAATTGGTATCAGGAAGAAAAAATGGATTGGAAAGCAGAAGAATGGAAGATCTCTAGCATTCACACAAGGTCACTTCACTACTGTTTGTTTCTGAATATCACCCTAGTTGATGTTGACACATTCCTTGTCAGTGCCTTAGAGAAGAAACCGTTTGGATAACGTTTTAATTTGTGTTGTAAAACAGTGTAAAGCTGCAATGACTAATTGACAAACTGATTAGTTGTTTAGTCAATCAATAGAAAAATAATATGCAACTAGTTTGATCATGGATGAATTGTTAAAGTTATTTTCAAAGCAAAAAAGGTAGAAAAGGCTGTTTTCAGCCTCTCAAATATGGAGATGTAATGCTCTTCTCCGTTTCAGAAAAGTTTTGGTCGGACAAAACAAAGAATCTAAAGACATCACCTCGGACTTTGAGAAACTACGATGGACATTTATCACTATTGTCTGACCTCTTATAGAGCAATTCATTAGTCTACAAAATATTCTGCAGATTAATCGATAGTAATAATAGTAAGTTACAGCCCTAAAGCGGTGTAGTAAGTTATTTTTGCTGGTGGATGGCTGCGGGTGCTGTGGACCGCTGAGCACGAGGAGATAGATCAACACAGGTCAACCAAGTCCAGCTAAACAAACATGCGCTATCAAAGAAGACGTTTCCTGTCCAATCTGCAAGTTTTCTCTTCACAGTTAGTGTACATTCACCAGATGATCCCAAGGGACGAGACAACGGGTGTGTGCGAGTCAGCGATTGGTCACCTTAACGCATGTGTCGTGGTTAGCTCGAGATCACAGAAGACAGTAAAGAGCAGAGAGGGTCCAAAGAATGTAACTCAAACCTTTCAATCCCCGTTTGGTCATTCCATATGATAATGCTCCCATTTATAAACTATAACAATTTCTTATAGGACAAAAAGATTTTCTATGTCATATGTGAAAACTGTATCCATAAACAGGAGAATTGTAATTTCGGGCTAACTTAGACCCAGCAAAAGGACTGCATGCAGGCTATGTCACACAGCAATTAACCACCAGTCAGGGTTTGGCTCTAAAGCCTTGCAACGTTTCAAATTGCATCCCAGCCATAATTCCTCAATCCTCTTTGACTCAATTACCTGTCACCTCACAAGACAAAGGACACACTATGGAGGGCGATTTCTTATGCAGACATATGCGTACGTATATGCATGCGCTTATAGCACATACACACTCGCGCAGACACAAATGCAGATGCACCCACCGAGGGCCGACACAATAGTTCTTACGGTTGCTAGGCGCTGTTGTAATTTATGGCGGGATAGGGTTGCAGGCTTAGTGCCGCATCAGTGTCTTCCTTCCAGGTGAGGAGCCTTTGCTGACAGGGCTTTAGTTCTTCTCCTCTAACTAGTGGGGATATTCAGCATAAGACATGGCTGAGAGAAGAGACTTCAGTGCTTGCTAAATGTTTGGACCATAAACAGCAAAGATAGATTTTATAAGAATGTCCGAGGTGGTGTTTTTCTTTTCTATTGAGGCTGGCAGAAAACTTTCTCAACCTGTTGAGATTTTGAAATGGAATTTAATATACGTTTTGGGGAAAAAGCTGCCAAACAACTAGTATCGTGCTTGCCAACAATATCAAATATTTTCTATCAAAACTTTACTCTCGGTGAGCAGATATTTCTTTTACATTACCTTAAACAAATGTTTAGTCTAGACAGCTGATTTTGTACTTTAATGTATATTTTCTGTGCTTTCAGTTACGCCACAGGCCGTGCATTTGTCCGACATATGGAAGGTTGGTCTCACTGAAATTATTTTCGGGATTACACTGCTATTTCATGGTGTATCATCAAATATCTTTCTCTAACTTAAAAAGTTCCAACATATCCACGATGCATGTGTGTGTGTACTTGTGTGTTGTGTTGCTATGTTCCTGTGTCCCTGTACTTGTTTACAACAGTTACTTAAAGTACAAGAGCATGTGCCGATGTCAGTGTGTGTTCATGCTTTATTAATGTGTGCGTATGGTGCATGTGTGTATCACTGGGTGGACCTCCCCCGCCATACTGCAGAGATTTTTCATCACATGAAAGCCAACAGGGGGTGGTATGCATGCAGGGCGAGTCGCTTCCATCTGCCCTGTCCACTTAAATTAGTGGGGCCTCGCATCCAGCAGCATCTGGTTCCAATATGGAGCCAGGCGGAAGGGTGGGTGCCTCACTGTGCGGCGGAAAATACAGCCTACTGTACCTTTAAATAGCCCTCAGGAGGCTAGGGACGGATGCTGGCCCTATCGCCCTATCCCAAGATTCTTTGTATCTGGCCTAACACTTCTTCCCTTTGAAAGAGGACAAATGTACAATTAGGCAGGAATGCCTGCAATGCTGTTTTCCAAGCGTGTGTTCGCAGAGCTGGCTTCAGCAAATGGCGGATGGACTGGTGAGAGGTTACGCGCCGTCAACCTCCCTCACTGTTCAGCGGTGAGATGCACCGCCTGACCCTGGCCAGGCTGGGTTTCTCCGGTTCTACTGGTCCATGTTTGGGTTAGCCTCGTGTTGTTCTGGTTCTGCTGCAGTTCACTGAGCCAGGTCTCTGTCAGCACTCCTCTGTGGCACAAGTTTGTAGAGATCCCTCCTCCACCTCCTCCTCCTCCTCCTCTGCTTCTTTCCCTGGATGAGAGGCACTTCAGAGCTTACCCATAATTCAAAGGTTTCCATCTCAACCATAATTCACACTGCACTCTACCCTAACTAAAGGGGCTGTCTGTAACTACGGTGATTGCATGTTTGTCAAACGAATTGTCAGTGCAGCAGACTCAGGAGGAGGAAGAGAGTGGGGCCAGAAACATGATGATGACACACTTACACACAGGAGTGTGCACAATAGTATCATCCTATAGTCATATATAGAAAAACACTGGAGATCAAAATATGAGAACAAAGTATTAATACTTGACTTATTCTGATTCTGTTATTTTTTATTGTTCAGAATTTGAAAGAATACCCGCTGTGGCTGAACCACTGCTGTACTAGCATGCTTTTTTTTAAATAACCAAGGAACTTCAACAAAAACACAAAAACAGTGCACAAAATAAAAGAACAGTTACTTCTGTGTCAGAAGAGAAGTTTTCAACAATGTATTCTTCAGGAGATAGGATTCAAAAATGAACAGGAAGTGTAGAGGCCACAGCTTTGAATGACTCCAGCACATCTGCGCCCACAGGACATCACTAGTTTCTCACACTGCTCTGGTTTGATCTTGGTCCGTTCTTCCTCAGTCTCTTCCACAGTTCAGTAACTATAGTGGGTTTCTTAGACATCACTTTGTTGCCATTGATTTTCCAGAGATTCTCTATGGGGTTTAGATCTGGACTCTGGACTGGCCATTTCGTTGTTTCAATATTCTTAGCTTCAACAAACTGCTTCACCTGTTTTGCAGTGTGACAGGGGGCATTATATTGCATGACAGGCTGATTGGGAGACAATTGCAGTGAATTAATTGAATTTCACCAAAGGAGGTTCACATAAACATTTGAATTCCCTCTGCTGTGTAGCTGTACAAGAGCCAAACTCCTGCTGCAGAAACCCTAAACCATGACACTTCCTCCTCCAAATTTAACTGACTTCTTCACACACTTTGGGTTCAGTCTTTCCCCAGTCCTACGCTGAACAATATGTTTCCCATCACACACAAATACATTGAAAGTACTCATCACTGAAGTGCACTGCAGAGTTGCCTTTCAGTCCAAAAAGTCTTGAACGGTGAGATACTTTGTGCCGAGACAGATCCTTGCCCTGTTCAGTAATTCCATCTGCAGTGTTGAACTGATTCCCCATTGAGTCTCTGCATAATCCTCTCCTCCATCCTCCTTGTGCACTTGTTTTTTAACGTTTTTCACAAAATAAAGGTTTTTGTTGAAATGCCTTGGTTATTTAAAAAAACAAAAACATGCTAGGACAGCAGTGGTATAGCTACAGCTGATATTTTATCAATTCTGAACAATACAAATAAGTATTATATTACTGTGACACATATCAATAGAAAATGTGTGATAATACAGGGGTTGTGAATCAACAGATCAAGATATATTGTGATAATGTAAGCAAGGTGATATATTGCGATTTTTTAAAATTGCAAAGACAGGAAAACTCTCATAGTATTAAGAGCAAACCACCATATGATAGTCTATGTACATACCATAAAAGGCACTTTGACTGAAAATATATTAACAGCATAAATCTCTTTTTTCGGTTCAAAGTACATTTTGAAATGCTCAAGACTGCAAAGAAAGAAAAAAAATATATATTATATATATATATATATATATATATATTCTTCTATACAGATAGCCACAAATGGTTTAAGAGGGGATTTGTGTTTGCATTAGCCATGAGGGAGGAGAACATGGAGTGAGAAACAGTGCAATCAGATAAGACTGATGACAAGGCAGAGAGAATCGATGACAAACTTTTGACAGCTCTGGCCCATGTTTTCAGACCTAGCCTGCCCGCTGAAATATAGATCGCAGTGTGCCTCCAACACACACGCACACACACGCGCACACACACACACGCACACACACACACAAGCACACACGCACACACGCACACACAGATACTTGAGTAATGCGTGAGTGATTAGCAGGGTGAACTAGAGGAAAGTATTATGGTCAGAGAAGAAATGCTGCTAGTTTTTCAGTGTGCTACAAGATGTTAAAAAGCACTTGCATGTATTTCAGTCCTCACACTCACTGCTATTGTTACAAAATCCTTGCCCTTTGACCTCACAAGGACACACATGTGCAGAGCAACAATCAAAGGGCATATCCACGACAGCAGGGGGTTGAAATTGAATATTGAGAAATTGTCACTAATGCGTTTTACCTATGCAAATAGTCCACCAGCCAAAGACAACTGCCACAAGTGCTAACCTCCAGGTAATTTTATTAAGTTGTGACTTCCTTTTTTCCCTTCCTTATATCAGGAGTTCAGAGGTCAAGAGGATCTGTCAGCAGTGACAGAGAGGATTATGGGTGTAGGCATTCCATTGGCAGTCATTACTGCTCTCAGTCAGCACCCGGTACTCTCTCTCCCCCTTTTTTCTCATCCTCTGTCTTTCTGTCTCTTCTCTCTCTTGTCCTCTGACAGACTAAGAGGCAATTAGTGTCACATTAACGATATCCAGGGTATAATTCTTATTCATGCCAAAGCCGCTGCTTTAATAAACAGATGCTTTGTTTGACTTTTCTCTTGTTTTGAACGCTTAAAACTAAATTTCTTTCCAATATTCAGGATGCATCAGGGCGATTTTCTTCTTTACTTCATGACTTAAGCCTCAACTTTGTCCTCAGAACTCTTACTCTGCAGCAAGAGTCGCTGCTGCATCACAATCACCTATCTAAATACAATCCTAAAAGTGAAGGGAAAATGAGTGTGAGCGGCGATGTGAGGTTTGGACCCCTGCACCAGAACCCCAGCCCAGTAGGATTCCTCACATTCCAGCCCGTGCTGGAGCTGGAGCTGGTAATAGATCTGAGCAGGCCTGCTGGGCTCAGCTCATTGTGGCCTGTCCACCCGGCCTCACTTTTCTGCTTTGGAACAAGACAACATTTTTCCTTGTAGGACACCTTCCTGGGAACAGCCTCAGGTACTGACTCCCTCTATCATCTAAAAGGAAAAAAGCACACATAAATAAGTTTCTATCCTTCTTTTCTGCCATCCCTCCAGTTTCTCCTCATGTAGCTGTAACGGGATAGTGGGAGTCTACATCACTGCAGAGCGAGGAGCTGGGTCTTTTTTGACAGTAATGCAAGGGACACTTGTTTACCTAACCTTATGGGTCACAGTGCAGTTTAGCAGGGAATGAATGACTTCATTTCTAGGGTTTAAATTAAAGGGTTCCTCCTCTCTTGAACTTAAAACAGATTTGTGCACGCTTCGGAATGAACAAAGCACTCACTCAGCAAAGAGACCTTTTTACTCCAGCTGTAACTATAAAACAAAAAGAGAGTAAAAAAAATCACAGTGATGGCAAGAATGTACTACAGCACAACTCTTGAGGTTGCACACTTTAGCATACATTCCTTACTATCTTACATGTAGTTAATGCTACATACATATTGTAAAGAGCTGACATGGTGTCAGTTACTTCAACAGTTATTGGGCTACGCCATATTTGAGGGAAATTGCTACCTTATGTGCCTTTTTTAAAAAAACACTGGGTTTTGGGACCTTTTAAAAGGGGGTTAGTGTTTCATTTAAAGTTGGTGGTCATTTTGGCAATGTGATTTTACCACCAGGGAGCCTTGAAACCATTTAAACTCACACATGGCATTGAGGCCTGTTGTGGTGGTGATCAAGTGCTTTGGAGATGCCTGGACACCATAAGAACACAAATTAGAGCCCATCTCTCCCGTACTTCCCCCACACCAAAATGTTCAGGCTATAGGAGCACGCTCTCCCTCTCCCTCTCACTCCAGCCTTTCATGCTGCTTGCTCGTCAAAGGGGAATTGATTAAAGGCTCTTTTTAAATGACTTCCTTTTCAGAGCTATTATTTCCCAATAACCAAAGGAGAGCAGATTTAGATCTGTAGTCTAATCTGTTGTTTCCCTCTCCTTCTTATTGGTGTTTTTGTTAGAGCCCAGCGAAGGAGCTCACCCCATTTTTCCTGTCAGTCATCGGGTTGTAATACTGAGGCTCATGACTGTAACTTTAGACTGCTCAAGAACTTACGCACAGGCCTTTTTTTCGGAGAACAGAGTGAAACAAGTCACTCTCCAAACTCTCTGACAAATAACCCATGCCACAAAGAACCTGTAACTTGGCCGCCCAGGGAAAAATGCTTTGAAGCTTCAATTGAATGGAGGGCTTCTTCACTGCGGCCAGTACAGTGCTGGGTGCAGCAGCTAAACTTTGCGGAGGTAATAGGGATCTTTGGAACAGTAGAAATCATTGAACCCTTTATCCTGTAAATGGAAACACAGCAACAAACCTGAAAGTTAGTGTGGTGTCTTTCCTTTTCCAGCGGCTATTTTGTTGTCACCAATAGTATAAAAAGGCAAAGCAAACACGTTTGGAATTGCAATACTTCATGCTTCCCTCTTGCCAAACTGAGTCGAACGTCAAGCTTAGGCGTCCAAACACATAGCAGATGGGACCAAGAAATGAAAAGATAAGGCGGGATGAGGACTCCTTATTCTGTGTGAGCAGAAACACCTACAGTGTCCGTCTTACTCAGGGCCCTAATCGGAACACACCATCTCCCTTCAACTTCAAACATTCCTGTAAACACCTGCTTGTATCTCACCTCTGCATCTGTGTGGGTAAATGCCGCCCGTTCTTGTTTGCCTATGTACAGACAAGACCTCCGCTAGCTACCTCTGGACAGTTATTTCTTATGTAGCCATGCATCACATCTCCTCTCAAGATAAAGAGCTTGAGGAGATGAAAAGCAGACTCTCTGACTCTCTGAGGGGGGAAACCCGTTGTAAAGAAGAGACCTTCAGGTGAGAAATGTGCGGTTTTGAACAAACAAAAGTTGGATTCATCCAGGTGGTCCCAGACGCTCTATCCAAACAGAGTTCTCAGATTGAGCGGCATCAAGATTGCGTTAAAAACAATGCCGTGGTATGCTCATATCTCTCACTTTAATGATTAATCTGATCGAGCCAACTTTTCATCTGTCGACACCAATGTTCAAGGAACTCTTTTGACTTGTCATCTGGACAAGTAATAACAAGAAGTGTTGTGTCTTACAGCCGTTTCAAATCACCTTCACAAGCTGAGACGCCTGTCTCTCAGACAGTTGTGGTATACAGTATGAAGTGACATATATAGTTGATCTACTCTACCAAATATCACAGCAAGAAATGCATCAATGCTGCATGTAGAGCTGATGCGTATCAAGCTCTTTTCTCATATGAACTCTGGACAATGTCTGATGAATCAGGTCCAGACATTGTCCAAAGTTCTCCTTTAACACATGTAGCGCACAACAGGAGACACATTCTCCTGTTAGAGGGTAGAACATGCAAGAGGCAGGACATGATGCGGATAACACCCATAGCCAGTTAGTGAATTGGTCATAAACAGCTGAGTCTGTTGCCATTCTTTGAATTTTTCGGACGATTTCAGCATCGGCTTACTGTCAAAAGTTTCTAATTCTCACTGTTTCTCCAGTCGGACATTGCTGCTGCCATCTTCTTCACACTCAGATATCTGTTTACTTCTGGTGACATCAGTCATCATGATAGAAACACCATGAGCACTTTGTACAAGGATGCTGGCAGGATAAAGTCAGTTAAATGTGCGATCCAACTGATTCCCATATGTGTTCTCACACACAGCTCCTTCAGTTAATGTCTATATAATTTCAGGTTTGGAGTGCGTGTGTGAAAGGGGCTTCAGGAGGATCAATTGAAAGGTGAGGTTCACACTTTAACAGGGATTCCTCTGTGCACTTTTTTTGACATAATTGTTAGTTTAAGGTGCGGTAGGTCAAGACTGCCAGACTGCAAAACTATCTCTAATGCTCTGCATTTTTGACGCACACTCATTCATTATGGCTTGGATTGGTGGGTTAGCAGTCACTTTTCACTCATTCCTGTTCAGGCTCGGGGACGGCTCTCTCTTACCTTGTATGCATATTTCACACAACTCTGCCTGACATGCTCCGCTTGATGCATGAGTCACAAACTGACCAAAAGTAAATGTAAACCTTTTGCCCCCTGTGCCACTGAGACCTGAGATGTGACTTTTCTCCCTGAAATGCTGCTTTCAGCATTGATTTCAAGCGTCAAAACACCAGCGATTTTCTAAGCGGGGACCACAGATGACTTTCCTAATGGTGAAACAAAGCTGTCTTTTGTGCCTTGGTTCTGGGAGGCCGCTCACTCTTGTCATGTACATGTGAAATTAATTAGGAGGAAATACTAAAACACTTGGGTGGAAATTGCTTTTCACCAGATGTTCTACATATGAGGATCAATTTAGTATTCGTAGCATAGCAAAATAACTATATAACATCTTTGCTTGCCTCTTTGATGAAAGCCAATCTGTCACTCAAGGCACATAAAAAGAAGTCTGGGTTATATGCTACTGTTTGTTCCACTTTATGGAGTCTTAGGTAATGTGATTACTTAACCAGGTTAGGAAAATAGAATATTTCATTCTGGGCTAAAACTCGACACATTGACAAGAGGCCCAGTGTTCCTCAGTGATCCATGCATAAACCGAACAAGTGGTCTTTTCCTTGTCCATTGCCCCAAACGCAGAGAGGCCAGATAATCACAGATACATCACTGTCGGATATGAGATAGCCATCATAACAGAGGTGTTTAGGTAAGGTTGCAGCAGACATCTCATATGCCATGCGTATGTTTTTAGTGTGTTTTGGAAAAGAACCAGCCTACACACGTGTTTGTGGCGCTGAGGCAAAACTCCACGATATGGATATAAAAAGCCCAGCGTGCAATGACAAGGCAAGGGCCAAGATGAATCGGGAGATCAGAAGCGCTCATTTCTTGCCTTCTGTTTACATTGCCCGCTCTGCTGCACAATGTCAAAGACGTGTGAGGAACAAGGAAACGACTTTGATATAGCTCACTACACTGCCAGCCGGACATATTTAACCATCAAGGAAGGAGAAAGAAGAAAAAAAAGTTCTCAATATGGTTGTCCAAGCCTAGTCATCTGCTCTTATTGTAACTGACAAAACACACGCTAAGCCTTGATCCTTGAATTTTTAATAGTTTTCCCCTCATTTCCTTGTCTCACATTATGAGAGAGTTTTCAGGATACAATACACTGACCACTGAAAGAGAGCTGGCCCTGGCTGTCTGAAGCAAAGTGACTACACGGTAAAATACAGCAGCTCTTCTCATAGCTTCTGTTGCTATGTGTATATTCAAGAGAATCCAAGCCATCTGGAGTCTGTTTAATGTATTACAAATGACACATAATGGTAATCTGGCATGTGATGAGAGAATGTGAATTACAGACAGGGGGCATGAAACGGGTATTAACCTTCATTTGATTTCCTTTAAGGAAGACGTTTAATTTTAGGCCACATTTTATCTACCTGATTATTCATTACAGTAAGCTCGCCCATAACCGTATGAAACAGGATAAACAGAGGAAACCGCCAATTAAATCACATTCCAGGGAAGATTGGGGGGCTTACTGTATACAGAACAGTTGGTTTAGTGACATAAATATTTACACAAACTGCCACGAATTAAGACAAATGTTACCAGGAAATAGGCTACACTGTGAGGGGCCAAAGCAAGGGTTTTCTAAATTTATTGGCCTCTGTTAAGTCCCCAATTTTTCGAAAACTGTTTCCTAGTTTTTTCTTAAAAACGGATGAAACAAGACCACTGTCGCAGATCTGTACGAATCCACACAGTAAATCATCCCGCTAAGCTTCTTCTCTTCACATTATGTGCTTTTTCTTCAAAATGTTGAAAGCTTAATGTGATGTGAACATCCATTTTCCATTGACATTTACAGAAAATACTAACGGATGTGGATCATGGATCATGTATCTCAAGCAGACAGAGAGAGGGAGAGAGAGCGATGGGCGGAGATATGAGTAGTTGCATCAGACTGGCCCTAGTAGAAGTTAAAGATACATACTGCATGCCCAGGGAGTGGATGTCAGTTAAATGTTTATACAGCTGCTCTGAAGATTATTATTATCATGAAACCACACAGCTATAATGTCATTCTGTGGATGCCAGAGTACAATCAGGTCCTCCCTATAGCCTACTAGCCTCCTCTCTCTCTCTGTCAGACAGCCCTGCTGTTCTGCTCCCTCCAGGCTGTACGGCTGGGCTCAGACTCAGCACGACACCATGATAATGAAATGTGACAATGAAATGGGTTTGTTCCGGACCAACTTTGACCATGTGAAAGCCAGTGTTTGCATTTTGTTCCAGCTGCATATATTTGAATAAAGATGTTGTAGTTTTTCACCATAACAATACAATGGTACTAAAAGCTGTGTGGGTGTTCAAATCAAGGGAAATGGTGATCTATCAAGCTTTAAAAGAAAACACATTATTAGAGATGATACAACATACGGGCAAAAACATAAGCAGCAGAAGAGCAAGCCTTTTTTGTCCATAAAGGGATAGTTCTGATTATTTGTAGTGGGGTTGTATAAGGTACTTATCCATAGTCAATGCATAGTGCCATCTACCCACGGCAGATGGTGGTCGGCACACCCCCAGTTTGGAGAAGCAGACAGAAGTCCCAACTTAGCAATGTACTGCTGTGGACACAGCAAAATGTATTCTAGCCACCTAAAAGAAGTCCCACCTAATTAAATCAATATCTGTTTAAGTGTACAATATATTTAGAATATATTCACAGATCAGTCAATTCTGGTGTGAACAAAAAAACGAATCCACCACAGCGGTGGACCAGCAGCAGAGTGAAATAACAGCTTCACCACTGCAAAGGGATGTTTGATGGCAAGGTAAAGCATTGGAAATATTCTCATACACTAAACTTACTGATGGTTTAGCTGCTGCCCCGTCCACAGCAGTGTTGGGGCTCCTGTCTGTTTCTGCAAACTGCGATTGTGACTCCAAGATGTCATATATAGTTATAAACTCAACTCATAGTATCACCTTATATAAGTTTATATGGCAATCCTGTTAACAAACGGGTGCTTGTTTGTACATCCAGCTGTTTTGGCACAACGCTAGCATTGATTTGGAGTTTATCAGAGGTTTTTGCTGAAAACAGCTGCCTGTTGATAAGGGCGGTGAACAGTGAATCAAAATAGTAAAAATGTATTGTTGACTAGAGCAGCCTTAACAATCGCACATAAGGTGGTCTGGGATCAGCAAACCTTCTGTTAACCCTAACCCTTTCCTCCTGCTGCTGCTGAAAAAAAACCCTTAAGGAAACACTGTCCTGGCCTTGCCCTGATTGATATGAGAAGCTCAGCTTTGTCTAACCTCATTATCTCACATACGATAAAACCTGCACATTCATGCAATGTCCTACGTCATGCGATGCTCTAATCTCGCGTGTAGTCCAAATGGTTTTTTGTGAAAGTGAAGAACATGTGAAGCTAGAGCGTGTGTTATTACTCGTGGCTTGACACTGCAGATGAAATATTTGTTGTCATCTTATCCAGCAAGTGATTGAAAATGCTGTCAGTTTGTGTTTGCCTGTGAAGGTCACAACACTTCTGTCAGGATGTTTCTATTTGTCTTTTTGGTTTCCTGAACCTTTAAAGGACCTGCAATTGCATGGAAACAAGCTTCATTTCACAGCTAAGTTTAACTCAGCTGAATACACATATTAACGTGTTTAAAACCCAGAAGCAGTAGCATTGGGAGTACTAAAAGCAATTCACTATTCCAGCAAATATTGCATTAGCTCTACATAAACAACTATTAATCGAAACCGTCTTTGTGTCAGCTCCCGATTCCCTTCTCGTGTATAGATACTTGCTAAGTGTTTTCCTTCCTTGGCCCATAAACAGCTGCTTGTGCTTAAGCGGTAAAATGTAAATCTTGACGCTGGCTGTTTATGTAGCCCAAGCTTCTAATCATGCAGACGTATAATTGAGTGACGCATGGTGTCTTTATGAGTGGAGCTGCATTCAAAGAGCAGATCCCTGTATTTATGTCTCTCTCTCTCTCTAAAATGGAAGTAGTTGCCTCTCATCCCAACTAGTTCGCTAAATGAAGCGTGTGTTTATATGAATTCCTATCGTAAGTTGTTTAAGTGTGAGGTCTGTGCAGGGCTAAATGTTTCTCTGATTTATATCTGTGTGGTGCCGTTACTGTTACATCGTCAGAGCATCAGACATCAAACTTTGACTTCAAAAGAGGCGTTTTCTTCCGATAAATAAAATATACTAGGTGCATTTTTCTGCTATAAGACAAGTGATAGAGGGCTTAAAATCGAAATATGAAATCCTCCTTTTTTTAAGCAACACAGTATGATAAATGCAATGATATCTTTACCAATGACACTGATGATTACAGACTGCAGACCTGGATAAAGGAGAAACCCTCACCGTCTGATCAAAGCTCCCTCGTCCCCTATATGGACAGGAAATTAAAACACAAACAAATAAACAGTGTAACAATTTGGCAGCCACCAACCTCGACGTGCTTCTCAATATTTGAAACATGCAAGCGAGGTCTGGACCCTGTTTTGTGATCTCTGAGAGGCCATATAATCTGGGGGTGGACTTGTTGCTCAAATTAGTGGGTTGCAAAGTGTGCCACATGTTCAGTATCCATAAATATTGACTCTGGCTTTCTAGCTGGCCGTCTCTGACCTTGGTGGGTTTCCATTTTGGGAACAACCTATATGAAATGTGTCCCATTTCCCCCACAATCTCTTTCATGCACCATGTGCTTGTGCTCGACATAGCCCGGCAGTCGTGCTTCTGCTGTCAAACACATGTGGATTGATGAAGTTTTTATGGCTTTCCAAATTGAAAAGACAACTCTGCTCGAGCGTCGCATTAGAGGTGAGTCACGGCGACAAATCCTGGTTTTTCGAGCAACATCTCCGAAGATGATCTCCTTGTAGGTATGTTACTGTGTGTTAAGACTACATCTGGCTCGAAGCAGAGGAATGCAGGCCCTGTGTCTCGCCAAGTTCCTGTTAACAGCAGGTGAAAGGCTAATAGTTGGATCTGCAGTGTCATCTCAGGGCTTCGTCTGCCCCCTGACTCCTGGAATGTACGTGATGACAAGAGAAGGCCGCACCATCCACATCCAGCACAACATGCATACGAAGACACACACACACGGCACACGTACTGTGGCATGCAAAGAAATGTGCAGGACAATAAACCACGTCTTCTTGTCTTCCCCGGGATTTACGTATTAAAACAGCAAAACACATCTCCCTCAAATAACCTCAAATATTCCCCCTTGAATAGGTTCATTATACTTTTGTAATAAGTGTTATGTATTGCACATTGTTCTCCCTTAAGGGGGTTTCCATAGAAGAAAAAAGATATCTATTAAGTGAAGCAAAAGTACATGATGGTGGTTTACTGTATATTATTCTTTTGGTTACTGAAGATGATTCCCCCGAAGGTGAAGGATGAATGGAACATAGCGGTCAAGATATCTGACTTTCAAATAATCAGATATGATATATGATATGCAGGTGAGGGGGTTGGTTCCATAATACAAAATCCAGTCTGGTGTTCGTGCTCGTGCTGAACTAACCGTAATTTTAGCCTCAAATTATCTTCCACTGGTCAGAAAAGGTTAATACATTATGATGAAAAGGGTCAGAGCATGACAGAAGGAAAAAGAGAATGAAACAGCATCTACAGATGGGACATTAAATCGTGACAAAGAGTGTTCACTTGTCTGAGAACGTTCAGTTGTGTTGTGTACTAAGCATAGACTGGAGGCCTCAGGGCTCGGATCAGCGACCGGTCGAATGAGTTCTTTCCTCTGGGACAACAGGATTTCCAAGAACTCTGGTTTAAGCTGATAACAACGGTCTACAGATAAACCACCGTTATGAGGAAGAACAGATGCTCTAATGCATTGTTTTTCAACACACCTGTGGGATTATGGAGATTTTCAATCACCAAGGGATCACAAAATATTTGAACTTATGTCTGCTAAAGATTGTCCTGCAAACATTCCTGCCACCCAAAAAGTTAAAGGTCCTATATTGTCGAAAGTTAGATTTCCATGTCTTTTTTATTATACATTAGGTCGGGCTGCTAATTAAATGCTGTTAAAGTATCAAAATGCTCAATCCTCAGAGAAATGCGTGCAGCCCGTATTTAGGAACTGTGCATTTAAATGAGTGTACAGTTGTGATGTCACAACTATGCTATATATAGGTAGAAAATGCAGCTACATTGCTTTTACAGTCATTACTCGGGTACAATGAGAGCGCAGAGAAGCCGAGACACGGATGCTGAAGACCAGGAAATGCTGACCAATCAGAAAACAGCAGGGTTTTTTGGGAGGGAGGGGGGCATAAAGAAACAGGGGCTAAAATGGAAAATGAATGTGTTTTTGAACATTAAAGCATGTAAACATGTTCTAGTAGAAAACAAAAATACACATGAACCTCAAAATGAGTATAATATGGGACATTTACAGTAAATGTTACGTTTAAAGAAAAAAACATACTTTTTAAATTCCCATCTATGGTAAAGAAATGTCCATTACAACAAAATCCATGAAAACCGAGTAACTGCTGCACCACCATAAAAAGTGAGTACATAAAGAAAGTTATAAAAAATATTATGGAATTGAGCATGAACATAACTGTGGGTAACCCAGTGTTGCATATGTACTTGTTTTGACATAACTGCATCTTCACTGTTTGCCCGGCCTTTAAGCAGAAGAACATCTAGAAATACTGCCAGAGAGTAAGGACGCACTCACACTGTCCTTCCGCACCGGGCCAAAACAGGTTTTTCGGCTAAAGCCTAGTGCGTTTGACCAGTGTGAGTGCAACCGCTCCGCGCATTACTGCGGCCAGTTGGCCGTCCACGACCCGTCTGAGAGAGGTGGGCTTTTGTAGAGCACGTTTGCACATGTACGAGCACGAGCGTGCGCACGTGTACGAGCACGAGCACGAGCACGAGGCCTACGGGGTTCTGACGTCATTTATGTGCGCCTGTTGGGACATAGAAAAAAGAAGGACGGACCATGCGGGGACATTTAACAACAACAACAATGTCGGCGAGAGGTTCACGTTGGTGTGATGCGGAGGTGGAGTGTTTACTGCAGATTTGGTCGATGAAAAGATTCAAAAACAGTCGACAAGACGCACAAAAACTCCGAGGTCTATGGAAAGATTTGTAAACAAAGCGGCGCATTGCGATGACGTCATCAATGCGTGTGACATGTTACGGCGTGATGACGTACAGGCAGGCAAGAAGCATTGGCCGATGCCCAGGAAGTGTGAGTAAAAACGGGCTAGCAAGCGGGGGGAGAGGGAGGGGGGGACAAGTACCCTAGAGCCCGGGGCACGGTGCGGAAGGACAGTGTGAGTGCGCCCTAAGTTTGTTAACTGCTTTCCTAATGGCCCGATCGCTCTGCAGTGTTTTAGAACAGCTGAGGTCCAGTTGAGTATCTCTGTCTTGACCTTGAGTTTTATACTGCATCTTTTTGAAACACTATTTGCTGCTATCACAAACAAACAAACGCCTGTTGGAAGGAAATAATGACGCCGGTGATGGTGGTGGTCGTGCTGGCTGTCTGGTTGAGTCACAGTTTAACCTCCCAGAGCCCTCCTCAATAGGTTGTTCATTTGTGTTTCAGATAGCATATCTCTACCTGCCCTCTCTGGCTGCCAGGGTTTCGCTCTGCGATGTTGTCCCTTCAATCAGCATGTAATTGGATCAGCCGCAGCGATTAGATAAGCGTGATGTATCTGGCTCAAAACAATGATATATACAGTATCAGAGCTACATAATCTTTTCAAACCACTCTGGGCATCACTGATCAAGTCCCTCAACAGCCTTGGCCAGACACATTCCTCAGTGCTGGCCTGACACAAGCTGTGCCAAGGCACACACAAAGACAATATGTGCATGTAGGTGCACACACAAACACACACCTTTACTGTACATGCCCGTTCATTCAAACCACACGCTTATATATACAAGAAGAAAAAGGGGGATAAAGCATCAGATAACCTCTTTCTAATCCTCTCACTCGGGTAATTAAAGATACTCAAAGCTTACTGTGTGAGGCCTTATCCCCCAATCTAAAGCATCTAAATGCTGAGCAGCTTTGACCTGGGTTTGAGTTTAGAGCGCTAGGTTCACCAAGTGGTGTTTTGGCAACAGCAGATACCAAACTGTCACTGCCAACAGATTAACACAACAATAAAGGTAAATCTAGGCAGTATCAATGAATTAACATGTTCTCCCATAGCCCGGTTTTATGAATGAATGGAAGAATAAATGAACTGCACTGGAGTAACATAGAGGTCCGATATTGTAAAAAGTTATATTTCCGTGTGATTTTTTTTTTTTACTGAAAAGCAGATCAAGATACTGTGAAAGTATCAAAACGATCCACAGAGAAATGTGTGAGAGAGATATTCAGAAAATGTGGCTTTAAACGAGCCGTCGGGATTTCTGTACAGTTGTGATGTCACAACTTTATTATAGATAGATAGAAGGTGATGCTACAGTGCCGTTACAATCATTCCACTGCTGCAATGATGGAGACACTAAGGGCACACTGAAGCTTGGCCCTGATGATCCGTGCGGTGCTTGTCCCCCCTCCCTCTTCCCCCAAGGCCAAGTCTCGCACACTCACATTACTTTATTACACATTACTAATCCACGCCTCGTTACGAATGCTTCTTGCTTAAAGACGTCATGAGACTTTTTTTTGGTAAATGGTAAATGGACTTGAAGCGACTGTTCAGTGTAAACAACATGCCGGCTGCCACGGATGAGATGAGCGCAGCTATCGAGCAAGTCGCTCGCTAACGCTTCTTCTCTTGGATCCTGGATCGCTACACATAAGGCAAATATCCTTTACCGACATGTTGTTTACTTTCTGAGCTTTGCCTCAACTGTTAGTACTCATATGCTTCGTTGATCTGATTGGTTGATTTTGGCTCGTATGTTGGTGATAGACAGATGGTTTATCCAATCAGCAACCAGTATTTTCACCCCCTCCCAAAAAATTTCCAAACGACAGTTCCCAGATGGAAATGCTGAGCAAATGCTCCTGGTTAAAAATAGAGGTATGAACCTGAAAATAAACATTATATAGGACCTTTAGGGCACACTCACACTGTCCGTCCGTTTGAATATTTTCATCCGACCAAATCTACAGTAAACACTCCACCTCCGCATCACACCAACGTGAACCTTTCGCCGCCATTGTTTTAAATGTCCGCGCATGGTCTTTCCTTCTTTTTTTCTATTTCCGAACAGGCGCACATAAAATGACGTCAGAACCGCCGTAGGCCTCGTGCTCGTGCTTGTACATGTGCTTTACAAAGCCCACCTCTCCCAAACGGTCCGTGGCCGGCAAGCGTGCCACAGCTAGGCTCAGTACTGTTGCACTCACACTGGTCAAACGAACTAGACTTTACCAGTAAAACCTGTTTGGGCACGGTACGGATGGACAGTGTGAGTGCGCCCTTAATTGGAAAAGTTCGGACGGTGACCTTTAACTAATTTTGGTAATTAAATAAAAAAAAAAAAAAAGGAATGCAAAAGACACATAAGAGATTCACCACCAAAACAGTGTAAAATCAATAGTTTTTGGATCCAGAGAGGGGAAGACCAGAAACAGTGCACACTGCCACTCAGGTAACGGAATGTACCCACGGGCCTCTCTGTATTTTAATTGCTAAGTGGATGATCTGGGATTATCCCTCATAAAATGTTATTGTCCTGGAAGGAGACAAAGATATCTTGTGATCACTGTGGGATTTAATCTATTGCCATCTCTGTGAAGAAAACAAGCCCGGTGCTTTGGCCAAAACACAGCCGCCTGCCCCTCCATTATCACCTAATGGAAGTCACTAGAAGGAATCAATGGGGGCTTTTCTTATGGAGATGACTCAAACATTAATGTTGTTGACTACACCCCATAGGCTAAAACCAAGGCAGCAGAGTTTCTCTCACTCCTCTGTGACACAGAGAGCAGGCACTGTACAATTACAGCAGGTACTCTCCCAAATCTCAATGAATCATTCAACATCAATTATTAACATTTGACATACATGACGAAAAAGATCAAATACATAGTTTAGTTCGTATCAGACTACAGCTGCCTCTTTAAAATAGGTGGCTGTGTACAAGCAGAGTTTTAAAATGTGGAAGAAATGTGTCCTTCTTGGGAAATTGATAGGGTTTCTCTTAAGACTCTCAGAGTACTGTAGATATGAGACAGCAGCACATGCAGCCAACATCTGCCACTGATATATTGATAAAGTGGTGTGAATTGTAATTACCGGTACATGAAAACGAGCGATCGAACCAGGAGGACACATCTAAAAATCTGCTCTGGTCACACAATCCAGCTATTAACCTGGAGTTAACCACCTTGATCAATTATCTATTTATGAAGCAGCGTGAGTTGGTGTGTTGTTTTTAGCTCTGCGTGGTCAAGCTCACAGGAATATTGCACCACATAGGGACTGCAACAAGCTTTTTTGATGGTATGTAAAAACATGAAGCAAATAGACGATTTCTATGTATGGAAAATCACCCCCCAAAACAAACAACTAAAAGCAACAGGATGGTTTTAACTGTTGACTTTATGACTATTTTTATGGCATGAATTTCCAGGATATGTAAGGATGCAAGAGAAATGTATATTTAATATACTGTATAGGCTGAGGGTTCGCAAGACTTGATTCAAATTTGACACTGTATAAAAGTGACTTTTTTTAGTTTTGACTCTATTGACCCTCACCATTATAGCACAAAATCTTCGTGTGGGGTGTCCCTGTGACCAACCCTTATCAAAAGGGGGTCTGTGGATCTAATGCGTGTTTATTTGACATCGTTAGACATAAAAAAAAAAGGGCTCGGAGCCTCCGGTTAGAGGTCCGCAGGAGGTGCTTATAGTGGACAAATGATTGACAGCCCCTTGGTGACATCACTGCACGACAAAAAGAGTCGCTGGGGGAAGAAGAGAAGGCACCAATCAATTCAACCACTACGCTGTGGCGCACAGAGGAGAGGCGACGCAACAAGCAACAAGGTCCAAGGAGTGCGCTTATCTCTCTTAAAGCCAGGCTGCGCTCAACTTTTAGTCTCAGCGAGCTGTTCTCTTTTGAAGATGTTCCACCAAGATGCTTTATACTTAGATCGGTCCTGCCTACGCGAACCCGCTTCCTCATAGACTTAACATATTTTGTTTTCCTTCTTTCCGCGCTGACCAAGACCTAACCCGAATTTGCAGCTGGTGAGAATATGTGCGAGAGGCGATCGGCGAAGGGCATGGGCTGTCTTTGGTCCCACAAGGAGAAGCAGCGTGGATTAAACACGAATTAATGTGGAATTTATCGGAGCCCCAAGGTGGAACGACGACCGGACACAGCGCTTCCTCGTCAGGTAAAATAACACTGATGGACTTTGTCACACTAAAGTTTTCCCAAAGAAAACCAAATCTTAACAATGTCAACAAGTATAGATAACGTGCGTCGTGGAGAAACGTTTAGTTTACAACTGGGCACTGACAGTTCCCCCACTTTATATGCGCGTAGGGTGTGTGCGTAAAAGTTAAAGCGTTTCCATTTTCAACATCGGGGAAAAAACGCAGGAAAATGTAGTTAGAGGTTGTTTCTTTGGAGGTTGTGCCACTCAGGTTTTATTTCGTTTTTGATGTTTTGTCCCGGGCTACATCTGGCTTTGGTACGCACGTCAGATCTAACACCTGCGAGCCTCTTGAAGTAACTCTATCCCTTATGATTACATGACGGTCAAAAGCCTCTGCAAATAGGCGCTTGTAGCACCGTCTAACTGCCTGTTGCTCTCTATTCTGACTCTTTCTCCAGCATTCTTTCATGCCTCTTGTGATCTTTGGGGCCACGCAGACTTGCATTTCTTTTCATATCACTTCTTGACTCAACGTGATTTCTTATCTCTTCTAATTGGAGACTTAATGTCTGCAGTCTCCACCCGCAACTTTCTTTGATTCCTCTTCCCCCTTGTGTCATTCCCCTCTTTTTCCTTCCGTCTCTTTCATAATTTCCTCACCTTGATATTTTCATGTTTCTGTTCATGTTAAGATCAATGTTTCGGGTAGACGCGTTATATTGCCGGCGGGGGGTGTTAGTCACGGCTCCCTTTTTTGTTTTACTTCAAAGTGAAGAGGTGTCTTCCCTTTTTAACCTGCTCTCCTTCAATCATGCCTGCTGTATGGGGGGATCACACACACTTTGGAGAATGCAGCAGTGAAGTCCGTGCTGTATCTGCCTCATGTCAATACCACAGCGCCAGTGTATTGACAGAAACCAACTTTCTCCACAGGGACTGACTGATCATGGTCGCCGTGGTCCGCTCTCTCATGGTACTGCTGATCGCTCAGGTGTTGCTGGAAGGTGCTACGGGACTTATCCCCGAGGTCGGCCGGAGGAAATACAGCGAATCCGGGAAGCAGACCCCAGAACAGTCGGAGAGCTTCCTCAACGAGTTTGAGCTTCGGCTTCTCAATATGTTTGGACTGAGGCGCAGGCCGACCCCGAGCAAGCAAGCCGTGGTGCCGCAATACATGGTGGACCTTTACCGCATGCACTCAGCAAATGGAGACCACAGCACTAAACGACCCAAGAGCATGGGGAAACACGCAGAGAGAGCCGCCAGCAAGGCCAACACGATTAGAAGCTTTCACCATGAAGGTATGTATTAGTGACATACCTTTACCTGTCAACCGGAGAGCTCCTCGGCTCTCTCAGACAGCCCGAGACCTATATTTAAACATGACTCAGTGCGGCAAGACTGAACTTCAGAGTATTCACTGTTTTATGGAGCGTTCGTCATTTACAGGTGACACGCGTCCAAGTTATTTGTAACGCTTTAATAAGTTTTGGGATTGCTTAACATTCACTAACACGATTTTACAAACAAGCATCTCATGCACAATTAAATTAACTCTCCTATACGTAGTGATGCAACCTTTAACCAAACATTCGCCTGGCGCAGCTGTCACAGGCTTCAAAAACATCAAGGGGCGGTGGTATCCCTGGGGTAATTTGTTTCTTAATAATTGATGGTGTTTGCGTGGGCTTTGAAAACAGTTTTTCCAGACACGCACCACGGGAACAGTATAAAGGGCGGTGTGCCTCTGCACAGGTGATAGTCATCACTCTGTTACTTCAAAAACACAGGAGATGACATTATACCAACACGGGTTATGACAAACTCATCGTGTCAGACTGAATTCTGAGTCATTTCTAACAGGACTGAAATTAGTCCCTGGTAAAAGGGGGAGGAGGGGTTGCGCGCCTTATTCTTTCCAAATCACCCCTCTATCCGCGCTGTGCGCCATTACGCACGTTCCAATAACACCATAATTGCTCACTTGGTTTATATGCTGGATACGCGCTCATTGTTGAATTCAGTGTTTCAGTTCAATTCCATTTTACTTCCAAGTTAACAGATGCTGCTCACATGAATATGGCTCACACACCGAAGGTCCATATAGATCCCGGATAAAGTGCATTAGTTCACTGGTCACACACTGTGTTAACACAATGTTACTAATGAAGTGGGTTATTTTGAGTTGTCTAAAATAATCTAACAGGTGATATTCATACACGACTGATGCCTTATTTATATACTACGTTTTACTGCTGGGCATCAGAGCGGAGCACCTGGTCATAATATCAAAATGATTTATGTATGATGAAAAATAACTTTTACTGACAAACATACTGCAACTATGTATCTTTTCAATTTCCTACGGCCCATGTTCCAGTTTTTACAACATGCAAGTAACTGAGTCCATAGGGGCTCTACACAGAGTCCTTATACAGAGTCCTAAGTGTTTGAGTGGGGAAGTTTCCATCAGGGGTGAGTCAGAGGGGTGGTTGAGTGGTTGCTTGGGTGCTCTCCAGAGGCCTAGTGCAATGACACCCAGTGGCTACACTGACACACTACAAACAAGCCTGGCCCGGGCAGCCAGGCTGAGTGACTGCTCCCTGCCCACTACTGGAAACCTCTGCACCAGGCCAGCACACACCTTGACACCACCGGCCATTACGAATGTGTTCAGACAGTGCTTACATATGCTCCCTTGGCTCTTTCATCCTATGCTAACAGAGCTGCAGGGTTATTAATCTTCCCATGCCGAGAGACGTGCAATTGATGGCTACTCCGTATAATAAGCATGTATCTACAGATGTAAGTGCAGCACATCAAAGCAACCAGCTCTAATCATTCATCACATCTGCCTGCTGATATTAATTTCACCGGGATAATTAGTTTCACTCCTATCGGTTTTCAAAAATAACCATTTTCCATGCCAAATAGAACATTTCCACTATTACACAGGAAGTGGCTGCCTGAGACAGGTCTGTGATGAATGACCCAACATTAGCCTTTATCTTTTTTGTTTTGGCATGCAGCGCAAAAAGAAATTAGGAATGTTGATACACTCATATCTGTGGTTCACACGTTTTTGACAAGCCTCAACTTGTTCACACAGCCGGAGACAGGAGGGAGAGAGCGCTGCAGGAAGAGACAGAGCAAGAGTGAAAGAGAAGGAGACTGGAAGAAAAGAGGATTTGGGGCTAAGAGAACAGAAGGAGAAGGGGATTTAGGAGCTGAAGAAGGAAAGAAAGAGAGGGATTGGGGACAGAGGAGAGGGAACGAGAGACAGGGGGCTTTCCCACATCAAATAAGGAGTGATAGGCCTAATTGAAGTCTTTGTGCCTCTGGAGGGAGGTTTAGGATGAGATGGTGGAATTTCCTAAATGCCTCCTTTGAAACAGCACAGAGTTCAAAGTTTGTGTTTATTTTACCACACCAAACAGATTAAAAAGTGTGTCTATACAGCATCTATGAACTTCATAAAGTGTATGAGTTCAAAGCGGAGCTGCCTCAAAGAAAATTGCAGCTTTTACTGAGATTTCTGTCATTTGCAGTAGAATATGGAGGGGAATACCAATGAGCTTAAGTATATATGCTGTATATTAATTTCATACGCTTCAGGGCATGTATAATAGATGCACTTTCAGAGAGAAGAGCGTTTCCAGGCTTAGAACTGTTAGCAATAAAGTTAACAATACAATAACAAACATTGTACACTTTCCATTGGTGAACTATATATTCTCTCCAGGATTTAGAGATGGATATGATCCTGTCTTCTCTTGGGAATATGAATATTAGCTTTCACATCGCAACATTTACCAGTGCAATTTCAGAGCTTGCCAGTTCTGTAAAGGTCAATGCAACAGTTGCCAGTTATGTTAGAATCAATGTTATCATTTTTTAAAATTGATTTCCATATTGCTCTTTTGTTCATATGCATCTTTGATGACACTTCAATATATGGCACAACAATTGCAGCCAGTGTGCATGGGGAAAATGTGCCGTTCGAAGGCTGAATGACAAGCGTTAGATCTTATCAATGGATGCTCACTACTTGCGCTATCTGACATTTAACCAGGTGGATTTATGAGCTGTGACGCTAATGAGAATATTAAACTGAGTCATACATAAAAAGTGTTGATGCGTGTGTTATCAATATAACCACGTGGCAGCTTGGCTCGCTGCACAGAAAGAAGGCTGCAAGTTTTGTGCTAGTGTGTGTGAGAGAGACAGCAAGTGAAACCAGATGAGAAACCATTCATGGCAAGTGTTTTCCTGCTCACAGAGGATCCATAATGCCAACTGGACTTTTTATAATACATGTTATTTCTCATCATTTATAAACTTGTTTTTTCATCCTCGGCATGCATTTCACACCCATATCCTCTAACTTCATGTCTGTCTCTGTGCTATCTCTTGTAGAGTCCATGGAGGCCCTGGCCAGGCTGAAAAGTAAAACGACCCAGCAGTTCTTTTTCAACCTCACCTCTATCCCCGATGAGGAGCTCATCACCTCTGCAGAGCTGCGTGTCTACAGGGATCAGGTCATGGGAGCTTCACCCCCCAACAACAGCTCCAGAAACATCAGCACTAGTGACAGTGCTCCTGCTGGTGGCTTCCATCGTATGAACATTTATGAGATATTCGGAGTTCCTGCCACTCAAGGCGGGGAACCTCTGGCACGTTTGCTGGACACTCGACTAGTGCAGGACTCTTTGAGCCGCTGGGAGAGCTTTGACGTCAGCCCTGCTGTATCTCAGTGGACCTCTGGGAGAGGTCACAACCATGGCTTCATGGTTGAGGTGCTTCACCCAGAGGAAGGGGAGATGGATGGGGAGCATGCCCAGAGACGTAGTAGGCACGTCAGGGTGAGCCGGTCCCTGCACGAGGACCAGGACTCATGGCCTCAGGCTCGGCCTCTGCTGGTGACGTATGGCCATGATGGCCGTGGGGACTCGGTACTCCACACACGGGAAAAACGTCAGGCGGCACTCCGGAAACAGCGCAGGAAGCACCAGCACAAGGCCAGCTGTAAGAGGCATGCCCTGTATGTGGACTTCAGTGATGTGGGGTGGAACGAGTGGATAGTGGCACCCCCTGGCTACCACGCCTTTTATTGCCATGGGGAATGTCCATTCCCCCTAGCAGACCATCTCAATTCTACCAATCATGCCATTGTGCAGACGCTGGTCAACTCAGTCAACTCGAACATCCCCAGAGCCTGTTGTGTGCCCACTGACCTCAGCCCCATCTCCCTGCTCTACCTGGATGAATACGAGAAGGTCATCCTGAAAAACTACCAGGATATGGTGGTGGAGGGGTGTGGCTGCCGGTGAGAAATGGACAGCGGCATGGATAGAAAGAGAAAGTGGGCAAGAGAGACTGAAAGAGACATCAGAGGTTATTATGGACACCCGGTTTCCCAATGAAGACGTTTATTTATATGAAAGACAAAACAGAGCTATTGTGGAAGAAGAAAATAAACTATATATGAATATATTTATGTCTACGTAAAGTTGGGAAAAATAAATATTTTAATCAGAGGAATATTCCTTTACTGGTTTTGAAAATGTATTTCTGATGTACATTTCGAAATGGGTGCAATACCACATGAAGTATAATGCTCAGATTTTTATTTTGTATTTATTTCTATTATAACCACTTTATTTGTAAATAAATAATGTGTATTTATCGTGAAAAAAAACCCGTGGTCGCTCCAATTTTCCAAGATCGGCTACAGTGAACCAGACATCCAATGTTGATGTATCTGTGTCAGGGGCCAACATGGGTGGCTGACATGAATAACACAGTCTCAAATTCTGACAGAAATTAGCTGCACAAACAGCTCACACTACACTGATTGCAAACCAAGCATTGAACTCTTCTGGTAAATGTAATTGGAAACCAACAACAATAGAAGTGTAGAGAGGAAAGTGACAGAGCGGGGTTAGGGTGCCGGGTGGTGTAATGAACTGCAGTGGGGTGTAGGGTCACAGGACGGGAGTGACATGTTACAAGCCCATAAATGTGATAGACTCCCATGGGAGGATTAGAAAAACACCAGAGCATGTTTTCATGCATTACATGTCACAGCAGAGATCCCTGGGAAGGTTCGACCAAAACCTGGCTCCCATGTTTATTCTGTTCCTAACCGATATTAACGGATGGGGGAAAAGAGGGAATCTGCTGGGCTTCTGAAGAAGGTCTGAGAGGGCGCAGGGTTTATTTATAGTGAGATATGAGATGCGGCAGACAGACACACCGACAGGCTCTGCAAGAACAGAGGTAACTGGAACTTTAATTAACAGAGACAAACAAATACACACCTGCGTTTGTCCACATGCTGCACATGCTCGGACAGATTCTTCCCTACTTTGGAGTTTGGCTGCCTTTCTTTGTCCTCTCTATGTCATAAGGCTCTGATGTGTTTAGGCACTGGAGTAAAAAGAAAAGAGAAAGAAAAGAGATACAGGAATGTTTCACAAAACTACTTAGCAGCAGAAGATAATTAACTGCCACAAAAAGAAATACCATAAACTGACAGCCAGAACAGTTTAAGAATCTTACTGTATCTTATTCAACAAGACAGTGGGAGGATGGCTGCAGTGAGTCACACCTGAGTCAAGATCTTCACACTGCAATGTTTGTGATGGAAACAACATAGTATCTCAGTATCTAGACCTAAGTGAATAGGCTAAAGTTTCTCCAGAAAGACACAGATGAAAGTTTATAGTGCAGCCACAATAGCAGATCAGATAATGAGAGGGAGAAGAGAAACAGAGAGGGAGAGTTTTGCGGAGTTTGACTGACTGCGTTTTCTGCTGTGTTTGCATTAGAAAGGGTTTGGAGGGATCACAAGGCAGCTCAAAATGCTCTAAATAGAATGTTTTTTATGTGAGCGCACATTGGGACCGTGGAATGTTGGTTTTCAATCTCAGACACATGCATACGCTTGCATGGAAAACCAACGTGGTTGTTTTTTCAATCATCTATTCAAGGGTTTCCTGGTGGGCTTTTTCTCTTCAAAAAACAAATGTGCATTGAACAAAGATACGCTTGTTACTTATATAGGAAATGTAAATCAAAACATCCAGAAGGAGCCGTGAGACTTTATTCGCGGGCAGTAAAAACATTGAAATGTCACTTTTTTTTTCATGTGCCCTCAGATCATATCTGTTTACCCATTCTTATCCTCCGAGGGTGTATTGCACCCGTGTACTGGAGATGATGCAACTATCCAATTATTTTCTACCCTCCCAACTTGTATACACACACACAGACACACACATATACACACACACACACACACACACACACACACACACACACACACTAACACACACACACGCACACACACACATCCTCTTCCTCCTCCTCCTCCTACCACATTTCAGTTTCAATCTTCTGCATGTGTTATTTTATTCTACCTTGCATCTCCACCCCCATGGTCCCATCTGGTGTCCATTTCTCCTCTGTGGACCCCAGCGTACCGCAACCCCGCACATGGGCTGCACATACCTCTGCCAGTAGCAGCACCATTTTAATGGACTTCAGGAGGAAGTCACTTCGCTGGCGCACTTAATGAACATTTGATAAAAATGAACACTAAAAACCTTAACTCCCAAAGGTTTCTGTAAATTTCTGTGTTAAAAAAAAGTTTCAGATTTAGTGGTTTGCCTTTATAGTTCAAGTCCATAAACCTTTCATTGGGTTGGGTGGAAATACTGTTCTGAGGGTGGGTGACACATGGGTAGCACTCCTGAAACTCCCCTCCTGCACCCCATCCCAGCGGAATTGGGATCTGGTTGTACTGTGAGTTCTGGGGCTTCTCATTTTAGAGCCATGTTTGTATCAGACGGCTCCTCAGGGACCACTCCTAAACTTCTCACTAAGAACAGGGGTCATGGGTCAAAGTAATAAGGACCTATTATCTCCACCATTACTGACTGACTTCCAGGCTCATCACGTCATCGCGGACTAGTGACTTCAAGTGTGGTCAGCCACACTGGTTGGGACTGAGAGCCTGTTTGCATTTCAGAGCCCATTCTTTTTTATCACTCTTGTGCACAACATGGGTTCTAAAACCATCTATTTGAAGGCATGAAAGAAGTAACGATGAGCAAGAATTTAGTCTGTGTGTGACTGTGTAGCCCATGATTTAGTTACAAAAGCACAACTGTGAGATATGTGTTCTTGGCAAGAGTCTCTTCACCTGCTACACAGACCTCTGCAAAGTCACTCTCCGAAAACAGATTTTCCCCTTCCTTCTCCATGAACATCTGGTAAATCTGTTAAAGGTGTCCTTCGCTGTCTTTGTTTACGTGCAAACACACAACAGAGCAGCCACACAACTGATGAGCATAACACTGGGAGCTGGAACCTCCTAGCGTGGCAGGGCTCATTCGTTTTGTTTGGTGTGCAGCAAACCACACCAAAACTATCTGCAGCTCCAAACAACCCAAATCATAAGGGTTATAAAATCAGATTTCCAGATTTCTGGCCGGCCCAGAATTGGAAAGTATGTGGCGTGTCGTGTATCTTTGATGAGACAGAGGGCTCAGTCACTATGGGAGATCTCAACTGACTCCGTGCCAAGGTGAGACACGAAAATGTAGAGAAGTGAAGGGAGACAGCGGCCACTTTAGAGTCTTTTCTAACTTTGGATCTTTTCTCCTTCATGTGCTGCACACACTAATTTTAGAGGTGGTGCACATGGTGTGTTTTTTCTTCTGTATTCTGAGAACAGCCAGTGAGATGACGTCCAGCATAGCTAAGACTGTGGCATCTGTGCTGCAGCTCTGAACACATCAAACAAACGGGCGTCCACAGATTCAGGAGAAGAGCAAATATGGAAATTACTTTTCCAGAATGACGGCATGGATCATTGTACTTTTACACATATACAATCTTAGCCTTTCATTCTTCCATGTGCATAAATGTCTGTACGTACTAGCATGTCTGTGAGCATGTGCCGCAAATGCACTAGTTTTGACTATTGCACATTCACATTACAACAGGAATGTAGGATATGAGAGCAACGCTGCTAAAAAAACTATCCCTAACTTCCACCTGAAATATGTTCTGCTACTACCATTACTGTAAGAGCTAATCATCCATGCAATCACAGTTGCAGTTGGCCTGGAGTGACATGCTGAAGTCATTACCTCTGGCTGGGACTCAATGGAAGAGACCATTATATAGCCTTATACTCACAGCAGAATAGTCCTGCAGTTAAGCCATAGTACAGAGTTAAAAGCCTGTCTGCCATTATGATACTCTCGAGAACAAGCCAATGAAACCTTAGAGGATGGACAAGACCTTAAGCCAGACACTTTTTATCGATAGGTGATGGGGGGTAGCAGCGGGAGAAACAACCGCGTAACATCAGTGTTTCATCTCTTTTAATACCTTATAGATTTCTAGTAATACCTGGACACGGTGTGCAATACTGTCCTGTGTTCTCTCACTGTTTCGATTACAGTAAATCCTGTGAAATATCATGAGAGAACATAGTGGAGGAGATAGGTAAATTATCTATTGATTGATAATAATTGATTTTCCTTTTCTATGGTTAACTGTTGATCAAATAGGAATGGTGTTCAGGATGTGTACCTTGTACTTTCCGCAGAGGCTACAGGAAGGAGCTCCATATGGAACACATATGGGCTGCTAAAACAGGCTCGAGGATAGATTTGCCTCTAGACACTGATCTACGGTCAGTGTCGTGTTAACTCCTCTGATGGTTACAGTTAGGTTTTGGGGGGGTGGGGGTGAACCTGACTGATCCTGGAACCTTGCCGAAGGGCGTCTCCTACACCCCAAGCTTGAAAGGGGTTGTGCGGTTACGGGAGCGGCCTCCATCTTTGTAGCAGGAAGTGAAGAGATCAATCAAAGGGAGCTACATGACATCCCCCAGCATGCCTGTAAGATAAATGTCAATCTCAAGCACAGTAAATCTCATGCATTGAGATGCATGCAGCTTCAAATCAGCGATGTTTCTGATTTGGAGGAAGCAATGAAAAGGAAGCTCAAACCCCATCTGTTTTCTCTGATGACAGATAGTAGACGAAAGCTCATAATACACAGTGAATCATGCCAAATAGCTACATTATAAAACAGAACACTCTCTCTGTCATTTACACGTCACACACATATCAGTATCTCTATTTTATCTCTATCTATCTCTCCACAAATTTGTATATGTAGTATATTAAGGAGAAAATACCCTATATAGAGGGTAGAAAATGGTGCATGGATGTAGAAGATTATTTAGAGAGAACTCATAACAGAACAACATAATTTATCTATAACAACAATAAACACTGACGTCTAATGCAATTCAAATACATATAATTCATAAAACATAGAGCATTTAAATATTTTCAATTGAAAGCCTTAGTTATTACTCTATATAAAGGATATCTAAGCAGCAATCACGTACAGGTGCCTCTCAAAACATTAGACCATAATTACATTTTTTCCCCATATATTAGATGAGTTGCTGAAACTTTTTGCTCTTTTACAGTTTCAAATTTTAAATTTGTATTGTAAAAAAATCAACGAAACCTCTTTTGCCTTTTCCTCTCCATAAGAAAATAGAATCTGCGCAGTACTTTGTTGTCCTAAGGGCATCATACGTTAGCCTCTCTCTACCTGCCTTGCACTTGTAGTCAAAGAGTCTTTTTCCACCGTATCGATAGTTGCTAATCACGTCTGGATCTACTTCTCTAGTTGTAGCTGTGTTTCGCAACTTAATTGTTTTTTTTTGTCCATCCAACGCGGAAGTGTTGTCAGTCACGAGTGCTCATGGGAGTTGTAGTGTCAATGTATCACTTATCCAACAGTTTTTTAATTCAGATGACCTTTGAGAAGGCTTCAATTAAATTCAACAAGCCAAAGTGGCTAGTAGGAGCAACTGTATTACCCGCCACAGCTGAAATTCACCCGCATTTGGCAGGTGAGCGGGTGATGTCAAGCCCTGTGCGTATATATACATTTATATTAGGGCTGGCAAGTATCTGGCAATATGATACATATCATGACACAGGGGTTACAATTTAATATATTGCGACATATTGCGATACTGTAAGCAATGTGATGTATCAAGATTTTTTAGATCTAATTTTAGAAAACTGTCCTAGTTAAGAGCACACTTCCATATGCATAGGTTGTTATGTTGGATCGGAAGACACTGAAGGAGAACAACATTTGGAGAACAACACTTGGAGAACAACACTGCTACCTAGTGGTTGGGGGTTTAAACAACACAAAATGAACCACTGTCATGCCAGTTCTTTTATTTCGCCAAAATGTCGCTTCGATTTTGGAGCCTTATTTAGGCCCCACCAACTGGTTAGCATGACGTGATTGATCAACGGATGCCTTAGGTTATCTAGTGTCATATGATAATGCTTTCACTTTAGCTTTAAAAGGGAGCACACTACATTCTAATTAAATAAGCTTCTATTTATTTTATTCATGCTTAGCTAGTAGGTGGCAACAACCCGTCTGCAACCCTGTCTGGGAAACACCACAAAGCCTCCTATCTCCCCATCTGCCGGTCACAATGGAGATACGAAAGAAAAGGAAGATTTGACTTTATGACTACATTACCCGTCTCCATGCAGAGTACAGAATTCTAACACTAATATCACTGTCACAGGTTGCAAAGTGACGATTCTGCCCCTTGAGGAGCTCCAGGCCTGGAACCCAGTCCACCAAGCATCAGTTGATCCCGAGCTATCAAAGGAGACCTGTTATGGAGTTCAGGGGCCTCACTTGGTGGTCTATGAGAACAAGCTGGTGCTGAACCTTTTGTACTTAGAGCAGATTACCAGGAGGCTGCTTCCAGATGCAGTGCACCAGGGAAACAGGCTCTCTTTCCCTGGGTGGTATGGGACAAATCCATTCCCCACACTTTTCTCATTAGCGTAATAAGCTTTGTATAAACCATTGGACTGACATTGTCAAGGGCACACGCACCATCTCGTCCATCCATCCATCTATCCACGCAGCTATCCAACCATCCATCCATCTGTCCATGAAGTACATCTGTCACGCATGTCTGCTGGAGCAATGCAGGTTGGAAAAAGTTCAGATGAAATGCTTGCAAACACCTATTTGAATTGTCCAACCTCTAGTCCTGAGCAAGTGCTGTATTATACAGTATCCATATTGCAGTTGCAAATAATAGGCTGCGTAGGAATCGTATATAAAAAGTATATGAAAACCATAATGTTATGTACTGTAATACGAATAATGTGACCAAAAAAACAACCATATAGGTTGATTGTACAAGCAGATTATAACGACTCATATTAATGTTTGTTGTTAGGCAGCAATCTCTAGTAGTTGTAGTAAATGTCGCAAGAGCAAACAAGGAAGTAAGGTGACCTAGTTATAAGAGCCCCAACCTCCATGAAAGGAGGAAGGTTGGCCTGGAGGATGGGTCAAACAAATACCGCTGTCCCGTGTGAAACCAAAAGTAAATGGTGACATTTTTAAAGCTAAGCAACTACTATCGTTACGTCCATTAAGTATTTACTAGTGTTGTCACAATACTAGAATTTCAAAGTGGATACAGATACCCAGGAAAATACTAAATACTTGATACCACTTTCATACCATGGGGAGAAAATTACCCCAAAAATGAAAGCAGAACTTTTAAAATGAAGATTAGAACAATACAAACAACATCAATAACAACACTTGTTACAAATGTTGTCTGATTTAGTGCAAAAAATATAAATTTTCAAATTCTCTTATTTGTTTTATTGTGTTGTATAGCTCAGGTATTTGTGTACATTAAATGCTTCCATGAAGGAGGTAAAAACTTGGATTCAGTTGGTGAATAAGTTGTTGGAAGTCAGGTTTCTCCACAGTGTAAACAGGGATCTGGTCCAAGCTAATGTATTCAGCTACAGTCCTGTTTATCTTCTAACGTGTAACAGACACATAATCACTGTGGTCCTGAGTTTCAAACTGCCACGTGCACCCCTTTAAAACGTTAAATTCAATATTCTTATACGTTGTTTTTTTCCTCATTGGCAATCACCCTCTTCTTTCATTTCAGTATGAGGACGTGTTGCAATCTGATGATTGATGATATGCAGAAAATCATGTAATTGTTACAAGGAAGCTGGAAAAACTTCATGCATTGTTTCTGTAACACTACTTGTACAGTGGTAGGTGGGAAAAATTATTTTCCATTGCGTTTGCTATTTTGAAAGGAGGCTTCATCAACCTGATTGCAGTAGGAGATGAGAGAAGCCTGTTTATGTAAAGAGCAGGTCCATAACCTAAGGGCCTTAGCCAGCTCAGCTACGAGGTGTAACTCACACTCCTTCACCCCGCTCTCCCACAGCCTGTCAGTGGCATGGCAAAGTCTGCCTCACCAAGCTTCCTGTGACTCACTTCCTGTCCCAGCCCTGCACCTGCACTCCCCTGGGTGATGTCATGGCAGGTTTTCCTCCTGGTGTCGCACTACTGAGCACACTCCCCGTCTGGCATAATGTGCATATGCATGCGTATGTGTTTATGTGTGTACATCCATCAGCGTGCCTGGCTCAAACATCAGTCAGCAGACCTGCGGTGAATGCGACCCTTCATAGCTTTAGTGATGACCTCTTCCGTGAGGGAAAGGCTTTGCGGGGTAGAAAGGCACATCAAACAGACGAGAGGAAGAGGACAGTAGTAGAAGGAACATGGACTCAGTCCCAAAGCTGGATTATTGTTATTTTTATCTCCTTTGCTTCTTTCTTCTCAAAGATAAAAATATGTCCATTTGTTGCCTCTTAGGGTCTGCACATTCAATTACTTGTCAGAAACCTTCTGTGAATCCTTAGTGAGCTCCATGTGATGAAAACTTGACCTTTATGAGAAAGGAGTAGTTCTGTTTTCCAGTGAGGAGAAACAACCTCTAGATGTCCTCAATATCTGTAGGAATAATTATAGTAGGCCCTTCTACCATCGGTGACCGCAGTGAAAATGATAGATTGAGGGGAACACACTACTTGGACAGGCCCATGAGTAAATGGAAATATTGTATGAGAATGAGTGCATACTTTTTTCCCTCATCCCGGGCCGTTAGAGGTGATGTTTTTTTTGTTTTGTTTTTTTTACAAAACCAACTTTTTTTTTGCTCCTTTCTCCCTCCGATTGAACCTGTATGTATGAGAACAGGCAGGAAATGCCTTACAGCTCCCGTCAGCAGAGGAGAAACCCGTTAGAGGTCAAAGGTCGCAAGAGGAAGGCAGAAGGCATATATCAATATTCATTTCCTTTTCTGGTACATTCACAGACCTGTTGCTAGTTTCACTCCTTTATAGAGTGTGTTATGGATCATTAGTTCTTGCTAGCTGCCTGTTGACAACATTAGCTGCTCTAATGGTCGTCTGCGGGAAACTCAAAACTGTGTTCTTCCTTTTGGTGTGTGCGTGTGAGTCACATTCATCTGGCTCTGGTGCTGATAGATGGTATAGACCAGAAAGAGGCCAGTGCGAGAAAAAAGGAAGGCTCAGGCCCACTCTGGTTTTCTTTGACATTCACGTAATTTCCTCATGACTGGACTCATATAAAGTACAAGTTAGGACAAAGCAGTCTTGGTGAAAATGCAGTTAAGATGCACTATTATTAAGTATCCGCAGTTGTGACTACGGAAATTGATAAAGTATACTTAGAAACTTATTTTCCTCATTAGAATGGGCAGCATTTAGAGGACCACAGTTTACCAACATTCAGGGGTTGACATTGGACTGAATCTCCGTACTGTCACTGTGCAAACAGCAGGCGTTCTGTTGACTGGGACATAAAATAGTGCTGTTGGGTTTTGGGTTTCCAGAGCGGGATCAGGGCTGCAGTATATTGAGTCCATGTGGGGAGTGCGTTTTTAATCTGAGCCTTACCCACAGTCCTTCCTGTTTCTAATTTGGCGCTGCAGCGGTTTTGTCCCGAGGCCAAGAGCCTCTCTTCCACAGAGTGTCTATTTCCTCTGAAGTGAATAGTAGCAGGTGTGCTGGCCCAAGATCCCTTGGAGAAGTGTGCTTATGAATGGCCCACATCTCACTTTTTCTCGCCTCTCTTTGTTTTCTTTTTTCTTCCTTTCATACTTATTTTTCATTCTGTCTCACATTCTTCTCTCTTTTCCACATACTTTCTTTCTTTCTTTGCTGTTATGTCTTCACCACTCTGTGGTAAATCCTTTGTCTCCTTCATCTCTTCTGATTTTCTTTCATTCTTCCCCATTGCTCTCTTTGCTTCTTTCAAGATCAAGGTGTCGTACTTTGATAAGTCGTAAAGCGGCATCTTGTGCTAATGAAAACAATAAAAGACAACAGCAAGAACAAGGGCAGTACAATCACATATCAACTGGGCCAGACATCGGACATAATAAATCATATAGAACAGTGAAACTGTCAAAACACCCAAATTAGATTTAGAATTAGGTTTATTGGGATTGCCTTTGTTGTGGCCAGCATAACACAAAAATCCTATAGCAGTTACAATCATTACTGTGTGTGTGTGCGTGCATGCGTGCGTGAGTGCGTGCGTGCGTGTGTGAATGAGAGACTCAATCTTCCACACGTAATCAGGCCAGCCTGATCACCAAGAACTCATCCAATCTGTGAGCAGAGGAGACATGCTGTCATGCTGCTTCAACGAGGCACTGCGATTGGAATTAACCTCTAGTGACCTTCACTTCTCCTCCCCCATTCCCCAAAACACACTCCCTAATGAGTTGGGCTAGAAGGGGTGCAGCCTTTGCTGTAAGGCAAATAATAATAATCCTATCAAGGCAAAGTCATATTCTCATTCATCTCTGAGGAAAGCAAGGCAAAAGAAACCATGTAGTTTGCCAATGACTTGTGACTTAACACGGGGGTGAAATATGCCTGCAAAGCCATTAAGGAAATGAGAGTCTAACCAAAGGGTTGTTTAACGGGAACACATGAACTCTTAATGATGTTTGTGTTTTTTCAATTTTGCCTCCACATCATTTGCCAAAGAAGAATTTGGTGTAAAGGTTATGAGGAGTGGTTGCGGATTCTGTTCCCAGAGATTGTGACAAGAGTTCCTAGCACTTCAGACATAAATAAATATTTGTAAGGTGTTATTTTAACCTGTCATTATGTCACTAATAATCAATCCATACCATTTTAATGTACTCATTTGTACATTGAAGAGGTAGCCTTTGACCCTCGGGTAACAATGGAAGCTCTCTAGCCTCTGTTCTTGTCTCATTCCCCCGCCTGCTTTTATGATTCTCTGCCAAAGCCAACCACAAGCATTTACGCTTCAAGCCATGGCGTTTCCGGCATCTGCGCACGCAAATGTTTACACAGGATGTTCAAACTTGATGCAGATTAAACAAATCTAATTTGGAGGCTGAGTTCAATCACCTCCTTTATTTCAACGTTAAGTAGATGAAGAAGGGGGCCTACCATTTCCAAGTGCGTTGGGTTGGGGGAATGACACCAGTAAGTCCAGAAAGTATTTTGAGAGTATATGCGGATAGATGTCATCCACTAGTTCCCACAGGCTTGCATGTGGTTGGATTTGCTCAGTGTGGTGTAGGGTATTTTTTCAAAAATCTCCGGCTCTCCCTGGCAGAGAGTTGTGGGCCTTCGAAGGGCCCATGGGTAGTTTGGCATTGGTTCTGTTCCCACACTTATGGTGTAAACGGAGGCCTGACTTTGTGCTCACATGCCCAGACGAAGCACACGTAGCACAATTCAAAGTTATAAACTTTTCCTTTTGCCAGGACTTACATCTTACATCAGATAATCACTGATTACTTAAACTCAGGAAACGCAGTATAGTTCAGATGGCAATCGTGCCAAGTTCACGTTCTCATATGGGAGAGTAGACAGCCTCCAAGTTTGGCTGAGGGCTGGCCACAGGCTTGCTGGCTCAGTCCTCTGTTGAAGCCAAGCTTCAGCTCCATGGGTTCAGGATTGGGATGGGAAATGCTACAGAAGACTGGACAATCTCTGACCTTTTCACAAGTACAAAGGGACCTTCAGAAGAGTCATTTGTTCAACAGGATTTTTAATTGCTGCTCACTCCAAATAAAGCCCTGAGTTTGGCTTGTGTTTGTCTCCTCACCTGGGTCCTCTTTTGCAATTGGGAGGGGTTTTGACCTTGTGCGGCACCTGTTTGGCTAGTGCCCGGCTGCCCATCTGCTCCTAGCTAATGCATCCATCCCAGTTCTATGGTGCATTCAGGATGGCTAGCTGTCCGCCTAATTGTATCACATTCTCCAGGCTTTGTCCTAGCATTCCCTCGCCAGCCAAAGGTTGCCGAAATCTCATCCGCCACATCAGAGGGGCCCTATTAACCCCTGACCCCTGGTTGGTGTGTGTGGACAAGGTTGCTCCTCACACCCAACTCCGGGCCCATTAACACGTCGCCCCACAGCAGAAAAACTATTTTGACGGGCTGTAATTGGCGCTAAGTGACGGTGGACAAAGGCCCCCTCTGTGCTGCCTGCTGGACTGAGCAGTACTGACCACTCTCTGAGCTTCACGCTTGACATTTCCTTTCTGAGTCCGATGTGAGAAGAGAGGAACTGGGGAAGCCCCTTCCTGCACCACCACCTCCTCCATTTCTACATCCCTTCAGCCCCTTCTGCTATGTACCATGGTGTTCCTTTGAAAACATGAGATAATGAGGTTCTAGTGGGGAGAGCTGGCCAGAGCAGAATTACATGGTCCAGATCTGTGGAGGCTGATTAATCGAATGGCGGGTCATTCCTTTCAGAGCCAGCCTAATTAGTTTATGTTAGCTGGGGAAGGTCAGGGGGCGTGTTTGACTGAGGCCTTTTCTTTAAATGCCACAATGGTGTGATGATCTGTGGATGCAGGTGCAGCAATCGGCTGCTTTAATGTTGCTGAGCTGCTTTGGATATTGGTTGTACAGTTGAGTTGCAAACTTGCAAAGACAATGAGGTCTTTTATTTGAGAGTATATGGCATTTATAAACCAGCCATCTAGTTGGCCTTTCAAGTTCATTAGCCATGAACTTAAATGGTATAACACTCTACAAAAAAATCAGGGAAAAGCCCTCAGTACTGTATGTGGGACAGTGGTTAAAAATCTGAAAAGACTGAAAACCAGGACTTCCAAACAAATAAAGACTTCTAAAAGAATAATTTAACTGGTAGTCTTGGCCCGCATTATTGTGTCGCAAAAGTCCACCCCGTGAATTATAAACCACTTAAAATGAGTCACTCTGTTAGTATATAGAAACCCCTCCTCATTCAATCTTATCACCATTTGCCTTGACTGAATTCATATTTATAGCAAATGCAAATCCCTTATATAATTGACTATGATCACAAATTTCCCCCATGCTGTGTACAGCTTGTGTCTTTAGCGACACTCTGAGGGAATCCAGCAAGGCGTTTCTCACACAAATCTGTATACTTAAGACAGGTCTAACTCCCTTCCCCATAGACCATGCCATGCTCTCATCCCCGTATTTAACAGCCTGACGTCAGACAGGAGCAGAGGAGGCAGCAGAGGAGACTTTAATACTAAATCTCTCCCCCTGTCATTACCGGCCTGTGTGACCGCCTATCAGAGGCCCTTGAGTGATGTGGGAAACCCTGGGCCCTGTCCTCCCAAAGCCTGTAGGCCAGGCCGCCTGTTCTGTCCAAACCAAACTGAAAACTACAGGACAGGCACGGCTAGGGTTGACATCAATGAGGCGCCGGGCTCTTTATGCCCACTCTGTGGTCAGGAGTAGAGAAGCCTGGATATTAATCTCTCTCTCTCGTCTTTACTCGCATGCTTTCTTCCTCTTTCCCCTTCTCACCACGCAAGCTGTATTCCTGGGCTCTACATCCCATTAGGGCTAAATCAAATGAAGGCAGGGACTGTTCATTTTGATAACTGCGGCAATTGAAGCTGGAGGAAGTATCCTCTAAAACACTGGGGCTGTGGATGGGAGGTAGAAAGAAATTAATGATCTGGCCGAAGCCTGGAACCGAGTGATGGATAGTACCAGCAGCTTAAGCTGAGGTCTGGGTTATTTTTCTATGTTAATCTCTCCATTAATAATTGCCTGGACTGTTTTGCTTTAACCTAAATAAGTCAACCACACCTTCCTTGATACTAAAGACCACTAAAGACAACCACATTCTTATTGAATCCACACACAGATCACTGACATGTAATGGTACCATAAACCATCCACAGCATTAAAGTGACTGACAGCTTATTTACATAGAGTAGAAATATGAAAATACAAAAATAATTATATGGCTCTTATACTGTATAATATTATAGTAATATTGTTTTGCTGTTTCCAACACCTGTGAACAGGGAAAAAAATAACCCAAACATGCCAACTCAGTCGGTCAGTCCACCAGCCCATGTGATGTGGGTCTTTATAAGAGGACACCTGCAGCACGAAGCGTCCCCAGTCGGCTTTGTGAAAGCCTCTGAACTGGATGGGGGACAGAGGGGAGAGCCAGAGGGCCAGACCCAGGTTTGGCCCCGAAGGCCTTTACTATCACTCCAGTCCACGGGTTGCCTTTGGCCTTGCTAACTGTTCCATGAAATGGGCCCCCAGGAACAGTGCAAACCTCCCAGAAACAGGCTGTTCACTGTTAGCCAACAGTGCTCCCTTTGTGTGAAAATTGTCAAAGCTGGCCCTTTTCTGCACCGGTCCTGCCTTTCTTTTGAGCCTCAGCTGTGAGCAAACAAAGCTGGCTTAAAGGTTTGCATGACGGTTAGCTAGCTAGCTGGCTTGTCGTGTTAGTGTTTGTGTGAATGAGAGCAATGGAGTTTGTGTTTCCTGTGTTCTGCAGGTGGGGCTTCAATGGCTAATGAGAGAAGAGCCGGTCCTTTCTCCACTGATGAGGCCATAATAAAAACCAATAACCCTATTTTTTTATGGTTAGTGGCGAGTGTAGCTTAAGGATTCATAATGTCATCCAAATTAAACACTCCTTAGTGCCTTAGTGGTTCTTGGGATTATTCTTAGTTGAAAGGTTCAGTGCAGGCAGCTAAGCGGGCTCTAAGCTTTCCAAAAATATCTGACTCTAGGCACTGACCATTTCAAATTTGTGTCATCCACGGTAAAATAATAAAATCTAGGAAAAAGTCTCTCATTAGACAGCTTTAACACCAATGTTGCTAGGCTCAAACAGTTGTTTACAGACAATAGTGTTGTGGGTAAATACAGAGTTGTGAAAAAGTGTGGTTCCAGCACTGAAAGAAAATCCTAGAATATTCCTATAAGGACTTGTTTTTGTCCCTTCGCTGTAACCTTACAGAATATCTTTATATTAGCGCATGATATTCATCTGTCACTCAAATTTGTATTTATACTGTTTTTTATTAAGTACACTTTAATCTAATGTATATTATATAGTATCCACTCAACAATGCATGTATAATATTTCTCTCACACAGAATCAGTATATTATAGTCACTGTTTGGTTTGTATGGTTGTTTATCCTCCTGGCTTGTATCGCAGTTTATTTTGCCATCTCAGTTTGAGGTTCTCCAAATAAATAGGAAAGGATCTGCTTGCTAGTTGGCTGTCACAGGTGGTGACGCTTTAATCAAACTTGAACAGTCAGCGAAACACTGTCAGTGTAAACATTACACAGCAAAGTTAGCGTTGCCAATCCCAACATTGCTGTAATTTATAGCAATAACAACTGATTCTGTTACCTACTAAGTGAATTCATAGCACTGTGATCTGTCCTATCCACCAATTCTAATTCTTAACCATCATATTGCATTTTTTTAATGCTTTAGAGTAAAAACTGAGAAGAGAATAGAAATGAATACTTGAACAGATGCATAAATCATCGTCCATTTATCTCTTTGCAGAGGCAGACAACACTACTGTCATCTTAAACTATATTTAGTGTGTTGTCAGAGCATAACTTGAGAAGGAGGAATCTGACATTCATTCAAACATTTATTAAATGCTATTTGTTATGGGGTTTTAACTGTGGTTGAAATGGTCCGTCGAGCCACCACAGTTGTGGGTTGCATGGACTCCTTATAAGATTAACTTTTAAAGCGTGTGTAACACCAAGAAGCTATACAACACTACAAAAATGAGCTATAGTTACAGCTTCAATGGCAAGGATAAATGCTTCAACATATTTATTAAGGGAGATAAACTTTGCTAAAGCAGCTTTTTCCTTTTTTTCCCCCTTTTGGATGGAAAGGAAAACCAGTAGCACTTGGTTTAACCGCGTTTCAGTTTGCATAATTGTTCCCAAGGTTGCTGTTTTTTATTTCTAGGCTTTCTGTGCCAATATAATTCAATTTCTGTGGCCAAGCCAAATATTTGCAGCACAGCTTACGCTTCTAAACTGAGCTGTACTTTGGGCAAAAGAGGTTTGCCTTGCCAACAGCACTGCACGGACGCGGCAATAAACAGATTCACTGCCCATCAACAACAACTCTGCTTTTAATCCCACGGTCATTCTCATTACATTCTGTTGTGTTATAAGTTCTTCAGCGAGTGACAGGGCAAGCACACAATCGTCCAGGTATTGAAGTTTTATTGCACTTTAATCCACACCTTGCATTGCACTGAGCTATGTGTTGGATGGTTTGATGGTAAACCGACTGTTTACTACTTCTTAGGAACAGATGACACAAACTGGAGGGAGTCAGAGTCATTTACAGTTAGTTAAATTCCCCGCTGAGAGGCCTTGCTAAATGCTTCTTCCACAGACCTTGCTGGGAAATATTTGCAATGGTTTCCATCCAGATCTGGGTCACTCGGTTCCACATTCACTGCACAGGTGAGCTGGAGCAGGTTTGTTTGGCATTGGTCTTTGGCTGTCCTTTCCTTTCCACAGGGCTGGGAAAGCAGCACCACATACAGCTTGCGACAACAAGAGATGCTTTTGTCTATAGCTTACCACGGCGAAATGACACCGCTAAGCCGCCTGCTGCCAATGTTGTCCAGGTCTCCCAGGACAGTCCCCGGGGGCTACGAGACCTGCTGCGGGCCAGTCCAATAGAGGCAGAAGGAGAGTGAGAGCCCTCGGGAGAATAGGTAACTCTGTCAGCCAGCCGTGCTGCTGCAGCATGCAGATGAAAACAACCTCTTTCACATGGAGTGTGTTTTGGCTTCCAAGGCTGTAATCATGGATGATTAGCCTAAGAACTCAATTCCGAGCTGGGACTATTCCTTATTCCTGTCACACTGTCAGAAATTATATTTACCTACCACTTTTCCCGACTGTCCCAAGACATAAAGGGCGACTTGACTGATCAATGTAAATCAAGCAGGTGTGTGATATTGATTTAAATATTAAAACGTTAAGTACACCTCATTTCAATGTGCGTCGTGTCCAGGAACACGCAGGTGATCTCATGAATAGTTTCAACATAGTTATAGATGTCGGGAAGAAGGATTTAAAAAGAAAACATCTCTACATTACTCTAATCATTCATTTAACTGCATATTTTAATTGGTATTCATTTCGTTTTTCGACAAGAATTTGTCAACAACCTTTTTTCCCATGACTTTCCGAAACAGCACCGACATTATGAAACACTGACTCGATATCAACATGCAATATCGTTGACGAAAAAAAGACTAAATTGTAGTTTAGAGAATAAGAAGTTAACCAAAAACTCTTCCCCTCTCTCTGTCAATCTCTCTCAAACACACCTGACACACAGTGTGCACTGCAGAGCACAGTCCTCGTTTCAACCGTCGCCAATTGTGCCACTATAATGCATAAAGTCTGTCGTTTGCGGGTCGGGTTTGGGTGGCTGGTAAACGCATATTTTTGCATGTTGAGCAGTGTGGATTGGTTCTCATAACGGGCCGGGTGGGTGCGACTGACCCATGCGTCACTGATGAGCAGTCAGGAGGACTAACTGCAAAGCAAATCATGCAACCTGAGTTTTTCCATCAGATAACGTTCAGATCAAATCTTATGTGAAGTAAGTTTGACTAAAATGAAATAAAAAATATCCAGGGTTCGAATGTGACCTGCGGCCCTTTGCTGTGTATCATCCTCTCTCTCACCCTTTTACTGTCACTCTTCAGCTCCTCTAAAAAACATTCATCTTTAAAAAGAAAGGACAAAGACTACATTTTAAAATAGCTGACAAATTAAGAGAGAAAACATTTTTTGACTAAAATCAACACTGATTTCAATAAATACTATCACAAAAGTAAATTTGTTTTTTTATTTAGATGTTACTCATCTCCTCTGAACACTTGTTTTCGTTTAAATTTACAGTCTCAAAGTGTCAAAACCACACCAACAAAGTCATTTTGCAGACTAATGATCCTCTTTGAACACCAATCACATCTACATAAAAAAAATACTGTACAATGTTTTTTTCTATAAATGTCCAAACTTCATCAAAGCAAACTGGGAATATATAATGAAATGCGTACAAAGAGTCTTCACTGGTTTGTAGTTGGTTAATGACTCAAGCAGCGTGACATGTTACGAATGCTGATGTCACCCGTGGCCAGATCATCACCCCACAACAGGTGCAGCCTTCCCTCTCTTCCCTCTCCTCATAGTCATCTTGCTGCAGCTTGTTTTCCTTCTGCATGTGGAAAACATCTGCATAGGTGGTCCCTCTTTTCTCCCCCACCCCCCCCCCCTCTCTCTCTCTCAACCCCTCTCATTTACTCCTACCCCTTTATTCTGTCTTTCTGTCCCCTTATGTCTTTCTCTTTTGATGCCGGAAAAGGGAAGTGCTGATTGTAAATATGGAGGTGTCAGCGCCAGAAGAAACGGCCGTGTATTTCTGGATCCGAGCTGCGAGGTTGACCGAAGCATATTTTTATCATGAAAAGCCAACATGGAATGGGATGGCCGTGCGCAGCTGCTGGTCTAATTTGCTCTAAGCATGTACAAATAGGACGGCCCACACAGACCATAAAAGTGGAGTGGAGGTTTTGCTCAACGCGGCACTTTTGTCTGACCAGAGGCACAGGGATGGCTTCCAAAGAACAAACAGATCACAAAAGAAAAGAGAAAACACAGGCACACTCGCTTGATAGTTTGAAATACAGTAGAATAACACAGAAGGGTACAGACTACGGCTGATTCAGTGTTAGTCCATAAGTAAACAGTGTTTTCAAGCAGTGTTTACTAGCACAAGTTCCGTATCATATCGAACAGCTACAATGATCACTGTTCGTTTTTCAGGAATCGTGCCGCCTGAATAATACAACAACGTAATATCACTGTTCTTTGTTAAACTTTTCTTACTTCCTATGTTTGTGATACTATTTTTTTATTGAGAGAGTCAAGGTCAGTGGCTGTCAGAACGTATATATATCAAACCCTTATGTATATATTTTTTCAACAAATTCTCGAGGTTGTTTCCCACCTTCAGAGCTGCACCTATGTCCCCCCTGTTCGTTCTCCATACATTTTATTGCGCCATGGAAAGTTTTATTTGCTCTTGAGCAATTTGCTCTGGAAACCCCCTGTAGATCCTATGAGTACTGTACGTTTGTAGGAGCGCACATACACACACACACACACACACACACACACACACACACACACACACACACACACACACACACACACACACACACACACACACACACACACACACACACACACACACACACACACACACACACACACACACACACACACACACACACACACACACACACACACTTAATATGTCTGAACGGGGTTCCCCTTTAGACCGGATACATAACTAACTTCAAACAGTAAACTAGGTGCTAATGAACTGGATCCTGACAGGGTTTGCTTTCCGTGAGCACAGACCCACCCCACAATGGATCCATTCACAGGATTTCAGCCATGGAAAGTGTTGGTAAAGTAATCCTGCTAGAGTTTATGTGACCTTTTCTAACTCTCAGTACGTCTTTCTCCCCTTAGGCCTTTGAGGCTCGGCCAAAAACAACACTGACCTGCATCAGCTGATACAGGCAGAGGCTACCCACATTTGCATGTTTCAAAATGGCACCCATTCACAACCGGTTGGCAAATTGATGTGGGGAGGAAAGGAACACAACGCCCCGCTTCCTCTTACGCCGTACCTGTGAGATCAGTCACAGCAACTTCAAGGCCAGTGTCAAGGGTTGTTTCTTCCACGTCGGGGCTGTAGCACAGGACGTGGCTGGATGGCATCGAAACGCTTCCGTGCACATGTGGCCAAATCACCTAACATCCTTCTGCACATAGGACCTGCAAGAAAAGGTGTTATGTTATCTTGAACAGAATACGGATAGTGTTACCAATGTGTCGCTGTGTGCTCTGACAGCGATGCATATGGCTTTATTCAACACATTTGATATTCATACAGGCAGACACACTTTCATACACACCTGCTGCGACTGACAAGACAGGATAGAGACAGTTAAGATTGCCTTTCATTATAAATTCTGCCAATGAATCATATCAGTGAACTCATCAGGCTTATTATCTGGAAAAAACGCCATCCGTCCGTTTTTCTTTCTTTCGATTTTAGACTACCAAAGTAGCTGCCTGAGGTGAATGATTACCATCTATCCATATGGCTGAGCGCATCTATATCTTCTGGGCAGCAAAGGGATGAAATACTGCCAGTGACAGGTAAAGCGATACTCTGTAATGGAAGTTGTTTTACAGTAGCCACTTTTCAGAAAGAAGTGCAATATTTAAACATGTGATATCCCGTTCCAAACCACGGTTCAGAACAGCCTCTCCTCTAAATGTGAGGGTCACACTGCGCTGACAACCTGTATTTATGGCTATCTGACCTGACACCATGAAAAGTTTTATTTCCATCAGATGTTTCCATGCAAGGAGAGGTGAACAGAAAAAAAAAGAGATATCAGTCTTGGCTGTGTCATATGGAAAGTTCGAATGTAATTGAAAATGCATGCACTTTTTGCATGTTTCAACTTCTCTTTCATTTTTTTTAAATGTCAGTATTTTTACAGCATTAACCCTGGCAATTTTATAAGCTTCAATGGAAACATCCACAAGGCATGGACGTAAGACGCCGTTTACTGAAGCACCTTTTGCTCCACCCACATAAATAAACAATTAATTTTAGAAATAAAAGAGCCTTTATGCCGAGCCTTCACTGCGGTGCAGGGATTACAGTCTATCTGAGGAGGGGTAATATTTAGGAAAATATCAACACATACAGTCTGTATTTAGTCAATCACTCTGCTCTCAGTCATAGATCATCTCGTCCATCACACCTGTGCTGCTCGACTCTCATCACGACAGAATTTCACATTTCACTGACATTTGTAAAACAAATAACCTGCCAGGTGCGGGTTGTCCTTTCTTGGGTTTTTATTTTTCTATTTGAACAGGGACTGGTGTGGAATTTCATGGTAGCTATGGAGGTCAGTGGCTTAAGAATAAATCAATTCCCATTAAAAAAAAAAAAAAAAGAAAGTCAGAAGCAGAACAAAGACATGACTTTGACAGCCTGGAAGAGTGAAAATAAATCAAAGCTGCAACACTTTGCAAGCCATAAGGCAGTGTAGCCTTCGCTCCCCAGAGCCCTGTGCTGTCAAGAGCCTCTCTTCCAGTGCTGTTTCTCAGGCCTCCTGACCCCCTCAGTCCTAGTCCCACAGGATAAGACTCGAGGTTTTGTTGGGTTGTAGAGGTGAGAGCGTCCAAGGGGATGCAGGGGCTGAGGTGAAGGGGATGTGGAACGCCGAAGTGAGCAGTGGTCGGTAACCTTATGAAAACAACACCTTTGAACAGTGTTTACCTCCGAACCCATATTAAGTCATGGATGAGGCCTCCATCGACACGTCAAAGAAGGCGGTGAGGTAAGTTAGTTTCTTGTTGTATTCATTACTCCCTCTCCCCTATCCTACCTCCCCACTACATCCCTAGAAGAACAACCCCCCACCCCACCTCACCCCGAAAGCATGGGGCTCGACGGCATGAATGGGGCATTGTGATGCGTCTCCGTCACGGCAGTGAATGTTTTCACTTCCATTTGATCCGTCGGCGAGGCTGCTAATTGGGTAAGCGTGTTCCCAGGTCACAAGGAGGTTTCTCTTTCCATAAATACAGAAAACCGGCGAAGGCTTCTACAGATGTTGTTTCCCACCCGCTTCCAAGTAGGTTCAGACCAGCTTCAGGCAGTAGATGTAATTTATTGTGTCTAAAACCACAGTCCAAAAAATTTCCCTCTCTCTCTCTTTCTTTCTCTTGCGCCTCATCACTCTAAAGACTGCATTTTATCATTCTCCCAGGCACCGTGGTAAAGCTAAGTTCATATTTGTCCTTTCCTTTAGCTTGGACTGTGTGTGCTGTGATGCCATTAGGACCACAGGTGTCATGATGACATGGACATGGTGTTACTTTGTCTGTACTGCATCCAGGCATGACAGGTCCAAATGATGTTATTTTCCATGCGTCTGTCCACCAATGACACAGTTTATGAGGCTCAGAGTTTATTTGTTTGTTTTTGTCATGGAATTTACATTTCCTGTCTTACACGAGGACTCAAGACGACCTTGTGTGCCAGCACTAAAGACTGAGCTGGAACAGAGAGCTTAGGCAGACACTCAGGCATGTTTGCCACACTTCATCTGTAGGGTGTGGTCAAAATGATCAAGTGGTCAAATAAACTGTCCATCAACTGGAGGTTTAAGCTATTGTATTTACATGCACCCAACATGCTTGAGTGTCCTTACCAATTCTAGGGCTGTTCTACTGCAGTTCACTCTGGCATCTGTCCCCCCTGGATGGGACAAATAAAGAGACAAGTTCCCCATTTAATAAATAAAGTATGATGTCATTCTATCATAAAATGAGATGCCATTCCAGACGTCACCTGAGATGGTTTGTGGCATGGCTTCACAATCACAACTACAATCTAGAAACATAAAGTGACTCAAAAGTACTTTCACATTTGTATAACCATGTTCCATTCTTCATATAATAACTTGGGTGTCAATTGATTCCTCTTACTTTCTTCCAATCAGAAAACTATTATGTGACGAAAGGGATGATAAAGATATTTTTTAAATATCAATACAGACTTGAATTTGCCCATTACAGCTCCTTTATAGTTCCGTGCCATAAAACATACATATAAAGAGTAAATACAGAGTTAGAGCAAACAGTGGCCCATTTCTAAGCCAAAGACATGGAGCGCCTTTCTCTCAAAAGAGGTTCAGAAGCTCAGGATCTTTCACTCCTCCAACTGTAGTGTGGTCAGCTGGCGCCACTGTGTGGCCGCAACATAACTTCTGCACTACAGTTATAGGACTTAATTTACTTACTTAGAAAAATGTTTATTAATATCTCTCAGCAGAAGCAGGCAGTCATACAGAAGGATCTCTTTAATACAAAAAGACTAACACTAACAGTATAATATTCATCATTTCCAGTTACAGTATGACTAATAATAACTAAAAGTTTATTGCACTTTGGTTGACAGTGCAAATGACTAAACAGAAAATGTATTTGTCTGCCAAGACCTAAATAACATGACTTTTTGATTGCTTGACTAAGGGGCGGACACAATAAGGTATTTAAATCTATTAAAAATACAGAGTTATCTTAAAATGTCATTACATTTTCAACTTTGATCAGTGCTCCAGTTGTCTAATTACCCCTGTTATTTGTTGTGAATGAGTCTGAAGTCCCCATCTAGTCATAGTATTAATTTTGCTCCAGCCAAGTCAAAAAGGATCTTACCGTTATACACCAGGGGGTGGCAGGCTGCACACATGGACTCCCCTCATGAGCAAGTGGCTGTAACAGAAGCAAAGTCCACATCATGCTGCTGAAGAAACACACCCACACACTGAAGTCTACAAAACTGACTATAAGTAAGTGTGGCTGACTGGCTGTCAGAGGAATGCCATCTGTGTAAATGATAAAAACGCTAGTCATCAGTTTGTGTTATTGTAGTTTCATAAACTGGCAAAATGTGGAAAAGACCAACTCAAGTGATTCATCTTGATTTGCTCATTGGACAGGGTGTGGGTGGGCTGATTCATCTGAGGTAAACTATTATTCACATGTTGTGTGACGCTCTCTTTAAAGCCACTTATCGTAAACTGGAGCAAGGAACCTTTATACAATATCTTTACTTACAACTATCATGTTTAAACGTATCCAAATTCAGTTCCCATTGTTTTGTTTCCCCTGTAATGTCTTAAACATCCGATTAAAACTAAAAACTTTTCAAAAAACGTTCTTAAAGTGTGTGTCTTAAATATTTTAAGACACAGAGCAACCTTCTATCGATCCATTAATCCATCAATCAGCCAGTCCCACCCGGCCAGTGAAAGACCAAACCTGATCACATTATACTTTATATTATTCCCCAAAAAATTGCTATTCTGTCACAATTTTTGGTGTTTTGAATAAAACTTTTTTGTTATAAAAATGTCTGTGATGTATTGTTCTCAAAATACAAATGAGTGATACATTGATTTATCTGAAACCTACTTGAGCTGTCATACTGACTGATAGAAGGGGATAATGCCTTGCCGTAAGTATGTACTATGTACTTTATTTATTTTTATTCATATATGTATACCATACCTTAATGTAGTGTCACTGGAGCCTTGCCACTTGCCACAAATATGTTTATAATGTTTTTGAGAAATGCAAATTCAATTTTCCTATAAGAAGTTGTAATGTACTGTATTGTTCTAAATACAAGAGAAAAAATGAAAACTTCATAAAACTGCCTATTTTTTTTTACTAACCACCATTTTCATTTGGTCCATTTCCTTCAAATTTGGCTTAATTTCAAATGTATGCTACAAGGAAAGCACCTTGATACACATTAGTTTTGTTTAGTTTTAATGCTAAATACCAGTTAAAGTTGTTTTTAAGTGAACACGCATTAGCTTACTGCTACTGCTATGTTGTTAAAGTTAGCACACTGTGACAGACAGGCAGTGTTAGCATAGTTTTGAATGTTTATGTTCATTTTTGGGGCTAGTAGAAGAGAGTGCTGAGTGAGCTGGGCCAGTTTTTACTTATATGTGGTTCCCCTGGCAAGAAAAACTAAGTCAGAAGTATAAAGAAAATATCTACTTTTAATTTAATATATTGTTTATCAACCGAAAATATAAGAATGCCTCTATGACAAACAGCCTTGAAAATATAACCTTAGGGGAAAAACAGTTGCTGAAATCAACTTAGCTCATCTTAGCCCACCCTCTCCTGCTCATGAGGCTAGCCTGTGTCATGTAGAGTCACACCTATAAGTCATTTTAATTGAAGTATATTGAACTAGTTTACTAAAAGCAATGTAGAAGTTGCTTTAATTCATTTAACCCCAAACGTTGAACCGTGTGAACGCGACAGACCCACCTTTGCTGTGAAGTGTGACCCGCCTGCCGCGGCCCCACCTCCCGTCTACCTGTCCGAACGGGGCGGGGCTTGCTCCCCAGCGAGCCTCGCTTCTGGTTCATTCCGCTCCACAAGAGACTTCTAGGAATAGCTCACCGGCAGAACACTTTGCATCAAGGTAAGGGCGCCTTTTGTAGCCTTGACTTTGTTAATTTTATGGGCCATTGTCTTTGTCTTTGTCTGGGCTTTGAATACAGCAGATTTTGTTCCTGAGGACCAAAACAAACCCCATCATATGAATGGAAATGGTCCAGTTGGGGCTTGTGTGTGGTAGGCCTACACAGCAGAAAGTTAATGGGTAATGTGTAGGACTTTATTGTACTATTATTGTTATCCTAAGGCTGGGCTGACACTGTGCTGTATTCTCTCAGTGTTGTTTATGGCTAGAAAGTAAGGCCTGGTACTTGATAGTCATTGCCAAAGGGTCCACTGTCAGCATTTGTGTGTGTGTTTCAGACCATTTGCCTCAGTATGAATGATTTTTACAATAAGAAGGAATAAGCGGTGCTTTTGGACATTGTCCCTTAGATTAGATCATGTGTGTAGTTGTATTGTAAAGACTGGGTTATTGCATTTTTCATGGAGTGTACATTTCCTTTTACAATGCTGCATTTCTCCAAAATTTCTCCAAAATTAAGCTCTTTCAATGCAGTTCTGGTCAGCAAGTAAACACCTGTAAATTAGGAATAGTAGGTTAAACACTGTTCATGTTGACTACCTTTTAAAACAGTATATGTGCACTATACGCCGTTGCATATTTTGTATGCAAAAATAGATTTTATTTTCCATTGTTTGCATTTTGATGAGGCCCAAATGACGTCCTTGCTCATTTCGTCACCTTTTTGGTCTTTTTTTCCAGCTAGTGTAATATCGTGGAAGTCAATTCATCACGCTCTGACACATCTCAACAAGCCTTCCCTCAACAGGCATGCGAGCTCAAACTTTTAACTGTACCCTGCAGCTGCATAGGGAGGGAGCAGCACAAATACAGCAGAGTGTGTTCATTAAACCTAGCCTCCCGGCAACACAGTTTTCACACAGTATACATTTCCACTGGGCTACCCAGGACAAATGAAACAGGTATTACTATTGATAGTAAGTTTAGACGAGTGTGTGGGTGCGTGCGTGTGTGTGTGTGTGTGTATGTGTGTGTGTGTGTGAGTTGGCATCTCTTTGTTCACAGTTTCAGAGCTCAGATGTGAAATGAAGGAGAGAGATTGGTGCAGTGTGTGCAGATTGTTGTTTTGCATGGTCTCTCCTGCAGCAGAGTCGTGTCCCTGCCCGTCACACATTCCACAGCCGTACCCTCCCTGCTCCTCCCTGCTCCTCCTACACTCTTCTCCTCTTTCCTACCTGCCTGATATCCTTCATCTATTCACTCTGTCTCATAGTTAAAATACAACATTGTTATGCCATCGTGTGCAGAGGTGTACATCTGTGTTATGCCTGCTGTGTTAACTGTGTGTTATGTGGTCTCGTCTATTTCTTCCTGCTGGCACCAGCCAGTACATCTGCCAGTCTGTGCATTCACTGATATCTTATTTATAAAGGTATCGGCTGAGGGGAATACTTCAGGGGCTGCGGTATTACTGCAGAGATACTGCAGAAGAAGCATGGTGAAAATCTGTTCAATTGCTGGCCACTGAAACACATAGTTCTTTGTTTGTTAACAGTTGGCCAAGATAATTTGGATGTTCCCACAGGATGTTGAGAAACACTTAATCCCCTGATTCATGCCTACATCCCAGATGTTTCCTAATCTTACAAACACAAGAAAAAAATCATATAGTTTGTGGAATTCCCCTGCCATGTGATTAATTAGAGATTGCAGAAGGTTTTTCCATTCCAATATTCTTGTATTGTCTGTCCTGTCTATAACATATGCACATTCTTGCATCTGCCTTTTTAGAGCATGGCCAATATCACAGCGGCCGAGTATGGGGAAACATCATGGGAGCTGTCCGTGCAGGTGGATCAAAAACATGGAGATGAGTCCATGAAATTTAAGCTGAGGGTGAAGGGAGACTTGCACATCGGAGGCCTCATGCTTAAGCTGGTGGAGAAGATCAGTAAGTGCCAGTGAAAAACTGTTGGAATCTAATCTATCACACTCAATTTTGGTTTGTTTACCTTTTAAAAGCTTGCATCCATTCGACTTTGTTTTAAGCACAGTGCTTCCACCTCCCCCTGCAGGTCAGGTAAATAGAGCCGCACCCTTGTTTGCCCTGCATTTTTCCACACTACGCTGCCATTGTTTTGCCACAATGCATTGGCTCGGTAGCCCTAGGGGCCAAAGTTCAGTCATGATCTGACCGGATATCTCGCAGGTCTCCATAAATTCAGAGTAGATAGCATGAAGGCAACTTTAATAAGGTGGTTTCAACAGCATGAGACATAATATATGACTAGCTTGTCATCAGCAGACGGATTTCAGCCCAGCCCAGCATGATGTCAGGTACACTCATAAAACCACACTTTAATCATGCTCAGCCACCTACACAACAGTAGGTACAGGACGTGTTTGTGTGGGTAGCAGATGTAGTGGTTGTTGTTATGGAACCAGAGCTCCACCTCAAGACCCTTAACACTTGACATGTAAATTTGAGCTATAACCTTGGGTTAGAGCTGCCCTTTAAACCTGTGATACGACAGTAACATGGTAGTAATAATGGTAGTAATGTGTTTGACATAATCTGCCTGCAGAGGCTCCGCAGGACTGGTCAGATCATGCCCTGTGGTGGGAACAGAGGAAATGCTGGCTGCTCAAAACCCATTGGACCTTGGACAAGTATGGAATTCAGGTAATATGTGGATGCCAAAGAGATTTGATATGTTTATATATATAATTTTACTGTTTTAATTCCAAAACTTCCTAGAAATATATTTTGTGTGTGTGTGTTTGTGTGTGTTTGTGTGTGTGTGTGTGTGTGTGTGTGTGTGTGTGTGTGTGTGTGTGTGTGTGTGTGTGTGTGTGTGTGTGTGTGTGTGTGTGTGTGTGTGTGTGTGTGTGTGCCTTTGCAGCTGCAGGCAGGGAAATTCATCAGTGTGTGTCTTTGCAGCTACAGGCAGGGAAATGCATCAGTGTACAGAATGAGTCCAATGGACATTTATGTGTCAAAATTAGGCTTGCTATCTATTTCTGATGTGCATTATCTACACTGCACATGTGAACATCACTCTATAATACATAATACTCTTTGAATACATACATTCCACAGACAGGGGTAGTTCCATTAACCCAGATAAGGTTAATGTAGGGTTTCTGAGGTGTGGTTCAGATTTCTAAACCATCATTTTTCTACACAGGCTGATGCTGACCTGCGCTACACACCGCAGCACAAACCCCTGTTGCTGCAGCTCCCCAATATGAAAACCATCAAAATGACTGTCAGCTTCTCCAGTGTGGTCTTCAAGGCAGTTGCGGAGATCTGTCGAGTACTCAGTGAGTTTCTCTGTCCTTTCTGATGGCACTGTCTCTTTGTTCTTGCTGCTTTTGTTAAGATTGAGTGCGTCTAAGACAGTGAAAATCTTGATCGATCTAAAAAGAAGACTCACCCTCCTTCCATGCTCCTCCGTGTATTTCAGACATCCGAAGATCAGAGGAACTGTCCCTGCTGAAGCCTCCGGACGATCCCTCCAAGAAGAAGAAGAAAGACAAGAACTCAGCACATAATGACATCTGGGACATCGATTTACTTAGCGGGGGACCGGGCGGCACAGGTACTATAAAACAAAAGCGTTTATTCTAACCAAGGCCAAAAACAAAAGTTTCACAGCACAGAAGCGCATAATCTAATATCAAAAGCAATCGGCATCATCTGTGACAAGATTCAGGCGAAAGAAAAAGATGCACATCAACTGGAAAGACACGTAAATGTTACTATTAACAGGCAATTTTGATGCTCTGTGTTTAGAATGCTATGGTGTTCATTTAGCTTACTACAAGGTCATACTACTGTTGATATAATCTTGTTATATACTGTATTATATTATATTATACTATACCATATGATCCCATATTATATAGATATTCTATTCTGTACTACTACTCTTATACTATTACCACATTACTGCACCTTAAACTAAGTCTCACTTCCCTCACTGTCATAATGAGTCACCATATTACACTAGATTACACTGACTTGCACTCATTCTATCATATTAATACAGACAAAAGTATCAGCCCAGAGTCTGTTACTTAATTCCATAACTAAATCATGTATTAGTCTAATGTTCACCAGTGTTACTTAATCAGCAGCACTCACCTTATCACGTCATCTGTCTCTTTTCTATAGTTTCTATTTTACTCTATTCTATTAATCTAAATACAATTAAAATATTTAAATATCTTAGTTTATGTTCCTCTTAATATATATATCTGTTACTTTCTATACTTATATGTACTTTATTTATTTGCTGTTGTTTCTTCTACTGCTGCCACAACCAAATACGTAAAGTGTCTGATCTTGGCTAAAAGTCCAGTTTTTTTAAATATTAAGCTCATAGAAGATTCATTTTTAAGGATTCATTGATTCATTTGATTTGTTTGATCCATTTAAAACTAAAGTTGAGTAGCTCTTTCTCACTGCAGACAAACACAGGTGTAACAAATAACATAATTAGTTGCTGCATAGCACGATTCATTCATCGTTATCAGTTCCACTTGGGCTTTTTTCTGAAAATCAGCTATGACTAAATTTATGTCCGCAGGAGATGCATGATGTCTGTAATTCGACGCGTTCGTATTAATGTCCACAGCCCCTGAAAGGGATAGCATCTTTATTTCTATGAGTTGCTTTTGCTGGAGGAGGAGAAGAAATAAGAAACTTGAGAGAGTAGAGTGCTGCAGAGATCTGACAGGCCACAGTTTTCATCAGTGACATCTGAAAGAATTGTTCAGTATGCTGCTATGGTTCTTCTGGATTTCCCCAACACGCACTGAGTATCCGGTTCAGACTCTCCACCAAATTAAACATCTCTCTAATTAAGACCTTAGATCTCTGCTGCCTTTAATGTCGACCCGGTCGGTACCTTTTTCGAGTTCCTTCATGCATTATTTTGTTTTGCTTAACCTTTCTTTGAAACTTGTATCCTAACTGGTGATATATCTTTTATATTTTAAACCTCCTCTACAATCTTACAGTGAGTTGATGAGCCTGTGAATGTTCCCATTTGTCCAGGTCGTCGTTATCCCCGAAGCAATTTCAGTCAAAAGCAACTGGACTTGTTTATTTGCCTAGGAAAACGTTTCACCTCTTATCCAAGAGGCTTCATCAGTTCATTTACGCAGCCTGGTCAGTTGCTTTTGACTGAAATTGCTTTGGGGGAAGTGAGTTGCTCTCACCTTCAAGTTTAGCTGCCATTACAGTTCCGTAAAGTACACTATTTCTATTTAGGTACTGTGAATCATTTTGGCTAAGCCTAGTTTAATCATGTATCTACCATTCTCCTCAAACAAGGCCCTATGTACAGTAAAACCATGACCGCCACCTACGACCCAGAGAATGGGATGCCGGTGTCTGCCACGAGCCTTTGGTTTGGAGAAAATCCTCTAGCCGAGTCCCAGCCCAACCTGCCGCCTGCTGAGCTGGCCAAGATGTACCAGTCGCTCTCGCTAGTGGACAAAGCAGTCAACAATGCAGGGTAGATGAAAATACAGGATTGTTTGCTCATTGACTTGAAGCTAGTGTTCATTAATGTTGATGATATTTCTAACCACAGCGCTTCTTTCTGGACGTTGCTTTGATTGACAGGTGGTTGAACTCGTCTCGTTCTCTCATGGAGCAGGACATTCAAGATGAAGACAAGCTATTGCTTCGCTTCAAGTACAACGTCTTCTTTGACCTCAATCCTAAAGTAAGAGACCCAAAATTTGAAAATATTTTTGACTTGGTTTGAAGGGTTTAGAAATTCATTTGAGTCTTGTGTGTGCTCGTGTTTTTGTGTTTCTAGTATGATGCTGTCAGAATAACCCAGCTGTATGAACAAGCTCGCTGGTCAATCCTGCTGGAGGAGATAGACTGCACTGAGGAGGAAATGCTGATGTTTGCGTCATTACAGGTGAACAACATACCATCGCATGCCATCGTCGGATTTTCCATGTCTTTATTTTATAAAGGAGGTTGAGGTGTAAATACTGTGAAAGTATCAAAACGTTCAATCCACAAAGAAACGCACACAGCCCGTATTCAGAAACTCTGTCTGTAAATGAGCCGTCAGGACGTCTGTACGGTTGTAATGTCACAACTAAACTATACATAGGTAGAAAGTTAGCAGCTACAGTGCCGTTACAGTCATTCCCCAGCTGCAGTGATGTTGCAGAGACTCCAAGAATGCAGATGCGCAAAGACCCGGAAATGCTGACCAATCAGAGCACACTGGGCTTTCTTGGGAGCAGGTCTTAAAGAGACAGGCACTAAAGCTAGTGTTTCAGACAGAGGTGGAACAAAGGTTTATTCAGACAGGCAGTGTGAGAAAAATAAAGTGCTCTTTGAACATTAAAGCAATCAAACATGTTATATTAGAAACCAAAAATACAGGTATTAACCTGAAAATAGCATAATACCACCCCTTTATACACTTACATGCATGTTTTAATTTAAGAACCAAACTAGCTTATGGCACTCTTGATTTAAATTGGCTTGTTATCGTGAACCACAGTTATCCGTAGGGCACGGTAATGTGGCCTAAATAGGCTTTAAGTACAGTATATGGGTGTCTCGGCTCAGAATATTATCCATCCGGGAAAGAAGGTTTGGTCTAAAGCAGTGCAACGACGTGTCAGGACATGAGAAAGATCCCACTGGAGAGGGAGGAAGGGAGGGAGAGGTAAAGAAAGAGAGGTACAGGCAGAAAGATTGAGAGTTGGGAAAAGTATTAAGGTGAGAAATATCATTCCCCATCAGACACATCCTCTCTAAATAACTAATTGATTAACATGATAAGTGTGGCAAAGTTCTCGCTGTGCCTTTCTCCGTGTGTAATTTTCAGCCCATCTCTGATCCGTTCAGCTGGTATTTTGCAACTGCTGGGACGGTGATTCAGAAATCACAGGGATTCAATGAGTGATCAATGTTGCACTCACCTACACATTGGTGCACTGGCTGGCACACAGGGCTGCGCTCAAATCTCCCTGTGACTCACGCCTGCCTTGCATAACCTCTTAAGACATCATGATTTGTACTTACTCAAATATTCGATCATTACTTATAAGAAAAATCCGTTGAGCATTTTTCCAACTTTTGAAGTAAAAAACATTGATTTTCTTTCATTTCCAGTATCACATTTGTAAGCTGACTTTGTCAAGCGAACCACTCGACCGCTCCAACGAACCAGAAATCGATGAAGTAGAGGCCGCCCTGTCCAACTTGGAGGTGACACTTGAAGGCGGACTGCCAGACCGAATTCTGGTAAACACATTCTTTTTTTTTTTTTTACGAGGTTTTATGGTGCGGGGAATATGAACTGTAATTTTCAGGTTTTCAGCTCTGTTACAGTACAACACCTGTTTTTAAGCACCAGTGATAGGTAGGCCTCTGATGATTGCATGTCCTGACACGATGATGTCAGGAGAAGACACGGGGAAATTCACAGTTGTTTGTCCCGCCCCTCAGGAAGACATTACAGACATTCCAGAACTGGCAGATTCCCTCCGGCTGTTTAGGTAACCCCCTCTTTGTTCCTATCATATGAAGATGCCATTATTAATAACTGCAGACAAATCTCAAATATCTCGATTTGGAAATGAAACATTGCTGTTCACCTGTCTAGTGCCCTTAAATTAGCCTTATTTAGTGACATGCGGCTATAAGGTGATTTATGGAACAAGGGTAAAATATTCTACATGTATGTATATATATTGTGTATTTATGTATCTGATATTGCATTGAATCTTCATGGCTTATAGGCCATCTGATAATTGATTAAAGGGAAACAACCTTGTATGCATCTCATAAACCTCTTAAGAATTTATGCTGTTTCACCTTCAGTCTTTTACTCTGAGGTATCGAGATCATGTTGCAAGCAAAAATGAATCCGTATTTTTTCTTTTCTGTTTCCAGGCCCAAAAGACTAACGCTGCGGCCGTACAAAGAGTACTGGTTTGTATTCAAGGACACCACCATCTCCTACTACAAGAACAAGGAGAACTCCAGTGGAGAACCCATAGAGCAGTTTCACCTCCGAGGTCAGTGAAGAAGAATGATGTGGAAAAACACTTCTTAATGTCTTCTGTATTGTTGAGGATGAATAACCCTGTAGGCATTCCCATGATGTGTGATTATGAGTTTGAGCGCCCCCATAAGCATGAGCAATACTCTATGAAGAGAACCAAGATACCCTCATTATTTAATAGTGGATAGAACTTTACAGATTATTTTATTCTGCCACTGGTAATGAGAAAAGTAGCAAATATCAACTCAACTTAATAGAAGTTCAGCCACGTTAACTGCCGTTTTATTCTGTGATGCCATCAGCCGATCTGTTATATCTTCCTGTTGTATTTCTGCACTTAAATTGACTACTATCTCTTCGTCTTTATTCGACAGGTTGTGAGGTAGTCCCTGATGTCAACGTGACGGACAAGAAGTTCGGCATCAAGCTGCTGCTCCCAGTCGCTGACGGGATGAATGAGGTGTACATCCGATGTGACAATGTAAGGCCCCTTGTCCATGTGCTTATGAGCATTTTCGTTTTTTAAAATCCCTGTAAATCATGCGTGTAAATGCGGGCTCACACTGTAACTGTAACTGCTGCAGGAAACGCAGTACGCCAAGTGGAAAGCTGCGTGTATCCTGGCCTCCAAGGGCAAGACAATGGCCTACAGCTCCTACAAGTCCGAAGTGAGGAACATCCAGTCCTTTCTGCAAATGAAGAACCTGGCGCCCCCTCCTGGTCAGGCCGCTCCTGACATTGAAGCGATGGACATGAATGCAGAGTGTTTTTTTTCCCCGCGCTACACCAAGAAGCACAAGACCAAGCAGGTCTGTCTAAGGGTTAAGTTCATCACTGTCATCACAAATATATATATTTACCAAATCTGCCTCTGGTGATTGTTTCAAGCTAACCGCACGTATCCTGGAGGCCCATCAGAACATTGCGCGGCTGTCTCTCATGGAGGCCAAGATGCGCTTTATTCAGGCCTGGCAGTCGCTTCCAGAGTTCGGTATCAACTACTACATTGTCAGGTACAGTGTGTATATTTAATATATTTAGGCATAATACACATTCATTTCAATGTTTTTTAGGAATGACGGTTAGTACTGTCGCCTCACAGCAAGAGGGTTCCTGGTTCAAATCCCGGCTGGGGCCCTTCTGTGTGGAGTTTGCATGTTCTCCCCTTGTCTGCGTGGGTTTTCTCCGGGTTCTCCGGTTTCCTCCCACAGTCCAAAGACGTGCAGGTGTTCGGTTCATTGATGACTCTAAATCACCCGTAGGTGTGGATGGTTGTCTGTCTCTGTTCGTCTCTATGTGTCCTGTGATAGACTGGCGTCCTGTCCAGGGTGTACCCCGCCTCACACCCGATGTCAGCTGGGATCGGCTCCAGCCCCCCACGACCCCGACAGTGACAAGCGGTTGAAGATGAATGAATTTGTTTTTTCTTTTATTTGTTTATCAGATTCAAAGGCAGTAAGAAGGATGAGATTCTGGGGATCTCATACAACCGTCTGATTCGTATTGACATGTCCTCTTGTCTGCCCGTCACCACGTGGAGGTTCGCCAACATGAAGCAGTGGAACGTAAACTGGGAGATAAGACAGGTGAGGGATTGTTGGGTCTATATATTACAATTTTAAGTTGCCTCTTCATTCAGGGAAGCAGTTTTTTAGGCATTACTTCAGAGACGTGAATATTTTGTACGTCGTTCCAGGTGACCATAGAGTTCGACCAGAATGTGTCAATAGCCTTCTGCTGTTCGAGCTGTGACTGCAAGGTGGTCCACGAGTTCATCGGCGGTTACATCTTCCTCTCCACAAGATCGAAAGACCAGAACGAGACGCTAGATGAAGAACTGTTCCATAAACTTACTGGAGGCCAAGAATGAGAAATAAAAGCCTGTGCTACATGTGTTGTGTTACAATGTGAACGTACAGCATCTGTCTACTGTAGCTATGGTAACCCTTAACACTGAGCAAATCACGGCCAAAGAAAATGTGAGCGTGTAAATGTAACATTTTCAAGAGCATCGTTTTTGTTGTCGTATTGTATCCTGCTGTGAACAGTTATAGCAATGTACCCTGCACTAGAAGAATAATGGTTGATGTAAATATGTAGTCAAGAATCTCTGAAAACACGGACGCGTTGTTGTTCTTTTATAAGAATTAAGCCTTTTTTAGGTGAAGAGATGTTCTCGTTTCAGACAGAAAAAAAACATTTTGTAAAAACTGATTAAAGGGTGTTTTTTTGTACTTTACAACTCGTTTCACGTTTGTTTATTTGCTGCAACGGAAACTGTTACTTTTACATCGAAGGTTAAACTTAATTCACAGACCGTAATGAGCTTTCTTGCTTACAATGATGAAATATTATCACAAATATATTCTGCGCTTAGAAGAAAGAAAGAAAACAGAATTCATGGTAGGCGTAGTCACACGGCTTTGACTTTAATATAACACATAGGTTTGGACTAATTCAATTCAATTCTATTTATAGTGTCGAATCATAACAAAAGTTATCTCAGGACACTTTACAAACAAGGTATAGACCACACTCTATGACTTATTTAAGATTTACATAGACCCAACAATTCCCCCGTAGAGTACGGTGGCGTTGAAAACCTTCCCAAAAACACGCAGGAACGTCAGACAGACCCAGCTCTGTGGAGGACGCACATCTGTCTGCACCGGTCGGGGAAGAAGAAACGGAGAAAGAGAGAAAAGACGCACAGATGGACAGAGAGAGACAAAGACAGACACAAAGACAGAGACAGACACACTTCCAGTAACTATAATAATATCTATAGTAATGTGAATATGACTTATGTGTTATAGCGGTTAATACAGCAGAATAGTAGGAACAAGCACAGCTAAGGTTATAGATTATAATAGTAGCAGGAAGCGTCATGCAGGACCACAGTAGCAGGCACCACCACGATCAGCAGAGACCTGAGAGACTAAAGTCACAATGAGTAATTATCTGATTGTAGTTGGACCATTGAAAAGATGAGACTCAAGATGTCTCCCAGGTTGCATCATTTCTTTCACTTTCTGTTATTTCCTTTTGAATAGGGTTCTCCCTTCCAACCGCCTCAGCGCTACACTGCTGCACACTAACGGTGGGCAGGTGGAGTTGGCACAACGTTTAAAGGCAGTCATAAAAGACCAGATTGCGGCCCCATGGTAGGAAATAAAATGCAACCACCCAGGCTGGGTGATGACGTGGTCACACATCTGCCATGTTTTCACACTACACACTGTGTTGGAATGTAATCCAGCAGTATCAGCTCCCGTGTTACTTTTATAGAGCTATACAAAATACAGTCCAGCCTGAGATCTATATCGTGTTCAGGAACATGTCATACAATGAAAAATTATATATATATAAATATATTCTCAACATGTCTTGGTCTGGCTATGATTAATGCACATCATCGTTTTTCATATATCCATGGTATGGTGAGTGGGAAACAAAACTAGTATTTCCTGATTTATTAAGCACTTAAGTGCAAAACTAATAAAAAAGGATGCGAGGGTCAGAGCACACATACATCTACTCACTGGGACAGGACAACAAAGGGTGCTATGTAGTCATGTCCACTTGATAATAATATATTATAATTAAATAATCTAAATGAATTTGCCAATAAAGCTTCAGACATGTACATATTTCAATTTGTATGCAAGAAGATCCAATGATGTGTTCACCATGATGAAATCATGTCACATGAAAAGTCAAAAGAGCTCAGCTATAAGCACATGAAAAGATAAATGCTTTTAACCTGGATCTAAAGATTTAAAGTGCTCCCAGTTGGGGCTGATTTCAGATCTGCTGGTAGTTTGTTCCAGTTGTGTGCAGCATCACAGCTAAATGCTGCCTCACCCTGTCTAGTTTGACCTCTGTGCTCCACTGTCTGACCTGAGTCAGTAGATCTCAGAGCTCTGCTGGGTTTATACTGTACTAACATGTCATTCATGTGTTCTGGGTTCTATTGGAGATGAAAGCATGAATCAGCTTCTCCAGATCAGTTTGGGACATAAAACCCTTAACTCTGGAGATGTTCTTTAATTGATAAAAGGCTGATTTGGTGACTGATCTCATCTGAAATGGCTGTTGAGGCCAGATCTGAATCTATCAGCACGCCAAGGTTTCGGACTTGGTCTTTATTTTCTTAAGCCAAAAACAATGATCTCAGTTTTTAATTGAATTAAATGAAGGAAATTTGGGTTCATCCAATTTTTGACTTGCTCTAAACAGCTCTAAACAGTGACATGCTAGCTCTAAATGAGTGTATTACTCTCCTTAGTCCTTGTGTCATAAAGAAAAAGAAAAAAAGTCAAGTATTTGTTATTCGTGTATGTATCTCCATGCTTCCTAGTTGTAAAATATTCTTATTTACTGTATGACCTTTTCTGTTTTCCTTTTTATGTTTAAAAAAATAAGATCAAGGTTATTAGTTATGATCTAAAGTAGTAATTAACATCTCAATATAGCACTTTCATTGCGCCCCCTTTTCATATCCTCTGACCATGATGCGTTCATCGATGATTCTGAAATCTATATATTTACCTAGTCATCGAACTTTGCTCCTATTGGTTAGCAAGCTCAGCGACGCATATCCAGCCAATCACAGACGACTCTGGTGAATCACGTCACTCTGGAATCGTTTAGCCGTCCTGGGAAGCTAGGGAAGTTAAAGCTAACACGTGGAAATAGTGTTCGGTCGTATTTTGCTTTCACTCCAGGGTGCTTTAGTGCCTTTTATCAACCGTGCCTTGTCAACGACGACTCCGTATAACTCTGTGAAGGTGACGGTTACCTCTCAGCTCACTGGTGAGCCGGGTTATCTGCTTTTACGATGGCGGACAACGTAGACGAGGACTCTGTGGACAGGATCAGAGAGGGGGACTACGTTGTGTTGAAACGGGGCGATATCTTCAAAGCTGTTCAAATTCAACCGAAGAAGTAAGTCGAACACTGGAAAAACTAACGAAATATCTAAATATACTCTCCTAAATAGGCCTCTTATTTAATATCTTTTCACGAGAAGCACCGGAGCTAGCTAAACCGTAATTGGCATCTCACTAGTGACACCTGTGTAGTGAGACATGCCATGCTACATTTGTATACTGCAGAGATCTGTGGGGCCGTATTCAGCACCCCTGCCGTGAAATGCAGCCCCTCGCATTATAGGTGACCTTTCCACCTATAGGAGTACTTTATATACAGGTAACCACATTAAAAGCACACACGTTTGAACCTATGAATTGCAAGAAAAGCTGGGATTGTCTTTAGGAAACACTAAGTCAAATACATTCAACTCGCTCAAAAGATCCATTTCATTGATTTAGTAATTATGGCTGCAGTTTATTTCCACAGAACACACAAAAAGGTGTTGTTTTGTGTTCGCTATTATCCAAGTTTGTCATTTTAAACTCAATTTTTTTTAAATTATAAAGTTTATATACAGCTAACCCACAACGGTCAGAACATTGGTTACTTACAGTCTTTAAACTATTTTAAAGAGTTTTCTTGCAATTCATAGGTTCAAAAGTGTGCTTTTAATTGGCTTACCTGTATATAAACTACTCTTATAGGTGGAAACAACAGCCTCCTGATCCAGAACATCACCTATAATGGAGGGGGTGCGTCTCAAGGCAGGGGTGCTGAATACGGCACAACACCGGGACTCCTTCATAGTTACCGCAGGGGGTCCGCCAAATTGTTTAATCATCTTAACAAAGTTTGTTTTTTCCCCCCTAAAAATATGCCTGTAAATAAACATTATCATGAATGCTACGTATTAATAGCAAATTATAGGCTTAATGGCTTGATGATAGGCTTAATGGCTTATAGGCAAGGTAGCCACTAAGGTAGACATACACAGACATGTATAAATATATGAATATGTTAATCATGATCATGTTAATATCTTAGTATTATATGAATCATAAAAAGGTGTGTGTATAGGCTTTAGCTGTTAGTCCCAGTTTAATATGCAACTAAATTTAAAACCACATTTGTAGTAGGGGGTCCCTGCTGTGTCTCTCTTTCAGATAAGGGGTTGAAGACCCATGGTATATGGGATGTACTGAGTGCTACAAAGATGCCATTCCATTGATGTACTATAATTTATTTTTTTTCTACTTCTTTCTTCTTTTGTCTACTCACAGGAAGGTGATTTTTGAGAAGCAGTGGTTCTTCCTGGACAAAGCTGTGGGACAGTTGTACAGCAGCACCTTTGATATTGTGTCTGGAGGGACCCTGCAGCCACGGAAGCCCAAGCACACAGTGAGCTCCACCGGTGTGTAACCTGCTTTTAAGCACGCAGCCACAGTCATGTTTAAGTTGACAACAATTATAAGTTTCACTTGTGAAAAATGTTTATTTCCAGATTATATGCACAAAGGTGTAAAAGACTGAGGCTTCCTTTTTCATGTGTTTTTCCCAGATACAAAGGAGGCAGGCACAGACAACAGAAACATTGTGGATGATGGAAAATCACAGAAACTGACCAGGGATGACATTGAGACGCTCAAAGAGCAAGGTCTGGAGGGTCAGGTAGGTCGATAATCTTGCAATTACATGCATGCATGGAGAAGTCTGACTGTTCTGCCGGGTTTGTTAGGTCTGTTTGTTTGTTGGGCAATATTCTGTATTTTTTTTAATGTCATCAAATTTCATGAAAAACAGAAATGAATGAATGAATCATGCTAATCTGTATTGTCTGTGTAGCCAAAGCTTATTCATCTGTAACATAAAGATCCACTGTTTTTCAAAAACTATTAAAAAACACGAATGAGCCACACTGTTCCACCAGGGGCATCGTTTACAGCCATATACGTGAACTTCACAGTATAAATCAGGGGTGGGCAATTCCCGTTCTAGAGAGCCACTGTCCTGCATGTTTTAGGTTTCTCTCTGCTCTGACACACCTGAGTCTAATGATGTGCTCGTGATCAAGCAGCTGAAGCTTGTCACAGTTTGATTATTGTTAGACTCAGGTGTGTTAGGGTAGGGAGAAACCTAAAACATGCAGGACAGTGGCTCTCCAGGACCAGAATTGCCCACCCCTGCTATAAATGAACTGTCCTGGTGCCTACTTGTGCACAAAATGTGTTTTAATCCGCAGCTGAAAGTAGTCCCCAACAAATGCACCATTTATTCCTATTTGATTGATGTTTAATACAATGCCGAGCTATTTCAGGACACAGATTAAAATGGAATGGGGAAAAAAAAATAGGGTAATTACTTGTGACTCATTGTTAACATTTACTGTATATCTTAAATACGAACCACTTATGGTTTATGAGTGCCACAGGCAGGATAAGGAAGAGGAAAAGTTTTGAAAGATGGCACAACGCATTGTTTTGTTTTTTTGTCCTGTCATGGGAACCTTATCTTTTGAATGATCAGATAAAACTTTGGAGTATAACCGGAGAGTGCGTATGTGCTCCACAGGAAATCATCCAGCAGCTTATAGAGAACAGCGCAACATTCAAAGATAAGACGGAATATGCCCAGGACAAGTACATCAAGAAGAAAAAGAAGAAGTGAGTCACTTCCGATGATGCAGCCACAATTTAGTTTCAGACTTAACGGTGCGTTGTAATTAGTGTTATCAGTTGTTCCCATGATTGTGTTTCTCCAGGTATGAAAACACTGTGACCATTCTGAAACCGTCCTGTCGCATCCTGGCTATGATGTACCACGGCCGGGAACCAGGGAAGGTTTGGTGAGTCAGCAAGCGGCATGTGTGAAAGTTGTCTTTTAGAGAGCAGAGAAAGATTAATGTATGTTTTCCTGCTTTCCAGCCACCTGCGGTATGACACACTTGCCCAGATATTGACTCTGGCAAACATCCACGCTGGCAGTAAAGTCTTGGTGTTTGAGACCTGCGCTGGCCTCGTGCTGGGCTCTGTCATGGAAAGAATGGGCGGTATGTCAGTCGTTTCTGTTTTACCAAACGATTTGAGCTTTTTCCTAAACAAAGAATGTATTTTCTTTATTTTCTTTTCCCTGCCCTTTCTAAACTCACCCTTTCTTTCCTCCTCATCCAGGCTATGGCTCGGTGGTCCAAATGTACCCAGGAGGGGGGCCCGTACGAGCGGGTGTGGAGAGCTTTGGCTTCCCTGCGCATTTTTACGATATGCTGCATGAGTTTCCCATCTGCCATGTCAATGCTCTGCTGGAAGGCACTCTGGACACCACTGCCAAAGATCCAAGTGCTGGTAGATCCTTTTTTTAATCTCTCCAAGAAGTTTACGGCCTTGTTTTTTATTTTTTTTTAGATTAAAGAGAGCCAAGAGTGCTGAAATGCCGTAGAAAACTAAAATGATGCTGAGATTTGTGTGTGTTCCTTCGATGGTAACTTTATCAATATGGTTTGAATTCCCAAACTGCACATTAAGACTTTAAGATTCTGTGGCATTCCTCTCATGTAGATTATCTCCCTCAACATTGCAGATTCAAAGCAGTCTGACATTTCTGCAGAGAAGGAGCAAAACCAGCCCGAGGCAGAGCAGCGCAACGGTCCAGAGGAACAGAGCATGGAGACAAACAGTGGTGCTGATGGAAGTCAATGCCAGGAGAAAGAAATGCAGGAGAAACGCAAAGAAGCCAAAGTATGTCTACTATTTCTTAACCCTGTTTAGGCCATCCTTAATTTAAGCTTGTCTGCCGTACTGTGATATTTTTAAACAGGATTATTTTTGAATAATTAAAAGAAAAATCACAATTGGGTCTGAAAGAAGGAGTCAATGTCCCGACTTCATGTTTTGTTTTTTCAGGCTCAGGAAAAAAAGGTGAAGCAAGAGGAGAAACGGAAGAAGCTGGCTGCCGCTGCCGCCCTGCTGGAGGGCAGGAGTGCAGACGGGTCGGTGTCAGATTTAGCTTTCTGCTTTCACATTTCTGTGTCTCTGCACCGCTCTGCTCTTTTCAGCATCACCCTCTTTCTCCTCCACCCTTTGCTCTATCATCTCTGGATTGCACCATGTAGTAAACAGCAGTAATTAAAATAGATCTACAGGGATTAAAAAGTGATGTATTGTTAAGTATGTCCATAAAAGCCGTGATAAACCGTTTGCCTTCTTCTGCGCTCACACATAATGATCAGCAAACAGTGCCCTTTCAAGGTGAACATAGTGATTGCGTGGCTGTTTCCTGTCCTATAAGATGAAGAACTTGTTTTATAGCCTTTCATGATTGATGGATGAAGTGTTGTGAGGGTGACACCCAGCGAGTCAAAGCATTGATCTGGTTAGCCTATTGACTTTCCTCAGTCTTCTCTACATTTACAGCAGATATATCATAAACGGTACTTCAGAGTGCAATTTTCCCGACTGTCCTAAATCAGCCTCTTTTATTGACTCTTACCCAACTATGTAAAATATGACCTGAATGGCTATAGTAGGTACTAAATCCCCAGGTCTTTCAGCCATACATACATACATACATACAGCACGGATGACAGTATTGCCTACCTACATGTTTCCATAACAAAGGGTGTGCTCTATGTATTTCATATTTGACAGGTTTTCTTGATCATTTGTTTGCTTCCTGCATGCAGGTTGGTTATAGCCAGTCGCTTTCACCCGTATCCAGTCCTAATGGGCCTGCTCAAATTCCTCTCCCCCTCCAGACCTTTTGTGGTCTACTCCCAATACAAAGAGGTAAGATCATCACGACGAGTGGTATTTATTGGACCAAGGCTACGTTTGATGTCCCCCAGCGAATGAGGAAAATTAGTTATCCGAGAGATCTCTCATTAGCTGCCACTGCACACAGGTTTATAGCTTAGAGCTGCAGCGGGAAATGTCCATATAACATTACTGCAGTGGACATTCCTGTCAATACCAAGGAGTTACAATGCCTATCATGTTCCAGCACTGACAGTACTTCCTTGTTGTGCTTATGATGCTGTAAAGACCACCTCACCTCCTCTCAATGCTCCTTTTTCACCTCTCCCCACTCCATCTCTGCAGCCTCTTATTGAGTGCTTCACAAAACTCAAGGAACATGGCGGTACGGTGGTCAACCTCAGACTCCAAGACACCTGGCTCAGACATTACCAGGTAAAATTTGAACTCGGAATCAGCATTGAATCATGTTTTTGTTTTTGTTTGTTTGAGTTATAGTGTTAAAGTGTGCAGGCATGCGCTTGTTTTTACCTGCCCAGGGACTGCAGACGGAAATTAGCTGTTAGCTAGAATCTGGTACAAATCATCTTTTTACTCTATGTAACCAATTAATTTTGTACATGGTCACTGAAACAAATAAACAAACAAACAAAGGGGTCGCTCATGGTGATGAAGCAAAAGAGAAAAATCACTCGACTCTGCAGTTCCCCTTAGCTAAGGTCCCTGCTTAACTCTCTGCTCTCATCAGTGCTCTGTTCAGATGTGTCAGGCAGCTGTTTTCAGCAGTCAGCTTCCAAAAAACACACTTAACACTTCCTCAACAGCAAACAATCAAAGTTAACTACTAGCTGGTGAACATAGTAGATCATTAACATTTACCTCTGAGCTGAAAGAGAGTGTATATTGGGCCTAAATACACCACCTGGGCGCAAACACGTCTCCATATAAATAAGGCTACGTGCTTTCTGCATGTGTATTAAGTAACTCTTTGCTAATTGTTTGCCACATAACCCTTATAAGGTAATAGTTCACTGGAGAGAACAAAGTATTAATACTTGGTTTATTTTGAATACTGTTGAAAATATGAAAATATATTTTCATAACAGTTTCCCACGCCTTTAAATTTGCATCTGTGCGGGGTGGCTGCTGGCTGAGTGGTTGGAGCAGTCGCCCCATGTAAAGAAGCTGAAGGTCCTCCAGGCAGCGAGTTCGACTCTGACCTGCAGCCTGCTGCATGTCTCCCCCTCTCTCTCACCCCATTTCCTGTATGTCCTTTGCATAATAAAGGCTTGAAAAACTACCCAAAAAATGATCTAGAAAAATAATAATTAGTTGCTGTGTCCGACCTTTTTGACCGTAACTATTTACTATTTGCAATTACATAAAACTGAAAGGCAGCAGTCATTTTTGGCATGTTTGCACGCCTTCAAACCACTTAAAAAATTGTTGCTGATTAGTTTTCTGTCAATCTACTTTGTATCAGCCCTACGTCCTTCATGTACTGCTAGAGGAAGAAAGTAATTTATGTCCTCTTTGTATTGGTTGAACTGTGTTGCACATATTTCACATTTTGCATCATCAAGTCCTTCACAATTTCTCTCAATGCCCACACTTTTTAGTTTCTTCTGTGTACAATGCAGCAACTGGATGAAAACATTGTTTGCATACTCAAACTGATCTTCTCCTTCAGGACCAAAGTGTTATTTCCCCCAGCCCTGTAGAATGAATGTCTCCTGACTGTATTTCTGCATCGTTTCCCTAGGTGTTGCCTAACAGGACTCATCCTGTGCTGCTGATGAGCGGGGGCGGGGGCTACCTCCTCTCAGGGACAACGGTTGCCGCGAACCCCTCCAAACCCACAGGCTCCCAGCGAGCTGAGGAACCGGCGCCAAAGAGACTGAAGCTGACAGACACTGAGGGATAAACAAATACAGAAGCATCCAATCTTTTGTGGGCACATTTCCAACGACCTATAGGGATTTTCCTCCAGCATTGACTTCTCTCTCTGCTGAACTGATTTGACACATCTGGAAGACGAGAGACAGAGTGTCTGGTTTGCATTCATCAGAGCACGTTCTCCCGTCATGTGTATTCAGATCAGTGCTCAGACGAAGGCGTGATGATTAACTATAAGTCAGCTTAGGTAGTATGAGCTCAGTGTGCGTATTACGTAAAGATCTGCTGAAATCATCTTTTGTGTGCTGGGCGTAAGTGACAAGTTTGTGTCTCATGCCTCTAAACCAGGCGTAAAAACTATTTTATTTTCCAGTTGTCCTCCAGCTTCTAGGTTATAACTTTTTTTTATTATTTTGTTACCTGCAGAAAGTGCCATTTGTTATATGAGCCAGTTGCTAATGCAGCTTCACTGTGGGTTACATCTGTGTCTGCACAGAATTAAAAGGCAGTACTAAAGAACCTGATGTGTCAAACACTTTTCTTTCATCTTGAAATCACTTGAGAGATACTTGTTTGGTCCCAGAATTACTCTTTTTATTGAGTGCAGACTGAACAAACTCTTCAGAACACAACAATTTGAATCATTTGCCTCAGATATGTTATAATCTCATATTATATAAACATCAAAACCATTCCCATGCTGATTAATCTGATAACATCGACATCAATATCACAAATACGAAGATAAACAGCTTGATAAAATGATTTTGGCAAGGCTCTAGGGTTTCTTATGTCAGATTCTTTTAACATTGTAAGTACACTGAATGGGCTGACGTACAGGGAGACAGCAGCTACTGTATTATCCACTGATTGCGTCTTGAGATGCTGTCCGTCCTGGTTTATGCGCTGTTGTCACGCAACTTGGCGGCGATTTTCTGCAGCTCTGTGTCCATCGCTGCAATGTTTTCCAGCTCTTTCTCCTGAAATAAATGAGAATTAGCACGTCAGTAATTACAAACCAGCAAATTCTGCTACGACATCCAAACTAGAAAGGATTAAATTATCATCAATCGTGCTTGTTTACCCACGCCTGCTCTAAAATCTGCCTAAATTGGGCCTTAAGGCAAAACACTTCATTATTATCCCAGGTGCTGTAGAACAGATATCACTACACCTCCTCACTAATTTGTTTTTCTACTTCAGAGTATGCAACAGAATAGAGAGGTATCTACAGACAGTCACTTTGTTTTTATGGCCATATTGTAACTTTGAGTGTGATTATTGCAGCGGTCCTAAAAGCCAGTGTGGAAAGTGCAAATATAAAAAGGGGGACAAGTGTTAGAGAGATGCTGCGATTAAAGCAAGGCATTAAAAAGTCCTTCTAAATGTTCCAGAGCTGAGGAACAGGTCACTGCCCATGAGTATACTGTTTATATTCTCCTTTGTGCATTTGAGACGTGCTCATGAGGGACAGTTCTTGATGTGTATTTGCACAGATGCATATTCACTGACGCTCTGAAGGCTAGATCCCGACGTCTCCATGTAGACTAGAGATTTCCATAATGAGCCTGGCTGCTTTCCCCCTCAGTGAAACAGTGTGGTGGAGGCACTTGATGTGCTTCAAGGCTTTAGTGGGTCAGCTAAATATAAAAAATGGAAGATTTTTTTCCTTCATGGTGAGACCAGCAGAGTAGAGTGTTTTTACATTATGTATCACAGGTGATTTAAGACGCGTGTCTGTTGTCTCAATGACCTGTCAGGGTAGATTATTGGACTTTTGCCTGAATCCTGGCTGCAACATACAGAAGCATCAGATATGTAAGAGTCTGTGTTGCACATTTAATTACAGCATGGTCGCATAATATAATTTCATTTCAGCTCAGTGGTCTAGTTAGAGGTTTAACAAAGTGAACATGAGAGCAGTCTTTACCTCCTGCTGGGTAAGCGCCGTCTGGTGCAGGCTCCTCTTTGGCTCCTCTTGATTTGAATGGTTCGCCAGCTGGTTTATCTTATAGCTCAGCAACTTGGACAGTTCATCCATCTGAACACATTAAAGACAGTACATTTCTGAGTGGCTCACTGATCATAACCCGATTAGCTCTCTCAGGCCATCAGGCAGATGTCTCCTAGATGTACCCAGAATTAGATCCAGATCCAGATCCAGTGAAGGGGGTTACTAAAGCCCTGTTCTGTTGAAAAAGCTGCCAAATGACCTGAAGGCTATCACAACTGTCACAAGACATTCACAGTGAATCTCAAATTGTTCTTATTCTCAGGCTTATGGGTAATTACACAAGTGTGTGTGTGTGTGTGTGTGAGAGAGAGATAGAGAGAGAGATAGTGTAGTCACACTTGTGTTGTTGTGTTAATGCGTCTACTGTATTCCTATATCTGCTGTTTATGCTTTGTTGTCATGTTTATACATTACTGGTAGATTGATAATGAAACCAAAATGGATGAAGATGCATAGATACATACACTTTTATATATTACATGTACGTGTGCCAAGATGATTAATATGCAAAGGTTTAAAGAAGCGGATAGCAAGATCCATTTCCTCAATCTGCAAGTGCAGGATGCAACAATATTTCTGTTCTGCTCTCTATAAGCAGAAAAACAAATCTATCACATACCTTGCTTGAGGTTGCAGCGTGCTCATCTGAATCCCTCTTATACCATGCGGGATGGTAGTAACCTCTGAAAATCCAGGGATTGCGCTTCTCTGCCAGATCCCTGAAAAACAGCCCTGATTAGATGCTCTTCTAGTTTGTGTACACAGCTGGAGGGATTTGTTCATTTCTTGTGCAAAATGTTTGTTTTGATCCCAATTGATTGGAGACCAGCGAACTGCCTTGTTTTGTGCTCTGGGTTGTAGAATAGAAGCTTTCCGAATTAAAGAGTAAACGTAAAGTTCTCAGACATGATGAAAGATAAAGTACCTTATTGCTTTGTCCCCGTCCTTTGCCGCCCCCTCATATTCCTCTGAACCGCCCCTCGGTTCTTCGTCTTCTTCTGATGAGCCTCCGGCACGCTTGTGATATTTCTTTTTATGGTGGTATCGATGTGTTGGTTTCCAGATACGCTTTTCGATTTCTCCCTCATCTTTTCCATGTCTTTTGTCAAAGCCCCAGTACTCCTGGCTGCGTTCCCCGTCCGGTTCTTCTCTCTCCTCCTCTGAGAGCTCTTCATCACGCTTGTGTTTCCTTTGGTGGAACCTTCCGACCCTCCAGTCCCTCTTCTCTCTTCCAGTATCAAAGTCCCAGTACTCTTGGCTGCGTTCTTCATCTGGCTCTTCCCGGGCTTCCTCTGAAAGTTCTTCGTCGCGTTTGTGTCTCCTCTGGTGGTACCTTCCAGCCCTCCGGTCCCTCTTGTCAAGACCCCAGGATTCCTGGCTGCGTTCTTCATCAGGTTCTTCTAGTGCTTCTTCTCGCGCTTCTTCTGAGCGCTCTTCGTCGCGTTTGTGTCTTCTCTGGTGGTACCTTCCCGCCCTCCAGTCCCTCTTGTCAAGACCCCAGGATTCCTGACTGCGCTCTTCGTCGGGTTCTTCTCGAGCTTCTTCTCGAGCTTCTTCTGAAAGCTCTTCGTCACGCTTGTGTCTCCTCTGGTGGTACCTTCCGGCCCTCCAGTCCCTCTTGTCAAGGCTCCAAGATTCCTGGCTGCGCTCGCCATCTTCCACCTCCTCTGATGGTTCATCACCACGTTTGTGAAACTTTTTCTTGTGGTGGTAGCGATGTGTTGGCTTCCATATGCGCTTGGATCTCTCCTCCTCATCGTCGTTTCCATGCCTTTTGTCCACATCCCAGTGCTCTTGGCTACGTTCCTCCTCTGGCTCCTCCCTCTCTTCTCCCAAAGGTTCCTCGTCTCGTTTGTGGTTTTTTTGGTAGTGTCTTCCAGGCCTCCATTTCCTCTTCTCTCTCTCTTCACCTCCTTCTTCTTCTTCTGATCTCTTTTCCTCGACCCCCCAGCTCTCCTGACTGCGCTCGTTGTCTTCCCCGTCTTCTGCTCGTTTGTAATTCTTTTGGTGGTATCTCCCAGGCCTCCAGCGGCTCCTCTTCTCCCGCTCTGCTCCCTCTTCGTTCTCGTGTCTCTTCTCCTTCTCATCACCCAGACTCCAGGATTCTTGGCTGCGCTCATCTTCTGGGATTTCTCTTTTTTCCTCCACGGATTTCAGGAGAGCCTCGATGTCTTTCACATCTGCTCCCTTTGTTTCGGGCTCCTCGGGATGACTTTTGGCCACTTCTCCATGAGTTACTATCCCCTCCACACTCTTCTTGTCTAGTGGGGCATGTTTAACCCCTATGACAGAACAAAAGAAAAATCAAAGGAGGTGTAAAGATCCATTTACTATAGCCCTAAGACTTTCGGGTAAAATCCCATCTTATATTTGATGATTTGATCTAACACTTGTTTGACATTTAGGTAGTTAATTGTATGAGGATAGTGAGATTATTGAGTGGAGTTGAGGATACTGGGACTCCTGAATTTTAGTGTATTGTGTCCTGTCTGTGGATAAGTGGCATTAAAGCTATAAGCTACCTTCTAAATCGCTTTATTTTTGTCATGTGGTTGCAAAGATATATTTGTTTATGTTGCTTTTAATGTGTTTGAATCTACAATCTCCTCAATGTCTCAGCCACCTGACAGTTAAAAGAGTGTCGTAACAATATCCACAATGCTTTAAATATGCCTGTTTACTATCTACATGCACAGTGAAAAGTCAACCTGCGCTACAAACCTGCTTGGAGAATGTCTTTGCATTCCTGGTCCAGCTGAGAGTCTGGTTTGGAGAGAGCTTTGGACAGGACTTCAACCAAACAGCGTGTTACCTGCAATAAACAAACGTAGCTGATTGCTGCCTACATTACTGCATAGCTGCTGTTTTATACTGAATGATCAAACTGCATTAGAAAATCATACCACATCTTCTCTCTGCCCTTCTTTTCCCACCGGAAGCGCTAGATTTTCTGCATTAGGAAAAAAAACATGTTAAAATGAGTCAAACTGCACAAGATTTGCTTGCATCAAAGTGAAAGAGTGTCTCTCTCCATGGTCCTGAACTGCGCTCACTAACTTGCAGCACTCTGGAAGAAGAAAACCATCTCTCCACCTACCTGTCAACAAAGCCGCAACCAAAACGACAACAAAAATGAGTCTCATCTTGGCGAGATGAAAGTACATCCAAGAAAAATGTGAGAGAAAGCACCAACTCCAGTCCGAAGCTGCAGGAGAGAGCTGCGCTGACTGGGCGCCTGCTGCTCTGAAGACTGGAGCAGAGCAGTGCCTCTAATAAAGAGAGGAGTGGGCTGGAGGAGCGTGGGAGGAGGGCTTCGGGCTCTGTTAATGTCATGACTCATTAGACCTGCAAAAAAGAGTGATCCGAGTGAAATCCGATGCACGCACAGTGTTGACATTTTGCGGAAAGTGAATTAGTAATCGGTGTCACAGTTCATTCAGGTGATAATTGAAACAGATTTACCGGGAATGGCATGTGTCGTGTTTGTGTTAAATGTCGTGAGATGCCCGAGGACATGCAGGTACAGGGATAGTCAGGCATAGCATCACAAAGATTCATGCACTCTTCTGAAACCCCACTCCTAAAGCCCTGAAACACTACTTTGTGAGAGTGTTATTTTGTTATGTCAGAGGGAAGTTGATTCAGCTCGGCCTGTGTTTACGCTGCTGGTGTTGTTATTCTCCCACTGAAAAGCGTTCTATTCAAATGTTTAATAAAGTTCTGTTCATTGCAGGTCTACTGTCTTGGATTGCATTAGATTGCGTACATATTCAATGATATTGAGCCCTGTGGTTAATTCATTCAAAATAATTATTTGTCTTTCAGAAAAGGCTTTCCCCAGTCTCCGGCTGAAGCTATGTAACAACCCTGTGTTATCAACGACAATGTTGCCCTGCACTTCAGGTCTGCTTTAATGTCTAATGTAGGAAGTAGAAAGGTACAACCATGGGATCTGGTCAATCTTGACTCATAACTGACTGACTCCTCAATAATTCATTCATCCTTCGGCACATCCTGTCCAGTTTCCCACAGGAACCATTGAGTCTCAGCACCAGTGAAGGAAAAAATACTAGTTAACGGAGACCTGGAATGATCGTCGTGGTGGATAACAACACTCGAGAGTGTGTTCCAAGAGTGTACATCTCTTGCTGTTTTTGTCCAATGTGCCCTTATGCCCTAACCTTACCGTACGGTTTGGCCACCAAGCATTAGCATGAGCCACTTCGATATTGAAATATTTAACAATAAACTAGGTCTCTACTGAATTACTGTGGTGCAACATGGCATGTATGGCATTTATCAACCAATCAATCAATTAGACTTTATAAGTATACTTCTGTTACATTGTATAATTTACAATCACTACTACTTTATAATGTATCATCTGGTGTTTCCTGCGTTTCCCAGTAGGATAGAACAATGATAGGGGTTAAAGGTGATATGATGCCATTGACCAAAGGACACGGACCGTGTCCAGATTTCTCTGGGTTTAAACATCGTTGGAAACATTTGGGACAAAAGTACACAACTTCACTACATACAGTATATAACATACAGTAGGTGTAGTTGTTTTAGCCATATTAAAGCTGAAATATTGCATATTATTCCAATAATTCCCAACTTTCCACAAAACCAATGCATCAACAGTATCTTAATCTGCGTCTGGAGCCGTCTTCATAACAAAACTCTGGATTGGGATAAGCCGACATGTGCAGCGACAGAGCTCAAACTTAGTATGCTCAGCTCAGCACAGTTCAGAACATTCAAACTGACAAGTGCTGGCATCTTCTTTTTGGCACTGCATGCTTTTTTTTCTTGCTTCCTTATATGATTTATTCCTTATTTTCCTCCTTGCATATATGATTTTATTCACACACAAGACAAACACAAAAAACCAAATGTTTGAGACTTTTGAGAATAGGCTACCATACATTTAAAATGCCCTGCAGTCTCATCCGTATGTATGGCCCTCTGTATATGCTTAAAAATGCATGATGATAAAAATGTTTACATGGGATGTTTACACGACAAGCGCTGACCTTTATGTATTGCAACATACATTCGAATTCAATCATGTCTAGGAAACCATAAGCCCAGAAAGTGTAACGGCTGCAAGCAAAATGAGAATACCGTGCTCCATAAATCTGCTCTCTCGCCTGTGCCTCTTGTGCCTACTGGTTACTGCAGAAAGGCTCCACTGTTGTAACTGAAATAATTATTGGTCAGAGCATAAAACAATGTATTGTACATCCGAGCAATAATCCAAAGCAGCCACTGAGCCAAGTCCTCTGTGCGAAAGATAGATTTTCAATTTCCATATTTTGTGTGCCGAGCAGAAGCATCAGCGTAACAGTGCTGCAGTTTCCTCTGCTGTCCCCGGGGAGGAAGTCAGGTCTGTGACTGAGGCTCAGCGCTCCACAGTGAGCCATCCAGCCACTACTGTAGATATCAAAAGCGCTGAAGCACTAAATTATACAACTTCGTGCTCTGAGCAATGTGTGTGTGTGGCTGAGTGTGTGTGTGTGTCCCGAGACACTCACATGTGGTCGTGTGTATGTGTTTTTGTGGCCTTACTGCTGTTGCTCCAGGCCTGATTAATATTTTAGTGAGCTGTGAAGATATAGGAGCTTTACAGGTAGCGGAGGGGAGATTTGAGAGGGAAGGCTTGGAGTGCTCAGATTGGTCCCCGTCTGCAACAACACCAGCCCTCTTTTCATCACGACTATTTACATGCAAACACAAAAGGCTCATGACGAGTACAATGTGATGAAAGCTTCGGCAGGGCTTTGATCTTTGGTGGGGACGACCTTTATGTTTGGCTCCAAACTACTGAGGGACTTTGATGATCTTCCAAGAACAATAGGGGAGTCTGTGTTCAGTCATCTGAGGTCAAATGCACTCACTTGTGCTTGTCTGGTTAATAGCAATATTATCTTATGTTGTGTGTGTGTGTGTGTGTGTGTGGGGGGGGGGGGGGGGGCAGTTGTGTGTTGCTGTTGTGGAGCCACTTATCTGTCTTAAGGCACTATCTAATGAAAGATCTAAAGCAAAGGTCTCCCCCATTTGCAAATATCCGCCTATCCCTAACTTGAAATATGGTATTATCTTCATAATTGCAGAAATAGTTATGTAGCGTAACAGTCTGACAGCACAAAGTATGAACACAGAGAAGACTAATGGCTTGAAAAACCTCACTGTAAAAAAAAAACGTACAAAAAAGTAAACTTTCTTAGCAGCATGAACTTCCAAGCAGTTTCTCCTGTTGTTTCTTTTTTCTGTCTCTGTTGAACCAGGAAGATGCTTTTTGAACCTGCTGTATCTAGCCAACAGATAGCATATAAGAGGTCCATTGAGTTAGCTGTCACTAACACTAACAGCTAAACATCAGCATGTTAGCGTGTTGAGCTCAAAGCACCGCTGTACCCCAGTATAGCCTCACAGCCACCAGCATGGCTGCAGGCAGGCAGGCTCAACTTGCTTTGCCCTGAGGCCATTTTTGATGGTGGCAAATTAAACACAGTGGTTTAGGATTGGTATGAGGTGGCAAAAGAAAGGCAAAATCATGTGTCATAATTGGCTGTTTTTAACCTTACGACTTTTGCTCAGGGGCAAATCTGACCACAGGCAGCAGCCCTGCACAGGTCAGGTGTACACAGGTCAGGTGTACGCAGGTCAGGTGTACGCAGGTCAGGTGTACACAGGTCAGGTGTTCGCAGGTCAGGTGTGCGCAGGTCAGGTGTACACAGGTCAGCTGTACGCAGGTCAGGTGTACGCAGGTCAGGTGTACGCAGGTCAGGTGTACGCAGGTGCGTTTCTAGGATATGAGGATATTCAAGGCTTAGCCCCAAGTACATTCATATTGAGAGGCAGCCCAAACAAGACGATTTCAGAGTTCAGTGCTATTGAACTTAAATAGAATTGCACTCCAGTGCATTCGGTAATCGACTTGTTTGGGCTGCCTGTCTATATAGACCAGCCGACTGCAAAAGCTTGGAGCATTGTAAAACAGACTTTTTAAATAAACTCCAGGTTCACTGACTATGTTGACGGTGCTTTGTTTTATGTGTAGGGACTCTTATCATGCTACTGCAGAAGTTTGGTGTTATTTTAAGCAATATTATCTGTCAAAAAGGCCATTTTGGATGGTTTAGCGCTCCGCCCCAAGCTACTCAAATTCAGCCATGTGTGGCTGCAAGGGACTCTCTGGGATTTCTCTGTTAATAGGTGATCACCCAAAAAACTTGTCTTGATGGTTTATTTGATGTATATCCATGCTGAAAAAGACTGTGGGGTTTATTTTCACTGGAGTTACACTTTAACCCGGTGCTTCAGAGCAGCCTATTCCCAAACATTTTCAATACAATTAGCAGATAACAGTTGACAGACAATAACCCTGGAGCTTTTGAGCTGGGGCAGATACCTGCTTTGGTACCATAGTGGTAATCCAACTGTGCCCATCCATTAGCTGGTGGTTCCTCGATAAACATGGCAGAATCATGAGACCTTCGCTGTAGGTGACGAGAGAGGAGAATAAGCAGCAGAGAAGGGAAAGTGCAGTTCCATGCAGGTGTCATTATAAAGCTGCTAGGCTGTTTATGCATTCATCAAACAGAATGATGGAGGGCTTGTCCTCTATATGCCAAACTGTAATGCTATTAGCATCACTATTGTAGCAGCAGGGTGCTCTCTCAATACAGCACTCAAAGGCCTGACCCAAAAGGCCTGTGCATGACTGAAAAAGCCCATAAAGAGGATTCAGCTGGGATTTATTGTATAATACAGGATTTGAATGATCCTCATAACCAGACAAGCAGGTGGTGACTAATTATAATTCGTAATGCTTAATTATCAAATCTCCTTCTCAGATCCTTTAGCTCCCACCTTCTTTCTGTTGTAAATTAGAATAGGATCCAACTCCATTATTAAATATGTTTAATTTAGGAGAGACAGCCTGAAGTGAACCATGGAAAATTAGAAGTGATAATCCAGAGGAAAGGCATAACCGAGTCCTTCTGCAGACTGTTTTTCATAGTTTCCTTTCAGTAGTTTGAGGAAAGGTGCAGATCTTAATGAGGTCTTTGGGGAGAAAATGATGATGAGTACAACTGAGGAAGGATAAATGTGAATAATGAATTTTGAATGGGGCAGAACAGGCCAGACTTTATGAATGTTGTGACAGTTCGTAAAGTATATGGATCTAATGGCCATTGGACCACTTACACTAGCTGCCAGGGTGACTTTGTGTGGTACTTCCTGCTGTGAGCTACTGCTGTTCTTGGGGATACGGCCAAATGCAGTGAAGGCTTTTGGTGCACCTTGAGCAAAATTATGTCTTTGATTTAAGCAGTCAGGAGTCAGTCTTTCTATGACAATATGATATCAACATTTCACCGACATTATCTAACGTTTCACTGTGGTTGTATCAGCCTTGTTTCGTATGCAACTTATTGTATAAAATATGCTGTAGGAAGAGATGAACGAACGCCTGCCAAACTACGCTGAAGTCTCTCTGGTATAGTGCCATGATTATACACTACAGGTTTATGGGACTACAAGAAGAAAATGTGTATGTTTAATAAGTATATTACCGCATATTAAGATGTATAGCCTTAAGCTTAACTCAGGGTGATTATTATGCACTCAGACTAATGACCTAAAAGTTGGGGATAAAATATTCTTTGATTTTAAGAGTTATGAGTATAACAATGATATTAGTTTTGATTTACAGTGCTGGCAACATATAGCCTGGGAACCAGGCTAATATGCCAAACTCATGTTTTATTTGCTCTGGCAGATACCTGTGCCCCCCGCCCCCCTCCCCTCAAATTCAAACTAATTTCCAGCAAATTGAAGTTTCACGGGCCAATTACAACAGTTTATCTCATATGGCGCAGGTTTAAGACATAGTGCACCGTGCTTGAAAGTAGTTACTGAACGTAACTGCACTTCTCTGTCCAGTGCAACGGAAACTCAGATTAAACTGTCAAACTCAGCAGCGAGGATCAAGTATGGATCACTATTGCCTTTTTCTTGCCTAAAATGTTTATTTGAGAGAGTTTGTGCTCTGGACATGATTTTTGTTCCAAACAGATCAAACAACGCACCACACTCTGCACTACTGCATGTTGTTTCGTTGCTCCGATTGGTTGTGTCTCTGGCCAGTTGTGTCCAGCATCTTCACCATTGCAATGCCCCTTGGACATTGAAAATGAACAATGAATAAATGAGGTTCTAGACCCGGTGATGCCAGGCTAGCTAAACTCTTATTGGTGCATGGAAATCGTGACAAAATAGCATTTATCTAATTTTCTTCAATATTTTAAGACACAAAGCTGCTCTTTCTCAAATTATTGCTGCTAATCCATCACTGTAAAAACAACAGGAGATTGGCCGCCACACAACTGAGGATGTTTACAAACCTTTTGTGTGGAACCTCTGGAGTGAATGGAAATGTGATGGGGTAGTATTGCTGCATATGCTTTCCTCTCCTGGGTTTTCATCATGTGTATTGATTTTGACACTTCAATGTAAACCCTGCACACGACTCTGTCATCTGGGCTCAATGCACGATTGCGAAGAAGAGATCAATACAAAGTTTCCGCAGGGCTTTCAAATGGTTTATTAACGTGTGTACTAAAACTATAATCATTTTCTGTTAAACTGTATTGTATGATATGTGTGATCTTGTTGTTTTGCATGGCAGATTGCACGTATTTGCACAAAGATAAATCTCCACAGAGCAAAGGAATTAACACTTTTTTATTATAAGAGATCATTTTAAAGGATGCGAGTCAGAGCTTTCAGGTCTTTCCTCCCTCCTTTCCTTCACTGTGTGTTCATAAGTTTTTGTTCAAGACTTACTGCAGCTGTCTTTGTAGCACTGTGACAATGGGACTTCAACACGTCACATGAAAGAGCCCGCTAGAGAGAAGACGCCTTCAGTTTCTTAGTCCGGTCTTCATAGGAACAGTAATCAGTGACACAATTTACTTTTTACAAATGCAAAACTTTATCGGAGACCTAGTTAGCTTTCAGAAAACAATCTAAAGGTGTGTTTTTACGGTTAGGCTGGCTCGAGTTTGAGTCATCCTTTTTTCAAAGAGCTCCCTTAAATCTCATATCAGCACAGGCTTTTCATGTCATTTATTTCCCCTCCACTTATTTCCGCAGAGGAAAGACACCCAAGACACGTCTTACTGGAGAACTGCAATTTACTGGTAATTGTTTCAGGGGTATTTGTTTGTTTTGCCCTCTGTTTAAACACTGGGGAATATATTGTGTTGCATAATTACGACTGCAATTATGTATCAAGTACTTGAAAACCACTTACGAAATACCTGCAGGAACAACTTTATGTAATTAGGCTGACTGATGAGGTTGTGGGGATTCTCCCATTGTTTTTCTATGCAGGAAAGCACAGCACACGTTATATGCGTTGGTTGCAAATGATTTATAGCTTTCTCAACACTCTCAATATACAGAGCAATGTAACATCTTAGAAGTCAAAGTCTCTCATATTGACACGATATTAAAGATGATTGATGCTGCCTCGAAGCGTTTCCCCTGCTGTGACCTTCAGCTCTTTAGTCCAATTGACAGTGATGTTAAACATTGTTCACAGGGGCGGTAACATCCAGTTGTATTGTGTCAGGACTGAGACGGCACAGACAGAGAGAAACTGGATTAGTTTGTTTAAATTCTTCCTCAGGTTCAAAGGTTTAGCGGTTGTCACTTAGTAGTTTAGACCTTAGACCGCGCCTCAAGGGCAACTTCTCAGTGACATTCAGTGAGGCCCTGTGTTTTGAAAGGTAACCTTTGTCCAGGATGTTAATGGAAAATCTTGTTATGCTAACCCAATTCGCATTTAAACACTTTTCAGATTTCTTTTATTCAAATCTATTTTTCGCAAAACGTCCTCATACCTAGAGATTCAAGATTGGATACTTTATTGGCATTACAACTCCATTGTTAGGGATTTGTCAACACAGACAACACATTCACAGCCTGATATACACAGAAAACACACAACATCTTCCCTTAAACATCTTGTATAAAGTGCAAAAGTGCTAAATATACAAAGGGACAGGTGCTTTAACTAGTAAAGTGAAGCTGTAGCATTACCAGCAGTTATTGGTCTGGGTCCATGAGGTGTTGTTGTAGAGTTTGGGAATTATTTAGTGATTTGATGGTTTTACTGTAGCTGCTATTGAGGAAATGGGAAGTCTTGGTTTTGATGGCCCTGAGTCTTTTTCCCTGATGGCAGAGGTGTGAGGAGTGGCTGAGCAGGGTGCGTAGGGTCCTGGAGGATTTTTGGACCTTTCTGTTCAGAGTAGGGCGATTGCTGATATAAAAAAAGTTGTGAAATGGCTGCACAGTGGCAGTCTTAAACACGTCACTTCTGTTGATTTAACATTTTTAAAACGTAACCACCGTATTTTCCACACTATAAGGCGCACCACATTATAAGGCGCTCCTTCAATGAACGGCTTATCTTGAAACCTTTTTTCATATATAAGGCGATCCACATTATAAGGCGCACTGTCGGCTTTTGAGAAATGTGAAGGTTTTGAGGTGCGCCTTGTAGTGCGGAAAATACGGTACTTAAGTTTAGGCAACAAAAACACATTGTTAGGTTTAAGAAACAAAAAATAACTCAAAGCGAGTCACAGACTACATCATTGATGGAGGATGACACTGACTTTTGGTTTCACACATGGACGCGTTATTAGAACTGGATCCAAAATGGCAGTTCAAAAAAGATTCTCAGCTTCTGGGTTTATTTACGTGAAATATGGCCCACTGAATGTGCGCAGTAGTTTTTCTAACACTGGCTGCATCGATAAACTTTACATTGGGATGACATCACAGGCTTTTAGGTCTCTTTTATCACCTGAAAGAAAGTTTGAGGTGATATTTTTGACAAACAGCCCATGGATTAACAACACACATACATTTGGAGCTTTAAGGACCACAACTGGATCAACTCCAAGTGGACATCTGTCACACTTGTTCTGCTTATTCATCAAGGCAGCGAGCATGCTTGTTGTGTTTGTTGTGCTAATGAACAGCTAAGGCACATGAGGGACACTGCCTCAATATGTGATCCTGTAAAGCTGCTGCTGAATTTCCATTTGTGTTCACTTCCTAAAAGCACCCACACAGATCAATTGAGAGATTGTGAGTGTTTTTGGGATGCTGGTTTTCACACAAAGTGCTTCTCACTTGGATGCAAAGAGAGATACAGGAAAAAGGAAAGAGATGACTTAAATCGGGACAAGTTAAATCAGGGCGGCTATTAGATCCTGATGAGCAGGTGGCGCCGTGTGTGAATGCGTAAATGTAACAAGTAGTGTAAAAGCGCCTTGAGTGGTTGAAAGACTAAAAAGGTCTATATAGATGTCTAATAAAAGTCCATAATTGGATTCAAATTAGGGTTGTTGCTCTTTGTAATGAATATCTAGGAGGAAAGTTTCTTGTTAAAAATCAATGGCGCTGAGTCTGCCTCGCTGCAAGGACATTCACACTGGTGTAAAGATCAATGACCGTTTGGGAACAAAGTTGAGGTTTCTTTTTCGTGCTGGCATTTGTTTGCTTTGAAAAGTTCAGGGCTCCATTCAGCCAATACTATACTACTCAGCTGAAGGAGTTTGGACAGAGAAACACGTGCATATTTAATGTTAAACTTAATGTTAATGTTAAACTAATTCTCCTCAAGCTGACCTCGTCTCTACTGGGTTGTCTAAAGAGGGATACACCCTGTTTGTGTGAACTATCTCACCTAAGAAAGACCAACATTAAAAAAGTGAAAGTGAAAAAGTGCATCTGAATGTTTGAGCTACTCTTTATGTTTTGTCGCTTTCAGAAGGTTAATGACTAAATATGCACAAAGGGTTAGAGTTTACGAGAACATTTGTTGTCTTTCACCACTTGTTCCCTCGGGCTCCACTAACACAATGGCTCGTTGCTGGATGAGCAAATACTTTATGTGCTGTGACGTCTGCTGACTGAATGTTCTTTGCTGCTTTCAAACCCCTCTGTATACGTCTCTGCATCCCGCCTCTACCCTTCAGAATGAGTTACAATTAGTCTTTATTATTGTCCAAAATGATGTGCTGGTTCGCAGCGTGACTCAGTATGTTTTATATGCACTGTGTCACTTGTGGCAGTTCAATTTTTGAACAAAATAACTCATTAGGGAGTGCACTTCTTTGTTCTAATGAGCAGAGAGCTGAACCGGAAAACACTTTCTCTCTAAACTCAGAAGAAGAAAAATAAACCTGCCTGGTTATAAGTCACAAAATTATGTCGCAGGGAGTTAATGGTGTGCTACATCGCAGCCGATGACATTAAAGTTTGGTGTTCTGCAAAGAGCACCCTTTAGAATATAAATGACTCCCTTAGTGCAGAACCCAACTGCACCCATAAAGCAGTACATATTAGTATTATTATAAAAATGAAGGATTTCCTAAAAAAGTGCTTGCCTGCTTTGCTTTAGAATGGCCCTGCGTGTATTGCATGATTTACTTCCTTGTGTACTTGCGGCAATCGGTAAATTCACTGAGGTGAGGTTTTGCAGTAATGACCAAACACGCAACTGAGTAGTAACATTAAGATAAGGCGACCACGTTTCTGAAATTACAACGTGGGACATTGGGGCGGCAGTAGCTCAGTCCATAGGTGACTCGGCTGGGAACCGGAGGGTCGCTGGTTTGAGTCCCTGTGTGGACCATGAATGGAGCGTGGACTGGTGGCTGGAGAGTTGCCAGTTCATCTCCTGGGCACAGTCGAGGTGCTGTAGAGCAAGGCGCCGAACCCCCAACTGCTCGGGGTGCCGGTCACTGGCAGCCCCCTCGCTCTAACATCTCTCGATTAGTTGCATGTATATAGGTCCTGTCTGTGCATGTGTGTGTAATTCGGGCCTGTGTGTGTGTAACATGAAAAAAATAATAATAGAGTGAAAATGGAAATTCCCCATTGCGGGACAAATAAAGGAATTCTTCTTCTTCTTCTTCCAGTTAGACGGTCAATATATCATTAAAATATATATTACACAACACACCATCGGGCTGAATCTGTCAGAGTTCTGGTTTGTAAAGAGTTTTCCTTCTTTTGTTTCCTCAACATGAACAGATTCAATCAAAAACGTAAGCACCCTGCTCTTTTCGTAAGAGAAGACATAACTTTTCCAACTCCGGAGCCTTAAGGGGAACTATCCAACCACCAAACCCATTGTTCAATCCATTCAACTTTCCTTGTATCAGTCAGTACTTCTTAATATGCGTCTGCATGCCTTTCAAGTCTAAACACAAGGATCTCCTTTCTTCGATGAGAACCTATACAGTAGGTGACCGTGAAATAAGTATAAGTCCCTTCAAAATAAAATTCCACATTGATAAAACCAATAGTGAGTTATAATCAATATAGAAGCTGCAGTAAAATATGTAACTAAATGATTAGAAGCTGAACTTTGCCCAGAGATGGACATACACTACAAGCTGTAAACGTGACTGATATATATCTGCCTGGCTGTTTGTCTGCAGTTGTCTTAATCTTCCTCTTGTTAGAAGAACCTCAAGAAGCCCAAAAAGAGTTGTTTTTTTTATCTGGTACTGGAGTTGCAACATCTTCTGGAAGGCAAATAAAGTAATGGAAACCTCAAGCTCGTATTTGACGTGAGTACAATGACCTCAAAAAGCCCTAACATGCGAATGGTGAGAGAGTGCCAGAATAACAAGTGGGAGTAATTTGGGTTGGAAGTTTCTAAAAATGATGCAAACTTTTGCTCAAATTCTCTGAAAGCTCACACGGGCTTCACACAGGGCCCACACAGGGACAATCCTTATTTAGTTTGGATTGCATTCATGAAAGCTTTATATGTTTTAATTAATTTGCTTTGTAACTTTACACATTTTCAACCAATACAGACACACAATGACCGAGATGCGTATATATGTGAAATGTCCGTTTCATTACAATTAAAAATGTTTCAAATGTTTTATTAAATGTTGGATGTCAATGATCAACAAAGAGGACGAGAGGAGGACAGCACACGCCGGAGCAGCTGCGTGACAGAGGAAGACAGGAACAAACCGACCTATTGTGTGACTGATGTTCCCCCCTGGTACCTTTGTATTTTTCTGGCCATTCAGGTGGGTGTGACAAGACGGTTGTCGTGGCTGTTGAACACACGTTTTAACTGGGGAAATAAAAATGACATGATCAAATATTTTTATTGGTAATGTTGTCTTGTAAATTTGCAGTCAAAGGGACAAGCGGACCAGTCATGGCATTGCACTTGTATTCCAAGAGTGATCAAAATTAACTAACACAAATTTGGGGCTCTCATCATGTTTGTAGCCCTTCAAAAAAGTGCTGACCTGCCTTAACACTAATAAGTTAATATTTTTTTATTAGTGGTGGCATTGTTGTGAAATCAGATGTTCTGCAGTGACTGGTCTGTTTCAGCCCGGCCCTTTAACTCCATATTGTTGCTGTCAATTACTCTAAATGCAGATTGTTAACTTCGTCTATCAACCCAGAGAAAGAAGATGATGTACTGTATGTGGTATAGACCAGCATTCCTAATGTGTTTGTTGTTAGTAATGGTGTCATCACGATGTCTACTCATTATTGTCATCACTGTTCCTCTCCTGTGCAGCATTACCTGACAGCATTCGGTGCGATCGTCGCCATCCCCCTCGTTCTCTCGGAGGGGCTGTGTCTGCAGCACGATGGCCAGACCCAGAGTCGCCTCATTAATACCATTTTCTTCATCTCTGGCCTGATCACGCTGCTGCAGGTCACCTTCGGGATCAGGTCAGGAGTGAGGGTGCTAATTCCCTGCAACATGCACCATCCTGTAAAAATGATTGGCAAGATAGTTGAGAAGTTGACTCTGGAAAAGTTCAACTTTATACTTTAAACTTTCATTTTATGATTTTATAAAAAAAAGTCTCAAAGTGAACAAAAGTGTGTTTACATTGAGAAACCAGTCACAGAGAATTATCCAGATCCCCGCAGCTTTTTTGCTTCTTTCAGCGCATTATTTTAGTTCTGTACCATATTTACTTTGTGGTTCAGTGTCTTTGCTCTTGTTAACCCACTTTCAAACAGCAGTGAGCAGCTATTTTTAGCAAAAGGGCTCTGGTAAACCTTCTATTATTATTATTATACCTGCCTAGGACTAAATGAGGGACATACAGAGCCAACATTAGCTGTAGCACACAGACGGTTATTTGAACTTATAAGTTATTACTTTAAAAGTAATGACATGTAACCCTAACCCTGCCTTAACCTTTCATAGCTAACATTAGCTGGCTGCTAACTTAAGTGTTGGTGCTTGCGTAGTATGCCAGATTCATTCTGTGACTTTTTGGGTGGGAAAGATCTAGCATCTACCCTAATGCTAGCATTGTCATTGTGAGCTTGTTAGCATGCAGTCATTAGCATTAAGTAAAGCCCTGCAGAGCTTGCGTGGCGTGGTGGACTCTATTCTTGTTACCTGGCAGAAGAAAGTCTCTCTCCAATATTGTCATTTGACATACAATTTTGACTAACCATATTAAAATATACAAATAAACATGTCTATCAAATGGCAGCTAACCAGTTACATACTGCACTGTTACTGATACATCTTATATATCAGTTGACAGGTGGCGTTCTTTAACTGCTTTGTCTCATTAATAATTTGTCTTTATTTCTGACAAAGAATCATTTCTTTTTATGTTACCTTTGTAGACTTCCCATCCTGCAGGGGGGCTCGTTTGCTTTTGTGACCCCTGCCATGGTCATGCTGTCCATGCCGGAGTGGGAGTGCCCAGCTTGGACCCAGAACGCCAGTCTGGTCAACACCTCCTCACCTCTCTTCATAGAAGTGTGGCAGACCCGTATCAGAACAGTGAGGGGACACAAACACAAAACAGCCCTTCTGTGGCGTTAATGTTTAATTCAGTGAGCTCCTGTAGTTTGCGCTCCAGGAAGTGACCGCTCATATTGCTGCTCACTCGGCCAAGGAAAGAGTGGTGACGTTGATGCTAACGATCTTGGTTATTGTGTTCCTTTCTACAGCTGCAGGGCTCGATCATGGTGGCATCTCTCCTCCAGATCGTGGTCGGTTTCTCTGGCCTCATCGGTTTCCTCATGCGCTTCATTGGCCCCTTAACCATTGCTCCCACAGTGTCTCTCATAGGCTTGTCACTCTACGATTCAGCCGGAGCCAAGGCTGGCAGCCACTGGGGCATCTCTGCTATGTTCGTAACTGCTTGCTGCATTGATTGAGGCTTCTTTGCCCTGTTGGAAGTGAACTGTTTTCACTGTGTGAACCAGCAGTATTTCGACTGCAAATTTAGCACCGACCTTCTTTGTCAGGAATCTAATCTACAATAGTCCTTCAGTGGAGATGTTATCTTCACTCACCTGTTTCAAGTATATAAGTCTCAAATCTTGCCATCATAATACTAATGACAGTTCCTCTCATACACACAGGACCACAGTGCTGATCATCCTGTTCTCCCAGTACCTCCGCCGCATACCAATCCCTGTTCCTGCATTTAACAAAGCCAAGAAGCTGCACACATCAAAGTTCTATATCTTCCAGATAATGCCTGTACGTTCTCTGGAGAGTAATCACAATACACAAAGAAATTGTGAGATACATGCATGATGGGTGGGCCTGGGTATCGGTACAGTACCTTCTCCAGTTAAACCATACCTGCATCCTTTTTTTACCCCCGATCTAGAAAAAAATGAGTATTTGTATGGTTGTGCTCGCAGCCAATCACCGCAAGTGTTAAGTGCAACATGTTATCCACCCACTACCGCAGCAGCTACAACCAATACAGTCTGTGCTGCGGTGAAGTCGAGAGTCGTGTGTTCGACAGAGTTGGCAGTTCAGCGTGTGTTGTATTCATGTAAAAGTCATCTGAATGAGGAGGAGTGGTCGTGGCATTTTACACAACAGAATGCTTCGATTCACATGATGGATATAGATTGAATGACTATTTGTAACGGTCTCTCTCTAAGGGTTGGTTTTGTAATTTTTGGAATGATACTTTATTATATATATATATAGTAAAAATATGGACACTGATACTAACACTGATACTAATTTTAGATATTGATTAGATTCTGCTGGGCATTGCGGTCTCATGGTTAGTCTGCTACCTCCTCACCATCTATGATGTCCTACCATCTGATCCAGCCCAATATGGCCACCTGGCCCGCACTGATTTGAAGGGAGATGTGTTGAACGAGGTTCCCTGGATCACACTTCCTTATCCTGGCAAGTCCACAATAGATCTATCAACATACCGTATCTGGCAGGGAGATGGGGGAACCCAAGAAGTATAGTGGGCCTAGGACGAAATATTCACAACATTGCTGAATGTTTTATAATGTTTTTATAGACTTTTCAATAATCACCATTTTTGATTCCTCTTTAAGGTCAGTGGGGTATGCCAGCTGTAAGCCTTGCAGGTGTGTTTGGCATGATGGCTGCAATAATATGCTCCATGGCAGAGTCTGTTGGCGACTACCACGCATGCGCCAGGCTGTCAGGGGCCCCTCCTCCGCCCAAGCACGCCATCAGCCGGGGCATTGCTGTCGAAGGGCTCGGCTGTTTGTTGGCAGGGGCCTTTGGCACAGGCAACGGCACTACATCCTTTAGTGAGAATGTGGCTGCCCTGGGTATCACCAAGGTAAGATCCAACATTGACGTCCAACCCTAAAGTTTAACCATCATTTAGATGCCGTTATTTCATAAATAGGCTGACTTTGATGTAGAGCAACAGAACAGCAGAAGCCATATTTCAAACTCCTTGTTTGCATGACAACAGGTGGGTAGCCGAACGGTGATTCTTCTGAGTGGAGTTTTCATGATTATGAATGGGATGCTGGGTAAAGTTGGTGCCATCTTTACCACCATCCCCACTCCTGTGGTGGGAGGGCTGTTTCTGATCATGTTCGGAGTCATAACGGCAGCGGGAGTTTCTAACCTGCAGGTAATATAGCCTATGACTGGACATTCAGACTACACTTTCAGAATTCACTAATATTCTCCTTTTACAGTCCACAGACATGAATTCCTCCAGGAATATATTTATTTTTGGTTTTTCCATGTTTTCTGCACTCGTCATACCCAACTGGTTGATGAAGAATCCTGATTTCATAGACACAGGTATCTACCAGGACATTTCATAGCTTTTTTAAAATAGCTAGCCTTGAGTTTTTTTTATCTACATTAAAACAACCAGTGATGCATATCTATCTGAAAGAATTACGACTGTATTGCACTAATATTTTCTCTCTCTTGCCCATGTTCTGTAACTCAGGTGTTGTAGAGGTAAACCAAGTGTTAGGCATATTGTTGAACACACACATGTTCGTGGGAGGGTTTCTCGGCTTCTTCCTAGATAACACAATTCCTGGTAAGCTGAAGTGGAAGGACGTTATTGATTGATTCATTGATTGCATTCAATGCATGTGAATTATACTGTATAACCATTTCACTATATGTGTTAAAACAAAGAAAGCCGTGGTCTAATAGTGTTTTAAATCCCTCTGTCTCAGGGACCAAACGTGAGCGTGGCCTCTTAGGATGGGACAAAGTACATCTTGAGGACTCGAGCTGCACCTTGACAACTGAAGAGGTTTATGACCTCCCCTTTGGCATAACATCTCGCCTCTCGTCCCACTCTTGGGTGCGTTACGTCCCCTTCTGCCCGTGGAAGCGGAACAGATCTGAGGACAGTTCGGAATACGTTCATGAAAGTGCTTTATAGCTTTCCAGTTTGCTGAACTACAGGTTGTGTGAAGAAAGAAAATCAAGTCTGCCTCTCTTTTTAGGACTCATGTTTGTTTCTAATCAAACAACGGTCAAAACAAAGGAAAAATGTCCCAAGGATCTTTACACTATCCACCACTGGTTGAGAGTACATTTATGCATTTTTACTGTCCTACAGCTGCAGCGCAGGTGGCGAAGTGGGTTGTCCACTAATTGGAAAATCGGCTCCTCCAGTACGCGTGTCAGTGTGTCCTTGGGCAAGATAATGAACCCCAAATTTCTCCCAAAGGCTGTGCCATCGCTGCATGAATGGGTAGATTAGATCCTGATGAGCAGATGCCACCTTGCATGGCAGCCTCCGCCATCAGTGTATGAATGTGTGTGTGAAAGGGTGAATGTACCATAGGTAAAGTGCTTTGAGGGGTTGGGAGACTAGAAAGACACTATGTATATGCAAGTTTTATCATTAACATGTAGCGAGACTGCCAGCAGAGGTTTTGATTTTGATGTTGATTCATCTTCAACCTGTCGGGGTCGCGGGGGGGCTGGAGCCGATCCCAGCTGACATGTTTTCACTAATTTGTCCTGACTGCACAGAGAGAAATAAAAATATATTTGTGTCAACTGAAGTTACTGTCATCACCATTTAAAAGAGATCTACCAAACGATCAGAGTTTTACTATGTTCCACCATTACCCAGAATTCTTCCAATAACTCCGAGCCGGTCGACACAGAGACAGAAAACCAAAATATTGTGTTTTTCATTCTCCTTTTTCAGAGGAAATTAAATTCAGCCTGTGGATAAATGTATTATCAAACAGCCCCATCTTCACTCAGCTGCTTAAAGAACCCACAGCAGCAACCCTCTGGCTGATAACACCACTCCTGCAAAAACAAACAGAGATAACACATCTTCTCAATCTCTCACTTCTCTCCATGCCTTCATCTCTTTCTCTCTGTATTCATTTCCTCCGCCGTACCAGCTCTGACAGGCTGGTGGGATACGGTGTAATGCTTTGATCTGTGGAGCCATCGGTTTTCCCTCGGGCCCATTTTGGACCACTGGTCCATGGTTGATTGCACACTAATGGTATTTCAGGATGGTTCAATAGCACAAGTGTAACTTACACTTTAAAAATCTCACCTTTCCTTTGCACGTCTTTTTTGTGCCTCACTGAGAATGCATTGCGGAATATTACATTTTGTAAGTTGGTGTTCTGGAAAAGGATTTTGCGCAGTGATTCACAATAGGGTGTTATGTAACACTGTGCCATTGATCTGCATTTCAATGGGAAATTGTAATGGTAACTCAGCAATTCTCTGCTCATGAGACGGCTTCAAATTTACCATTTTCTGCCCGTCTGTACGACTTTAGCCTTGAGGAATTGCTTTTATTTTCTCTTTTTTCGAATTCAACATCATATCCTCAGTCCTCTTCACATTTCTGGCACTTTATGAGATCTTTTCATTTATCTTTTGGACATAAATATCAAATGGAGTTAATAACTGGGTGAGAGACAGACAAAACCAAGAATAAGGGAGAGAGAAAGAGATTGCGTATTCATGAGCAGCAGACGCAGTAGATCACACTGCAGGCAAATGTGAGAGATGGCTCTACACGCCCAGGCTAAATAATAAAGTATCCAATGATTGCACACATAAGTGGACATATTTCAGCGGATCTCATTTACCGTACCGACAGTCATTCATGTGATGGATTTCTATGTGAAAACAATATGCACTGTCGGGTCTTCATATTACTTACCCTGTGATTTCAATATTCAATATATTATATATCTGTCTGTTCTTTGATTTAAGCATCACAGGAGAAAAAAATACACATGTAAATACATTCAAAAAAAGATGTATCCATAACTGTTTTCCAAGTCACTTGTTTCATTTAAGAAATCAACATGATATTTTTACGCCTTTGTGGATATTTGATACAGTACAGTATATTCCTATTCAGCACAGGTGTTCTGACAATAAACTGTAGGAAACCGCATTCCCACAGCCAACGTGTGACAATAACAATGATTATTATATATAAGTCGGGTTATGCACAGGCTCTTTAAGTGAGCTGTAAGTTCATTTGCTGAGCTCAGTGGCAGATAAGTGCTCGGAAACACCGGATGAGTCAGCACACGGAGGGGAAACTGGCTCTCACGATTAAGTCCAATCTGAGCAATAATATCATGACCGTTGCCTCCCAGGCTGAGGCGAGTGTGACTCATAAACCCCACCTGACACAGGAAACTTGTTCAGACACGGATTTCACATAAATCCAAACACTTGATGTCATGTATGGTCGATCTCTGATAACATGTTCACTGATTCTAAATCAGAAACAAGATTTCACCGTATACATGCTGTAAATTCCTTTTTAGTTTCTCCTGCAGAACTTTTTTTTTTTTAACAATGCCGTTACCTTAAAAAAAAGCCCTTTTTTGTAAATGTCTACTTCAAGAAGTTCTATTCTATATTGCTTTTTTAGACATACCATTTTATTCAGCAGCTTTTCACCTTCCGTGTTTCTAATATCATCAATTATTCCCTTATCAAACTTATTTGTATTTGTAGAGCATTTTCTCATTCTTCACATTTTGTTCATATTTCATTATTTCATACATTATATTTTCGCATTTAACTTCTTCAACTGTGGATTTTTTATTCACTTTTTCATTTATTTTAGCATTTTATCTACTACTGTCTACTATACATGGTATGCCTCAGGCTCCAGTGTTTTAATGTTCTTATTTTTATGTCAGTAATATTGAAATCCTGAATCAATCCGTCAAAATGCACTGACTAAATAAGGGTAACTATATATGATAAATGTATGGATGCTATAGATGTATTGATTGGATGTCAGTTATATCCCAGACAAAGTTGACTGATGTGTCTTCACCATATAGAGAGAGCCATGTGATCGATGTTATGGCTGTTTGCTAAGGTTCATTATGTTTATTAAATTAAATCTGTATGCTTATCAAATATGCAAAGATAAAAACGTTTGATCAAAAGAACAAACAAAAAATTTAGTACAATTATGAATCACATGAATGATTCAAGTGGCATCATTCTGTTCTCATCTCATCTCATCTTCAACCGCTTATCCGGGGTCGGGTCGCGGGGGCAGCAGCTCCAGCAGGGGACCCCAAACTTCCCTTTCCTGGGCCACATTAACCAGCTCTAACTGGGGGATCCAGGCCAGTGTGGAGATATAATCTCTCCACCTGGTCCTGGGTCTTCCCCGAGGCCTCCTCCCAGCTGGACGTGCCTGGAACACCTACCTAGGGAGTCGCCCAGGGTTCATCCTTACTAGATGATCCTGAACCACCTCAACTGGCTCCTTTCAACGTGAAGGAGCAGCGGCTCTACTCCGAGTTCCTCACGGATGCTGAACTTCTCCCCCTCTCTCTAAGGGAGACTCCAGCCCCCCTCCTGAGGAAACACATTTCGGCCCTTTGTACCCGCGGCCTCGTTCTCTCAGTCCTGACCCAGCTTTCATGACCATAGGTGAGGGTAGGAACCAAGACTGACCGGTAGATCCAGAGCTTTGTCTTCCTCAGCTCTCTTTTCGTCACAACGGTGCGGTAGAGCGACTGCAGCACCACCCCCGCTGCTCCGATTCTCTGGCCAAACTCACGCTCCATCGTCCCCTCACTCGTGAACATGATCCCGAGGTACTTGAACTCCTTCACTTGGGGTAAGGACTCATTCCCTGCCTGGAGTAAGCAATCCAAAAAACACACATACAGGTATAAATGCGTGAGTTTAAGCAGGCTGGGGCTGTAATGAGAGCACTGCTGGGTGCTGAGAAATAGCCTGAAATATTCATAACGCTGCAGCCTCTCTTCACACATCATCATTTCTGTTTTCTTAACTCCATCAAGTCTCTCTCCCCCTCCTCGTCTTGCCATTTCAAACCCCACTTTTTTGGCATTGCTCCACTTTACAGTCCCTACACTCACTCTGGCACCAAGTTGGTTCTCCAAACTTTTCATGCTTGAAACATTCGGGGCAAAGTTTTCCAGCATTTTCCCAGATGAGATCATTCTCTGTGACCTAACCCAGCCTCATCACAGCGGGGTCCCGTCGGTGTTCATTAAGAAAGCCAGGCGAGCAGCGAAAACAGCTTACTCAAAATGAAAACTCTCATCATTCTCATTGTTCTCATTAGTATGCTGCAGTGTGCCTTATCCATAACAAGAGGGACTCAGTAATCCCTGATTCATCAAAGGACTTTACTTTGTTTCCATGACGGATTCTCATAAAAGGCCTATTGCATTTCAGAGATGAGGAACTGTTTTGGGTTAAGTGTGATTTACTGTAATTTATATTGCACTGTGTGATCCCTCCTTGCCTATATGGCATGGTGCATTATATTGGTTTGAACACTGGAGGGGGCTGCAGGCTAAACTTGAGTTCTCAGTCTGAACCACTGACTCGATGCAAAGAAGGCGAGGGTCCACTGGTCTGTCTTTTGCAGTATCATTTACAAATAGTTAGGAGGTCATTTAACACAAAAGCACGCTAAAGGCACTCACAAGGCAGTGACAGTTAAACAGGCCCACAGTTGACGTTCCATTGAGCAAGGCGCTTTATCCTCAGCTGTTACAGTGGAGCAGCCAAGTGCATCAGAAATTAGCCATACAGAGTGTGATTCTAGGTTAAAGGCATGACTTGCCCTGGTGTCTGAGTATGAGTAGGCTGTGCGAAGGGGAAAGTGGAGGTGTTGATGGCAGTTAAACTCTGCTTGGAGGCCTGGGGACATGTGAGTGAAGGCTCTGTCACCTGATCCCCAGTGACATTAACTTTGGATCTTGAGCACCAGCGTCCAACAGCTGATTGAGTCTTTACATTTCATTTGTGCAACTGGGCGCTTTTGGGATTTCCTAATATATAAGATATATTATTTCTAATTTGTAAAGGAGGTTTTTTTTTATATGTATATACAATCCTTCTGTTGGTCAAGGGTGAAGTGTTGAAAACACTCCCTTCCCAGGTGCACCGATATCTGCTCACGGTATCACCTGCCCTTACCTTGTTTACATGCCAGGTCGAGTGCACGTGTACTGTGTGCAAGCGAGCTGGTGTAGCATTATAAAAACTCGTAAACTCCCACACCGTCGAAGCCCGCTTATTATTTTGCTATTATTTTGTATTTATCCCTCATATTATATTATTATTTTCATGTTAAATGGTGAAATTGACACAGTATCTAAATGTAATTTAATTTTACTCCAGAAATTCACATTATAACGCGATGCATTGCAGCAGTAATATGTTTTAGATCTAATAAAATAGTACCGTATTCGATATTTTTTGCTAGCATGAGCCCAAAGTTTATAATCGCGTCGCTTTGACCGTCTTCTGTTCCTGTGATTAATTGGCAGCGACTCCCCGGTTTGTTTACTGCTTTGGGGCGTCGAGCATTCGCCTTCAGCCCCTGATGGCGGTGCTTCCGAGGGCCCGTGAATGCAGCATGGGGCGGACACGCCACGGATCCAGAACAGGGCGGTATGAGCCAGCTCTGTCAAGCAGCCACCGGAAGCCGGAACACACAGCTCAACGTGGAAATAATACTTTCAAAATAAAAGTGCATTTAACCTGCACATGTAACGTATTTAAGAGTGCATACATTTACACTTTTAACACTGTTACTGTAGATCACTTATTTAGTTTGTACTTATTTTATTTCAATATGCTGCTAAACTGCACGCTGCGTATTGTTGTATATTGAATATACCTACGTTTAACCACAATGTCCGTTGCACTCTGTCACATTAGTTATTGTTGATTTATTTTATGTTAGCTTTATTTTGATTTGATTTATGTTTTTATGCTTATTGTAACTCTGACCCTTTCCCATCTTTGTATTGAAACTGTTGCAAAATAATTTCCCCTGGGATGAATAAAGCTTCTTGAATCTTGAATCTTGAATCTTGAAGTATTGCGTCTGAGAGTCATTGAGGATTTTAAAGATACTGAGGCAATGCTCCCAGTGCAATTTAACCTACCGGATATATTTTTATTTATTTAACTTCATTTAAACTGAACTAAAAAACACACAATTCTCTCAATTTATTTTTTATGATATCTGTGAATTGTGTCCCCCGACATAAAGGTCTTAATAGTCTTTTAAAACGTTTGTAAACCATGTCTGTAACTGTGATGGAGAATTTGCAAGATATCAAACAGAATCGTAACCTACAGATTCAAAGGTCTGGACCCAGGAAAGCAGAGAATACTAAAACGATCAAATTTGATCGTGAAATGACTGCTCTAACCACTGTGCCACAAACAAAATGATCACACATTAATGGGTAGTCATAAAGAAAAGTTAAAAAAAAACAGAGAGAAAAATAAATGTACAATAACAAAGTAAACTGAAAAAAATATAAATTCTGTTTACATATCCGAAAAGGAGTGCGAAGAAATATAAACTTATTTAATCCCACCCCTTTTTAATAAATATTACTGAAATAACATGTACTAAAGTAATAATAACAATAATAATAACTTCCATTTGTCATTCTTAAATTAACCTGGTTCTATATCTAACAAAGCATAATTCTATTACAAATATATTTATTTTAATAAAATATTATATTATTCTTTATATTATTATAATATATAACATACACACACATACTGAAGATGACACAGAGAACAATATAGCTACCTATATAAACATATATTCACACACACACACACACACACACACATATATATATATATATACATATATATACACACATATACATACATGTAAATGTGTGTAATATATAAAAAAAAAAGTAAAATATATAATAAGAAGAATGATTTGAATCCACAATACCTTTAAAAAAACAAACTCAAAAAAATTCTTCCTTAAAGGAATTACCATTCCACTTCGGTGTTTTACTCTGAAAGTATGCACCGGAAGTCTTGTTGTTCAACATGGCTACCTTGATTCTCGATGTGTTGTTTGTGAAACCCTGTAAACAGTCGTCAACCATTGTTTAAAGTCGTCGTCCCCGGCCGGTATTATGCCTCTATCGTCGGGATGTTTGGTCAGTTGTGTGTTCAGTGCGTCCTGCCAGCACTCGGAGTATTTCTATAGTTAACGTCCAACTTTAACGTTATATCGTTAACGGTGAACCGGCTGCTCACATAACGGTATGCTTCCGCTTCAACGGACGGCTTAACGCTCCCTCTCTGCGGTGTACAGTTGAACCAGGGTCGCTGTGAGCCCGTCACCAGTCCGCCAAGGGACGACTCAACCCCCGCTGCCAAAACACAAAAGGTACGTCAACGTTAGCTGTCATGGCTGCAGTTTCCTCCGCGTTAGCTGATTTAAAGTGTTGTGTAGCATCTTTGCTAGCCGCACTGTAGCTGCAGTACAAAACAACATAACAGCAGAAAAAGCAGAATTGAGACTTGGCCTTTGGATTTGGTTTGCCTTCTTCATTAAATTAGCCATTTCAAGACGAGAACTAAAAAAAAAAACATGTCGTTTTTTCTATTCATAACCCGAAAAACTGAGTAATGGGTGTGTTATGTTTACTTCATGCAAGTCAGCACCCAGTAAGCAGCTGGTACACTTCTCAGGTGACATTTTGAGCACAACAACAGTAAAAAGTCCCACTTGGCACGGGGCTTTAACCTCCTCCTCCTCTGTGCATGGCGTAAACTGTGTTATTGCATGGCAGTAAACAAAATAAGGCCTTTATTATCAGATGTTTGGTGTCTTTCAGCTTGTTTCTGCTGCCAGTCTCTCACTGTGCCTGTGTCAACATGGAGACCACCCAGGTGACTTTGGCTCTCAGAGGAGAAACATCCCCAGGTATGGCTATGAAACTACACACAACTGGAAAGACACGTTTTACTGCATGGTCTTTAAGCCACATTAAGAAGAAACTTATCTGTGTAGTAAGATTTGAGAGACGATCTACAACCCCAAGTCACATGAAGTTGGGGCAATGTAGCATGTAACGTGTTTTGTAGCATTTCAGGATTTTCATCTGTATACCGTAGTTCAATTTGTAGAGGTTATAAATATTAGTGATATTTGTTTTTGCTTTTGTTTTTTGTTTATTTCTGGTGAAGTTACATCAGCTAAAAGGCCAATTTGACCCTTTCTAGGTGAGGTGTTTGCAGTTGTTGGTAGCTGTGAAGCCCTGGGAAGCTGGAGCCATCAAAAAGCTGTGACCTTACACCCTGATGGGAATGACGGGTCAGTTAAACTCCATGTGTAATGTCTCACTCATTAAAGACGTGCTGTTAAAGTGTGACATGTATGTGATATTCTTTACTAGGTTACATGCAAACAGTGGTCTGCTTATCTGTTCTATTCTCTTCGTCTAAAATATGAATGTGTGTGCTGACTCCCTGACAGAAATATGTGGACAGCAACAATCGCCATGCCCAAAGGTGTTGTGTCCGACTACCGCTATCTTAAAGGCTTCTTTCTGGACTCAAAGGTGAGCAGAGTCTCCTGTCTTTATAGTGGTGTAACCTTGAATTCACTGATTTATTTAAGGATTATTTAATCTATAATATTTTAATAGCAGCATTGGCTAAAGATATATGTTGCTAAATCTACAGTCATTGGCATGATGTGACGATTTCAGGTAGGGGTTCACCGATGGCTGACCATTGGTCATCACTGAGCCCAACATCCCGATCTAAAAGTCCTCCCACTCAACGTTCATTGCATGTTTTAAAAGTATCAACAGTGTGCAGGTTGATTTTGCTTGTCCATCTGAAGGTGGACAGTAAGGCTGTCAAAGAGGATTGGCTTATGCTTATTAAAACGTTTTTTTTTAAATGTTTTTTGTTAATTCATACCTTTCCTGTTACAGCTCATCAGCAGGAAAAGAGAAAAAAAAGTGTTTGTCTGATGCACTGCCTTTGAAAAAGTTTGTAACTGAGACTCTGCTGAGCTCGTCTGTGGACAGTAAATGTACAGAAACATCACAGGGAACAAATTCACCTGGAAGGAAAGAGACAAAACAATTACTTTAAAATAAATACAGTATCTGCTATTGGTGTGTTATGATTTTTCTATACCAAGCAAGGGTGGGGCTCACATTGTCACACTAAAAACCTGCTCTGACTGGAAACTTCTCGTAGCCTTTCGACAGTTATGCAAAATCAAACAAGTTAACATTTACCTGTGTGGTGATCTACTCATGCAGTCGGAGTCATGCATGAAATTTCTGCACAACATATCAGCAGCAGTATACAGCTTTTAAACTCAAAGACTATGTTTTTCCCTATTTTAGACTTAAGCAGTGTTGGGTATTTTTTCCCTCAGTGCAAAATGAGTGTGAGCAGAGCTATTATCTTCAACTCTGTAATGATATAATGCTACTAACACATTGTTGCCATAGTTGATAATGATGTCTTTATTACAGATAAAGAGGGCAGCCTAATGTTTAACGAAAGAATTTTCTCTTTTCTTCACTAACAAATCCACTTTTCAGATTTCAACCCATGGTGGCTGACTGCCCCAGCTGGAGATTGGTGACTATACCAGCTCTAAATCTTTCCTGACACTCTGGTCCAATGGCGGCCTTGAGACCAGACTGAAGAGTAGTTCAATGTATCTGAAAACCCTAACATTGTACCAAACATTGAAATTGCAGAGTGCAGGCGGTCCTTGTCAGGTGATAGTCAATATGTGGGAGACCCATCAACAGCCTCGCACAATGAGCACCACAGGTATAGAACAACAACAGAAACGGTGCACGCTGTGGTTGGGTTTAGTTAAGTGTGTCATACATAAACCCCTGATAGATCTCCCCTTTTCCTGCCCTAGTATCGTGTGTAACGTCATCAACAATGAGGGACAGTTCTAATAAATTACATCGACAAAGAAGCTTAGCTCAGGAATAGTCACATCTGACTTTTGGTTTGTTGTTTTTTTTGTCAATGTGTGTGTCAAAATCCACATTCCCGAACACGGTTACTTACTGGTAGCCTCTGTAGCATCTTGCTTATTTGACAGTGTGTATTCTTTGACAAAGATCAGGGACAATACTTGCTGGAATAATCTAAAACCATAGAGGAAACACTGCACTGCATCGGACTCCATGACCTGATAATTGTAGACCCCTGTAGTTAAATCGTTATTGTGTCGTCCTGACGCAAACAAAGCTCATTCAAAATGAGCTTGATGGAAAGAATAGTTACAACCATGTTTGCACCCGATGGCCTTTTTGACCCCAGCCTCTCCTATTCTATTTTTTTTTCTTCTAGCAAATCCCACTAAAACATTTTCCACCTAAAATAAGAGTTTATTTTAAGTATGTGATTCCTTTTTTATACTTAACCAAGGAGTGTTTTGTTTAAGTTCTGAGTAGTTCCATAAACATCATGCTAAATTAGCCTCAGCGACCTGTTCACGCTCAGAGTTGTAGCTAAAGATTTATTTTCTCGCTGTCGTTACTCTTGAAGCTGAGGCAAATCAAATTCAGAGCACTGAAAGCTTGAATGAGGCATCTTGTTTGAAGAGTTCAAACTGCAATTTGAACTCTTTGTACACAGGAAAAGCTCTGGTTTGATCTGACCTCAGCTGTCCTACTGTTGAGATTCATCTTTCCCGTCAGATCCTGTAATGCGTTTTTCCCTTATTTTTGCAGAATCACACCAGATTATTAACGACGGACAATTTGGATTTCACAGTAAGTTGGATTTAAAAAAAACTAGTACATGTCCCATATCCTTCTCATTTTCAGGTTCATATACTTGTATTTTTGGTTTGTACTAGAACATGTTAGCTAGCTAACAGCAGTGCCAGCAGCTATACTGTGCGCAGCATGCCGGTCGGCTGTGTACATTTGTAAATGTACAATTATTATTGTTATAAATTGTGTGCCATTGTGTTTTCCTTGTGTTTTTGCTTTTTTGGTAAAGAGATTTTTTGTGGGTTATTAAAGGTATAACCCTGAGTCAGAAGGGTACATAGTTAGTGTTAAAAATTCTCCTCTTAGTACACCAAAGGCTTGTCCCGACTGTAGAGCTCGCCGCAGCTGTGTACCAGTATGTCAAAAATTCATACCCTACTAAAAAGGCATGTGGGCGAGGCACTCTACCTTAATTACCCCATGCAGGTTTACAATGTATAAAACCTTGATGAGATAGATTCACTGTGTAACCAAAGAAAAGATAATATAAGCATTGATTATTCCCACCGTGGGGACATTTTCAGTGTTACAGCAGCAGAGAGGATAGTGCAAATAACAAAAACATATGTGAAAAAAATGCATGCAACAAATATGTCATGTATGTAAAAGGTTAACAATAAAAATGCATGTTAACGAGTAAGTAAAGCAAATAAACATTAATTAGGGAAATCTAAGTAAATAGACTAGAAGGTTGAATATGCAGTATTCAAAGTATTGCACAGAGGAGATATTGGTTTTGCGCGGTTAGGTGTACATTGATACTGCAAGAGTGAATTGTCAGTTATGAACAGTCTACAGTTGCTTACTGATGTGCTTAATCACTGTGGGAAATTGAAATCCCTATAGACCACATTTAATACAGCAGAGGTGTTGAGGTCATTCTTAAGAACAGAACAAACCGCGGCCTCCACCCTGCTATTATCGCTGCCACCAGTTCTTCTGTCGGCAGTCACTGTAGACAAAGTGGTCATACTTCCTGTTTGTGTCTTCCCTTTTAATAGATGGGGTGAGTTGTGTCGACTCTGGTTGGCTCACGTGCCAGACAGAGGTTCGCCTGCGTCTGCACTTTTCTAAGACCTCTCCGGTGTCTATCACCAAGAAGAAATTCAAGAAGTCTCGCTTCAGGTAGGGATGACACGAAGGTCGAACTTAACACCACCCAGAGAAAGTGTTTCTCGAAAGCGACATGAGACGGATCAGCGGGTCATTTCAGTGCTACTGTTGCCAAACCTGTAACCTAAGTGCAAGAGAAATCCTGCTTACATAACTATAATACCATAAGCTAATAGTTAAACATAGGCTTTTATTCATGTTTTGAGGCCTTCTTTGTTTTTTTAGAAATATATGTGACTTTCAGTACACTCATCTCTGTCATTACTTTGTTTATTTTACCTACCCATATAGAATCAAGCTGACATTAGAGGGCTGTGAGGAGGAGGAGGAGGAGGAAGATGAAGAGGCAGGCGACCTCAGTCCTTCATCTTGGCACAAGATGACCCCCACCCTGGAGACGAGTGTGATCAGTGCCAATGGCTATAAGTCACGCCACTCGCAGCCTGAATGTGGATATGCGCTGGAGCCCTCCCAGTGGACTGAGTACAGTATTCACACCATGGACCCAGACAACCTTGAGCTCACCTTTGAGTTCTTTGAGGTGATACCCGTGTGACTAATGCCTCTGATAATCCAGTCAACCAATTTCTTGATAAGCAATGAGAGCAGTATTCTTAACTAACAAAATACAAGTGTAAAAGGAGGAACATCAGGCGTCATGATTAGATTTATCTATCTCCATTGGATCCAAATAGTACAAATTGTCATAAATGTGTTTACAGGAGGATATGGGAGAGCACGTAGTCCAGGGGGATGCTCATCCAGGATTCGTGGGTACGGCTTGCCTCCTTTCCTCCTCTTTCTTGGAGAGCGGAAAGGACAACGGAGTAGCCACACTTCCCATAATGGGTCGAAATTCCAGAGTGACCATCGGGAAAGTCAGAGGTAAGAATTAGCACAAATTATTTTCATAGTGGCTGACAATAATCTCACTATAACAAAACGGACTTGTTCAACTGGTTTTGAAAGTCTTTGTCTCTCACCGTGAAATGGTGCACAATGTACTAAAAACCTGTTGTTCTGCTTTATTTTATTCTAGTGGATTACCTGGTGATCCGGCCTATCAAGGGCTTGCAGTGTGATATGAGCTCCTCCTTCACCAAGTACTGGAAGAAAAGAAGTACTCTGGATGTGGGCCACAGAGGAGCTGGCAGCTCACATGCCGCAAGGTGAGTCATCACAACAGGTTTTGACCTGAACAGGAGGGAGTGCCCTGTGTGGAACACAGACCAAAATATTTAAAAGCATAACAGTGTGGTGTGAATACGTCTACAAATGTTTTTTTAATTTGTGTTTTACAGGCACCACAGAGTCAGGGAGAACACAATAGCCTCATTCAAAAGCGCCGCCGCACATGTAAGTTATTCTTGTGATTAAAGCATGCGGAAATATATCCCTTTTAAACATGACTCCTGCCCTCATTGTGTGTCAATTGTGTACTTTAGGGTGCAGCATATGTGGAGTTTGATGTGCACCTCTCCAAGGACTCTGTTCCTATTGTATACCATGATCTGACATGCTGCATATCAACCAAGAAGGTAAAAAAGGGCCTGTTGTACTTGATGATGTTAAATCTGAAATGTTTATACCTCTCCTTTGGTATTGTTTTTTTTTTTTTTTTTCATTAAATAATCATGACTTTATTAACATTACTACAAAAATAAGAAAACACAAATGTGTGTCACGACTTAAAACTATGAATGCCATTCTTTCTATCCCCCTAAAAGAAAAATGACAAGACTTCCCTGGAGCTTATTGAGGTGCCAGTCAAAGATTTGACATTTGATCAGCTGCAGCTTCTGAAGGTAAGAGCTTGGCACATGGCCAAAACTCTGCAAATAAGACCCAAGTTGAACCTAACCTGCAGTATCTGTTAGATTGTAGGATAAGTGGAAAAATATTGTTGACGTTCCACCTGTGCTTTTCCTGCTGCATGAAGTCAAAATGTCTGTTGCTTAGGGCTTCCCCAACGTTGGGGAAATTTGCCATTTTCCAAATGAATTATTTAAAGTTGCACAGTCTGTGAACCGAGTAGCTATCCATCAGCCAATTGCACTGCAATTAGCACTACAATTGTATTATTATAACCTGGAACTGCAACAAGTGTGTGTTGAAATGTAAAAATGTGTTGATTATAAAGAACGTAATGTAGGCTCTGTTCTGTTGCACAGCTGGCCCATGCCACTGCAATAAAAGAAAACGACGACAAAGGTATGCACCTATTGTTTGTGTTACACTTCACCACTGCCTGCTAGGAGAACTTTAAAGTGGCACGGCATGTTGAACAGCGATGCTCTTTCATCTGTGTTGTTCTATACAGTATATGTACAAACCAAATGTAGCTCAAAAGACTGTTGTGATTGTATTGCGTCAAAGCAAAGTGATGTAAGCTGGACATGAGTTAGTCTGCAGATGATTTTTGTGACGTGCATCGACATCGTCTGCTTGGTTTGTTGCTCAGATCTGCTAGATGATGAAGAAGAAATCGACGAGCATCAGCCATTTCCTTCACTCTCACAGGTAAATGACTTTGTGGTGGTCATGATTATTGAATAGCTTATGTAATCAGTATGAGGTCTCCCCTTTATCTTCACATATTAATATTTAAACAGTAATAACTAGGAACTCCCTTCCCTACCCCTGGTTCGATGGTACTGCCAAATCACTGGGAATTACTTCTCAAGTAATTGCTTAATGATTTGGTTATCAACTACTTCTCCTTGCAGTCTACCTTTCAATCTTTTGTCCTTTCAAAAGATAAAACAAAATGTAACACTATCCCTCATACGTCTTTTACAGATCTTCCAAGCTATTCCTGAGCATGTGGGCTTCAACATCGAGCTCAAATGGATCTGCCAGATGAAGGTGGGTACACTTGGTCAATAGGATCAATGATTTAACCATTTTCTCAAGCATATTGTAAAGCATATTTTAATTAAATTCAGTGTGAAATCTAACATTTATTCTCATAGTAAATACATACGATTGCTGCTTTTTCCTGGCAGGACGGGTCTTGGGAAGGCAACCTATCATCCTACTTCAACATGAATAACTTCCTCGACATCATCCTGTCCTGTGTTCTGCAGAAAGGCGGAAAAAGACGCATTGTCTTCTCCTGCTTCGACCCAGATATCTGCACCATGTAAGCACAGCTACCGACTGAGGATAGAGGATGCCCAGATTTGATGAGGCTGTAGAAACGGCATGCCATCCAGATACACAATAACTATCAATTGCAGTGCAGTTTTTCGGCTTTCATAAATGGACCATTAGAAGGTTTAAGACTATGAACCATAGAAAGTCTCCTCCATATATCCTGAGATATCCCTGGCACAATTATTCTGGATAAATTGTAAAAGGCACACATCAACAGAAAATACACAGTGTACTCTGATCTGGTGTTAATTTGGCTTCAGTGTGTTTAAATTGGGACATTAATAATCAGTCAACATGCTGTGATTAGAGGAAGTCATTATAAATACAGTAGGTGACATCTTTTCATGTGCTTCCCTCAGGGTCCGCCAAAAGCAGAACAAGTACCCAATTCTCTTCCTGACTCAGGGAATTTCAGAGAAGTACCCTGACCTGATGGACATCCGCTGCCAGACCACTGACATTGCCATAAGTTTCGCCCAGAGTGAAAATATTCTGGTGAGCAACTGTTGCAGAAAGTCAAATATTCATCCACCAAATTTTCCGGACTTTTAATTAACTTTTACAAAAACATTAACCTGACTCCGCCAGATGGATTGATTCACACGATTCTCATTTGCTCAGCATATCCATCTAGGAACTCTCTTTGGAGCTATTTTGGGAAGGGGCAAAAAAAACTGGTTGCTGATTGGATAAACCATCTGTATCACCAACATACGGGCCAAATCAACCAATCAGATCAACCAAGCACATGACATACTAACAGCGTCTGGGCAAAGATCAGAAAGTCGGCAACATGTCGGTAAAGGATATTTGCAGTTTGTGAAACGCAAATTTAGGGATAAAAGGCACAATTTCAGGAGCCCGGTCCATATTCAACACAAGGATCCAAGAGAAAAAGTGTTAGTGAGCGGCTTGCTCGATAGTTGCGCTCATCTCTTCCGCAAAAGTCGCAGCAACAGTCGCTTCTCGTTACGTCACACTTAAATTCGCCTCAAAACCAACAGTGATTGGTTCGTTCGCTTGGCTAACCTTTTCTCCGCCGCACGTTAGCAGACTGATCTGCGAGTAAAATACAATGGAGTTTGCGAGATCATTGTCTCACGAGGCTACAAAAACATCACTGTTTTTTAAAGATACCACTTACAGTTTAACTCAATTCCTTGTGTAATTCACATTTTGTAAGCACTACTCCGTAGACGACCAAGGCAAACGCATGTAATGCATTACTACAATCTACAGTATAATCCAACTGGAAGAGAGGATTTAGTGTGTGAGACACTCTTACCAGCTATAGATTTGTCATTCAAAAGGACATTTGGCTTGTGTTGGAATGTGTTGCACCCTCCTTTAACAAGCGTTGCTGCATTGCCCTTAAGCAAAGGACTTACAAAAATAGTCCACCACCGTTATAATAAGTCCACAACAGTGCACATGACGAGTAAGCCCCTAAGTGGTTTTAGCAAGTGCAAATATTGACTCTAAATAGCTTATGCAGCATACACTGAGAACGTGTTTCCTTAAAGATGCATATGGAGCTAAATTAGCTTACTTGCTGTGTGTTGTATAAAAACGATACCAGTGTGAGAGCAAGCAGGTAAAAAGTGAATTTTATTTTAAGATGAACACAATCAAATAAAACCATGTTGTCTCACTGGACTCCCTTGCCTGCTCCTTTAGGGGATCAGTGCCCACACCGAGGAGCTGCTAAAGAAGCTCTCCTACATTGGGGATGCCCAGTCTAAAGGCCTGGTGGTGTTCAGCTGGGGAGATGACAACAACGAGCACGAGACCAGAAGGAAGCTGAGAGAGCAGGGGATCGATGGGCTCATCTACGACAGGTAGGTTGAAATGCAAATTTGCATCGGTGCCATGCAGGTCCTTGCTCAGACTTGCTCTTACAGCGTAGATCACAAACACAACCATTTCTGTTGATTCTGTTAATGTTCAGATAAGCAGCTTAGTGGAGTTCAAACTACCTCAGGCAAAGGAGAAATGATTTTGAACATGTTTGGATTGAAAAACAAGATCTACTGTTTAAACATTTAGTTAGAAGATACCCTACATCCTGCACTGTGAACTGTACAGTACACCCTGTGCTGTTGTGTCTCCTCAGCCTGACGCCACAGTTAATGAGCAGGGCATTCAGTTTTCAAAACTTGATTACTGCATTCACAACACTTGCGTCACTGTTGGATCACAAGGCCTTTCTTATCAGCACAGTTCTTTTGGGTTCAAGGTTATATCATCAAGCATTGGCAGACATGTTAATCCCTTGGCATCCTTAATTGCCCTTGATGAAAATGGTTTGATAATTTATTGAACATTTTATCTGTGACTGTGAGACTGGTACACACGATGTGCCAATGCTGTTTCATAAAGCTCGGTGGTTAAAAAGCTGCGCGGTCAGCAGAGCCTGTTTGTTCAGCCGTTTCAGTTCTGTTTTGCTATACAGCGACGTTTGCTCTATATTTATGTTTGCACCTCGGCTCAGATGTTTAAAGGCCCTTGTCGTAAGAAGACCACAGGATTTTAACCCTATGTTACAACCCAACGGTCCCCTGCAGATTCCAGATGCAACGTTACTTAACATCTCAAATGAAAGCCATTTGGCATCTCCAGGTTGTTGTTATAACTCTGCCTCTTTCTTACAGAATTTGTGAATGGTTGGTGCCATGTTTTGACTCGAGTTCTCCAGATCCCTGTAATGTCTCTCTGGTTCCTGGCTGCGTTTTGCTCATTTACTCACTCTACTCACACCTGGGCTGTTACTGCCCCCCGCCCCTCTTACACATCAATATGCAACAAGAACATAATAATGCTCCTTGACAATGATGCAAGACAGTTGACTTCTCACATGCCCCGCTCCTTAACAGAACAGTACTGAACTTTTCAGTGGCACTGACTGTTTTGTCTTTTTAAATTGTAATAAACACGGTTTCTTTGATTGGTCAACTGCCATGTTTATCATTGTTTTAGACTCGGGGCCCCAGCTGACAACTTTTTTTTTTAAATGCCTGTGTTTTGTTTTGGATATGCTTTGAAAGGCCTCCTCATCTTATGCTCGGCATGATACTCAACTTCATTTTTGAAGCAAGAGAGTCGTTTGTTTAATGCATGAGGTCGTGTTTGTTTACATATTGGCTTCTGTATGAACCAAAAAAGTCCAAGCATTTCTTTTTACTGCTAGTTTGAATCCACTTTGCTTAAATCCCATGTAGGCAAGTCTTATAGTGCTAAACCGACCTGGCAACCACGCATTCTCACAGCGTATAGTTTGTCAATATCATAAAAGTGAATGGAATTGACAGTTTTAAGACTGATTTAATAAGAGAGACCTGCATAGTCATAGCTGCTCACCCATCGGCAACCTTCTCAGATGTTTCAGCATATTCTTTCACAAGCACTTTTTCTGTTCTTTGCACCTGTTTAGTTTGTGGACGACCTGCTTGTCCTGCAGTTTGGTGACTTTATTGAAGGGGGGATTGCACTGGACAGGGTAGGGTTTAAATTAAGTGACAAAATGTGATGTGGCCATAAGCTTCCACCTTCTTGTAATAAGTGTGTTCACTTGAAGACATGGGTTGGCCCTATATCTTTAAGTGAAACCTTAACCAGCAGTGTTGATAGAGCTCATTACACAGAGCAGCTCACTGGGGGACCAACTTATCTAATGTCATGGAGCATGTGAAGGACTTTTGTCCCACATGTACGTCTACATAGCTGTGCTAAATATACTGCGCCTCTATGGAAACGAGGTGTTAGCTTACATGAACAACGTATGGCATTGTCCATATGGGGATGGAACGATGCCTTTGTCCATTCTTGACTGGTGAGGACGTTGGCCTTGACCTGGAAACCAGTGCAATCAATCCCTTAGCCAAATGAAAGCAGAAGATCAGTGTCGTTTCTATTGACAAGGGCGCATGATACAATTATTTTGGGCTGTACGGTAATTTTGCTCCTTTGCTAAATAGTGAAGTATTTTTTTTATTTTTGCATCTTTTTCCAATGGTTATTCTATCTTAAATCAGATAAAATAAGATGTTTTTTCAAATCTGGATGATAGTTTTCTGTGATAGATGTTCCACTGGACTACTCAGTAGGGCTGGGCGGTAATTCACAGCTGTCTGACTGACTGTAATATTGATATAGTATAACACCATCATACCATTTGTTTTTGTTTTCCAAAATGTGTCACCTAAACAATTGATTCCAAGCAAATTGTAATGAAATGACACAGAATATGTTTCTGAAGTGAGAAGAGTTTTATCTGCTGTGGCAAATCGATGTGGAGCACGGTTATCTTAAAAGGGATTTATCTTGAATGTGCCGTATTATCATGTGCAGTATATACAGTGTAGAGTGAATAAGTACTAAGGTTGTGATATACTGTATGTATTTCAACCCTGTCGCCAAGCCCTACTACTCATCAGTGCGACTTTTACATTTTATTTTTTTATTATCTAAATGTTTTTAGATCAGGAAAACGGATCTCACTGAAGGATGTTTCCCTCTCTTCTTTCAGTATCTGTGAGGAGAAAGGAGAGGAGCCGAACATCTTCCAGGTAGAGGAGCAGCACTCCCTGCGTGAGGTTATCACAGAGGAGACCCTGAAGAGCTCTAGCTGTTCCTGCTACTCCATCCCCTGCTCCATGGCTCCCTGCATTGCCTCCAAAGGCCGCGTTGGCAGCGGAGAGTCTGATTCTGGCCTCAGCTCCTCATAATGGACCTCACCGCACAAACACACACGCAAGAGCCTCCTTAGTGTGTATGTGCCGTGAGGTCTTAGAGCACCACGGTGAGAATGGATGATCAAACATTAACATGTTGATTAAAGATTGTTAAAAGGTTTAGCATTTCTTTAGCCCTTACAAACATAATCCCAACAGTAAAACCAGTGAAACATCTCCACTTTAATCCAATCTTCAATGAGAGAGTTTGTCTATTGTCTTCACAAAAGTTTCAGTTTTTCATGCTTTCCTTTGAAATATGTGGATGTTTTGCCAAACATTAAGACAGCCATGTTTTTGTCATTATTATATTATTATTATTATTTACAGAATAGTCTTTACAGAGGGACTCATAATCGTGGAACAAGGTCAAAACAGGAAATGACACAAAAGAGCTGATATTCATTTTTAATATGTTGCATCTTTTCATAGTCTAAGTGCTTAAATGTAATGCATATGATATTTTACGGGTGTAAAAGTGGAGCAGAACTGCAAATTGTATATCATAAAGATTATTATGATTTAGCCTAGCATTTTACCGTGTTCCTGCTTCTGCTGTTATGTCTTTTCTGTGCATGTAGCCAAGTTTTATTGTCTTTGTCATAAATAAGAACGTGTAATAGTTACTGTTTGCCTTTTTTGGTTCAGCGCAGGAGTAATTTGGTAGGTGAAGGTTTCCATTAATGCATTTTAACCTCTCTGTGGATAGTCTACAGCAAGGGTGTCAAACTGACCGTGTTCTTGCTTGGTTGGAATGAAAACCTGCAGCCACACGGCCCTGTACTGAATCAGTTTGACACCCCTGGTCTACAGTGTGGACTCTTAAGCCGTTACAAAAAGCCTGCCAGCCTATTAGTCTCCTTTTGAGTGGACTGAACGCACTTGCTCCACCTGCCCGCGCCTCCTGGTTATTGACTTAAAAGGACTTGAAGCTATTATTGTTAATGATATACGGGATGCACTATATCCTTTATTCTTATTATTGACTTGATTTGAGGAAAAGCAGAAGACTGTTTTATTCGTGAGTGCACGTGCAGCCTTAAGGTGGGAAAAATCAGGTCCATTACTGTTTTTAAAACCGCCAATACCTCACGCATCATCTATTAGAATAGATGTGAGTTGAGATGCGTGTACATATGAACATACTTGCTTCCTCGAAATCCTATAACAACACCCATATTTTTTATTGCATGGCAGATTTTATTTTGTTTGTTGCAGAAATGACACTTGAAATAACTCAGCATTTGCATATTTTTACAGTTGATGCGATCGTTTCACTACAAACTACAAGTTGTGCATGGTCTGTATATCTGTATGAATCTGTGTGTGTAAGATTAACTTCCACTTCAGGACTGAAGAGGGTAAAAGAAAAATGTAAATAAAATCATGTCTATTTTGGCTTTGACTTTTTCTTTCACATCAGTTAGGGGCGGCTCGATCCCCAGCTCCCCCGGTCTACATGCACAAGTGCAAGACGCTGAGCCCTGAATTGCTCCCTGTGCTGAGCATTGGTGTGTAAATGTGTAGTGCATGGTTAGATTAGATCAGATGGTCTGTAGATGTCCACTGCCATCAGAGGAGTGTCTGTGTGAATGGATGAATGTGAGTGTGATAGTGTGAAAGGTAGTCAGAGGACTGGAAAGGTGCTATATAAGTACAAGTCCAAGTCCAGTTGAGTTCTTTTTTAATAACTTAGAGGATTCCTTGATCTGAAATCATCTGTATTTTGCCCTTTCACTTAAAAGCTTCACATTAATATTTCTGCATCACCATAACCAGGACACAGTAAGATAGATTTACGAAATAAGGAATTACAGGAACATCTGAATTTACTTGCAAATCTATGCTGGGTCAATACTGTGTCTAATATTTTTTTCTGTCTGAAAACATTTGTAAGGTACCTGTATGAAAACTAAAACAGGTTTTGTCTGCTGTAATCATTCTTCTTGTTCCGTAGTCCTCATCTTGTTCGTACAACCAACCACCCAGAGCATGAGGCCAAACGATCTCAGATATCAAGGGTTGGCTTTGTGATGACAGACCCGAGGTGCAGCTGCTACACCCTGGCCTCTCGGCTCCATTAGACTCATTTTGTCAATGTTACTATAACCATCCTGCATAATGAGAAACTCTGATGTTAAATGCGTGTAATAATGCAATCAGACGAGTTGCACTAAAATGCTGATACCTGATGGTGGGGTCTGGAACCATAATCAACAAATGAAAGGTTTCAACTGACTGAAATAACAATTGTGAGAAATTGTTTGTTTTTGCCTGACTATAGGAAATTTAGTAGCGATATATACACAGACATGGTAAGATGCGTATAGAAAGTGTCCATATATGTTGTGATCGGTATATTTGTCCATATCAGTTTGGTTTTATAGCTGAGAAGAGTTAGGAGTGACTACTCTCCTTTGACCTACTGTATAGTTCTGATATCACATCATCTAGATCAGTGGTTCTCAAACTTTGCTCATAACGTACCACTTCAGAAAATATCAGGCTCTCTCAGGTCCCACCACAAAGACCAGTGTTTAAATACAGCAGCGTAGGCCCGACACTATTCAGCTACAGACAGGGAGGTTTATACCTAATCATGACTTGTGATTTGAAGCGACATTATGTTTGCTGACACTCGCACGTGAGCCTATCGTACATGAGGTGATGTGAGATAAGATATGAATGAGAGGCATTGAAATCTGCTTAGCCCGCAGGTTTAGACACACTCCACACACCCATGTAATGCTGCTGGCACGGCAGTTTGACCATGAGTTAATGATTAATAAGGTAACTCATACATACACATTCAGTATTAGTAATAGACACCATTGATGACATGTGTTGTATTCTATGGGGATTGTCTTTGGCAGCGGTTATCAGCGTGAACCTTGTAACAGATTTATCATTAATCAATCTTTTCATTTGCATCAGCCTGGACTATTCTATTCTATGCTAAGGATGAATAAACTAATCACACTTGTTTTAGTTTCATTTAGATTTTTATTCATCACAAATTAGAATCACAGTCAGACATACAAGTACACAATACAGTTTCAGAGAGCAAAATAGATCACATAAAGTATATTTACGCAATACACACATACTGTACATACATACATACATACATACATACATACATACATACATATTTACATACTGTACATACATACATACTGTACATACATACATTCATATATACATACATATATACATACATACATACTGTACATACATACATACATTCATACATACATACATACATATATACATACATACTGTACATACATACATACATTCATACATACATATATACATACATACTGTACATACATACATACAAACATACATACATACTGTACATACAAACATACATACATATATACATATATACAAACATACATACAAACATACATACATACATACTGTACAAACATACATACTGTACATACATACATACATATATACAAACATACATACAAACATACATACATACATACTGTACAAACATACATACATACATACTGTACAAACATACATACATACATACTGTACAAACATACATACATACATACTGTACATACATACATACATATATACAAACATACATACAAACATACATACATACATACTGTACAAACATACATACATACATACTGTACAAACATACATACATACATACTGTACATACATACATACATATATACAAACATACATACTGTACATACATACATACATATATACAAACATACATACTGTACATACATACATACATATATACAAACATACATACTGTACATACATACATACATATTTACATACATACATGCATACATACTGCACATACATACATACATACACACACATATTTACATACATACATACATACATACACACAAACTGAAACATTGTAATAGGATACACAGTAAATCACACCACAAAAGGGGTAAATTCATTATACAATAAGAATAAACAGAGGATAAAGTACATGAACCCATGTGACTTCAAGGAAGTTCATCAAATGACTTAAGTTCCACTAAAAATGAAGGAAATTAAGGGTTGAAAATCCAATATTTTTTGCACATGGATGAAAAATGTCCCTAGTAAAATAAAAAGGTTACCATATGAATTAGAGAATGATCCTTACTATTGTCATAGTAACATATTATTACATCCTTAAGAGAAAAAAAATATAAACGACCAATCTATGAAGCTTTATAAACCTGTGTATAATATATATATATATATATATATATATATATATATATATATATATACGTGAAAAGTAATGTGCAGTGTATGTGGCTCAAGTAAAATGAATACTCGACTGGTCGGGAGGATGCCGATTCAGTTGTAATGTTTTAGCGCCCTCTGATGTTCCACAGTTTACACACTTTATGCAACTTTAGTAGGATTTTCCAGGCAATAAGATATTTTATTTTATTGTTTTTCAAAGAAGTGATTTGATACTGTGCTAAATGTAATAACAGCATATACATTAACGTCAACTATATGAATATTATGTATATTTTTTCTTTTTCTTCCCAATAAGAATCTTTATTTCACAATTGAAAAAGTACAGACAATCAGAGTGTTTAAACATTCAGAATCATAGAAACAGACACTGACAGATAAAGACATTAAATATGTATAAATTATATATAAATAAAATAAATTAAAAAAAATACATAGATATGGCACTTCTTATTCTGGGGTAAGTGAAATGAGTTCAAGTATCACAGTGTGTTTTCACTTTTCTTCTTTAGCATCAGTGACGAGGTTTTTATATAAACATTAAACTTTTCTGTGAAGACATTAAAGTTAGGGAGGGACTTGTGGATGTGGCATTTTCCTACTGGAATCATGAGGTTTATTATGAAGCAAACTGATTTGTCATCATGTTCAAATTTTGATATAATATCTTCAGGTCTAATTGTTATGTATTGTCTAGTTTTGTTGTAGACAAAGTGTTTTATGTCCCTCCAAAAAAAACAGTTAACAGTGGGCAAATACAACATCAATTTAAAGCTGCTTTATTTATTTTTAAAGCTGTCTTTTAAAAATAAATAAATAAATACATTTAAAAAAAAAATATATATATATATATATATATATATATATATATATATATATATAAAATAAATAAATAAATACTTTAAAAAATCTATTTATTTTTTTAATTTTGATTAATTTATTTATTTATTTGAACGTGATAGATATATATTTATTATTTTTATTATTTTTTATTTTTTTAATTTGTTATTATTTTTTTAAACGTTAAATATATTCTCGCGAATCGCAACCGGATATTGCGTCACACGTCACGACCTTTTTTTTAATGAAACCGGGAGTTGTAGTTTCTTTTGCCTTGACACCGTCTGCCTTTGTCACGTCAAGCACTCAAACTCCCGCGATACCTCGGTCCTCAGCTAAGCCACTAGCTGGTGTCACGCCTACGCTGAGTAAACCCATCGACTGTAATCCTCACTGTACACAGCGGAATCCTCTGCGGGTATTTTCTGCCTCACTCATAAGTTTGTCTCAAATAAAGCAACAAAAACAACAACAACAACAAACAAAACAATGGACAACTCTGGGAAAGAGAAGGAAGCGATTCAGCTAATGGCCGACGCTGACAAAAAAGTCAAGTCCTCCGGCTCCTTTTTGGGAGGGATGTTTGGAGGGTAAGACAGCACTGCACCAAAGAACAAACAGCTAGCAAGCATTAACTGTGAGCGGCAAAGTTGGCACGTAGCCGACCTGTGTCTGTATGTAGACGTACACTCCGTTTGTTGTCGATGTGTTCATTAGCGAGATATTGTATTAATTAAAGGTATTAAACCAGCGGGGCTGCACGTGACAGTGGGTGTCCCTGTGTGTCAGTTGGTTAGCTAAGTTACCGTTAGCTGTTGGTGATATTGTAAACAAGCCAGCACATCACGACTCCTCTCCTGCACCTAGCGTTGGGTTGGTATTTGCCACCTTTTCTGTAGCTTTCACACAATGTCCACATTGTGCAAGGTGGCACATATGTCATACACTGTTATATGGTCTGAACAGTTGATCTTTTTTAATGATTACATTTCATTTAAACTCCAGAAATGAATCAATCATCAAGTCCAGATACACCTGTTTTGGTGCAAAACACTCTCCGAGGCAGTGGCAGTGGCACTGGCAGTGGATGTATTGCTTGTAACACAACAGCATTAATTGTCATTGTTCAGTTGTGATGGTTGCTTTTATTAGTGCACCCATGAACACCTGAATTAATCCCCAGCAAATCACGACTCTTCCCCTGCACCTAGCGTTGGTTTGGTATTTGCCACCTTTTCTGTACTTTCACACAATCTCCACATTGTGCAAGGTGGCACTTATGTCATATACTGTTATCTGGTCTGAACAGTTGATCTCTTTAATGGTTGCATTTCATTTAAACTCCAGAAATGAATCAATCATCAAGTCAAGATACACCTGTTTTTGTGCAAAACACTCTCAGAGACAGTGGCAGTGGATGTATTTCTTGTAACACAACAGCATTAATTGTCATTGTTCAGTTGTGATGGTTGCTTTTATTAGTGCACCCATGAACACCTGAATTAATCCCCAGCACATCACGACTCTTCCCCTGCACCTAGCGTTGGTTTGGTATTTGCCACCTTTTCTGTAGCTTTCACACAATCTCCACATTGTGCAAGGTGGCACATATGTCATATACTGTTATCTGGTCTGAACAGTTGATCTTTTTAATGATTACATTTCATTTAAACTCCAGAAATGAATCAATCATCAAGTCAAGATACACCTGTTTTTGTGCAAAACACTCTCCGGGGCAGTGGCAGTGGATGTATTTCTTGTAACACAACAGCATTAATTGTCATTGTTCAGTTTTGATGGTTGCTTTTCTTAGTGCACCCTTTAACACCTGATTTAATCCCCAGAACACACAGAGGTGAAAGGATGAGGCAAACCCCCCCAATGACAGATGCTGTTTTTCATTCATGCTAAAGGCTTCATTGGTGTAACTAGCCTGTTTGCTTAACATTTGTATTGACTCTATAGTCCATGGGTGTCAAACTGATCCAGTAAAGGGCCGCTGTGGCTGCAAGTTTTCATTCCAACCAAGCAAGAACACACCTGACTCGACTTACTCAATCATCTGAACTGTCTTCACACAGTTGGATTTGTTGGACCAGGTGTGTTTTTGATGGTTGGAATGAAAACCTGCAGCAGCACGGCCCTTTACTGGATCAGTTTGACACCCATGGTTCTATGCCATGATTACTTGTAATGGAGTACAAACATGGTCTGGAGTACAGGAATGTCACCCGGCAGGAATAAAGTGCAGCAAAGCCTTCATTAAAAAGTCACATCATTTACAAGCTTTTCCTTATCTGACTGGTAATGAAAAAAACAACACATTCATAGATGAGTGTTGGAAAGTACTTTCCCCCTATTGTTAATAATGCCTGGCTGCATTCTTGCTTTCAAAAGAATGGGATTGTCTTTTCCATAACAGCTGTCATCGCAAAGGTTACACACACTCTGATTCCTTTCGAAGACTTACCCACCAGTGACCTTGCTGTTAATCCGCTGTTATTGAAATCTAATAAATGTCTTATATTTGAATATTTTACCATGTCAAGAAGGCTTTATTACATGGGCCCAAAATACAAAAAACAGCAGTTATTGTCTTGCACGACTCGGCCTCTGTCCTAGGTGACCCCCAGATGTTAGTTGTCGGCAGTTCCCGTGCGTGATAATTCTTGGCAGGCTTTATATTGGTAATTCTGTGGCTAACCAAGCGGTGATGTAATCCTCTGCGATGATTGAATGGCCAGAGTATTATTGCAACTCCAGGGAGCTCCCAGGGGTCCACTTCTTGTCATGGAGGGAGGGAGATCTATAGTGCCCGTATAGCAGGGATTTATATAAGCCAGTCCACCAGTCTGAGCATTGCATGTGCCTGAGAAATGCAACAACTTTGCACGTTATACAGTTCATCACCCTATGGTGTCATTTAGGCATAATTTACTAGCTATAAGTTCAATATGTATTCCAGACTGACGCTTTTATTTCCCAGGTTTAACCTTAATACGCCACGGAGCCTGCATAGAAATGTGTACTATATTCAACTGTTGACATCTGTTTTTGTTTCCTGTCTTTGCCTAGAGGACCTCACAAAGTGGAAGAAGCCTGCGAGATGTATTGCAGAGCAGCCAACATGTTCAAGATGGCCAAGAACTGGAGCGGTGCGATGAGCTGTTCTCTATCCACCTTATCAATTTCAAAACACTTGAGAAGCTGTAGGATTATGTGCTGATTTTTTGGCACTATACCAGCACTGCCACGAGTTTAATAAAAAAAAAAAAACAGAGGAGGAGGAATTATGTGCACAAATCAACTAAATGCAAAGTATATAGTATGCATGTGAAAGTTTCTGTCCTCTTCTTTCCTCTGTCTTCAGCGTCTGGAAATGCGTTTTGCAAGGCTGCTCGTCTCCACATGCAGCTGCAGAACAAACACGACTGCGCCACCAGTTTCATCGATGCAGGAAATGCTTACAAGAAGTCTGACCCTAATGGTGAGTCGACGTGGTCACCCTTTGGGTCATTTCAAACCGTATCTTACATTTGATTGCCTGAATTTGTATTTCCCTGTTTTAGATAAATGCAGTATTTGTACTGTTAAAGTAATAATGTGCAGTCTACAGTAGACAGCTGTTGCTTTCATTTATTGCATCCACAACTAAAAAACTTTTCATTTAAATTGTTTTCATGAATTCTGTTTTTAGTTAAGTTGACGAGACTGTCGTGAGCCTGTAGTTTATAATGAGGCCAATCTGCAACTGATGGATTATAATGTGCTGCAGTTATTTCTCATGTTATGACATTCATCAGGAGTTGAGGTATAGCACTCTTTGTACTCTCTGTGGCCTCATTTAAAGATCCCATATTATGAAAAGTCATATTTCCATGTCTGTTTTGATTATAAAGCAAGTCAAGGTGCAAATGCTCACAGCCCGTATTCAGAAACCAGGCCTTCAAACGAGCTGTCTGGACTCTCTACCATTGTGATGTCACACGCACATTTACCATATATAGGTAGAAAGTGCCACCACAGTCATTCCCTGGATGCAATGACGGTGCAGCGGAGGGCTTAAAGAGACAGTTCAGGCAGAGAGTGAATACAGTTATGTTCAGACAGACTTTAAGCATGTAAATATGGGATCTTTAACATAGATGTAGCCATAGATTTAGGGGATGGGAGCTGGCTGATGTACAGTATTTGTTTTGTATAAGAAGATAAAAAGAAGGCTCTTGCTCGTGGTTTTGTTTTTTATTCTACCTGTCACACACCTGGTTGCATGCGACATGAGAAAGTTTGATTGTATCAGTCACCTCATTTCACCCTGTTGAAATAACACAATGGTTTGTTAGATTTCAACAAAACTAACGTGATGACTAACTGTTCCCTCCTCTTGCTTTTATGCTGCCAAAAGAGGCAATCAAGTGTTTAAACGCTGCCATCGATATATACACAGACATGGTAAGATGCGCATAGACAGTGTCCATCTTTGTTCTGATCAGTATATTTGTCCATATCAGTTTGGTTTTATAGCTAAGAAGAGTTAGGAGTGACTACTCTCCTTTGACCTACTGTATAGTTCTGATATCACATCATCTAGATCGGCGGTTCTCAAACGTTGCTCATGACGTACCACTTCAGAAAATATCAGGCTCTCTCAGGTCCCACCACTAAGACCAGTGTGAAAATATAGCAGCGTGGGCCGACACTATTCAGCTACAGACAGGGAGGTTTATACCTAATCAGGAGATTTATTGGGGTGGCATCAGAACTGACATGTCAGTGTTTTTAAACAGATCATTTTTGCATGTTCTCCCCGTGTCTGCGTGGGTTTTCTTCGGGTTCTCCGGTTTCCTCCCACAGTCCAAAGACGTGCACGTGTTCGGTTCATTGATGACTCTAAATCACCCGTAGGTGTGAATGGTTGTCCGTCTCTGTTCGTCTCTATGTGCCCTGTGATAGACTGGTGTCCTGTCCAGGATGTACCCCGCCTCATGCCGATGTCAACTGGGATCGGCTCCAGGCCCCCTGCGACCCCGACAGGGACAAGCAGTTGAAGATGAATAAATCAATGTTTATCTCTGCTTACTCTCTTGCCATCACAGTTTAGATGTAGCTCATGAACGTGGCTACATAAAAGGCTGATAGTGAAACAAAAATATGACAGGAAATGCTGAACTTTTAAAAGTTGAAGTATTTTCTTAGTGTTATACTAATTTAGTAATTAATGTTTCCTTATTTATTTTGGAGATTCCTTCAAGTACCACCAGAGAGAGCTTGAGTACCACGGTTTGAGAACCAGTGATCTAGTTGAATCTTCATCCACAGAGATGTAGCAGATTCTCCCTGCCCTTCCCTCTCACTCCCAGATTTTATCTTTAGGCCCATGTCGACATATTCACAGCACACAGGTGTGTTTGTTTGTTTAACACTGATACCTCGATCAAGGTGCTTACTTGTTATTCTCCGTAAGTGAGGCTTAATTCCTCGTAGATGTGAAGCCACAGGCTACAGCTTGACCTCGCCTCTCTCACTGAGAATGTAATGCAACACTTTCATTGACTCGAGAGGCGTCTGAAGTTAGATCCAGTTAGTAATGATTTCTCCTCCTCCTCCTCCTCCTCCATCTCCTCCTCCAGGGAAGATTCACCATCGCAGCCAAACACCACATCAACGTCGCAGAGATCTACGAGTCCGAACTGGTGGATATCGAAAAGGTAATATCAGACGTTACATACTGCTAACTATTATTAATACTACCTCGACATGAAGTATCTGTTTTGAGGAGCACGCAACAGTATTTGTTGTTTTTCTCTCGTAAAGGCTGTCGCCCATTACGAACAAGCAGCAGACTACTACAAAGGGGAAGAATCCAACAGGTAAAATACCGAATATTCTGATAAAACTCTGATAAAAATGGTGATATGAAGAAATCTTCATGCTTAAATATTGTAGGTGAAGTACAATGATCTCCATTTTTCTACAGCCTGATAGAATGAAAAAACTAATTAAGACTAGAACCTTGTTGCAATGAATAACAATGTTCGTTTTTAATTTTTTTATACATGTTTATACATGTTCAATATACATGTTTTTATGTTGAAAGGCTTCTATTTCTACCTCTATATGGCTCCTACAGAATCAGAAACCCTATAGTTCATTAATTCACAATCGGACTCACAGCAGGGAAAGCCCAGCTGTCACTCATAACCCTAACGAGAGCGTGCAAGTAAGCCAACGTGCACAGCAGTAGGCCATGGAACTAACCTTCCTACACATCGTGCACTCATTTTTATTATTACACCTGTGTTTTTCCTGCTATGACATGTCAAACTATGCATATTGGTTGCATCAGTCTGCTGCTTGGATACGCTAGGCCCCATATGCCAGGTTTCTGTGTGGGTTTCAGGTCTGCTCTTCTAGTAGTGGAGAGTTTGCAGTATTTTAAAAGTGAGCTTAACATTGATTTATCTGCCCTTAATGCTTTCGAGACCGCTTCAGTATGAATCACCAGCTGCACCGTAAACGGCCTGCCTTCGCCGCAGGAGACACGCTGTGTACGTCACCGAAGGAAAAGCACAGGTGTAAATAATAAAGTCAACGGCGGCTGTTTAAAATTTACAGTGGCCGATTCAGTTTCAGGGTCCCTGACTCCGCGGCACGGTGCATGATGTCACACTTTAAATAGAACGAAGCCATCGTTAATGTTATTGGTCACACCTGTGCCTTTCCCACCGCAACGAGTGTTTTTAAAGAAAGGCCTGTGTCCAGAGCTCCGTCCCGTCATATTTCCATTCTGGATTCAACATTTCTAGTGTCACATGTTATTGAACTGCACGCTACAAACTTGATACAATCAAATCAAGAGATATCCCATACTCCAGATGTACGTTCTGTGTTCTATTAAATGCGTTCTGTACCTTTTGTGTTGTGCAATTTTCCTCAGCTCTGCCAACAAGTGTCTGCTGAAGGTGGGGGGTTACTGCGCTCAGTTGGAGCAGTACCAGAAGGCTATTGAGATCTACGAGCAGGTGTGCACGACTTGTATTTGCGTGTCATTGCTAACGCTTTTCGGTCAGCGCTGATTTGTGATGACGCTGACATTTCTAACCGTTTTTTTCCCCTTATATATCTAGGTCGGAGCCAACACGATGGACAACCCTCTGCTGAAATACAGTGCCAAAGAATATTTCTTCAAAGCCTCCCTCTGTCATTTCATCGTCGACGAGCTCAACGCTAAGGCGAGTTTACACCCTTGCGGTTCACTCCGAGGATTACGGGAACGGGAAGTTGTGGTAGGGGTTTAACACGCCGTGTCTCCGCAGATTGCCATTGAAAAATATGAGGAGATGTTCCCGGCTTTCTCAGACTCCCGAGAATGCAAGCTGTTGAAGGTAACTCGATGCTCTCGGAGGAATTTCATGCCTTACTTTTCCCCCTCTTAATCTAGTGAGTTTCTAACTGTAACCTACTTTTTTTTATCTTAACTAGAAACTTCTTGATGCTCATGAGGAACAGAACGGTGAAGCTTTCACAGAGGCAGTAAGTCTTGTATACCTGGGCTTTTGGGGTGCACAGGAGTCCTTTTGCGTCGGCTCTTGTAGTTCCGTCGGATCCCGTGTGTGTTCAGGAAAGTTGAAAGCTGGATCTCAGGTATCCATTCAGTCTCCCAGGACTGTGTGTCCACGTGGAACAGACAGATGGAGAGCATCCATATATAGCCGAGCTCCTGCAGGAGTTTTAAAAGTTAACTCAAAGTCAGAGAGTGAAAAGTCCTCTTCTACATGTACAGTATGATTTTGATGTCAGGTTTGGGGAAGGTGTGCTAGTTTGAACAGTGCTGGTGGTAGGTTTTAAACTGTATTCTGCCACTTTTGTGTGATAACCCCAAAGACGTCAAGACTCAAACAGATAGAAAGGTGTGTAGTGTGAACAGTGCAGCTGTCTGACAAGTCGAGTATTTTTGAATTTAGGATCTCAATCCAAAATTTGGAAACAAAGCCTATCTCCATGTCCCCTTTGCCCCGCCTGCAGGTAAAGGAGTTCGACTCGATCTCACGCCTGGACCAGTGGCACACAACCCTCCTCCTGCGCATCAAAAAGACCATCCAGGGCGACGAAGGGGATTTGAAATAAGAGAAACCCAGGGATAGATATGCAGCACGGAGGGACAAATCCATCACGCATGCTTTTACACACACACACACACACACACACACACACACACACGCACTTTTACACGAGTGTCTGCTGATGACTTTGAATTTTCCACTGCTCACCGCTATTCCGTCCGAGTACTATCTTTGCTTTCCTTACGAGCATATCTGAATCTAGTCAGAATGTAAATCCTGTCGCCCTCGCCTCTGTCCAGAGGACTGCTGCATACCTTTCCTGCTGAAATCCGTCCTGGAGGGATTTCAGAGCGGTATATCGTATTCAAACGGATGTTAGTATTGAACGAGCACTGCATGTTTTGTACAACTATCGTTTCCTAGTCAGATGCAGCTGTTGTTGTTTTTTTTAAATCAAGTTTATTACATATTTAAACAGGTATTTTAAGTGTTTCAGTTCGCTTTACATAAGATTATCACGGTGTGTACGGATATCAGGAATGTACCATTATATTCGTTTTTTTATGTGTCGGAGTAAAAGGGAAGGGGTCAAATCAACGTCATGGTTCTTAAAACTTAAGTCATCCCAGCCTTGAAAAAAGTGATTTTGTCTCTATTTGATCACCAACAGGGGGAGGCTCTTCTCGAAGAAGGGCGATGATATGCACCAAGAGTAGACTGTTAAACATTTGTGTCTCATCACGACATTACACATTCATACTTTACATTCCGTCATTTATTATTACCTGAGGATTTGTTGATGTTCTAATACTTTGGATGTTTGAGTGATTTATAGTTTGCCTGTAAAACAAAAAAAAATTGTATTTTTGAACGAAATGCACTGACGTGGAAAGCGGCATTTCCAGGGCAGTAATCTCGCGGTCGTGTTCATCATTAGTCGTTCATCTCGTGCTGTGTTGTGACGTGTTATCACCGAAGGTTCACCGCTGCAGCGCACCTTCCAAACGGCCAGTCGCTAAGCATGCCATCGTGTATAGATTAGTGTTGTGTTACATTCACTAGCGTGAGCCAGACCAAAGTTTTTACCGAAAGGGTCAGTCACCCTGCGTATCCAGCTTCTTCCAGACGGAGTAATGATGAACCTTGGATATGATCTGTATGCTAGTGCGAAGTGGACAATAATAAAGATATTATAATCTCAACTGTGTTCTCACTCTGTTCTCTGAGTCAGTTTCATTTTAGAGCATTAATTACATTTCATCAACACTTTCCAACTAAAGGGAATATTCCAGTACCTTGCATTTTTCTCAAAGTGCAAAAACCTATTTAAATGATTACTCTTTATTTAGCATGTCATATGTGTTACCTTTTATTAAGTATAAAGAAGTTTGGGGTGGTAGTAGCAGCTCAGTCCATAGGTGACTGGGCTGGGAAACGGAGGGTTGCTGGTTCGAGTCCCTGTGTGGACCATGAATGGAGTGTGGACTGGTGGCTGGAGAGGTGCCAGTTCATCTCCTGGGCACTGCCGAGGTGCTGATGAGCAAGGCACCGAACCCCCAACTGCTCGGGGTGCCGGTCACTGGCAGCCCCCTCGCTCTAACATCACTCCATTGGTTGCATGTATATAGGTCCTGTGTGTGTGTGTGTGTGTGTGTAAAATGAAAAAAATAAGAGTGAAAATTGAATTTCCCCATTTGCGGGACTAATAAAGGAATTCTTCTTCTTCTTCTTGCCTTATAGAAATCTATGACCACTTAATTCATTGATATAATGAAATTCACATGTTCCTTTATTGATCTATTGCATTCCTCTGCTGTCAGACTAACCGTGATACTAAACAATGACCAGTTGATCTGTAGAGCTTAAGATTGTAAATAGAAAAATCAATCATCTCTCACAGTGTACTGTTACCAAGTTCTGACATGACTGTGCCATGTCCTTACATAACACTGATCCAATGTCTACATTATGTGTAGTGTGCATTTCCTTTCTCCTGCTCACGTGCCGCTATTGACAGATTGAAATATGATCAGCCTTTCCTCTTTGCAAGTGACAACATTGTTTTAATTGATTTAAAGTTTGTGAATTTCAGATGTTGTTTTCCTCAACGTTTAGGAAAAACTAGAACTTTTGTTATGGGAGGCAGCCTTATAAATCCTGCAGGAGGTATCTGCTGACTGTAATAAACAGTTAGAAACACAGCTGTGATTCAATGGAAATGGTTCCAAATGAGAGAAAAGTGCCAGAATTTTGAAGGATTTATGCAACTTCATTTACATTCACACCAGCGTGAATCAAAGGCAGAGTTGCAAGAGTATGCTGGTATTCCAGAGGTGTATGGAAAACTGTTTGAGGATTCACCGGGTGCTACTGCACAGCTGCCAAGGACTTCTCACATCAAAGTTGTAACTCCTGTAATACATAATGTATGGGAAACAGATGTGTGACTTTAATTTGATTCCTAAAATGGACTGAATCTGATCGCATGTTTGGCTTTAATGAACTAACAAACACCATCGTTTCATTTGTGTCCGATATGATTCATGCCACATTTCACCCCATGAAATATAAGCTACAGTATGTACAATATTATTTAACGACTCACATTAATACCTTAATTACCAACAGGTGACCAAAGCTCAGCAGACTTGTGATTTTTTTATGAATACCATCACATTCTGAAAAGAGTGTGACAAACACTGAACATCACATCCGAGTCTGTTCGTGAAACACTAGTATGTCTTACTAGATGTAGTTCTGGGATAAAGCTTGACATCTGGCGTGGCTTTATCCTCTCTGTCACAATCTCCCTCTATCCCAGTGCAATGATCAGCCTGTGAGACTAATGAAACACTGGACTTTGGATCATATTAATGACAAAAAACACCATAGTCAGACCACACATTCACACACCGCTAATGCCAAAGAATATGGATACGATAACATGAAAAGCTGAGATGTAATGGGATTTCGAATCCCCTACACCCAGATTAAATTCTTTCTATCCACATGCATCTCCTACACCTTGTCTGTTGCCCCTTTGGGTTCACCTAAGGAGTCATCTGCTGGCGTCTGCTCTCCACCGCTTGGTACAGCAGCTGTTTGTTTTCCTTCACAAACCTCACCGACGACAACAGTCTGAATATCAGGCGGCAAAATATCCGCGTCTGAGGTGTCCTGTGCTGTCTCTGAAACTGGAGCCAAAATGGTCTGTGAGACGGCAGCTTCCAGGACAGATGACGTGGAAACAGTCGGGATCTCTGAGCCCGATGCCAACGTGCCGTTGGAAACAGAAACCGAGAGAGTGGGTAAAGACAGAGAAGTGGAGGAAGCTTCAGAGAACAAGGGGATCGAGTGAGCCATGGACACTGGTATGGAGAAGGGGACGGGGATGGCTGATCCATCTATGGAAATGACGCTGGCCCCCGTGCCGTCGGTGGTTACGATGGGCTGGATCTGGGTCCCGGGCGGCATCTCGGTGTGGATGACGGTGATCCCGCCGAGGGTGCTGTGGTTGACCAGAGCGATGGCGCCGTGACTGGACCATTCAGACGGGAGAGTGACTGCCTGAGACGGCACCACAAAGGAGTCAGAGTTGGCGTTATCATGACCGCCGGCAGCACCAGTATCGGCGGCCGCAGCAGCATCGTCATCGCTGCTTTTCCTAGCGGTGCTCTTCTTCTCCCTTGCTCCTGCTTTTTCTATCTTTTCCTTAGTGGGGGTTTTGGGTTTCTTATCCTCCACATTTCCCTCCAGAACCACAAGGTAGGTTTTCCAGGGAGCATCTGAGTCATGAATCTGAACGTTAAAAGAGCTTGTGTTATTTCCACAGCAGTCACAGCAGGTAAAAGTACTTCAAACACAACATATCGGGTGATAAAGGTACATTGCTATGTTTAATCAACACTGTACTCATACAGAGGAAAATACCCAATCTGATAGTTACGGTAAGATAAGCGCTGCTCACCAGTGTGTGCCTGCGAAGGGTGGACTTGTCCGTAAATGTGCGTCTGCAAAGACCACACATGTAGGGCTTCTCTCCCGTGTGAATACGCTGGTGCCTCTGGAGGGCATTGAGCTGGGTGAAGTGCTTGTCACAGTCTTTACAGCTATATGGACGCTCGCCTAGAGGAAACAAACATTAGCCAAAAAAAAACAGCGTGTAAACAGAGAATCAGGAAGAAACTTGTCTTTCAGATGTAAAAGTAGATTGTGCCTCCAAATGAACAAGAACGAATATGCCAATGATTCACACAATTACCTGTGTGTATCTTTAAATGCTGGTGGAGGGAATTTCTCTGAGCGAAGCCTCGACCACATTCTTCGCACTTGTATGGCTTGGAGCCGGTGTGGATGTTGGAGTGGTGTCTCAGGTATTCTTTAGATGCAAAGCTTTTCCCACAGGCCTCGCACATGAAGGGTTTCTCTCCTAAAAGGGAGAAAAAAAGAACAAATCTGTTCACTTTTGTTCGTGTATGTGCAGATAGCCTTGTGTTCATGAGACAGTTGGTCAGACTGAAGATGACAATGCGGAAATGTCAATACTTTTGAAATCACATCACTCTCACCTGTGTGTGATCGCTTATGATAGGCCAACATGTGCTTCTGAGTGAACCGGGCGTCGCACTCGTCACAAGCAAACGGCTTCTCTCCCGTGTGTGTCCTACACAAACAGACAAGTTTAGCCCTTGTCTATATTATACAAATACATATGTGTGCTTTGCATTCCTCCTCACTGACACAATATTAAAAACATGTCATCTACAACCCTACACGTCTTTAGCATCTACAAACCACCCACTCATCGATTCCTCATCATTTGACCAGCCATCGTCAGTGAGCTCCGTACCTGCGGTGCATCTTGAGGGCGGAGTTCTGGGTGAATCTGGCCCTGCAGTCGGTGCACTCAAAGGGCTTTGCGCCCGTGTGTGTCCTCTCGTGCAACAGCAGGGCAGTTTTAGAGCTGAGTGCCTTTCCACAGTCGGGGCAGACGTGTCGCATATTGTTACGTTCATGCACCTGAGAAGCAGCGGGGATGTAAGACAGATATGATCATGCTGATAAATGTGACTCTTACAGTTATTAATATTGGATATTTAAATCTTGTACTGCATGTATTTTTCATCACAGGAATAATACTGTATATGACTTTTAGATACAGCGTGTGTGTGGGGGATTTAATAAGTCCTCACTTGTCTTTGATGGCGGACAACGTCCTTCTTCCGTTTGAAGGTCTTTGCGCAGGACTCGCAGGCAAAAAGCCTCTCAGTGCTGTGGACGTGCTTCTCATGGATCTTCAGATTGCTGCGGTTAGCAAAGGTTTGCTGGCAGGTCTCACAGCGATAGATGACATCTGCTTTCACTCCATGGTATGTACTGGCCGAGAGAGCGGTAACGGGTTACAGCAGTATCAGAAGACAGTGGCCTTGTCTTATGCTTCAGATGCATTGATTATTATTTGACTATGGTATTCCACAATAAATGAAACCCAGGAGCGCTAGACTGTCTTACCTGATGTGCTTCAAGTAGCTTCTCTCGTAGTGGAAGGTCCGCTGGCACTTGTTACACTGGAACTTGGCCTTGGATGTTCTTTTTAATTTCTCCTTGGACTGTCCTTCCTCCTCCTCCTCCTCTTCCTCATCCTCTTCCTCCTCCAGAGATAACAATAAGGAGTCTTCAGGATCACTACTCTGCACATCTTCCTCACATTCCAACTCATCCACATCAGAGATTGACTCGTCCATTTTCTCTGCCCGAGCCTCAGCTTCAGTCCTGTCCCCATTCTCCTCTGTGTCTTCACTGGTAACTTGGTTTTCATCGTTGGGGTTAGCCTTTCTATTAGTATCCAAACGCCTCTTAAGAACTTTACGACCAGCCAACTTCAGTTGTAGGCTTCTTCCTTGTCTTTTTTGGACCTTTGCTGCGTTGTTTGCCTTTAATCTTTTTGAAATGACTTCTCTATCGGAGCTCTGTGGAGAGAGCTGCCGCTTAAGAAGTAAGCTTGTAGGCTGCTTCTTCCCTTTGGTCCTTTTTTCTTTCGTGGCACCATGTAAGTCGTCAACTTTTGATACAGCCGTTTTCCCTGTAGGTTTCTGTAGGACTCCAGCGTTCATGGCCTCACCACAAACCCGGGACAGATCCTCGCAGTCCAAAAGTTGTGCCGCTGCTTGAACGTCACCAATCTTGTCTCGGACAACTTCTACTTTACCAGTGTACACGAATTCCAAAAACTTGGAGAAATCATTTGAGTGCATATTGGAGAGTAAAACTTTGTCTCGGGTAGCATCCTGAGAGAGGAGGATCTTCTTGAAGTAGCCGCTGGACGCTGCCAGCATCAACTGGTGGGCTTGAAACTCCTGCACGTCTCCCTGGTAGTCCACCTGCACTGTGACGTCACTCAGCTGTCCCTCCAGCCTCAGCTGATGCAGAGAGGCCAGTATGTTTTCATGGTGGGACTTAGAGGTGAGCTGGACCACTTTGAGCCCCATAATTAATCTGTGATGTTGATAAAAACAGAAAGGGGGAATGGTGACATGATGCTTTGACTAAACTAAACGTGTTACATCATATTAATGAATTCTCACATATGCTTTCTCAGAGGTGGGGCCAAGGTCCTACAATCAGAGGCGCCGCTTGCCAGTACGCAAGGCAGGCAGGCAGTGGGGGGCCGATCGAGGGCTGACGAACTTTAAACTACAGCAGTAATAATGCACAAAGTGAGCAAAGACAGTGGTCGTGTTTCCACTCGCCTTATAGAGTGGCCCTCTCAAATGGCCGTTCACTCCCCGTGTTTCCATTACAAAAAAAGGCCAGAGAGGGATTCATGAGACTCCGTAGCACTCTGAATGGGTTTCAATCACCGGCGATCAGCTGATCAGTGTTACAGTGTGTGAACAATGTCGTGAACAATAAAGAAGAGACGCCAAGCTGGAAGGAGCGGAGCAAACCAACATGGCCCGGACCTCTTCGTATGTCCACCTATAGATAACTCTGCTCTTTCATTTTTGCTGCTCCATATTCTTGATGATATATTCTTGTGTGCTTGCTACCGCTTCGCCTGCTATTAAAAATGGCGCGGGTTGCTTTGCACGTCAAAGCCTGCTTAGCGTTATCTAATCAGCAATCAGGTGAACAGGGGGCAGGGCCGACAGGGCCATTTTCTACTCGGTCAAGCGGCCTCCTGACCGACTCACATGCAAATTAGGGGCGTCATTATAGGTGGTCGACCATAGTGGAAATGGACGTAGTAGGAGACCTGACCTCCCTTAGGGGCACCCACATGACTCCACCCAAGAATTACTGTTGTGGTTTTTAATGCTGTTCATTTTAATATGTTTGAATTACGAGGGTTTTTTATGTTTATATTGATATATTTAAATTAACTAACTTTGAAAGTAGGAATGTTTACAATTCGCTCATTTATAACATAATGGTGATGGTTCGAGGGGCCCCCCGGGAGTAATTGCCCAGGGCCCCAACAGACTCCAGAAACACCTCTGCTGAATATTTTAAAGACCCTCAAATTAGTGGTTTTCATGCATCAACATTACAGTGGCTACTTTTGGAGCAGTGCACGTTGCATAAGGTAGATACAATCTGCAGGGAAGGGGCAACTAATATTAAGCCGCATAGCATTACTAACGTTAACCTCTCTGACGTAAGGTACAGGTGAGTCAAACCCTTGTAACTTCACCTAAACCCTAGCTGCCATAGCAACCAGTGCTAGGGTTAGTAACTGCTAACAGTAGCGTCACAGACACCATAGCAAACAAGCTAGGTTAAGCTAACATTAACTGTGAACACAAGACGAACTGGCTTGACATGCGATAGTACAAGCGCAGCACACACGGTGCGGCGCATACTGGACGTGTAGCCTCCCTAACGTTACACAACACGAAGCTAGTTTTCTTACCGTAAGGTCGCTAAAATGGCAGCCCTTCACAATGTTCTTCTCCACAGCGGAAGGTATTTCCTGTAGAAAACGGCACTTGTGTATTTCACTTTACCGACATCCGGTCCCGAGGTGGCTGACTCTGGATCAGGTGTTAATTTACGTGTCGTGTTTGAACGTTTGAATTGCACAGTTCAACCGCTGATCCTGGGTCTGTTTAGCGGGTTTATTGACTATACGCGCAGAACCTTATCGCCGCACAAATAGCGCCTCTAACACGTTTAAACGTAACATTTGAGTCGTCACAGGCAACACTGTCAACTAGTTTTAGCTAAACATTCATAATTCCTTATCTTTACTTTACTTATCACCAAAATAGTCCATTACTTAATGTCTTATTAACAGCCGCTGAGCATAATAAGGTGTTGCACGTTATTGTAATTGTAATTAATCTGCGTCACCTCCTTTCTAATTAAATGTAACTCCACAGCTTGTGACAATGTTAAACAGGTTAACTATAACAATCAACTTTAGCATTATTGTTGCCTTTTAAATAGTAATTTACTAGAGTAATGACGTTACCGTAACTCTAACACTGAACATAGTAACTGGACCGTGTTTATTGGTGCATTACTGCCTCGTCGCCGCACGGGGGCGCCATTGCACAGAGAGACGTTGCATGAGCAGCTAGTGTTGTTGGATTAAACACATCTTTATCCCAAATGTGCCTTCTCTTCAGCATTATCAGTGTCCACACAGACTTCCTGTCTACAATGGCCTCTGTGTGCATGTTTGCATTGTCGTGTTTTTAATTATTTTATATTTTATTTCCATTGGTATTTAAGTTTCACTTGCTCATTTTACTGTTTGGGTGTTATTTGAGCAACTTCATCATGAGAAACCCTTTGTGACTTTGTCTGCAACAGATGCCATATCAAATAAAGTTATCATTCTCCCATTATTATTATTATTTCACAGGGCAAAGCTACTCATTAGGTATTAAACTGGGGTGGCAGTAGCTCAGTCCATAGGTGAGTTGGCTGGGAACCGTAGGGTTACTGGTTCAAGTCCCTGTGTGGACCATGTATGGAGTGTGGACTGGTGGCTAGGGGGGGTGTCAGTTCATCTCCTGGGCACTGCAGAGGTGCTGTTGAGCAAGGCACCAAACTTGTAACTGTTCGGGGCGCCGGTCACTGGCAGCCCCCTCTTTCTAACAGGTCTCCAGTAATTGCATGTATATAGGTCCTGTTTGTGCATGTGTGTGTATTTCGGGCCTGTGTGTGTAACATGATTAATAATAAGAGTGAAAAAGTTCAATTTCCCCATTGCAGGATAAATAAAGTAATTCTTCTTCTTCTTCTCTTCTTCTAACTGCTTGAATAGGATCTGTTAATTGCCCGTTTTATACTAATAGTCTGTTGTAGCTGTATGAGAATAGTTCCAAAAACGAAATAGGCCAGCAAGCTGAAGGATTTAAGATAATTCATTTGCATCCAGACGAGCATCAATCATCTATGCAGTTGCAAAAGCATGCTGTCATTCCAAAGTTGTATGGAAAGCTACTTGAGGATTCGCTTGGGTGCTTTTCTGCAGCTGCCAAGGTTTTTTTTGACTTCCAGAGGAAATCCATATACCTTACATTTGTCTTAATGAATTCTGCAAGCTAGCAATCTGCTCTGTTCCGGTGACTCATTCTGCTCTCTGGACCGAAGCCGTGCAGACTTAAGCTCTGACCTGGAACACTGTGTTCGACTGGCTTTTATTACATTACTCCTCTGCTTCACACACGTGCACGTGCACGTGCACACGCACACGCACACGCACACGCACACAATACCATATTTTAAAGATTGCATTTTTCATACTACTTGTCTTTCCTGGTGCATCCTTAAATTACAGACACACAACATCTGCAAATGTAATGATCTGTGACTATGTTTATGGGAAACAAAAGTATTTGCATAGATATTCATACGGTGTATGAATGAAGAATATGAAGTATTACCATGGAAAATAACCCCAGAGTTTAATGGAATACTGAATTACTATGCAGATTAATGAGACAAGGCTTATAAATTAATTCTCAGTAGTTTGTCATTAGTACAACTTTTTGAACTGACTGAGGAAAACTTTTGTCACTTTTTGTACGGTAGTGCAAAAGCTTTTTTTCATTTGACTTGTCCGAAAGAAGATTCTGAATGTTATGGAAAATTTGACGGATCGTATATTTACTTAAATTACAGTTATGACACACTTTGTCATATTGTTCAGCAGGGTCAGGTTCTTAGTAATGTTGATGGTAAATATTAAACCCAAGCTGTGGTTTGTGATGTCACAGGATGCTTTGTCAGAATGAAGATCTGGCACAGACCTTAGGTTTCTACATTTCATCACTGGTTGACATGTGTAATCAAGGGGATAGACGTAATGCACCACTGAAACAACAAAAGGTCAAATAGTCATTTCAGAAACATAAACCATTTTAATTTACTTTCAGCAGTGATACTGGTTGACATTTCAAATGACTCTGGGGCATTTTATGTTAGTTGGAAGTGCACGGTTCAGCTGTGGAGAGAGAATGTGGATGTCAAGTCAGCTGCAGTCAAGGGTTCAGATGTTGCCAGTACATGGCGTGCTTGATAGCCAGCTGCGTTGTCAGGCCGTCCAGTAAGAAATTAAATTCCCATGGATACGTCGTCACGTTGTCAGTGAAGAAGATGAGGTGCGAATGCTCGCTGAAAGGCGCTGGGCTGCGCAAACAAAACATTCTGCCGACGCTGGGTTGTGTTTGCTCTGCTATGGGTAGACTCCTCCACGCAACCGAAAATATCTGTGCTGACGTTCCAGAGCGCACAAACAACATGACAAAATGTGCACTGTATGAAAGAAAAACTCAATGCGAAGGCCAATTTTAATTTGAGGCTACAGAGCACACACACACACACACACACACACACACACACACACAGGCACACACACACACGCCAAACACGCACACTGCAAAGAAAACACAGTAGAATTCAGTTTGGTGGTGATGGTTGTGTCCGGGCTCGGTTTGTGTGTTGGAGTCATACAAACACTTTAATTTGGATGCAGTGAGGGGAGGTCAGTCAGTCAGTCAGTGTCCTTGTAGGACCTCTCCACGGCTTCTTAACAGGACTGACTCATAATCCCAGTAGATGAACAGCACCAGTGATGGTAAACACTAGAACATTACAGTACATGGAAGCGCAGATAGTGGCGGTCCAAGAATAACCGCAGCATTCTCTTTGTGCTTGCCCAAAGAACCACACAACTGATGCCAGACCAATCAAAACCCAGACCAAGTCAGTATTCTGTGGTGTCTTTCTTTCCCCCTCCAGTCAGTGAACTTGGTTTAAAGTAAACATCTTTAATGGATTACTTTTTCATGCTCTTAAACCATCAACAGGCGTCAATGCTCTAAAAAGAAAAGATCAATGGCATGTTCCTATTTTGACACTGGGACACACTCTATTGATTTTATGCAGAGTCGGAGAGTGCTTTTAGTTGGTTTTAGTAAATTGACATGAATCTCCACCCATGTTTATGTAAGGTAGAAGTTGAGCAGCAGTCAAATATTGTACATGTTTGTGCAGTTCTGTCAAGGCCAAGGTTGCTCTGCCAGGATACACACAGCAGTCCAGACCCATCACCGGTTGCTCCTGACACTTCAGCTGAACCTCTTTCCCCTTCTCTTTTCCCTTTTTAACTGGCTGGACGCCACGCCACATTCAGCTAGTCCAGAATATCCCAGAAACCCCTAAAACCTCAATGTAACATCGAGACATAAGAAACCAATGATTCACAAAAGATTACGGAAGACTCTGAATGCAATAATGTGGGCTCATGAGAAATGACAGTGTTTGCAGAAGGACGCAGCCTCACACACGACCAAATATGATCATAAGCAGGCAACTTGATAAAAAAAATTGTAGCCATGCTAGCAACACAGCTCTATGGATGACATTGGCTGTCAGTCTGGGCGGATTGCCATACGATTTGGTACAGATATCTTTGTTGCCCTGACGATGAATTCTAACGACTTGCCATGCCATGACTTTTCAATCTAGCGCCACCATCAGGTTAAAATGGAATTTCTCCATACTTTGGCTTATGGTTGATGCCAGATTGGATGCTCTTGAGCAAGATGGGCTCTTGGGCTGCCCAACCCTGCTCCTGGAGAGCCACTGTCCTGCATGTTTTAGTTTCTCTCTGCTCCAACACACCTGAATCTAATGATGTGCTCGTTATCAAGCAGCTGAAGCTTGTCACAGGTTTGAAAATCATTAGACTCAAGTGTGTTAGAGCAGGTCGAAACCTAAAACATGCAGGACAGTGGCCCTCCAGGAGCAGGGTTGGGCAGCCCTGATCTTGAGGGACGGGCAAAGGGACGACCAGCCTCTGATTGGCTATTACTCGTTGCGTTCATTGGTTGGGTTCATTACGTTCAGGCATGAGGAGTTGGTGAGAAAATCAGGGGTAAACTTATCGGACCATCCATTCTAGCAGCAACGCGTGCAAAAGTAATAAGCGAACGTTAGCATGCTCGCATATTAACATTTGCACGGCATGCAGACTCTTTGTTCTAGACTTTCGTTCACTGTGCAAAAACAAGCTGTGAATCCTCTCCCCCTCAGATAGGCTCCATTTCACCCAACAGAGATGTTTTTCTTCTGGTTGGGAAAATACTTTCCTTTCATTGATGAAAAGATAGACGGCATTCAGAGATGAAATTACTTTCCAAATGGCCTCTGACTCATCATCTCTATTCCCAGTGCTCGCTCAGTCCCCCCCCACCCCCCACCCCCCAACACACCACCCATTCTCCACCTTCACTCGTCCTTGTGCTTGTTCTATCTATTGTAACTGTATACAGCACTTAGCACTTCAGACGGCAGACGAACCAGCTCAAGGACAACCACCCACTCTTGTGATGCTCATAAATAGACTATTTGTCCAGGCTTACCAATCACCTTACCGACTGAGCCTGTGTGGGTGCTTGTGGACATTGTGTAGCTCGCACCAAAATAGATCTCCACTGCTGCTGTGTGAGGGTGGATGCAGGCCTCCAACCTGAAGTGAGAGAGACCAGTTTGCGCAGTGGAAAGGATTGTTGTGCCTTTGCAAATGAACGATAATGACTCACAAAGTCTATCCCTTTATAATGTGTGATTTTCATCGTCCGTTTGGCAATCTGTAGCACCCTAAAACAGGTGGTCTCACCTCCGCAAAGCTTCCCAGAATGCAATACTCTCCCAGACTGTGTGGGACAGGACCGTCAGCACATTCCTGGAGAGCTGGATCCCCAGAAGCAACAATCCCTCCTTCCTCTCTTCCCTCCCTTCCTTCCTGCCGCCCTCGTGTCCTCTCCTTCGCTTCCGTGGATTGCATCACTCGTCTGCCTCCTCTCCTTGGACCCTTTAATCACATATGGCACACACACACACACGCAAAAGTAAATGTGTGCACACCACAGACACACACAAATGCAGACACACACACACCCATTGTGGGCAGAAGGCACCCTCACCCGTCCTCGTACTGGTTTTGTGGCTTCAGTTGGAATTTTATGGTTGGTTTGAGCAGAGGATTCTGGAGCCTTTCCAACTGCTCCGCTCCTCTCTTTCTCTCCCTCCATCTCTTTGTTCCTTCCTTTCAACTTTCCTCTTCTTTTTTTCCTTTCCTCCTCTCTTTCCTCCCCCCTCCATGCTTTACCCGCTCGCCCTCAAGGTCAGAAATATCCTGTGGTTTAGGTTTGATCCCCTTGGATATGCCTTCACTCTCTCCCTCTTTTCTGTCTCTCCCTTCCTTTCTGTCTCGCTCACACACACACACACACACACACACACACACACACACACACACACACACACACACACACACACACACACACACACACACACTTACTGTAAGCATACTGCACTAAGCATACAGGAAACACATGCTGGGATCAGCACAGGCAGTTCTGTGTGTCTTCCAACTGCACACACACACACACACTCCCTCCCACCAGGGATCCACCGTCTATCCCGACACGTTACATTCAGAAAGAAAGAAAATCGTATAGTTCTTTGAGCCGAAGTTGTCATCACTGAAGACCTTACATGCTGATGCTTCAGCGACAGTAAATAAACAAGACTTATCCGCAACTACTTCCCATGGAGTCACAGTCAGTGGACTCTCGCAGGGAGGGGGACTGCACTTACAGCAGCCAGGTTAACCCCGTTCCTCTGGGTTCACCTATTCTCTGAGTTGTGTAACATGGCAGAGGTCCAGCACTTGTGTAATAACTGGGGCCTCGGCTGGCTGAAAGAACGCCAGTTCAACCAGTCTTCCTTTCATACCCAATGGTTGAATGGAGAAAAACAAGTCTTGCCCAATTAAAGCCCTGATCCCAAATCTCTCCAGTGTGAGCATTAGTCATGGCCATACAGATGTTTAGGTAAGGTTTCTACAGGACAATCATGGATCTGGCCATAAAGCAGGTTTCTTCCTTTTCTTCACATTAAAAGCTTATTTTGGGAATCTCCATGTGCATAACACTGACATACGGAGCTAATGCTGACCTCAGATCTGTGTAATAGAGCCCTATTAGGCATTTGTTATTTGCAGGGTCCACAGTGATTTTATGTTTGTTTTTTTTAACCCTGGTTTGATATCAGTAAAAAGGGAACATGGGTGGGCATTCTGTGTAGCTAGAATGCCTTTTACAAGCCATATGGGACTGTGCTCATTAATTTTTACTACCACTTTGCACATACACGGGCCTCCTGGCATGCCTAACACTCCGCTGACATACCTGGCCCTGAGCTAAGTCAATCACTTGCGTGGACAGGAGTTTTGTCAGGGATTGACGTAGCGTTGTTTTGGACTGAAGCTTTAACAGAGGAGAAGAAGAAGGACTCTCCCAGTAAAATAAACCACAAATAGTTCTCGAGAAACGCAGCACCCTGCTGCTCGGTTTCAGCTTGTTGACACAACGACTCGAGATTGTTTTTCAAATACACAACCGGTTGTCAAATATACAGTGTCAAATTAATTCCGGGGGTTGCCTCCCAAAGGTCTGTGTTCTCCATACTGCATTTGTCCATTTTCTTTGGGTAGTCTCCCAGAAGTGAAGGAGACCACAGACAGGAAAATACCCATGTCAAATGGAGCCCGACCGTACAGCCAACTGGCTCGACCCATGTAACATAGCCGACCTGTAGCTATACAGTAAGATAATCGGAGTGAGTGGTTTTAAAAAAGTATTCTCATCGTAACCGAAAAGGTCAGATATTGGAATATTGTGAAAGATCTGGAAATGATGACCAATCAGAGCAGACCGGGCTTTCTCTGGAGGGGGCTCTTAAAGAGACAGGTGCTAAAACGCGTGTTTCAAGCAGAAGGTGAACACAGGTAGTCAGACAGACAGTGTGAGAAAAATCAGGTTTTTTTTAAACACTGAATCTGTAGACATGTTGTAGAAATGATGAACCTGAAAATGGGCATAATATGGGTATCAAGATCTGGTTCTGTCAGTACCCTCCTCTTTTCCTTTTTGTGTAAGTTTGTCTCCCCTCGGATTGGCATCCCCTTTCTCGTTGTGGTTATCACGCTCCCCGTCATAAGTATACTAATTGTGTTTGTTTTCTGTTTTCTCGGTAGTTTCCCGTGTTCCTGTTTCCCGTCCGTCTACTCGATCTCCCGTCGTCTCCCCGTTCCTGTTGTTTCCGTGATCGTCTTGGTAGTGATAGTATCTGTATTCTCTGTAGTGTTTTTGCGTTTATTTATATTATTAAACATTTTGTTTGTACTTTTACTCTGTGTCTGTGTCTGCATTGGGTCCACCCGTTTTTGTGTTATCCCTGAACCGTTCATGACAATGGGACCTTTAACTCTTTGTAGTATACTGTTGCTTTAAGTATACAACACATTTCCTTGTTAGATTTATGTAGCCACCATTAATTGCTTCAAAAAAGCGCTTCATAACATAACATACTATCTCAAGTGGGTGAGAAAATGAGAAAGGTATTGGCTGTAGAGTTTCTGAGTATCCATCCCTTGAAGTGAGACGAAGATAAAAGCTGACCTATTCCCTTTTGACTCTTTGTGAATTGCCAAGAAAATCCTGATAATCCCAAGAAACACAGCTTTGCTTTGAGAGGCCACCATTTTCTTTTTGTTATGATCCCCGCTCTCCTTCAACATCCTTTTGAAAATGTCCAAAAATGGAGAGGAGAGAGGAAAAAGAGCATGGGGGATGGATGGGGGGGGGGGGGGGGGGGGGTTTGACTGCTGCTCCAGAAATGAGACCCATGACTGACACATTTACTGTGGAACAAGACATCTGTGTGAGTGTGTGAGGGCGATAGACACGGCCTGAGAGGACGAGATAGAAGTGATGTGTGTGTGTGTGTGTGTGTGTCTGTGTGGGTGTGTGTGTCTCTCTCTCTCTCTCTCTCTCTCTCACACACACACACACACACACACACGTCCACATAGACAAACGTTAACAGAGAGTGTCTCTTTCTGTCAGCTGAGTGAAGTCACGGGACTGAAGCTCCGGTTCACTAATTTCATTCCATCCTGGCTGGCGAGGAATTTTGCAGGGGCAGGCGTCTCAGCAGGACTGCCCTCTTTTTCATACCCTGACTGTAAGACTCGCTACGGACACTAATGTGTCACTTTTTTCCATAATGAGCTCTCATTTGATCTGCTGCCATCAAAATGGCCCCCGTCCAGACAACTGTCAGTGTTTATCCATATCAAGAAGATAACAGGGCCATCTTCTGTGCTTTGGCGGTGTCAGATGAAAGGATCGCGGAGGAGATTGTCAGAGAAGAGGAGAATGATTCATTGTGTTTCTCTATAATTGAATGATCCAGCATTCACCGTGGGCATGATGGTGAGATCATCTCCCACCATTAGGCCGTGGAGCTAGACTACAGGATAGCATTGTGGCGCACAGGCATTTACAGGACCAGTGGTTGTGCATGTGTTAGCCTATTAGCTCCAGTTTGCAAATTTTTACTTTCCTGCTGACTGTTTTAAATAGGTCGCAAGTGTTAAGATCGATATCCCACTTCACAGGAAGTTACTGGTTTCCATTTATTTTACCACAGTGCGAAAGTCATTTAGCAGCAGCTTTAAACTCCATTGAAAAAGCAATCGGTCACACTAAGCATGTACTCATCTTTATGCTTTTGTCAATGTTATTTTAATCTGGTGGTGCATTTAGAAGCTTGGGCTTTGAGAGCTGGCATGAACCTTTGAGCAAAATTCATGTTTTCTCTTGACTTGTCTTCTTGTTTTGTTTTTTTCAACAATATAGTGGTGAATGACATACTTTCCAGGACTCAACTCTCAATCAAAGATACACACCTGCATTACAAAAATGTTCATCACTATTTCAATAAAGTACCGATCACGAGCAGGTTTCACCGAATACCCTTTAAAAAAATGGCTGGCAATAATGTAAATCTTGCATGATTGACTGGGGTACACATGTAGTTAAGTGTGTCAATAAAGTTGGGGGATTTGCGTTGAAAGGAGCCAGTTGAGGTGGTTCGGGCATCAGGATGAACGCTGGGCGCCTCCCTAGGGAGGTGTTCCAGGCACGTCCAGCTGGGAGGAGGCCTCGGGGAAGACCCAGGACCAGGTGGAGAGATTATATCTCCACACTGGCCTGGGAACGCCTCAGGATCCCCCAGTTAGAGCTGGTTAATGTGGCCCGGGAAAGGGAAGTTTGGGGTCCCCTGCTAAAGCTGCTGCCCCCGCGACCCGACCCCGGATAAGAGGCTGAAGTTGAGTTGAGATTTGTTAAGTTGTTGTTGAGACAGAGTAAGATGAATAATGGCCAAAAGTATGTATGTACAATTCCCATAAGTTTGAAAAACAGACCTTCAGTTCACCCAATCAAAGATGACCGATAACATCACCAGTGTTGTTTTTCTCGATGTTACAGTTTTATGACAACATAAACATATTTTAGTGCGCTGTTTAGCTGTAAACTGAAACACTTTGTGACTCTGCCTCGATGTTGAAAACAGTCAAGCCAAAACCAAGAACCACCCAACTCACAGTAAGTCTATCCACCTATGAGACCACTTTGGGTTCCGGTTCGTCTTTCCATTTGCTTGCTGGATTTGGTGTACCTCCACCATGTGTAGTACTTTTCATGACCTTCATGTGTAAAATCGGCGGAGGGCCTCTTTTGTGCACCTCCAATGGTCTAAAAGATGTCCATTTGTGTTTGACATACATGTTATTGAGGGGTAAAGTTCCTCTGATGGATAATATTTGTACCTTAAAGACCCAATCCTTATCCTCTTGATAATCTGCATTGCACATCCGTGATGTAAATAAACTTTTAACAGACACCAGAAAATATTAATTAACTTTGATTCATGTGTTGCCTTGGGTTACTGTGTGTGTTTAATGGTCTGTCAGTCATTTTTAGTGAGTGATAGCAGGCTGTAATGGTGCGTAGATTTTTAGTGTTCGATAACAGATGATGCCTTTAAGCACTGCACACGGCCGGGATAGAGAATGATGCAGTGACGGAGGTTATTTGTTTGTGAGAGACACAAGATAAGAGCAGGTCCTTGACCTCCTTAACCGTCTGCAGCTTTTACTGTGTGTTCCTACAGTACAGTACAGACTGTCCCTCGTGCTCACAACCCAGATACTAATAATCACAGTGTCATGAATTAACACTGAGGTGAGAACTATGCCGCACGTGTCAGTCCTACGCTCACTTAGGCATAATGTCAAGCATCCTTTCACGTGTTACAACAAACAAAATGATCATTATCGTTGGAGACTATTAAAGTCAGATGTCAGTTTTGATTACACGTCATTAGTTGGACACGGTGACATTGTGCATGTATGTGAGCCGGAGCAGGAGTAGTGTGGGGGTCACCTTGACTTTGCCACTGCGGTGCAAATCAGTATGTTAGAGAGGGCAATCTTTTTCACATTTGTCTAGCGAGTCTCACATCAGAGCACAGAGAAGCAATTTACCCTCTCAGCATTGCACAAAGTAAATACACAAGCCGCAGTCATAACCTCGCCTCCTCCCTCCCTACCCTCCCTACCCTCCATCCCTCCGCCGCCGCCTTCCTCTGTGTACACAAGTGATAAAAGGCACGAGGACCGGAGAAAGACTACTAGGTACACAGGTAGATGGACAAAATGATCCAGTTTGCCTCATTAGAGAAAAACGCTATGTTCCCGGCGATCCTAGCAGAGCCGGGTCGTCATGGAAACCAAGCAGCATTGTCGCAGACTGTTTCCGCAGGGTTCTCGTCTGCCTGTCTCTCCACATTTGCTCTTCATCAGGGACACTCAGATCACTGATATTCTACCCCACAAGGCTATGACTCATACACATCTTTTTTTTTGGCATCTGGAACAAAAAAGGGGTGGAAATAAAATGCACAAACACACACGCACACACACACACACGCACACACACACACACACACACACACACACACACACACACACACACTAGATATACACACCCTTGTTACACAAATGCTTATTATCCATATACACTCTGAGCAAAGATGTACATGTAGCCTGTGCAAAAATCATATAAGCTACAGAGCATTTAACTAAAAGGGTTTTCTTTTAAGTTAAAGTTTATTTTGAAAATCACTTTATTCATACCTTGAATAATTCTTTTATAATGAAACACATTCAACTCTTATTTCATTTCTTGTGAATAAATACCTGTGATTTCTGCATTTAAAGTACAGTTGAGGTGGTCATTATTAAAATAGCGAACATTATTAACGTTACACTTTCTTAAAATAAGACATTGAGCCCAGGCCCAGTCTCATTGTATTAACCACTCTAGCTTTATTTTTAACTACATGGGACTTGGGTTAACATGACCTAACATGACAGATGTGTGCCGCACCATGTAGTCCTCATTTCTGAGTGGTTAGCTTTGTGTCTGTCCACCGCTGTGATCTAGGCTGTTTCCCCCTCATTATATATCAGGTAGATTATGGGCTTTAATCGCGCTTTAGTCTCACAGATCAGCGCATGGGCTCAGTGTGTTTTAGCGCTTATCTAGGCCGCCAGATGTCAAAATCTGGTGCCTTGCAGAGAGTCAAAACAGCATCTTCAGCACCGGGCAGGGAGAGGAGATGACTGATGTGGAGGAGAATGCTGTGTTTTGTAAGAGGGGAGAATCTGCGGAGGGGTTGTGAGAGAGACGAGATGCAAGTGTTGCCAGTGCCAAAGATGTTTCAGGTGCACCAGGTGATTTCTATTTGAGTTGAAGATAAGGAGCCCAGCATATCCAGGCCAGTGTAGGACACACACACACACACACACACACACACACACACACACACACACACACACACACACACACACACACATACACACACACACACACACACACACACACACACACACACACACACACACACACACACACCCCTGAGGTGCAAGGTAGAACAAAGTGATGAGTGACCCGGTGTCTCATCGTTCTCCTGCCATTGCCTACAGCTGTTTCATCAAAGCCTCTCTTCTGGCACCTCTTCATGCGCCTGATACACATACACACATACATGTGCATGCACACACACATGCTTGTCTCTTAGCAATTTATCTTTCCTGCCAGCTTTATCTGGCCGCTTATCTCTTCGATCTTTTCCTAACTTGGATGCACACACACACACACACACACAAACACACACACACAAGCACACACACTCCCCACTTACTTCATCACTCTCCCCCCTCTTTTAATGGACATTAACTTCATACGGCTTAACTGCCTTCTACATTCCACATATGGATCTATATGGATAGAGGATAACAACATGTTCAAGACATTTGATGTGGATTCTGTGTCAGAGCGAAAGCCTTTAATCATTACAGTCCCTCGACTGCAGCATCTTCCCTCAGTTACTCCACCTCCTCGCTTATAGATCTTTCAATGTTAATGATTCCCAAAGAATCCATATGCAATGGTTCATGTTCACGCAGCATTTGCAATCTTCTATACCAGATCTAATATTATATAATATAAAGTAGCTACTTGATTGTATAAATAACTGTAAAACGTAATTATACTTGCACCAGCAGCGTTGTAAGCGTCAACATTTCTCATTTCTTAAATCCTGGTGTCTGCTCTGAATAGGATGCTGCTGGTTCGCCTCGCTGGCGTTGCTTGATGGTTGCACGCCGAAGGATAAACATATTAGCTGTGATTTTTCAAGCTGCCTTTAATTCGGTCCACTATCTGCCATTTCAAGACATTTTTTTAAGCTGAAGCTGAAGCTGTGTTTGTACTGGAAGAACATATTCATTGCAAAATGTTACCCCAATTCTCCTCCGAAATCATCTAATTTAATCAGAGTAAATATTCTGTCCACGTAAATGAATACTGGTCAAGAATATAGTTATACAAATATCTAACACCTTTAATTGTCACGTGTCAGCACCACCTGGCTCCTCCTGTATTTTTAGCAGGCATCTGTCATTTTGACCTTGAAAATTCTCAATTTATTTATTTATTTATTCTGTTGCTGGTTTGTGTTTCAATTTTAATGTTCATTATTATATTTCAAGACAGTAACTCATTTGGTATTTAGCTCAGTTATAAAATTAAAATCTATGTGATTCCCATTCATCTCCAAAGCAACGTATCTTTGTAACTGTTTACATGACAATGTCATGGAACGAAAAAAAAAACCAATAGCAGTTGAAAATGGCTCCAAAACACTGACCTAATGAAGAAGGGCTGGAGCACGGGTATGCTCGCAGAATGTTGCCATCCTGCAACTGCCTCCCTCCAAACCCATCTGTATCCATCTTTCAATGCATTAAATGAACTAATGAGGTGTGAAACTGGCTGTTGAAGTCACTGATTGCAAAGTGTTGGGCTGCTTCCATAACAGAAAAGCATGTAACATGTAAGGGCAGCTATTTCGCTGCCAATTGGAAATCAAACATCAGCTAACAAGAAAGTCAGAGAGTCTTGTATGAATCTCACCAGAGTCTTGGGATCAGTGGTGCATAGCTGATGAGTTTCCTGCCTAACTGCTTCCAACCAGCCAGCCGCTCCCTGGCATACAAGCCTGCGTATGACTCATCACATGGAGCATGTGATCGTTCTCTTAATGCACACACACTCACACGCATACACTCACATTTATCTGCAAGGGGCTTCCCTCCCCAACAACTGTGCATTTCATGTGTTGAGAAATCCCTGACAAGCATACAGAAAAGGGAAACCCTTTGTGTTTGTGAGCGAGTGTGTGCATTTGCGTCCATGTTTGATAGTGTTTATATTATTGGCAGAGCGAGTGGATGTGTGAACAGAATGGGAGTGTGTTGTTTTTTTCTACAGGGCCACCGTTTGATGAGGGATGAGTCATCCGGATGGAGACCCCGAGGAAGACTGGCAGGTTGGTGATTCACCCTGCATGAAAGAAAAGTGTGTGTGCGTGTGTTTCTGTATGTGTGTGTGTGTGTTCTTGCCAGTATATAGCCTACTGTATGTGCAAACACTTTCAATACACATCCCGTACGTGTATATCCATATGCATGTGTATGTATGTGCGAGCATTATAGAGGGGGTATGCAGCTTTGATTAAAAGCGTGCACAAGTGTGTGCGTGTATATAGACGTGTGTCCTCTGGGTAGACAGCTTGCTTTGAGTTGTTTTTGTTTATCTTCCTGCAGAGTGGGGCGAGTTGGTATGTGCATAATCAGAGGAACGCCACAGGGAATTGTTGACTCCATTAATCCAATACGCAGGAGAGCGTTCCTCGTTCCCCACCACGCGTCCCCCAAACTCACTCTTATCAGCCACCTGAAACAATACGAATGGCATAATGCAACATCGGATGCTCAGATGCGATTGAAATGATGTCATTATTTTCTTGTCAGATGCGTCTATACCTGACAAGAAAGGGGAGCTCAACACTCTGCAGCAGAGAGGACTTAATCAAATATCAGAAATGGCAAACCCGCATCTTTTTCCATTATTCAAAAGACTTTTGTGTCTGGTGAGAAAAAGACTAGATTTTCTGACAGAATTGTTTTGTTGAGAGTGCAACTTTCACAAAACTGCTTCTGATGAAGGAGCAAGTTTTCAATAAACCTAGAGATAACAAAGGCAACAAAGGAAAGGTTAACAAAAAAGATGTAAAATAAGGCAATATAAAAAGACACTAATAAAGCATCGTGGAAAATAGCAACAACGTTAGGCTTTGATTACACCAGCACCATTCACTAAGAATCGTAGAAAGTCAATAAATTCCTTCAGCTGTGTTATGTGATACACTGTGTACATCAGGAGGCGTTCACAGAAGCCGTAATGAGCGATCGTCACATGAATGCGGCTGTGGTTAAAGCAGCCAGAGTCTATCGCTTTACATTAAGATGATTGATCAGCAAGGCGGGACGCTTTGGCTGATGATGAGGCTGTTATCTGGAAGAGACAACAGCAAGATCATTAATCTTCCCCCGTGATGAGGATGCAGGGTTGTATGTGTGTGTGTGCGTGTGTGCGTGTGTGCGTGTGTGCGTGTGTGCGTGTGTGCGTGTGTGCGTGCATGTGTGTGTGTGTATGTGACAGGATGTCCAGGTGAAAGCAACACTTGTTTGTTCACAGCAGCACGGATGCGGACTTATCCACAAAAAAGGGAATACTCTCCCTGGGTTTCTCACATACAGACTCACACACGCACACACACACACACACACACACACACACACACACAGTGATTTGCTCTCCCAAGGGTCACCTTGAGCCGCACAAATTGGCTTTGGTTGGTTGAGGTCTCAGTGCTGGCAAATTAGTCAGCCACTGCATCTCTTTGAAAGTCTGAACTCGACTCACTCTCCCAACTGTCTTTTCCGAACATCACGCTTTCCCTCTTTTGTTCTCTTCCCCGCAGCCCCCTCCCTTTTTCTGTTTTTGCAGCGCTCTCTCATGTTTTCTCTTTTTCTTACTAATTCCCCTTTGCTTGCCCTCCTCATTCATCAAATCTGTATCTCTTTCTCATTCTCCTTTTTTATCTCCGTCTCCCTTTCCCTTGACTCACTCACTCGCTCCCCTCTTCCTCTTTCACTGCTGATGAATGGAGTGGAAAGTTCTCCCGCAGTATCACTAAATGCAGCTGTTGTGGCATTTCTTTACTCATTCATTCAGAAAGCAGTTAAATACATTCTTTTCAACGGTTACTCTCCCTCCACTGTTTATGTGAATGCGTTACTTCGGCTTCATCGTCGCAGTGAATGAGCTTGTTTGCTCGGCTGACATGCAGGGACTTGGGGAAAGTGCTTTCATTTAGGAAGAATTATATTGCTGTGTCACCAAAGTAGCCGAGACTATTCATTCCAGTGGAAACATATTTTAAAACTGTTATCTGCATGCATTTACAATCAGGTGTGTAAATAGAAAGTGCATCAATAAAATCCCTTCCTCTATAAATGACAGTGAGGAGGCTATAAATTACACACTGAGAAATTAGCATGTGAACGCAGCTTATGGATGTTGGGTTTGTGTTCTTCATGAGATCTGGACATGGTGCATTATAGGCAATTGTTTGTTCGAAATACTGCAAGAACTCATCCTTTGTTCTCAGCCTAATTATTATAGTTTTGCATGTTTTCATGTTCCACTTCTAATTTGCTTTATATCAAACTACAGTAATTAAACGTCATCGTCTCTCTCACTCTTACTTGTGATTGACAAACTAGAATATATCCACATATTTGTTTTTGGAAGGAAAATAAAAAACTAATGATTTACAATGTGTGGTAAATGTATAATGGTGAGTCTTTTGTCACCGCATGCAGCGTTTGAAAGTGCCTAAGAATAGAGCGTACCTACGTTCCCTGTGTCCTATGTTCCCCGCTTTGTATGGGACCGGGTCCGATGTTCCCCGCTTTTCCCAAAAAAGGTCCAATGTTGATATTCCCTGCTTTTAACAGAAAGGGTCCGATGTTCCCTGGTCTGTTATTACTGTCTCCACAATTAGTGCAAATAGGCCTAAGTAGACCCTAAATCTACCCCCTAACCCTGACCCTGACTGTAACCTCCTAGGGATGACCCACCTAAGAACTAGCAAGCAAGCAGAGGCTGGAATAGTTAGCTAAAAGTCGGCTAGTGGATTAATGGCTGTTATAGCTAGCTATAATTGATAAACACCTGAATATCTCATTAAAACTGTTAGCTCGAATCCTGGCTGGGGCCCTTCTGTGTGGAGTTTGCATGTTCTCCCCGTGTCTGCGTGGGTTTTCTCCGGGTTCTCCGGTTTCCTCCCACGATCCAAAGACGTGCCCGTGTTAGGTTAATTGATGACTCTAAATTGCCCGTGAGTGTGCATGGTTGTCTGTCTCTGTTTGTCTCTATGTGCCCTGTGACAGACTAGTGTCCTGTCCAGGGTGGACCCTGCCTGACGCAGATGAAGATGGACGGATGTATAGCTAAATGGTTTAAAAAGTCAAATTTGACGTTGGAATAGTCAGCTAAAAGAAATGGATAAACGGTTGAAATCTGTAGCTGAATGTATTGAACACACATTGAAATGTAGACGTGTATGAATGCAAACTTGACTAAAGTGACCTTTACATGGACAATTAAACTGTATAAATAAAATAATTGCATGCTCAACTCAATAGTCTGGAGTCTAATGGGTGCAGACTCAAATATCAATTAAGATGAATGAAAACAAATTTAGTAAAATAAGACCAAGTTAATAACTCATATTTGGAACATGACGCTTCGTCTTGATCAAGGGTTACCTACTTCTACAGGACTTTGGGGGTAGCCTACATCTGAAGACAAAAAGGTTGCTGTATAGCCTACAATACAGTATTTTCTATTTGTATATCTCTGTCTTTCCATTAGGTATATCACTTTCTAGATAGCAACAGACTGAAGCAGTGCTCTCTTTGATTAACATCAAGTGAGTCCTCATCTTTTGTCTTGCCACTGGCTGCGTTGGCATGGAAACCCCAGCAGAGCGGGGAACACTGTGGTCGATCAGCAAATGGGTCACATGGAGAGGAAAACAAGCAGAGAGCCACACAGGCACGCACAGACAGACACACATACTCAAAAGTTGTGTGGCAACCCCCTTAGCATCAAGTGCCGTGTTACAAAGTAAAGAAACCCCTGACCTATTTCACCATCAGGCGAAAGAATGAGTCCCTTTCTTTTGCACAACACGCTTATGTCACAACATATGCAGTTAAAGTATAAGCTAAGCCGAGGCCCATATGTTTCACTTAGTACAAGACTGCTTGGTGCATTACGGAGGACTGTTTATTTCTCTTTCCTTTTAAACATTCCTTTTAAGTCATTTATTATTGATATCAGAGACAGCTGTCGGTTTGGAAGATGGAAAAGCAATTTGGAAAGCAGATGAAGAGAAAAGTGTCCAGGAGCTTTTCGTTTAATTACGGTAACGTTCTCCTCTCTGAGGCATGCAGCCTTAGCTTCCAGCTGGTGATGCTGAAGCAGAGGGCAGGAAGAGGGTTAGGGAGGCACCGGCATCTCTGCGATCGCCTCCCGTTTGAAGAGAGCCCAGCACGGTGACTCATTTCTGGTTAGCAGGGAATACTCAGTGCAGACAAAAGCACAGGAAGTGAGGAGAGTGGGGAATAGGAGACTAGGGAGAAGAGAAGAGAAGAGAAGAGAAGAGAAGAGAAGAGAGGAGAAGAGAGGCGAGGCGAGGAGAAGAGAGGACAATAGAAGGGAAGAGAAGAGAGGGAAAGAGAAGGAAAGAGGTCATGGCAGATCATTTTTTGACATTCATTCATAACTCTGACTAGATGCCCTCCTGACCAGTTCACAGCCCAAGCTAGCGTGTATGTACTCCACAAGACCTGCATTTATGGGCCACATAACCGGCCGCAGATTTAGTGTAACAGGAGTTATGTGTGCCTTGGTCCACTGCCACATCTTGGTGACCTTGTAAAAGTATCTGCAGGGCAACGTGATGCAATAAAAGATCATGTTTACGGCGGCAAAATCTGCGGAGGCAAAAAAAAACCAAGTTTGCAACATAAATAACTTCTAACAACCTTTTGCAATTAGTAGTAAATAGTGATACAACCGATGTAAAGAGATATAAAGAATGCACACGCAGACACACATCTGGCTGGCTGGCTCTACTTGGTTTAGGGCTGGCATTCAGTTACATCATTCTTCAGAGAACGGAAGCTCAGATTACAGGAAAGGCAAACACAGGCCTCTGGGGTCTGTATGTGTGTGTGTGTGTGTGTGTGTGTGTGTGTGTGTGTGTGTGTGTGTGTGTGTGTGTGTGTGTGTGTGTGTGTGTGTGTGCACTTGCTCTCCCTGTATGCTCTTCTTATATAACCAATCAGAATGCCCGACACGTTTTTCTTTATGGATGCGGTTTCGTTCGGGTTCAGATTTCATCATTCAATTCGACACACAGTTTCGGGGCTGTTTGTATAGTTGAGATCTGGGTGACGTGTTTGTCTCTGAGCAGTATGCATCTTGTAGTAGCGTGCGCTTAATTGATGCGAACATGTAAAGGTAGTTATGGTATTCCATGAAATAAATGTTTTGGGCAGTATTAGATGTAATACAGTACATACTGGAGCTAAATGAGACAATAGTTCATGTATTTTGGGGCTTAAATTAAAAAATATATATATTTCTAGACCGAAAGGGTCATTGGTGATCCTTGCATCTTATCTCACAAGTATGCATACTGTACTCTTAACTGAAATCAACATGTTGGTGCTCAGAAGGTATATATATATATATATATACTGTACATAGTTAGGTATAATATTTCCAGCGTCAGTGCAGTTCCCCACGCAAAAGGCAGCATAATTACCATGGAGACGTACAGTTGCTGAGAGAGACAGGCAGACTGAGCAGGAGATAAAGTAGAAGTCAAGACACAGTGCTCCACAGTTCACTAAGCAACTCCTCCCTCGTCTTTGCCACTGAGTGTGCGAGTTAAATTAGTGCTGTATAATTAACAAGACCAAATGGGACCGCAGATGTTCCAAAGTCAATTGAACATCAATAACTCCCGCTTAGACCGGTGACTGTCTCTCACTTTATAACTCCCTCACCCCATCTGTCTCTCCTTTCCTGTCTCTCTGTCTTTCTCTTTGTCTATAAGTCGAGCTCTGTCCCTCCGTCCCTTTCCCCCTCTCTTCAAACCGGAGGAGCCGCGATGGAGTTCACAGTCTGTTTGAAGCTGCTTTTCAGCCGCATGGATGGATGGGTACAGTGCGTCTCTGCACGCCGCTGCTGATGCTGCCATTTCTCTCCGAGGATCTCCGGAGCTGGCAGGCTGTCACATTTGTCTGCTGCTCTCGGTCCAGTTCATTGTTGGCTATTAATGTATACAAAGAGTGTTAACCAAGCCCCATTCACATAACATACTGTAAGTAGACATGCACTGCTGCCCTTTAAGGCTTACATTTTGAGTCATATTAACTCGGACAATTTCACACAGAATCACGCTTCACTCGCTGCTAAGAAGAAGAAAAAAAAGTCGGGTCAGAATCGAGCTAATGGAACCGGGTGCAGGTTACTCTGCAGCCTTCTCACCCTGATTACCAGAAGGCATGTTTTCTCCTCTACCCCCAGCAGTCTCCAGCCGTGCAGATAGTTTTCATTTCATTTGTACAGCTTTTAGAGACATCTGCCTACGTGCTCATAACTATATGCAAGTTTTTCTTAATCATCTGCTTGTAGGTGTGTCTTGATTCCTCAACACATCACCCACTCGTTTCTATTCTCTTTCAAGAAGAGGAGTGTACGGTGAATATGAAGCCAAAAGCTCAGCATAAAGAGACTGGGAACAGGGAGAGCCTTAGTCCAAAGGTAACTGAATCTGCAGTTCACTTATTAACATCTCTGGTCTCATATGTTTAATATGTATGAAAAACGACGGGCCAAAACAACAATTTGTAGTTTTACCAGGGGCTATGCGCTAAACTATTACCTGAGTTATATATGCGCTGCCGGGGGGATTTGTTTCATTTCCACGGAGCAGAGATGCTTTGAAAGGTTTGTGGTGAACTTTATTTAAATAACATAGTCTCATATCAAATTCAAAGCACTAAAATGACTAAAAAAGCAGAGGGATATGGCATCCCTCTGCTTTGTGTAGTGTTAATGCAGATAATTGACGTTAGATCTGACAATACAGTCATTTCGTGCTGCTACACCTTGTCCACACATGAAAAATGAAATTATATTTGTGGAATGTCTGAGGGAATTTGATCCAAATCTAACGCTTTCATTAACCTAGTGATTATTCTCATCATACACCTTCTTGTATCCACCGAAAGTAAACCTTGAGTTTAGAAAATACAATCAGAGATACGCGTTCCCAAGGTTAATCTAAAAAGGGATACTGTTTCTGGAAATGCGTGAATCTGCTGACATTTAAAAATGTAATTTTGAGCGCTTTGAGCACCACAAACAAAATCCATTAACCTTCATTGTATTGGGCTGAAGGATCTTAAATCTCAAAACCCCCAAAAAAACAAAACCTAAATGATCTGCATGGGCAAAGACCACTAGAGATTAGTAAGCGTCATTTCTAACTCTCAGCGCACAAGTCTTTGGGGAAATTTAGCTTACAGCGCCTCAAATGTGATACCAACACTCTAAAATGAGACATCCTAATAAAAGTCTATGCTTGCATCAAGGCATTGATATGCTGACTCGAATTTTTGTGAAAACTAGGACAACTTCCCACATGACTTTAGAGGAGAGAACACACACACACACACACACACACACACACACACACACACACACACACACACACACACACACACACACACACACACATACACACACACACACACAAACGCGCACACACACAAATTGTAGTTTTCCTCAGCAAGGATTCATAGAGCATTACAATCTTTGAAAATGTGTCTAGAACAGCAAGTTCTGCTCTTAATTAGTTCAAGAAATAGTGCACATCCGCCCTAAGGCTTTATTAGCAGAGAATCAGATTGAGCTATGATTAGAGGCAAAAGGGCACTCTGCACACGCTGAACTGTGCTGTAAGACACGAGCTACTGGAGTCTGAAGGCTAATTCACAGGAGGGCAGGACAGAAACTTCCACCTTCGTGAGTACAGATTGAATTCACCCCCTGCCTGCAGAAGATTGTCTCCCTTTTTCGCTCTCTGGAGTCTCCTTCGCTCACTTTCTATAATGCAATTCAGCAAGGTGACAATAATGTGGCCCACATGCAAAACCTGCTGGCTCTATGCAAAACACAGTCACTCAACTCGGGGGTTGTGTGAAGACAAAGCTGATAAGATGGCAGTGACGAAGGAGAGCGCGCTGATGGCTAGAGGTTGATACTGAGGATTCTAATTTCAAATTCGGTAACTCTTTCATAAATCATAGGCAGAGATAGTTATCTGTAAGCCGTTGCAGGTGCTCTCCCTCCTTGTCTTTGCCTTGGCACGGCCAGGTGCAAAAGATGATGTGTCTTTTGGTATGTTTTACTTTAATCTCCCCCTTGAATTATGCTCTTTTTAATTGTTGCCCCTGACTCCATTGCATTTTTCTCTCAGCATGTGAGCCTTTCTAAGTGTGGCAGCTGCATGACTCATGCACACTGAGAGGCTGCCTGTTCCCTGCTTTTCCACAAAACATCACACGTATCCCCTCCCCGACTCTGGGAGAGAGGGAAGATGATAAAAGGGGAGTGTAATACAGATGAGGTGGGGGTAGATTGACAGAGCCATAGAGACACATTGAGAAAAGACACAGATAAACTCTGACTTTGGGCTCTTGAATGAATAATCCGAGACAAGAGAGAGGCAGACAGAATAAGAGAAAGGGTGACGGAAAGGAGCCCTATTCTTCCAAGAGTGCTGTGATGTGATTGAAGGTGAGTTGATGGCAGGGAACAGTTCTCTAAGCGATGAGGAGAGGGTGTTCAACATAATATTGCCAGGGTGCTGCTGGTAAGCCAATAACCCAAGGATGATCCCAGTGGTTTTGGAACATCTGGCCTTTGATAACACAACATGAATTACATTTTCTAAGCACCAGTGTCGGAGGAGCTACAGTTATAGCTTACTAGCTGACCGCCTTTCACAATGGTGAATGATGGGTTGAGCTGTTTTATAAATATGTACATAACTACATCTGCAAACCAAACGTGCATGAGTCATATTAAACCTGAAATAACTGACTTTTGGTGCAGCAGAAACACAACAGTGGCATATTATTAGATTTTACATTGATATGGCTAATTTAGTCTAGGGAACGTACCCATGTTCCCGAGGTTCTATGTTCCCAGGTCCTATGTTGCCCGCTTTGTATGTGACCGGGGAACAGCGGGCTTTTTCTTTTAAAAAGGGTCCTATGTCCCTTGGTGTGTTATTTTTTCCACAATCAGTGCTGATTTCCATGAATATGTAGACCCTAACCCAAGTGTAACCCCTAACCTTAACAAAATGCTGAATTAAATCCGCAAAGGCAGATGCTTATTCAACCGGGGAACATAGGGATGTCCCCGTAGCCTATTAGCAAACAGGACATGTAGCAAAACTAGCATTCTTTTGGAGTTGGTGAATGTAAGTCCAATATTCATTCTCCTTCTAGCTTGATCTTCACTAACTGAGGGAAATATCTTTTTCTTTTGGCTAAATGCTCCACTGTGTTCGCAAGCTAGCTGCTAGCTGTTTCCATTAGGTACTGGAAAGGTAGCATAAAGTTGTTTTTCAGTGTTTTTGCCACTGAGACAGCTGCTGGTTGAAGAAATCACAGTATTCCCATCAGAACCGTGAGCATGAATCCAAACAGTAACATTGCATACCAGAAAACCAAGACAATGAGCTAAAAGATGCTGTAGCTCTGGGTTGAGAGCTGAGTGGGATAATTCACAATGAGCGACCCCTTACAAGAAGTGATGTGATACATTGTTAATATGAAAAATAATGATAATGATATGAGTGTACGCATTCAATTTAAGTTTTTGCAAGAAAACACATATACAACTATAAAGGTCTACATGCTTATGCTGCACAAAAAAGCCCACTACACTGTAGTAAGCACAACAAAACATTTTCAGTTTGATTTTAATGAAGGTTTAATGAAAGTTCATATGTTGTGCATAATGTGACTTTGCCATTATGCTGACCGTCCCTGTGGATCATTTCTCAATGTGAATTGATGTAAATCTATGTAAAGTATAAGCAAACCATCCTGGGCTGATGCACAAGGGCCACCTGTTAACAATGTGTCACTCTGCAGTGTGTGAGACAATGTAGGAAATGAGAGCATATCAAACCTGTTTGTATTCGCAACTCAACAATAAGAAAGAGTGATGTCATATATTAAATGTTCGGTGGCTAGTTCCCTTTGAAAGGATAAGCAGTTTGTAGCCACTTGTTGGCTATTGGCCATCATTTACTGCAGTGCAGTATATCACCACTGCAACAGTGTAAAAGAATCAAACATTTAGTCTTCTGTCCCTGTCATGAATATTGGAAGGAGAGGAACACGGACCAAATAAATTTCAAACGTTGTTGCCTCAGTGCTTCAAAAGATGTTAGAGGGGTGAATTATCCACTGAGGCATCCTGATGAAAAAGTGCTTATCAATCCATCCAGGCCGGTTCAAATGGAAACACAATCTTCAAACACTGCAGCGAGGTATTAAGGTTTGGTTGGAATAGTTGTCGACAATCTCATTATAGAGGCCAACAGCATGTAATCTCCCCTATTTTCCTTCCCCCTTTGTCTCCCTGTTTCACTGTCTTGCTCTCTTATTCATATGCCCTCAAATATGCAAAGGGGGTATTTCTCTCCATGCTGTAATTAGCAAAAAAATATGCAAAGCAGATCAAAAGTCGGAATTTAATAAGTTTCATATTCACAACAAATTAGGTTTTTATTGAGGTGTCTCCTCCCCCCCTGTGCAATGCATTCATGAGTTCACTCGTGTAATTGCTGAGCCTCAAAGCTGACCTTGAGAGGAGGAATTTATATAAAAGTCACAATGTTTAATACAATTACAACCTCCCAGATAAAGAGTGGATTATAAAACTTGGGAATGACGCGGTCAAACATGAGCAGGTTCTTATTTTAATCACGCTCACGCTGAAATGTAAGTACGGCAGCGATTGTGCTCTCTGAACTTATTTAACCTCTATCTGCACTGTAAACGGTCTAATGTCTGCAACTTAGAGAGTCGGTCTCTGAAACCCACATGCAATTATCAAACTAGGCCTGCTGAGTCACACACATACACACACACACACACACACACACACACACACACACACACACACACACACACACACACAGATGCCTCAGGCTGTTGTGTGTTTATGAGCAGTACGCCTGCATGAATGTGTAGGTGCCCATGAGTGTGCATGCACGTGTCCATGCATATATGCCTGACTCTTCACGTTTGTGTCAACGAGTACACATCATAATGAATACACACACACATCATGTGCTCCTGGGATACTTTGCTGTTGCCAAGCATGAACCCTCAGTGCAATGCATTAACCTTAACTCATAGGTAGACTATATTACTAATGAGTCAGGCGCAATGGTAATGGTCCTCTTGAGAGTGGCTGGGCTTTCACACGTTTGACTGACCAAGAGATAGTAAAACCATTTCAAATGCTGCTGCTATTTCTTCACCGCATTTTATCTCAGTGCGACCCAGAGGATGACCCCTGCAGAATGGCATGATGTGCTGATGGCAGGAAAGGTTGTGGTTATGATGATAATTGCCCCCATGAAAAAAAAGAAGATGTGCATTGGAGGGGAAAGGCCAACCTGTTAATTTCACACCCGCTAACCACTGTCCTCCCATACAAATACGTATGCCTATTCGAGCTCATGCATGCACTGTAGATTCAACTTCCACGGGCTTGAATTGGCAGAGAAGAATCAGTTTAACCTTTCTCCTCTAAAGTACTGAGCACTTCATATCTTGCCTCTGCCTATTTGAGTTGGAGAAATAAATCCAGCATGGCTTCCAAGAAAGGAATCAATTCTCATCCAAGAGTTAACGCCACCGTTAAATGAAGTGGTTGAATTCCAGTGATGTACTGGCGCGGATGAGTAATACGAAAGTAGGTGATAATTAGTGTGTCTGTTAGCGCACACACTTCATCTCAGCACTTCCAGGCTAGCATGGTCACATTTGGAAGATTTCGCAAGAAGCTTTGGTTTGTGTCTTTGTGATAGTAACTTGTTGCTGATGGTTGCACGTACAGTACACACTTGTGCATTTTTCTCTGAAATCATGGCACATCTTTTGCTGCCTCGTTTGTTCAAGCGAATCTCATCTTGTGCCTCTTCTGGGCTGGGGCGCAGCTTGGTGTCTGAGTGCCTGAAGTGAAGTCAGCCCTCATCAGTAACAATCAAGGTGAGGTCCCACTCCCTAGGCAAAGCCAAGCCACCAGCCACATGTTTCTCACTCACCGCCCTGCCTTGCATCATGTTCTGATCATAGCCACAACAAGAGGCATACCATTGGACAGACAGCGGGCTGCAGTGCTCGGGGCTGAGGCAAAAACTGCAAAACTTTGCATCAGAACTTTCCTTTTTAAAGACAAGGGTGTGTCCAAAATTGTTGAAAGACAGAACTTGAAGATGAATGTGAGGGAGCTAAAACTTTTGTGATCCCCTCTGAAGCTACATTTGTAGTTTTTCCTAATGGCCTACAAAATTATTGATCACCACTGTTCTGCTGGCTTGAGCCAAGCAGCTACATCACAGGTCTATCTGCTGTCAGTCCGCATCCAGCTGTGATGAATGGAAGTGCTCTGGTACTCCCCCATCAGGAGACAGGCTTTCCTGTGGCCCTGTCCATTAATGCATTATAAATGAGCCCGCTAGCATCTTCAGAAAGACATGTGAGGCATGTGAGACACCACAGACCAGTGCTTCCTGTCTTCCAGTAAGGAGCAGCCGATACCGCGTGACCTGGCCGGCAGGAAACCATGTGACACAGCAGTCCATACCAACGACTTGCTGCAGACCTACAAAGGAGCAACTCCGCACAATGTGTAGGACTATAAGGAGCTGTACTCAATGGTAAAAGCATTAATATTGCAGTAAATGAATATTTCCTATGTAAAGATACAGTGAAGACCCTCTGTGTGTGTTGCAATCCAAGCTTCTCTGTGTGTTTTGTTCCAGTCCATGCATGTTAGTTCACGTGGCCTTAATAAAACATTGGTATTTCACATATTGCGGAATGGTCTGTCAGAGCCAAGGCAATCCCAGTCGAGTACAGCTCCTTTAATGCTGTAAAAATATTATTTAAAGTCTTTCCTAGCTTTGTTTTGAGTGAGGTGCAGGGAAACAATTTTACAGTTCAGCAACATTCAGTAATAAAGCACTCAATATACGGTACGCACCATCATTTCTAGCCTAAAAATCAATCAGTGAGACATTAAAGACGCAGCATGCATGCAAATTTTCTTATTAAAGGCCTGTATTGTATTTTTTTATTGCAAAGCAGGTCGAGGTGCTATATAAAACTGGGTAAGTATGAAATATTCACAAACTGTGCCTTTAAACGAGCCATCAGGACTCCTGAACTGTTGTAATGTCACAACTATACCATATAAAGTTACAGCTGTTACAGTCATCTCTCGGCTGCAACGACCAAAACGCTGACCAATTAGAGCAGACTAGATGGGAGGGGCGCTTTACGAGACAGGCGCTAAAACTGAGCTTTACAGGCAGAGGGTGGATCCAGCTATATTGAGACAGACGGACAGACAAAGTGTTTTGTTTTAAAACTTTAAAGCATGTAAATATGTTCTTGTAGAAACTCAACAAACAAGTTAAACCTGAAAATCAGCATAATAGGAGCCCTATGTAAGTAAGTAAATGTGCCTCTGATTGGTAGATATGCCGGCTCTCTGTCTGAGAGACACACCATCATGGCTGGCCTCATTTGGCTCTCAGCGACATATCAAAGGCTTGATTTTGGGATACTTTCTCCAGGTATTACAGTGAGGAAAATCCTGTCCTTTTCATCTGTGGCAAAGTTGCAGTGATACCATGTTTGATGTCTGAGCCAAGGACTCTCAGCTGAAGCACCGCTGCACTTTGATGTTGCTTGTTGTGCAGGCACAGTTGAGAATTAATTGAATGTCCTGATAGTTGCAGTATGTCACATGATGGGTCTAAGCATGAAAGCTGACCTTCTGTAAGGGCTGGGCATACAGATCTTTCTTTTAAAGCCCTGGCTGTGTGCTGCTGTGAGCCATCATATGCTCTCTGATTATCCTGTTCCATACTCACGCCAGCCGTTAGCTATCTCTTACATGCATGGAGCACAAATAGAGCATGCACCACATCAGGTATAGGCTGAAAGAAAAAGGGAGAAAGAGATCGTGCTATGATCCACTTTGGTTGGTATAGCCCCAGAGAAAGCACAGTGGTTCTATGAACAGCAGCAGACATGCTACACACACCACAAACACATATAAAAACACACGCACCTGCACACACACACACGCACACACACACACGCAAAGTTGCACTGGGAGAGTGGGAGCGACAATGGAAACTCTGAGTCATGAGCGCTCCTTTGCCATTCTGAACCTAAATCATTGTGGCATTGAGTCACTACAGGGCTTCCTGTGTGTTCATTTGCGTGTCTGCATGTGTGAGTGCAGACAAGCTCAATTTATAGCGTGAACTGCATTTTTAAAGATCTGTTCAGTTTTATTTCGTATGCATGTGCAGTTTCAACTCATTTGCAGTGTCATATGCAAAGTGTGCTTGAGGATTGTACCAGCACATACTAAAGATACGATATGTGCAAATGTGCTCCAAGCGTGTGTGCATATATACATTAAGACCGTCCACAAGAGAAAAACCCCTTTGATGAGAGCAGTAAAGACACACTTTACATACTGTGAGGTACGTGTGCAAATATGATATTAAGAGAAGAGAAACTAACCTGTACTCTTAAGCATAGACTTTGTGTGTGGTGAGCAGCTTGTCTTACAGCTCAAGGGTGTAGGCAGTCAGGGATGCTACAAATAGCAACATAGAGGGGGACTTTTACTTCTCTCTTGTTACCGTCTAACGCATCTTTCTCACGTTTACCTTTCACATGCTCGCCTAAATCCTACTGTATTTTAAAAGAGAGAAAAGAAAACAGCAACCAGAAAAAACACACACGACCCTGCCAGCCATAACATCCCATAGTATGCTAATTTTCAGGTTTATACTAGTATTTTGGGTTTCTACAAGAACATGTTGTCAGACCTTAATGTTCAAAAAACACATTATTTTCCTCATACTGTTTGTCTGAATGTACCTGTACTCATCCTCTGTCTGAAACTATCAGTTTTAGATGTTTTTTTTGTGAGTGTTTCCGGATTTTGCGCATCTACACTCTTGGAGTGTCGTCATTGCAGCCGGGCAATGACTATAAAAGCACTGTTGCAGCCCTTTCTACATATAGTATATCTGTGACATCACAAGCGTACAGGAGTCCTGACGGCTCGTTTAAAGGCACAGTTTTTGAGTACGGGCTGTGTGCATTTCCTTGTGGATTGAGCACCTTGATATTTTCACAGTATTCGTATAGCACCTCATGCTTTACAATAAAAAAAAGACATGGAGATCTTACATTTTTTACAATATGGGCCCTTTCATTTTCTGAACAGTAACCTTCTGTCCCAAAGCTTCAATGCATTCTGATAGCGCATAACAAAGTTGACATGTCAACACAACCCTGGTCAGCAATCATTTTCCATAGAGATAATGAGGGCTTTTAACATTCCTGTTGCGCCAACAAGATTGTGCAAATACGCACACGCACGCACACAGAGTTCAGGGGATACGCAGAGGGCATAATGACCTGTAGCAGCACCGATATGTGTTTGTGGTTGCAGTGGCTCGATAAGAAGGATGCCTACATGAGAATGAATGTGATAAGGCACTGAGCATTGTGTTCCTGCTTCCTTACCGTGATCCGCTTCGATGTGATGCTATCACACAGCACTTGGCAGCCCAACTAGCAGTCATGGTTACATGCTTGCCGCAGAATTTAAAGATAGCATTTATAGACCAGTCACCACCCCAGATATATTGCAGCTCATGGAGATGAGAAAAGAGCTGTTCTCAGTTCTTTCGCTCTCTCTCTCTCTCTCTCTCCCTCGCTCTGCTGAATGGAATGGAAATTTTGGACCAAAACGGTGTTGTGGAGTTCACAATGTGGTGACTCTCAGTCATTTTAAGCAACCATAGACGATTGTGTGGACACCAAACATCCTTCCAAGACCACAGGGAAAATGTTTTAGCCAGTTGTTGATCAGAAGTCATGTCAGTCTGCACTGGGGCCCGGACCGATTCGAAAATCTGTAGGAGTGATTATGAGACAGGAAGGTGGGAGGCTTTGAAACTGAAACTAGCCCAAATGGAATCAGATGCATGTTCAGCCAACCGCCATCAGCCTACTGCTGGCTGTTTAAAAGCTTCTGACCTTTGAGAATTAGACGGATATGGAAATTGTTGCTTAACAGGTTTTAAACACAGATATGGCCTGCATGAGCATATGCATATGAATACACGCGCACACACACACACACAGGTACTTGGCTTTGATGACTATGCAAACACTCAAGAAATGATCAAATGTTGTATTTCAAAGGTGCCTACAAGCACTAATTCAGCCTCAAGTGTAGTGAACGTTAGACGTTACACCTTATTATGTGCTTTTTAAAGGCACAATCTGCCAGAGGGAGCAGATAGTAACTAAACATTTGACTCCCCTCCTCTTCAGGCAGGCAGACCAGGAGGAATGAAGCGGCTGGCTGCCTCAGATGACTCATCCCCATTGATGAGCTTAACAGCCATCAATTCCACTCTAGGGAGCAGGGCCCAGCACTCTTCCCCCACCCGCTGCACTTCTGCCTGGGCTAGGCTTCCTCTACACTCCCCGCTCTCGCAGCAGAAGGCCTGGAGCTTAAATTAGAGCTTTGGCAGCGGGCCATGTGACAGAAGAGCAGTAAGCAGGCAGCAGCCATTCATTCCTCTGGAAGCCTGAGTCAGATTCATTGTAACACAGAGACGGGGCTGGGGGCCTGTTAGTTTTTCCACAATGGAGCGGAGTGGAGGAGTGGAAGGAGTCTTCCTCAGCAGAAGGGTTCAATCACAGTTTGAGAAAAACTGTTGTCAAAATGCAACTCAGCACAAAATACAGATTCGCTTATGGCCTTCCATGAGAAATCTGTTGCTGTTGATTGCAGGGCTTCATCTTTTTCATACAGAGAACTAAGACAAAAAATGATGCATCCTTACACTTGAGACATTTAACATTTCTTATACATTATAGGTCCCATTTTGTAAAAGGTGAGATTTCAGTGTTGTTTTTATCATGATGCAGGTAAAGATGCTATATAAATACTATGGAAGAATCAAAACAGAGAAATGCACACAGGCTGTATTAAGAAACTGTGTCTTTAAACAAGCTTTCAGGACTTTTACACAGTTGTGATGTCACAACTTTACTATATGTATATCGGTAAAAAATAGATGCTGTGCCCGGCTGAAATGGCGGTGCAGAGACTCAAAGAGCACTAAGAGAGTTTCAGACAGAGGGTGAATACAGGTACAGTACATTCAGACAGACAGTATGGGAAAGATAATGTGTTTTTTGAACATTAAAGCATGTGAACATGTCCTAGTAGAAACCCCAAATACAAGTAAGTAACCTGAAAATGAGCATAATATGGGACTTTTCAAATATATCGCTGTTTTGCATGTTTCCTCATTGGCTATTCTCTCTGATGTCATCCTCAATATGTCATCAGCCTGTCAAGATTACACAAATCATGTACGCAAATTATCTCAAAAGTGTTGTTGAGAGTGTCGGGGCCTTACAGCCAGACTGCATCAGTTCTCATCTCTGATGATCAGCTGAAATCGATACAAAGTGAAAGACCTATTACAACGGCACCTGCCATCCATCGTTGTTTAATATTTGATATTTTCTTTCTTTCCTGCGCCTCCAAAGTACGATGTTATCGCTGTCTGAGGAGATTGCTTTTCGGTTCGCTCCTTCATTTCTTTGGCAGTTATTACATCTGAAGTCAGAGAGGTCACCTCAACATATTGCACAGGTTGTAGAAAGCCATCTGTCAGATTTCATATAATGTAGCGGCCCGCTGGCACTCATGGTGTATTCCAGAGCAATAATACACCATATCCAAACTACATCCCCAAAGTAATTTACACAGCAACATCTCTCACAGACAATATGTGCTGAAGCTGTGCCACATCGGGTATGGAATTACATCACAGTAGGACATATTTCAGAGAGTGATATTAGACATTAAAGGTGCTTCTTCATGTCTGTGTGACTCCAAAGGTGGACATGTTGCAGTTTTTATCAAGACATGCTTGAAACTGGGATCAACCGGATCTTCATCATCACTTTCTAAGCACTTCTCCTCTTCTTTTGAAAATGCATCAACACTTTTCATTGGTTTCACACATTTTTACACCCTTTTTCATTTGCTTGAACACACTGGTCCACTCAGAAGTTAAACTTTCATACAGCTCACAAATAGACTTAAATGGAAGGTTTATGACCAAAATGACACAATTTGTTTACATTTAAAACATGGAACAAATGCAAATATGTCCACCAACACAACTTGTGCTCAAATTTATGTTTTATTTCAATCAATCCTTGCACAAGGGACAACAAAATACAAATACAAAATGCAGCAATTAATATGAACCTTAGTTTGAGATGTTTAGATGTGTTTGTTGATACTTTACATTGCTATAGTATGTGACAAATAAGGCAAGCAAACAGTATATATGACTAATAGTTATAGTAGTAGCAGGAAGCGTCATGCAGGACCACGGCAGCAGGCACCACCACGATCAGCAGAGACCTGCAGAGACATTCATTATGGTCAAACTTTTAGACTTTTTTCCCCCCCAAAGAACAAATAAAAAATTTCACCCAAACTAAAAAAGGCTACTGCATCCGTTTTTTCCACGTCATTTTGTTTTGCTGGAACGTAGCAACCCTACTAAGTTTCAACCCAGAGTCTCATTTCCATCCTTTTAAAACCTAAAGATGCTGAATGCTGTAAATAAAAACAAACACGCTTATAGGGTATACATATCTATAAATAGACGTCTTCCTTTTGTTTGACACGGTTAATCCAGTAGAGTCTTTCTACGAGATCTATGTCAACTGTTTTGAACAAGGATGTGAGAATGTGTGAAACTAATGAAAAAGTGTGAACGCATTTGTAGGGGGAGGCCTCCGCTGTGCTTAGAAAGTGATGACGAACATTAAGCCGACCCTAGTTTCATTAAGCGTGTCTCAGCAGCCGAGAAAAACTGTGAAATGGAGTCAAATGTGTGAGCATCTCATTGCTCTAATCACCATTCTTACCGTCACGATTATTATAATCGTCTTCAGTTGCTGCAGCAGTGCTGGAGTCACTATTATCGCCGTGATCCTTAACATCCTTTGTCATTGTGAATAATCTACGACGGGTATTGTTCTCACATGCTTCTGTGATTATACGGAAAGCAAAATGGTCTAAATCCGGTTAATAGTTCTTTAAAATCACATTTCCTTTAGCAATAATTGACATTTTCCAAATGTGGCTCACGAAGCTTTAATTTGTTTCGAGAATCAGCAGTTAATGGTGATGTTTATGGCCAGGATCGGATGTGACTGCAACATCTGTTTATTCTGTTTGTGTATTAAATGTCTTTGTATTCTTTCCAATCATACACACAGGAACTTAAAAGCAACCATATAACTGTATCCACTTGGGAAGAATAGTTGGCCAAACCCCCACAATTTCCCCATATAATACACTTAATTATATTACAACATATATATATTTATATATATATATATTTCTTAATTATGTTACAACAATGGTATTCATTTGCAGGTCATTTCTCAGCAGGAAATGGGTAGAATTTTCCAAGGATGCAATAATTACATCATGCTTGTGTTAGTTGCATCTGTGCGTGTGTTTGTGTGTTGCCGTGTGTTTCCGCGTGTGGTCGCGCGCGTTTGGAAGCAAAGACAGGGAAGAGTAATTAGATTGGAGAGAAAATGAAATCAAATGAAAATGGAAATGGTTCTGTGTGAATCGATGGGTGAACAATACGAGAGGGAGGGTTTATTTTTTTCAACCAGAACACATCAGCTTCCCTGGGTGTGCGTGACAGCTGTGTTTATTGTTAACACAACATACTGATGACCCATGATGGGAACATTACATGATGTCCATTGAAAACAAAGGGATCAGGTGGGAATGCAAGTAGGAAGTCCTTTCTCTTTTGCTTTTATTTGCCCATACACACACACACACACACACACCTGTGCGGTCAGCATTAAAGCACAGACCATCCTAATCAGCAGAAAAGGCACAGCTACGGTGCTACACTGAGAAACTAGCGGCGGAGCTGTTCTCATCGTCGCCCTTATCTCCTGATCTGTGCACCACATGCAGAGGTGTGCTGCCGTGGTCCTGCTCTGAAGAGGAAAAACCATCAGAGATACAATCACGCAGATGATATCTCCAAAGCCTGCTACACATTACGCTCCACCCACATACACCCCCCTGTCTCTTTATGATGTTCCACATTAGAGACTTATCTGAAACCAGACTTAAAATGAGTTACAGGGCCTATCTGGCAGACAATATGAAAGGTTAGGGTTATCAAAGCCTTCATCAGAGGGCTTCCCAGAGCCTTTTGAACATTGACACAGTGCAGTGGTAGCCCTTCTCATTATCCATTTCCATGCAAGCAGTTATTTTAAAAATTACAGTAAGAAGAGGGGAAAAAGGAGCTCTGTATGACGTCCACAAACGCTGTGTTATCAGTCATTTGAGCTATAATGGTATACTAAATACACTGACCCGTGTCCAGCTCTGATTGCCACAGGCATGGTTTGTTTGACATGCCAGCCTCTGTTAGCCACATATGGTAGAAACAGATCATTACTGTCACGGCTAATGCTGCTAATGTTGCTTAATGTGACAGTAATCACAGGTCTTTCACTCTTCTCGTTCTCGTTCTCCCTCAGTCCACCATCCCTGTTTGGCTCTGCCAGGCTTGAAGCTATTTCGCCCGAAGCAAAGGCCTTTAGAGACGGCCGTCAATTAGTATCAGCCGCACACGCCTAAATATGTGAATACAGAGCATATTTCAAAGCAGTGCGGCAAACGGCCAACACGAGAGTCTCTGAAACTGTTACTGAAGGCAGGTATTCCCTTTGTGACAACCACCAGTGATGTTTCTCTAGACTAAACGGTGCCGCCTCTTATCTGATTTCTGCTGCCCTCGATCTGGTGTGGCCTAGATTCTCATTTTAAGAACAACAACAACGACAACGGCGGCGACGACTTCCCTGTCCCGATTTCACAGCACAATAGAAGGCTTCTGCCTATTCTGATTTTTCTTAAATACAAAGTCAAGAGTAAACAGGGACACAGCCTTGTTTGTTTGAACTGATTGTCGTGCTGCAGTTATCCCTGCTGTCTTCAACAAGGGGGTGTTTGACAACCCTGGGATAATGAGTGATTGCACAGAAGTAGGATATCAAAGCAGGCCTGTGTGTGTGTGTCTGTGTGTGTGTGTGTGTTTGTGCGTATGTGGGTGTGCACCTGCCAGTGTCTGGTACACAGCAACTAGGCTTGTTACATGAGACGCAGCAGCCCTGCAGACAGGAAGTCAAGCTAAAGTGATGAAGTACAGTAGCAAGTGATGTCCTCGCTGACACTTCATCAATGTCTACGTCGCTGCTGTATCCCCACCTCTGTGTCTGATGCTCCCCACAAGTCGTGAGGGGCTCAAAAGTCTTGATTGCTGAATGAAAATCATTACACAGCGGTTATTATTCCTTGAAAATTGGAAAGAGAAGCGGCTGCCTTGCTCGGATGGATTTCATTTGTATGCTGTACCAGAGGCTGTTCCGCACTACCAAGAAAAAAACATGGGGGAAATTCTTTTGCATGTAAAATGAATACAGGATAATGAAGCGGTAACTCACTTTAGTTGATGGAAATGGCAGTAAGCCGACCATAATCATGCTATGATGGAGTTCTGTGACAATATCATGATGCATGGTATAGAAATAGGAAACTGAATCATGACTCCTCGCCATCATTTTCTTTCTAAGCAGGCATGAAACGTTCATTTTGGCTCACGATCGCTCATAAAGCGAGCAGAGTGTTCTTTCCCAGGAGATTAGAGCACAGGGTCCCTCATGTGTATTTCAGTGTGTGCCATGTGTGTGTGTTTGTGTTTATGTTTGCGGTCTTTTGCAATATCCCTTGGGGGGATGAAGAGAGGTTGCCATGGCAGCAGCTTGAATGCTGTGTGAATTACAGTGATGTGTGTGAGTTTGCGTGTGTGTTTGGGAGCGTGTGTAGGTGTGTGTGTGTGTGCGTGTGTGCGTGTGTGCGTGTGTGTGCGTGTGTGTGTGTGTGTGTGTGTGTGTGTGTGTGTGTGTGTGTGTGTGTGTGTGTGTGAGAGCGTGTGTGTGTGTGTGTGTGTGTGTGTGTGTGTGTGTGTGTGTGTGTTTCTGTGCAGAGGCCAGACAAGGACAGTTTGCTCTCGTCATTTCATAGCTTATCATTCGGGCTCTGAATCACTGAAAAAGGACCAGGCTAAAGTGACCTTCCACAATGTGAATATCTCTTCAATGTGAACAAAATGCTGTCACATTAGATATGATAGCTGCCTGCAAAGAAATAGCATATCTATTTTTTCATCCACATTACCATTGATGTCTTTTTACAAGCCATCTGTGAAGGTTGTAGATATGATAACAATTGATGTCTCTGCATCATCCATTGACACAAGCAGGTCACATAGGACCTTACATAGAGTGGCTCACGTCAATATATTTGTGTCATATGCTATAATACATGTTATATAGGGGGTGGACATGAAGTGAGTCCTTCACTTAACATCACTGTGAAGTCATTTGAGGTTGAAATATGAATTTGGTTGTATGATGTTTTTTAAAGCATACTAAATGCACCAGTTAATCGCAATGTCCTGGTACAAAATAACACAAATCCATGACAATATAATGCACTCCAGTACAACAAAACATCCTTTAGGCCACAACATAGACTGTATAAAATATGAATGTAGTCTCCGCCACGTCGCCCATAGGTTTTCAAAGTTCCTTGGCAGTGTCTGATGCTGCCTAACTCCAAGCTAATCCAAAAATGGGCAAAGAGGTGAAGCGTTGTTATGAATGAGGAAATTGGCTATGGACACCAAAACTGTTTTGTACCAGGCTGTAAACATGTTTATTTCTCCTGTAATGCTGACCATTTCAACATGTGGGTCTTTGGGGATTGACTCGCTTTTGGAGCTACATCAATTGGTCATTGGAGGAACCCCAGTTTTTGGCACTTCCGCACAGTTTTTGGCACCGTTGGCTCCATTTTTCAGCACCCGAGGTTGCCGCTTGTTCCATTTTGTGAATAAGACGGAGACAACGCATGTTTTATCTTTTAAATGTTCATGTCCTTTCTGTTTTAAACAGAATCATACTTTCACAAATCCAAAACCAGGAACAGTCATCCACTTCAGCCTGCATTTTGAAGAAGTTTAAATGCCCAATTCAAATCATAATTTCTTTTCATACATCTGGTTTCTACTTTTGTAATTGAATTCCCAATGAAGTTGTTCACTTTCCCCGTACAGTATTTTATAGATTGTTTACCATTCAAGGCCCAGATCACATTAACCTGCCATGGGACCTACCTGGTAATAATCTGCGTAAGCACAAATCCATATGCACCATGTCAGCAAAATAGGAGCTGGAAACATAAAGACCCTAAATCTAGATTTGTAGCTCTTTTAATGATGGGGGCCTCCAGGTATAGTGCATGTGCTGCCACACAGTGAACTCAAGCATTCAGGTTCCAACAACTGCCCACCCTGCCCCATTGGTAATCCAGCCTTGCTCAAGAGGAGCCTCACGATAAGCCTCTGGGCTTTTTGGCTCCGCCTGCACATCTGTTCTTATATTACTCTTTCCTTGTGTTTTAGCCTGTTACACGTTTAACGTTCACGTCTCTGTAAACGCCGCAATTCACCTAAGCTGCTGGCAGAACTTGATACAACCAACCTCTGAGGCAACAATGATAACTTCTGAACCACCAGGTGTTCATTTACAGTCTCTCCAGATGTGTTACATGGTTGAATAATGTACAGAAAAAAACACTGTCAGTAGCACAATGTGAGCATTAGTGAAAGGAGTCATTCTAATCATACAAGATACTTTTATACAATAAAACTTTACTTTTATGAGGCATAACGGTAACCTGTAATGTTGTATACTGAATGCACTTTCCTTACTGTGCCGGGCTCCTGTGGTATGACTCCCCTGCAAACCGTGGAGAGATGGGGCTGACTCATCAATAGCAAAGGCAGTATAACGTTGGTGTCTCTGACTTGTGTTTCCAAAATGTCGAGTGTCCGGGAATTTTAATAAATCTGCCCAGTGTTCCCTGTGATGCCTTCGGCAGTTTCACGCCAGCGTTGCAGTGCCAGGAAATATTTTCTACACATGGAAGACAACATCAGCTGTCAGACAAAGCTACGAGAGGAAGCACAACTCAAGACACCGGCGATGTTGTATTTGCTGGCACTTTCTTCCATTTTCCTGGCAGTTTTGACACGTCACGGTGCTCGGTGCCTCAATGCGTCTGTCACTTTATAATATACGGTACACACTGCATATTGCAACAATGTCGTAATGTCTTCCTCACAGTTAGATGAAGACATTAACATTCATGTCATCTATCTATAAACTGCCACATAAATGAGAAACCGATATGCCGGGGAAATGCATTTTCGCTTTGCAGCTGAGCCTTTCCGAGGGCTTAAGCTGCTAAAGCTGTGTGATTTCACTTCTGCGGCTCTAATGTATGACTATTATTAACCTCTCCACTTATGAGTGAGTGAGTCACCCTGTCCAGTGACAGAGCTGCCACAAGTCCTCACTCAGCTGTCTGACTTCATGAAGGAGGAGAGATCCAAGCCAGTGACGCCAGTCCCGTCTCCCCCTCGAGCCAAGATCCTTCCTCTCTGCGTAGAGGAGGTCTCGTCTGCGTGACCTGCCACTGCAGCCTTGTCTTCTCTCACACTTCCTGCTGCCTCAGAGTGGAAAGCAGGAAAAATGTCTCACTCAAAAAAACTCCTTGGGCGGCTACATCCTGCATTCATCAGCACAGGACATTTCCATTTTGATTTCATCTGATGTAGCAGCTCATAAACTGTTGGTCAGAGGCCAGGAGGTTGAGTTAAGGTCAACGGAAGTGCCAGTGTTTATTTAATGTGCTGAATTGTCCCCTTAGGTTTACCCTGAGGTGACTGGATAGCTTTTTTAGCAATGTGTTCATAAATTTGCACTCAAGTATATCCTGTACTGCAGTAGGCCTGTGATGCCGAATCATAAGCCTACAGCTTGGAACACTTTTAGGCTTTGCCTGTGTTTGTGCTTTTGTGTTTTAATATTGTATTAATTCTGTTTTCTTTGAGGTCAAATGATTGAGATTGTCTCTTTATGGTTGGACAAACCCTCTATGTAGTATGTGCTATACAGTACAGTGCACAATGGAGCTTTGAAGGGGAAGTATTGTGCTCATTTTCAGGTAATGCTTGTAGTTTGGGTTTCTAAAAGAACATGTTTGCATGCTTTTATGCTCACAAACACATTATTTTTCTCATACTGTTGTTGTCATACTTTTTATTACTATATTCACCCACTGTTTGAAACGCTCTGTTTAAGCACCTGTCTCTTTATGCCTGCCTCCAGTAAAAGCCCAGTCTGCTCTGATTGGTCAGTGTATCCGGGTCTTCAGCATTGGCAATCTTGCCATCTCTGCACTGCAATGCAGTCGGGGAATGGGTGTAACAGCACTTTAGCAGCACTTTCTACATATCTATAGTATAGTTGTGACATCACACCCGTACACAAGTACTGATGACTCGTCTAAAGGTAGTTTCTGAATACAGGATGTGTGCATTTCTCTGTGGTTTGGAGCACTTTTATACTTATACAGTAGTTATATAGCACCTCAATCTGATTTGTCATTTTAAGACGTGGCAATCTCACTTTTAACAGTATGGGACCTTTTTATATTATATTATGGGTCACCTTGACATTGAGCTTTCTTTGAGGATAAATGATTGACATTGTCTCCCTAGTTGAAAATATCCCTCAAAGAAGAATTACTTTATTAACTCTATTATTATTCATGTTACATGTTACACACACAGGCCCGAAATACGCACATGCATAAACAGGACCTATATACATGCAATTAATGGAGAGATGTTAGAGCGAGGGGGCTGCCAGTGACCAGCGCCCCAAGCAGTTGGGGATTCGGTACAGCACCTCGACAGTGCCTAGGAGATGAACTGGCACCACTCTCCAGCCGCACCCTCTATGTAGTATGTTCTATATATTACACAACAGACCAACATTTTAATGGAGATTTCATCCATCATAATAAAAATGGGCACTTTTGAACCTCTTGCGATATAGAAAACAACAAATGAGAGCTTTCCTTTTCTATAGCATGTCATTTTAATGGATGTGATTACAATTTGATATTAAAAACAAGCGTGGCTTTTTAATTTCACTACTTATTGTGATTGCAATTGTTGTGTGACGAGCTGCTGCACCAAGCAGATCATGTGGAAAGAAGGGGAAGACATGTGAGCATCATCGTCGTAGCATCAATGAAACATTATCTTCCGCGCTCCCTCCTCTCTCTCCTGTATTCCTCTTTTCCCTCGGATCCGCAGCTCTATCCCTCACTCTCTTGGTTAAAAACAGGCCTTAGGTCCCACAGCGCCATGGAGGGCAGAATGTGACACATGTACCCATCCCCAAAATAACTTGTTTTTTTCACTCACTTGAAATTGAGGGGTATTGCAGCTGTTGCCCTGTACCAACACGCTCACTATGGGTCATAAAAAGAATAAGTGCCATGGGAATTTGTATAATTCTCCACAGTAAATATAAAAATAAACCTAAAGAATCCATGGGAGCGGGGTCTGTTGTCAAAACAGAACCAAGAATACCTTTGATGCGAACTTGATGTCAGCACTATCATTATGACTGTGAATGTTTGTCGTGTTTGTGAAGCATCTTTGCCTTACTTGGTTTGACTCTGTGTCCTTTACTACCACATTTCTGTCCAATTAAAAATGTTATTCCCTTTGCTCAGCTCTCCAGTTGGCATTCACTGCGTATTTCCCCTCTTTTCCAAAGGCAACGTTGGGGAGAAACAACACTTTCTGTCCTTTTCATCCCTCGTTCCTCCTTCTTTCACTCTCACCACTCGTCACGTTCTCCTGCTGCCCGCTTTTCCATCCTCCGTCCGCCTGCCTCGCTCTCCCTCACATCATCTCCTCTCACTCTCACTGAATGATCTCATTCTTCCTATGCCTCTGCATCTATCTGCATCTATCTTCGTGAATATAATCGAATCTCTCAGTGGAGGTTACCCGCGGGGTGACAACACTGATACTCGCTGGTGTCAACATGAGCTGGCTAGCTGCGTTGCTATGTGACAGTCTGAAATTGGCTATTTTCTGAATGTTCAATGCAATGAAAACAACTCTAACTTGAGTGGGTTTCATGATGCATTCCAAGAAATTTCATTTGATTGCAACCGCCGTTGAAAACACATTCCTCTGGTGGATTTATACCCTTAGGTCTTCATGTAACTTCAGCATTACAGGGGAAATTGACCTTAGATCATTTTTCTACACTGAAACACAGCCTGTTAGGAAGTTGGTGAGTAACACCGCTCCAGGGATTCAGAGATGCTCACCCGTCCTCATTGACCTCTATAGTCTTCCAGGATGCATCTCGCTTCAGTGGTACACACACACACACACACACACACACACACACACACACACACACACGCAGTCAGAAGCTCTCGCTGGAAGGCACTGCTGGGGCAGCCTGCCGTTACTCCTCGGCATGTAGGCGTGTCTGGATAGCTGATGAGCCTCAATGGATTTTCTCGAGTGCTGCTTTCCACTGTGAATGAGTCACATAGTATATCAGGGAATGGGGGCAAAAGGAATCTTTGGGGATTATTATTCTGATTCATGCACAGCTGTGGTTTAAGCTTAGCAGAATCCCTATTTGGGGTTAGAGTGATGGGTGAATGCAGAGATGTAGCGTCATAAAGCTGGAGAATCTACGAACATGCGCGTATACTGTATTTATCCAGGATGTAACCTGCAACATGTCCATCTCTGAGCAGCATGTTGATATTGCTCTCAACTGAATGGGTGAGACAAAAGCAACACTGTTGCACAGTGAAGAATGTTCCAGCGTTATAACAAAGAACAAAGTGGGTGGCTCACGGAGATTATATCATAGAAGCCAGAAGCATACATACACATAAGCTTGAGGACTGGGAAATGAAAGCTTGTGGGTGCAGCCACATTCTGAAACTGTGAACCATCGTTTCTGAGATGAGAGGCCTCTGTGTGAAAAATGCATTTCCATGTTGCGGGGGTTTATTCAGGCAGGCAGCGAGAAACACAAATTTAGAATAGTGCATGTTTGTGTGTGTGCATGTGTGTGTGAGTGCACTGCTACTGCCTGAAAGCAGGGGAATAAAGGTTAAATCGAACACTTCTGTCAGTGTCCTGCGTCCAGCTGCAAGCATTCCTCTTAACGCCCTGGATTCCTTCGTGGAATTTCACAATCCCGCTGTCGCACCCCCTGAAAATCTAGGAAGAACAATGAATAATGAACCTCTTCCGTCCTCCGCTTTGTGATGTATTAGGGGGGCACAATTCTGCAAGACGGGGATTTGTAACAAAGCACACAGCCCCGTGCCAGCTTTTTATAAAATCGTATCGGTGTAGTATGTGAGTGCGTGTGTGTGTGAGTGTGTGAGTGTGTGTGTGTGTATGTGTGTGTGTGTGTGTGTGTGTTTGTGTGTGTGTGTGTGTGTGTGTGTATATGTTACAAGATTGACGGAGTGGGGATGTCAAGGGGGGTTGTTTTTATTTTAATGTAAAGCACTTTGGGCAGCATGTATGAAAGGTGCTGTATAAATAAAGCTGAACTGATTTGATTTGTGTGTGTGTGTTTTTGTGTGTGTGTGTGTGTGTGTGTGTTTGTTCGTGTGTGTGTTCAGTGTAATTTTTAGATGCAGTGCAGTCCAGTAGTCGAGTCACATCAGTACCATTTCACGTTATTTGCTGCATATATTAAAAAACAAATAATGTCTTAAAAACATAATATCCTCTTCCAAAGATGACACCATTGTGTGCATGTGCAAATGCACATACCTGCATAGCTGGATGGTGTATTTGTGTTGTTGTGAGAGAGGGAACCCCCCCTTGCTTTCCCTTGAATGACATTTCAGGAGGAACCACAGCACGTACAGTAGCCATACTCTCACTGCCTCCACCGCCCCTCTCCACTTCCCCTCTCCTCCCCATCTAATTTACCAGCGTGCGATGCATTTAGATTCCTGGGGGTGTAGCCTCACTACATGGCTCTCACATGACTGCGCTGCATATTAGAACTCAGGTTGGAAGCCAATGGGGTTTCGATGTGGGAGTGACGTCAGGGGGGCGGGTTGCATGTGTGTGTGTGTGTGTGTGTGTGTGTGGGTATGTATATATGTGTGTGTGCGTGCGAGAGAGTGTGCGCGCGTGCATGTGCATGTGCAAAAGCCCCCCCCTCTCCGTCAGTCAGCTCTCTCGCTCCGCTCTGTACAGGCGCAGTGTGTGAAGTGTGTGCAGCCCGGCTGGCCTCCCTCCGCACTGAATGGACTAGATTCCCCGGCCACGTAAGAAGCACAGCGGCACCACGGGAGAGAGGATGTCCTGCTGAATCAAGGGATAGGCCTGGGAAAGTCGGCCGGCCGTCCCTTCCTTCCTCCACAGCTTAAAGCAGCAAGACATACGCGACACTTTTTTCTTTCTTCCATTGGGACTAGACCAAGAGAAAGAGGAGGAGGACTCCCCGCACACAAAGAGCCACAGCCGTCTTTTCTTTTTCCGGATGGGGGTTTCTCCTTCTGTGGTCGATGACAATCACCGGTGCATGGATATGATCCTGGAGAACAAGGCCGTGCACTGACCTGGTACTAGTTAGCCAAGGAAGCTAACTGGTTAGCTCCTTGCACCTGCTAGACATCATTTGTCTGTCAAATTCCCTCTATATTTAGCTTGCAAAACTCGCTTTATATATATATTTTTTGCGTGTGCATGTGTCGTCTGTGCCTGGAGAGCCGTATCCGACGAGTTGTTTCCGTTTTATGAAACGTGCCATTGTACCATTTAACCGGCGAGATAAGCTAGCAAACAAGCCGCGGGTCCCCTCAGCAGCCCCCATTCATTAGAGAACCGGACCTTTGCTCGCCTTTGTTACGGTCCGGTCGCTGCTGCTCGCCCTGCTAACGTTAATGACACTGCAGCAGGTTTGTAGGGAAGGTTTTCAGTCGACTTGGGGGGTCGTCATTTTGTCATTTTAGCCCGGCCTCGTCTCCCTGAATGGAAAACAAAGGGGGGCAAATGAGCAGTTGAAGTCCTGCAGCAAAGAATTACAGAGCCCTATTTGTTGCACGGAAACCCACAGACCGGGGTCCGGTGGTGTTGGTAGTTTGTCGTATTCTCCAGCAGCAAGGTGCAGTTGAATTCATTATTTTTTTCTCTAAAAAGTTTATTAAAGATTTACTAAAGTATCGGACGGTTTGTGACATTTGCACTGAGTTTGCAACCGAGCGGCGCCGTGATCCAGGAGGAGGAGAAGAAGAAGAACCAGGGCTTTTGTGGAGTTACCGCACTTATTCCTCATGAACATACAGAGGTCAAATCCAATTAACATTTCACGTTATGGGAGATCGCGGCACAAATCGCACGATTTCGAAGAATTGTCTTGCTTAAGGACTACAGAGTCGCACCAGAGTTTCAGTCCCAACCTCGGGTCCCCCAGCCCGCCGGAGACCCCGGACTCCTCGCACTGTATCTCCCGCATCGGGGACTACCTTTTGTTGGAGCCACTGGAGGGAGACCACGTTTTCAGAGCCGCCCACCTGCACAGCGGGGAAGAGCTCGTATGTAAGGTGAGTAATGGATACGGCGGACGCACACTACCCGGTATAGTCCCTCTACCTTCACCGGTTCACTTCACACAGGTTCCCAATATGGAGGCAACCATTACAGAACTGAACGTGTCCTTACAGGGTTCTCACCTTTTGCATTCATTACCACACGGATGCTTATTGCTTTATGTATCAGCCCAAATGCAATGACTATACAGAGATCTACTTGGTTTGTGTCCATGGGTTGGCCGTTGCAGAGAATCCACTCCCCAGAACTGTTAAATAATTGCTTGAATGGTAAATAGAGAGCTGGCACAGCAGCCTAATGGAAAAAGTGAATGGGGCGAGCTGCGTGGTTTGGATTGCATGATGTAACGTTGACAAAGGAGTGAGTAACCACGCACACACACACTCACTCCTCTCTCCGTGCAATCCTCCCTTACCCATTGCTTCTCTCTTTTCATACTGCAAATGCTCTAATGGTTTTATTTCACCCTTGGTTTTTTACATGCAGTGCATAAGGATGGTCGTGTTTGCACATAATATCACTTGGGATTGCAGGATGTGGAGGGCAGTGCTCAGAGAAACGCACACAGGGCTGGGAAACTTTCAAAGTTCAGCCAGCTGCTGTGACATTGGCACCAGCATTGACTCCACTAACCATAAGAAAGAAAAAAACACTTTCCCTTAAGGTTAAGGACAACCCTGTGCCCTTTCCTTCCACGTTTATAGCCCATATTGACTTTGGTATATCACTGATTATAAGGGCAGCAGGGTTGTCCCTCAGCTACATTCCAGCTTAAGCAGGCTTAAGTGCTTTGATGAATTGAGACGATAGTTACATGCACCATTGGACTCATAAGGCATGACATATCCAGTAACCCGTACCTTTTGACTCGAGATAATGTTTCGTCATGGCAATAACAAATTAATGGCCTCTGGTGCAGCCTCTGAGTTAACTGCCTTTTGACCTCATCTGCTTTGTGCCTGATTCAATGCAGCACCGATCAATCCCCACTTCCAGGGCTGGTCGTTCCTTCCGAACTGGACGCCTAGTTCACAACTTAACATCTTGAGGGCTGCGGGGTGTATTTGTATTGACTGCGAGCAGAGAAGCCCTCTCACCTGAACTGGTTGTGCTGAAAGTCAATGGGGGTTACTATGGAAACAAAAGAGACACTGCAACCCCTGGCTGCAGTACAATAGCATTCACCAACATGATGCTTTCACTGTGCCTCTGTGCAACCTGACACTCTCTGCCAAAAGGGTAAACAAGAGTTAGGTGTCACAAGACTGTGGTAAATTTCTCATAATCTACAGGACAACTTAAAGCACTCTGAGTTGGATTTGTTTGTCTCCAAAGTGGGAAAGGGGAAAAGACCCTGACTAAAAAAAACACCACCTGATGAGATGGCTGTACTCATGAGCCCCCCTAGGTTAAAAAAATCTATAAAATGTCCTATGGCTTGCACGTCGACTGTAAATCTAAATATTTTCCGGTCTTTTATTGCAGGTTTTTGACATTGGCCGATACCAGGAGTCACTGGCGGCCTACTTTGCCCTGGGCCAGCACCAGCATATTAACCAAATCCTGGAGATCTTGCTCGGGGAGACTCGAGCCTATGTGTTCTTCGAGAGAAGCTATGGCGACATGCACTCTTTCGTCCGCACCTGCAAGAAGTTGCGGGAAGACGAAGCTGCCAGACTCTTCTATCAGATAGCCTCGGCTGTGGCACATTGCCACGACAACGGACTGGTCCTCCGTGACCTCAAACTGAGGAAGTTTGTCTTCAAGAATGAGGACAGGTGAGTCCCGCAGAAACCAGTCTCTGTTGCGCATAGGCTGTGTACTTTGGCTTTTTTTTGTTGTTGCATCTGAACATGCTGTGTGTGATGTAACTGCATAATGTAACTGTGTCACCATTATCTGGCTTACGTCTCAGCTTACACACAGGATAATGTAAACTGAGATGAAACAAGAATGGCATGCCTCACCCAGATGTTATGCGGAGCACAGGAAACATGAGCCCTTTGTGCCTCTCGGAGCTATTTTTGTAGGTTCAGTAGTGGATGTGACACATATATTCAGTGTACGCTTTATATGGCGCATGGAATCCCACTTTGGGAGGATCATTGCAGTGCGTACATATATTCCAACAGGAATGAAGAAGTTTTCTATTACAGATGATAAATTAAGGCAAGCTTTTGCCACTGCTGCACCCTCTCAGTCATCAGCAGGAGGAATCTGTAGAATCACACTTTCACAACACAGGTCTACTGACCTCTGGTGGCAGCATTTGAAAACTACATGCATAAAATCCAGGCATCTGTTGCCACAGCAACCCGAGAGCGCCTTATTAAAGATATTTTTAATTTTGAATTTAGATGTTGATTTCAGATTTAAAACATTTTATCATACTTTTTACTTTAAGCCTTAATGCTAACCCATTCCAAGAGGAACCTCACTTCTGATCTTACAACCGTGACAGAGGCACAGGCTGCACTTCGATGCCCTCGTTCTGAAAGTGTGATGTCATTCTTTGGCACTAACTGTGGAAAAAGGAGGTTGAGCTGCCTCATGTATTCAGTACGGGTCTGTTGACCTTGAATTTCACACCAGACTGCGCATGAGCTGGGGCAACCCCCCCACCCCCCCTCATTAAATGATTGCTCTCGGGTGAATTTTAAGAGTGATAGGACACTAGGGCAGTATTGCGTCACACTTACTACAGCATATGGCCTATCAATAATACTTTTCCGCCCTCCTGGCTCAATGGACATGAGTGTACATAGACAAGAAGACAAATCTGTTTTAGAGACAGACTCATAGATCTGCTGTGGCATGAACCCAAGTGTGTGACAAAAACACTATAGTGAAAAGGAAAGAAACAAGACCAGGCATAAAATGATACCGAAGCAGGCCTTCTCAGCATGTGCTAGCTCCCTGACATACCGTTGTCAGCCTTTGACCAAACAGCAGCCTGTTTAAAGAGCACGGGTCAAAGGTTGGCCTCGAGTGTAATCCAACACAGCTACTCAAACAGGCCTTGTTGATCTGTTCCTCCTATACCAAGCTCATGAGACAGTTTACGGTCAGCACGCATCGCATCCTGTATAGCTTTAAGAAGCAGCGTTACCCGAAGGCCACCATAGATTCTGCTACATGTTTGGGAACGGAGGGGTGAGGGAAGCGGTGTTCAGTTGGTCGCAATCTGCAACTTCAGCGTTGGATCCCAATAAATCCACTGCTCCTTTAAATAAAGACAATGAGCTACTATTAAACAGGCAGTCTTATTTTGTATTTCTAAGCCCTCTTAAGTGTAATTGCAGGTTTGAACATGTCCCACAAATGAGCTGTTATCTAGACCGTAATATGCTGTATTTTTAAAAAACACATGGCTCTTTACCTCAGAGGAACAATGGGCATTTTGACTTAAACAGAAAAGAATCCTAATTTCTGGCATATTAATGAAAGCAAATTACAATTACTGACAATGAACGGATGAATTGGCTAATGTGAAGGTATCCGCATGTGTCTCAGATGGCAAAAAAAACATTCTTGAATATGTCTAAGCCAGTGCTTCTTGGTTTCCTTCTTCCTGCCTGCTCCCAGTAGATAGATACTATCACACACCCTGTCTCTTTGTCTGGTGCATTATGTCTCGTGGACCTCACACGCAGATGGCAGCATTTGCACAGCCCCACAAGTGTCTCTTACCATGCACATGGAAAATTTTTCTTGCCCGAGCCTCTCAAGATTCTTTAGTGACAACGCTTCTGAACAAGCAGTCGTTATTATCTGCACTCAAGGATATCATAGCTGCTATTGTGGGGTTTGAGGAAACTGCAAATAGATCTCATTTGGAGGGGCAGGAGGGGGAGAGGGAAAAAAACACACATTGTCAGGTCCTTGATTCTCTGAGAACAGTTCAATGCATCCAACTTAAGACGATCAGTCACCCGTAATTGTGTTTCTTTTGAATTGTGGAGGTCTTTTGGAAAGCCTATTTGTACGTCAATGCTTTTTGGCTAGGCTTTTATCTAAGTGAAAGGAAATGTCAGACTTAAGCCTTGAGCATTATGTGCTCTACTTCCTCTGATATCCAAAAGCGATGGATCTCAAACACTTAAGATGCCCATCAGAGCAAATTACCCCACTTAAGGATCTTTTGTATTTCATTTTTTGTTAGTTGGCATCCAAAGATTGTAACTATCATAGTGATGATCACTTAATGATAGCATTCACATTAACAGATTATTCTATGTGCATTGTTTTGTAAAGTGGTATCATTAAGTTTAGTGTATGTTTCTTTCCCTTGTGTGTCTCCAGGAGCCTCGTGAAGCTGGAGAGCCTTGAGGACACTTATATCCTGGATGGTCACGATGACTCCCTGTCAGACAAACATGGCTGCCCAGCCTATGTCAGTCCTGAGATCCTCAATGCCAATGGCAGCTATTCGGGAAAGGCAGCTGATGTCTGGAGTCTGGGCGTCATGCTTTATACCATCCTCGTGGGGCGCTACCCTTTCCACGATGTTGAGCCCGGCTCTCTGTTCAGCAAAATCCGCAGGGGCCACTTCAACATCCCCGAGACGCTTACACCCAAGGCCAAGTGCCTGATCCGCTCCATCCTCCGCAGGGAACCCACAGAGCGCCTCACCTCTCGGGAGATTCTGGAGCACCCCTGGTTTACCTCCTCCGGAGCACTAGGGGGCCCTGCGGTGCACGGCAGAGGAGAAAGGGAGCAGGAGCAGATGGTGCCTGAGGTGAAAATGGAAGAGGAGCTGGAGCAGTTCTTCCGCTGAGCAAGCACCAAGCACAAACGGACGACTCCGCCACGGTCGGCTCGCCACGCTCACATCAGAGCCAAAAACAGTAGTTTAGAGATTAATAGGTGAACATTTGTCACTCATAATAAAGGTGTTTCCATTCTTTTTCCTTATCCATCATTTCATGGAAAACCTTGAGCCTGGCATGACAAATGGCATCTATACACCACCTGGCGATGCACCTCCCGCTCGGGGAGGATGCCGCCAGACATGCAAGTTGCAAACAATGTAGCAAATGTTCTTTTTTTGGATCTGTTTGGTTTTAATGTGGTGCTCATAAAAGTAGACACATTCACCATTTTTGACACTATGGAAAGCATGAAGGGACATAAGAACACAGGAAACCAAGGAGAACAATTCAGAAAGAGCTGACAGAGTGCAACACCACACCCTTTCTTACACATTTGATTTAGTTTTTTTTGCCCTAGCTTTACGTGGTACTAATTTAAACCACAGACCCAGGGTCAGGAATCCCAACCCCAACTTCTATGTTAAACAAATACATGGTGTTTTTTTTGTTTTGTTTTTTTTCCCTGACCTCGGACCATTGGTTAATAAATGGAGCAGCTTTGGCTTTTTCTCATCATCCACATGGTTTATGTCGTCTTTGTTTCACGGTTACGTTTTGTTTTGTCATCTCATGTGTCACAGTTTGACGTTCTGGATATTTCTGATATAGTCACTCAACTCCTTGATTTGTACATTTCTGCCTCCTCAGTCTCTTAAGCCTTTACCACACCTGGTTCATCACCTCACTTTTCATTTTTCTGTAACATTACTTTGAGTCATTTATTTGTTTTTAAGCTATTCCACTCTGTTGTTACTGCTGCTTTAATATCACTCCCTAAACCTCAATCTTAAAACCGTTTTGTGTCGGCAAGCCCCCAAACATGTCATCACGCACTTGATGTGTCCCGTGAATGGATGAATCCATCTCTTAAAAAAATTAGCTTCCTCTTATTTAAATTCATTCTTCAGTTGTAGGAACGAGAACGTAACATTTATTTAAATTGTAACAGCTATATATATATATATATTATATATATATAAATAAATATATATATATTTAAAACTACATTGCAGGGTTTTTCTTTATTCAGAGATTCCTCTTTCATGTATGATGTAGGCAATATCTTGACACAGGACACGACGCGAGAGGAAAATGTCTGTCTGAAGTTTAGGAATACACAATATCTTCTGTGCCAGTATTCCGGTGCCCCCGACAGCCCATCCCGCCCGGTCTCCCTCATTTCTTTTTCAAAACTTGATACGAGATATTCAGTGATAGTATTGCTACGACATGTTCACTCCAGGGCCCCGTGTTAGTTTTCTACTGCCTGCGTAGGTTTGTGTGAAACGGTCATGCTCGGAACGGGTACCGGTGGACATGTTTTGTCGTATCTCGATGTTACTTGAATTTGTGTTTTTATCTAGTCATTGGCATGTGCCCCATGAATGCTATAGCCTGCCTAGCAGGGGGAAGGGGTGGGGGGGGGGAGGTGGGTGCTTGTTTTTCAAGAAAAGTTAAAAACATGAAAATTCAATTTGCTACTTTTCTGAGTTGCTTTTCAATTAAAAAAAAAAAACCCTTTGCTTTTATTGTTTTTGTAGACTGAGCTACCTTTTATTTAAGTTGGTGCTGATTTGGTGCTAATGTTAAGTCCTTTTGGTTTCATGGAGGGGGGTGGTGCATGGTGGGATATCTGCCTCAGATGTTCTGATTGTATCGTAACAGATTCTGGTGTTTTGTCCAAATTTATTCAGTAAATAAATTGTGAACTGCTACTTGACTTTGTTGTTCTTTTCTCTTACACTTGATCGAATCAAAGGTCTCATATTATGCTTACTTTCAGGTTCAAACTTGTATTTTGGATGTCTCCTAGAACATTTTTAGCTTTAATGTAAAAAGAATATCTGAATATACCTGTGTTGTAGTGCTCCATTTTAGTCTCTTCAAGACCTCCTGAAAAAGCCTAGTCTGGGTCTCAACCTCCTGCTCTCGGTGTCTCTGCACCATCGTTGCAGCCGGGGAATGTCTGACGCCACTTTCTACCTACCTGTCTTTTCTCTCTTTCTCTCTCCCTTTCTTCCTCCCCAACCGGTGCAGACAGATGTGCGTCCTCCACAGAGCTGGGTCTGTCTGACGTTCCTGTCTGTCATAGTGAAGGTTTTCAACGCCACCGTACTCTACGGGGGAATTGTTGGGTCTATGTAAATCATAAATAAGTCATAGAGTGTGGTCTATACCTACTCTGTAAAGTGTCCTGAGATGACTTTTGTCATGATTTGGCACTTTAAATAAAATGGAATTGAATTGAAATTGAACTGAAGATAGTATAGTTGTGACATCACAGCCGTACTGAAGTCCTGACGGTCCTGTCGAAGGCGTTCGTTTAAAGTTTCTGAATACGGGCTGTGTGCATTTCTGTGTGGATTTAGCATTTTGATACTTTCACAGTATTTATATAACACTTTGTTCTGCTGCATAATAAGAGAAATAACATGGTAATCTCACTTTACTCAATATGAGACCTTCAAATACTACTACACGATGCAACACGCATCATTACAGCTCATCATACTGTACATTATTACCTACACGTGTGATGTGGTTGTTTGGTTCATAATAAAAACACATTTGTCATTAAATTAAATGTTACAAATATATACTGAGTTTTGAAATGCAAATTTAAAACTCAAACTTAACCAAATTAAGTGCAACATGGTCTCTGAAATCTCACTGGAATAATCCATATAATACTTTCTAATGGCTTATCTTCAAAGGGCCCATTTTCTTTGATATTCATTTGACAGGAAGAAGAGAGACAGCTCCCCAAGCCCCCTCTCAGTGATTCCAGCTCTAGGACGAGGAAATTTTACAGCCCATTTTATACATATATTAGAAAACAATTATTTTTCACTTCCAGTACACTCCCAGCCAGCCTAACAAAAGCACTTCCCAGTTCATCATGAGATTGCAATCACAGACAGAAGTTGAATGGATTCCAAATGAGGGAGGAGAAAAAAAAGCTTCTGCTCCATCCGAACTGCTCTGCCAGCCCCACTTCATCTAAGTGATTGCCCACATGAGGCACTGGGAAAAAAAAAGCTCTTTAGGCCAGTCATTGTCCTGGTGGCACCCCCAAAAGAGACGACGTGTTCTGCATGGCCAGCTGAACCCCCCTCCCCTGCCTCAGCTGACCTCATCCTGTCCTTGAAGAAGAAAACACTTCCGCTTCTATTTGTTCATACAGTGCTAGGACATGTGTGTATGTGGACCAACATCTGTGCACACATGTGGTTGTGTGTGTGTGTGTGTGTGTGTGTGTGTGTGTGTGTGTGTGTGTGTGTGTGTGTGTGTGTGTGTGTGTGTGTGTGTTTGTGTGTGTGTACCCAGAGCTCTTCCACCTGTCATGTTCACGCAGAGTAATCCTGATTAAGGTTGTATCTATCAGACAAGGCAGGCAGCTGCTGTCACAGCCCCATTTGTCTATTTTCATGTTTTAAAAAAAACATAAATCAACACCCAAAGACAACTTAGAGTCATGCGTAGCTGCTCAACAACACCTGTTCCTGGTGCACTGTTCGAACAGCCTACGTGGGAATACAAACCCTGCCTCTTCTTCCGACTGTTTCTTCTGAGCCGACATAACAAGACATTATTGAAGACTGAAAATAGAGTACCGTGAGCTTTCTAAGCTGCCCTTTTCCAGGAAGCTACATCAAAAAATGTCTCCCAGTTTCTTTGTAATCAGATGTGAAAAAGAGTGGACAGGTAGTGCCCTCATAACCTGAGCTAGTGAAGGCTTGCCTGACCTCTATTGGCATGAGTGGGGGAAGTAATAGGGGTAGACATACATACCTCAATGTAAAAAAAATAGGGAATAGTCCTGCAATCCAAATTATATTAAATAAAACATTTGACAAATATTGTCAAAAAATCAATTGCTTACTAACTTTTGATGATGACTTATTAAAAAGGAAAACATGTTTGACCCCTTATAGCTCTTATTAGTGACTCAGCAGATATATATATATATATATATATATATATATATATATATCTTATTAAAGCATTACAGAAATAATGCACGATGATAAAGTTGGGAAACTCACAGGAGACAGATACTTGGAAGGAAAAGGTCAAAGCAGCAGAGGCTGATGCATTTTTAAGTGCTTGATATGGGTCAAGCTCCAAGAACGCTGGATCCTGCATTTACCATAATGCAACTGGTGTGATCGATGAGTAGACTCACCGCGGTTTACAAAATGTCAACTTCTTTCAAACTTCACGCCTCCACGTATTCTCGAGCACATGCCCTAGATAAGCCCTGATGACATCATCAGGGTTATTTATGCAAACTTTGGAAAGGTACCTCTTGAACACAGAGGGCGTTTTAACATTGTTTTCACATGCTGCATGATGGGTAAACTGCTTAGATAATAAACCTTTAGTGTAAAGTTAGTGGAGTGCCTCTTTAATGACTTATAATAGATGTATAAAGCATTAGTTATAGATTGATAAGGCCATTAGTTAAAGCATCCCTTTATAAGAAAGTGGTACCGAAATGCGTAAGAGGCAGTTTGGAAGTCAAAAACCGTACTAATTAAGCGTATAATGTGTTTTGCATGTGTCAAAAAGGTGAACAGTGGTTTTAAACTCTGTGTTTTCATAGAGTTTGGCTGTGATCACAGATCCATATCTCGACCATGTCATCAGGACTCAGACCAGTTAGAGGGCTCGTGCTGAGTGGCTCTGCAGCTTCACAGTGTAAACAACACCCCCGAGACAAACCATATTGCTATTTCTATTTGTGATTGACTGGATATACACATTTAGAAAATTCTTGTTACAAAAGCCATCATCGGTTGTAAAATCAGCAATTTCAAGGTTGCTGCAAGCCAAGACCAAAATTGTACAGCCACATTTCCCCACACAGCTTGCTTGTATTTCCTTGTTGACATGGATGATTCATCTCATGTTTACACATTCAACGCTGCGCATTTCCACAATCTGTCAAGCTGACGGTGAAAGCTGTTGACATTCAAAAACTTTTTTCAGGATTTGGGAAACACACTCGGAACATCCCGCGCTCCGGTTCTGTTTGGGCAAAGTAATTGATGTGTGTTTGCAGCTTATTGTAGCACCAGGATAGTTTGCCTTTTTAATGTGTTTATCTAATGTCCTCAGCTCTTTGTCAAAAAGACCAACACGCAGCCTGGCGGTGCTCCAGTATCACCAAATGGAAGATTAACTTTGGAGACAAGCATCTTTTTCTATCTTACTTTTTGAAATCCAAATAAGTCACGGCAGCGCTGCTGGTCCCAAAACATATGCAGTGACCTGCTGCCCTGCTAAATCCTGCTTTCGCAGTAATCTTCTTCGCAGTCCAATCCCTATGGAGATTAATATGAGTACGAGATAACAGATTTAGGGAAGAAATACTGTGGGCTATTTTCTCTGACCAATGTAAGATTTCAACAATGCTATCTTTCTACTGCGGGGCATGTTTTTGAGAAACCCCAAATATGCACTGGAGAACAAATTATTAATACCTGATTCATTCTTAAGTGCTGTTGAGATGAGAGGTGAAACGTCTTCCTAGACAAACAACCAGTCCAGTTGTTTTTGACTGAAATTGCTTTGAGGATAACGATGACCTGGACGAATGAGAACATTCACAGGCTTAAGTGCTGTTAATTTTTTTAATGTTCAGGATGGTCTTGTATGAAAATTGCAGATGACTGGGAGACAATTGCAGTGAAGGTATTGCATGTTGCCGAAACAGGTTCACATCAACATTTGCATTCACCCTGCCATGTAGCTGTAGAAGAGGCCCAACTCCTGCTGCAGAAAACATCCCCCAAACCATGACATGACATTACTAAAGTTAAATTTATTTGGGTCTGAACGGAAACATTAAGTTTTGTGTCGGACTGGGAAAGACTGAACCCAAAGTGTGTAAAGAAGTCAGTTAAACTTGGAGGAGGACGTGTCAGAGTCAAGATCTAAACCCCATAGAGAATCTCTGGGAAATCCTTGGCAACAAAGTAACGTCTAAGAAACCCACTACAGTTACTGAACTGTGGAAGAGACTGAAGAAGAACGGACCAAGATCAAACCAGAGCAGTGTGAGAAACTAGTGATGTCCTGTGGGCGCAGATGTGCTGAAGTCATTCAAAGCTGTGGCCTCTACACTTCCTGTTCATTTTTGAGTCCTACAGAAGAAAACATTGTTGAAATACTCTCTTCATTACTATAGATATTATTATAGTTACTGGAAGTGTGTCTTTCTCTTTCTTTGTGTCTGTCTTTGTGTTTCTCTGTCCGTCTGTCCGTCTTTTCTCTCTTTCATTCTCCTTTTCTTTCTCCCCAACCGGTGCAGACAGATGTGCGTCCTCCACAGAGCTGGGTCTGTCTGACGTTCCTGTCTGTTATAGGGAAGGTTTTCAACGCCACCGTACTCTACGGGGGAATTGTTGGGTCTATGTAAATCATAAATAAGTCATAGAGTGTGGTCTTTACCTACTCTGTAAAGTGTCCTGAGATAACTTTTGTTGTGATTTGGCACTATTAATAAAATTGAATTGAATTGAATTGAATCAAAATGAATTGAATTCTTCTGACACAACGGTTACTGTTCTCTAATTTAACTCATTGTTTCACAAAATAAAGTTTTTTGTTAAAAGTTCCTTGGTTATTTAAAAAAAACATTCTCGGTATAGCCACAGAGGATGTTCTCTAAAATTAAACACTTTAAATAACAATATTTCATATAGGGTATTTAAAATTTGTGTAAACATAAACCATGAAAATGAGCATATAATGCGACCTTTAAAGATCAATCTAGACACATGATCCTGTGCTGTGCATGATGCTTATATCAAGATGTTAAAGGGGGAACAAACAAGATTATTATAAAGGAGCTAACCTCATGTCCCATAATGTCTCTCCTTGTGTGAGTGTTTCCACCACCATAGGGAATGAATTCAGTAGTGTCATTCTGTTCAGCCACAGTCAGAGGGAGGAGTAAATGATGTGTCATGTGTCTGTGATTATGTAATGGCCTCAGTAGTCAGTCAAAGCACAGAACCAGGGAATGATGTCTCACTACATAACTGTGACTCCTCACTTACTCCCCAGTTCCTCCTCCGCAGGCCTGAATATGCTGCAATTCATTTAACTCAGACTGAGATCAGTTTTCGATTTTATGTAACTCAGGGGAACAACATTGCTGTCTCATAGCTATTAAAGGTTTTTTTGGTGTTCCACCGAGCTGTTCCAATTAAGGTTAATGACAGAGTTGTGTAACGATCCTGCTGCAACAAGGCCCTTTTCATACACTGCTGCTGCTGTTTTGTCTGGGCTTTGGCAGTTCCCTGGTGGAGCCAGAATAGGTTCTAAAGGTGCTTCAGTGAGCCGGTCCCCTTGCGCAGCAGCGTGCACATGGGTACCCTTGGGTGTTCTGGCAGCGGAGTTTTTTGTGGCGGGGCACCAAAGAAAACACACAGACAACAGATGGCCTGTGTTGTCTTTCACCCATTCATGAGGCTTCTGCTGGCTCTGGGTTACAAAACCGACTGAGCAACAGAAACGCAGAGAGCCCAAAGACTCAATCAGGTGGATAATCCATGTGTAAAGTATCCTTCAATGACATATTCCTATAGGAAAATGTTTCTATACAACATTTACTTTGATCTGTATCTTATTGCTATGACACATTGTGACACATTGTATTTAATGGTGGATATCTCATTTGTATAATCCAAAAAGAAACATGTTCCTAAGTTAGTTCACATCCCATTTACATCGTCTCATAAAAATCCTGTATCAAACAGCTCTCTGTAGTTCTCATACAGTCAAATCGAGTCCTGCTGCTCTTGAGTCTTTGGAAAAAGAGATTTAAGATAAGTGCTTTCAACACTAGGTGGTGCTCAACAACAGAGTTTGAGAGGAAGCTGTTAACAGATGCTTTCATGACAGGTTCATGTAGTTTGATGTCTTGTGAAAGGGAGTCAAATATAAATGAATAAATAAGCAAGGGAATAAATCCCTTTATTTTCTATTACTATTTAAAGTTGTCTACACTGATGGTGCTTGGCTTACCCGAGCTGTCATATTATGACAATATTACGACACATGGTGGCTGAAAGTAAATGTTGGGTTGAAGGTGATAAACTTTTATTAATCTATACATTTGTAAATTGCAGATCATTTGCTCACATGTAACTTGTAATATTGTAGCCTAGCCTGTACCCTTGCTGTCCACAGAAAAAATATATATATTTAAGAGCATTAACCCTGATAACAAGTCAGGTAAAGGAACATTTTAGTGGTTTTACAGAATGTACAGGTGGAAAAATCACAATACAACACTTCAAACTGGGAATAAATACTGGGAAATATCAATGTGTTGTTTAAATGTTCTGAATAATAAAGAACAACACATCTTCTTCGTGACATCCATGTTGTTTCCACATTACAACTGAAAGTGAACACATCAAATAACTACTTTCCAGCTTTGGGAATGGGACGTGCCATTAGAAGTTAGGCTTCCCGGCCTTTAACGCCCTTGACTACAGAACATATTTAATACTGGTAGAACATGAACGGATCACTGTCATTTTAACGCTTGTGTAGCAGAAACCATGATCTTGTTAATTTGGTCATTAACTCTTAACAAGCTGCTTAATATCAGTTCACACCCAAGGAAGCACGAAAGCCCCCTATGCTTTTAAGAAATTGCACAGCCCAGTGAATAACATTACATTTAACTCCGGGGAGCCAGGAAGTCATGAGTGTGTCAGGCCTCACGAGCAGTTGCACAAAATAGCGAAGCGTCCTCCCAATTAAGTGTTTGGATTCATTTTATGCGAGTTTGCTTGTGTTTGATGCTTCGCCCTAAAATGTTTGTTTTTATCAGGCGTTGTCCCAATTATCTGGTCAGTAAACAGCATAATCAGAGCCTCAAGATGACAGAGTAAATTGGAGTGGTCTTGCATGCTGTCTTTGCTTTTCACACTCTTTTGTCAATACCCAATTATCCTCTCGGTTGCGTCTCCCACTGAAAGTGTGTGACTTAAAATAGCTTTCGGCGGGCATTGTTTTCTAATTGCAACAGTCCAGGTTGAATTGACGCATTGATTGGCCATTATGGCTTTAAACAGTGTACTGGTGAGGTTGGGCTGGAGCAGAGGAGAGATCCCATTTTCTTAAAGGGTCACTGCACAAGGTTTTTCTTTGGCTGAACTGTTACCAGGTGCTTTTCTCTATTTATATAGTACCTGTCCGATCTGTACCAGAAACTGGATTTATTCTACGCATGTGCAAAGATGGTTGAGGTGAAGCAATGAATCAACCTCGAATGGTTAGGGTCAGCAAAGCCCATTGGTCAGGGGATAGGACCTGAGCAAATCGGGTTTCCGGTACTGATCAGGTAAGGAAAGTACCCCCTCAGTGTAGGCATGAAATTGCTGTGACATCGTCTTCAATGCAACATTCGTGGATGCATCTCATCAATAACAGTACAAGAGTGTGTGGCATAGTTTTGCTGGCTTCCATTTTAAAAAATCTTTGTCGAGTGACTAAAAAAATGCTGTCGCTATCGGATGTCCTGTGCACTAATGATGGTTCTCCCTGACCAATCAGTGGTCTGCAGGGTTTTTACCCCAACGTCTAGTATTGTCTCAGCTGCCTTGGAGCCCCGATAGAGGTACCAGAAAAAAGTACCAGGAACCATTTCAAACCAGAAATAACATGCTATTTCTGCCACTGCAATGATGAGTGGAGCTAACTCGTGCTGCTAAATATCAGCTGAGAATCACAGAGCAGTTTCAGTCCTAGTGGGGTGACTTGTGGCCCCCGAAAGCTTTAAATCATCTGGCTCAATGAATCAGAGTCTTGACTGAGCCAAATTGCCTGACTGTGCCCTGTGGGAGAGATAATTGGGTGAAACAGGTTGTTTTGTGCCTTACAGAGGTAAAAGAGAAGCAGGATAGAGGAGAAAACAACACGGACTTCTCATTTTAGATAAAACCTCTGAAGCGTGCAGTGTCTAGTTTTTGCTCAGGGTTAGTTGAGGTTTTTCAATAAGACATTCAGGAGACTGAAACATCCTGCATGCTGCAAATAGCTGAGGGCTATTTTTTTGCTCGGGAACGGAATATGGTCTATACATCCAAAATACAAGCCTTGATCAGTCTAAACCTATGTGAAGTTAAACAGCCAAATGTGTGAGGTGATAAAAAATGCATGGTCCGAGAGCTGAGGAAATCAATTTCATGGGCTGAGATATACACTTGCTGCCGTCCAACACATCACACGTTCCCTTGAACAGTAGTTGATTTTTGGCCTTTTGGGGGCAGCGAGTGCAAGCTGTGAACTTTAAGATGATACTTTTAACATGCTAGCAGCCTCATCGAGCTGATACTGAACAACATTAGCATTCATTTGAGGTTATGTTTTATGTCCACCATACTAATGTTAGTTGTATATTCCCTCTCCATTAAGCTACGTTTTGGTCTTCACAGACTCCTGGCGGGAATATCCGTCTCTTTAGCTACCAAATGCTTCACTATAGTCACCGGCTAGACACTCATTTTCCACCAACTGTCTGCCGGCTATTTGGAGCTGGGTAGGTACCATAAAGTGGATTTTTAGAGCTACTTTTAAGCTAAAATACGTCATAAAGCTTCAGGAGTTAAAGGGGGAAATGGAGTCTGGGGATAATGCTCTGTGGGTTCATCACTATGAGTCCCCTTTCACATTACGCAGTAATTTGGTCGATTGTGATTTTGCAAATTGTGATTATAGCTGCTTTAAATTGAAATGCTGATGGCAGTTGTTTTGTTTCCCCCTCTTGGTCAGTTTACACATAATTTATTCATTTCATTTTGAAAAAGCCTTAAAGACCCACTCCAATGAGAATCAAGCTTTTTACCTCGTTAACGTGTGTATATGGTGAACACCATGGGTGAACATTCCTGCCTTGGAACTGCAGTGTACCACTGACAGTCTCAAAAAACATGGATTCAGACAGCCAGGGTCTCTTATGTACGAAGCTTTCATTCTAATTATCATACCGCTAAGGTGAAAGGAGGGGTATCAGAGGAGAAGCCAGTTGTAGCTCTGTATCTGTATTTTGTTTCACCATTTTCGAAACAATGGCGGAGACAAGAAGGCCGACATATAATTACGAAATTACAGTGTGACAATGTGAACACACTGCAACATCATAACAGATATTGTGTGTTCCACAACCACCAACACTGTGTCGGCTACCAAGCTACCAAGCTACCAAGCTAACAAAGAACATAAACAAATCAATGTGCCAACTACACTTCCATACCAGAAACCAGATTTATGTCTAACCAATCCCTTTACTGATGTGCTATCCTGACCCTAACCATCCAAGGTGCCTGACATCAACCATCTTCTATGCATCATGGATGTAATAAGAGAGCTGGATAGGCGGAGCCTCATTTATTCTTTGAAAGCTGTTCAGTGGCGCATTATGCCAAAAAAAGTTCAACAGCAGCATCTAAAAATTCCCAGATGATTGCCACTGCTTCCGCGTTGTGTGGCCCATAGAGCAGTCACACCAGAGACGTCCTCGGACCGAGCCAGCCAGTTACAATTAAGCACTGAATGGATCAAACTCTGATAATTAAACAGGTCATTTTAGGTTTGTGACACTTGAAAAAATGTATCCACAGATTTACAGACGCCGCTATGCTATGTAAGTCAATGGGGGAAAAGTATTTCTTTTGTGGGAAAACCATGTTAAACTAAATTATGTTGATAGCAGAGTATTTTTACATACATTTCTTTTGTTGGAAAACCATGCTGAACTAAATCTCATTCATAGCAGAGTATTTTTACATACCAAGAATGCATCTGCCTTATTATCTAAGTACCAAGATTCCCACAACAACAACAACAACAACTGATGTTTCCTATTACATATAAAAAGCACAATGTATTCTGCAAAGTGTTCATTTACAGCATTTAAATCTCGCAATGCCAATTATCCAGCAAGTAAGAAATGAAACCGTGTCCCTTGACCCGGCTGATCATTCTGCTGTGTTTTTCAGTTCACATTCTGCAATGAACGTTTGTACACCCACACACAAGCACACACCGGCAATCAGCCACAGTGTTCGCCAGACTACTCTGCAGAGTTGTGATGTAATTAGACTTGTTAATTGGAAGAGAGCCTTTCGCCACCTGCGGCAGTTAGAGTGTGAGTTTTGGTCATCTCTAACAGAAATAGTCCTGTTAATTGTTTTGGTTCTGGGCATCAATAGTGGAGGAGGAATGGGACAATACAGTGCCTAGTTGCTCATAGGTTACAATTCAAACAGCTAAAACCCACCAGCATTAAGGCCCATTGTGATCAATTTGCAGGGTTTATTGTCATAGGACTGGCAATTTCATTCACATCCCATCCTTATAAAAAGCCACTCGAACACTGCAAGAATGGCAACCATTCAACCATGTACTCACCACCTGCATTCATTGAAAACGCACAAAGAAAAAGAACATCCTGTTGAACACGAAAAATATTTTAAATCAAAAAATCTGTCTCAAACAAAGACGACGCAAGAGATGCTTTGATCGTTTCAGAGGTGAGCAGCATAAATGTCATTATGATTTAATGCAGTGCCAAGTACCTCCACCCGAAGGCCCTCCGTTAAGAACGCGCACTTTAAAAACGTGGCATTTCTGTTCAATCCTCTTCACGGAGAAGTCATCCTGAATATAAATTTGGCTTTTCTGTACTGTAAACCCTTCCTGAAGCTGCCCTGACTGAGGATGCTAACATGCATTGATCTTCCCGGGCTGATCAGAGAATCAAAGTAGCTAATGAATCATTTTAAAAAGCTAATTCTTTGGTGGCTTGGACCGTGATTTGCAGAGAAGAAGTGGTTTGGAGACTGAAGTTAATGCTGTTACAACTCCAGAGAGTCAGATATGGATTTCATAATGGATAAACACAGACTTACTGTCTGCTTCATTTCCTTCTAATAGGATAAATGTGTTGACTCGGCCCTTTTCTGTAATTCTACTTAAAACAATACACGAGGGTCTATTTTATACTCTGCCATAGCTGCTGCAGACAAGAGGAAGCTAGAATATATCAGCAAAAGCATTTCAATCCTCAAAGGGTAAATATTCTCTTTTTTTCAACTCAAGTTTATTTATATGGCGCCTCTCATAAATTAAACATAAAGTAAACATGAATAAAAATAAATAAATAAACAGCAGGGTTAAAAAGTAATGTGAAAACGCTATATAACTTAAACCCATAATTAAAAGCCAGATTTAAAACCTAAGTTTTTAATTTCCTTTAAATGAAATACTGAGAGAGCTCGCCACTCAACAGTTTAGGGGTGTAAAGACAGAAGGCACTTTTATGGGACACATAAGGAACATTTAAAAGAAAAGCAGCGGCGGACCTTAGTGATCTTTTTGTATTTAAACGAGACGAGCCTGCTTTTTATACTCCGAAGTCTGAAAATATCTCATCTCATCTCATCTCATCTCATCTCATCTCATCTCATCGTCAACCTCTTATCTGGGGTCGGGTCTCGGGGGCAGCAGCTTTAGCAGGGGACCCCAAACTTCCCTTTCCCGGGCCACATTAACCAGCTCTAACTGGGGGATCCTGAGGCGTTCCCAGGCCAGTGTGGAGACATAATCTCTCCACTTAGTCCTGGGTCTTCCCTGAAGCCTCCTCCCAGCTGGACGTGCCTGGAACACCTCCCTAGGGAGGCGCCCAGGGTTCATCCTTACCAGATGATCCTGAACCACCTCAACTGGCTCCTTTCAACGCAAAGGAGCAGCGGCTCTACTCCGAGTTCCTCACGGATGCTGAACTTCTCCCCCTCTCTCTAAGGGAGACTCCAGCCCCCCTCCTGAGGAAACACATTTCGGACACTTCGTACCCGCGACCTCGTTCTTTCGGTCATGACCCAGCTTTCATGACCACAGGTGAGGGTAGGAACGAAAATATAATTTACTATAATAACTGTGTGTTGCAATTGGCATAGGCATACGATATATCCACAACAACTGACGTAATCAATGACACACCTAATATCTTCAAAACTTCAGTGCATCTTAAGTTTATTATGCTTTATAACAGGTTTCATGCACCCAGGTCGGAATTGGGTCGCCCCATGGATTAGCATGCAATCCTTTAGTTGTTTAATAAAACAGAATATAAATTTGAGACTTGAATTCCAGTCCCTTATAACATTGAATTTCAATATATTTCACATTTATCGGGAAACATTTGTTTCTACTACTATGTATTCAGAATTGGGCTCAGTCACGGTGTGTGTAGCCTATAACAGTGGTACAGTATATCATCCTAAAATCTCTTGGCTGTTGATTTACTAACTCGAGGTTCATCTATTGAACCCGTTTCACTTCCTGTTAGGCATTCATTCAACAGTTAAAAGAGGCAAAGGTTGGACAAAAAGAGCTTTGGCTTGTTTGTCTGGGGCGGACAGTTACACAACGTGGAACTGACACATTTGGCGCTGTACAAACTACAAAGATCATAGAACGTTGCGGAGATGACACGCTGATCTACAATGATATACGCTGACCATAAAAGAGCAGCACTGGAAAGGCTGGTAAAAGAAGTAGCAAGGGTGCCAAAGTGCAAAGTACAACTAGGCTGATATATAGCCTGAGGTAAATAATAGATAGATAGAAAGAAGGGGATTGATTGTCTGTGGAAGTGAGTCACGGCTGCAGGAACAGATGAAGTTGCCAAGTTTCCCAGGTTTTGCACACAGCCCCACAGCGTACAAACTACTTTTTAAACTTGGACTAGACATTTCATTTTTTCCATCTTTATTTCCCTACTCTGGATTATACAGAAAATAAATCCATGGACATCAAAATGAAATGATGCAGTTTGTTTTTGCCATCGCCCCCTGAGCCCAATTACTGTTGTTTACAGGCTCCAGATTTTGTCACATATAGGGTACAGTAAAGGGCATGAATAACACACTGCCTGCAGAATCACTGGCACTCCAGGTGAGTCATTACAAAAAAACCTGTGAAAGATAACAAAGCAAGTTTCAACATGCCCAAAGCAAACAGAGAATTAAAGAAAATGTGTATTTTTATTGAGATGAATCGTTGACATTTATTTTCCAAAGAGGTTGCTGTTATTAAAATTTTAAAATGAATTTCACGATTAGTGTCAACCTTTACACAAGTTCTTGTAAATTGGTCTATTCTCTGTTTTTTTTCTTCTTGAATTCAACACACCTGCTATAAATGTTTAAAAAGAAAAGAGACACACGCCGAACACAAAAGTGATGAAAACAAAGAATCATAAAACGACGACAAGAGTCTAAAACCGTTACAATGAGATGCAGAACAGCTGAAAGGAGACTCACAACAACTGTTAAAAAAGGGGAAACCACAAAGAGACACAAAAGGAAAATAAAGAGACCCAAGCAACTTCAAACAGACACACAACTACTACAAAGAAACACACAACAACTACAAAGAGACACAAATCAACTACAGAGGGGCACAAATCAACTACGGAGGGACACAAAATGACTACAAATAGACACAAAACAACTACACAGAGACACAAAATGACTACAGAGGGACACAAATCAACTACGGAGGGACATAAAATGACTACAAAGAGACACAAATCAACTACAGAGGGGCACAAATCAACTACGGAGGGACACAAAATGACTACAAATAGACACAAAACAACTACAGAGACACAAAATGACTACAAATAGACATAAATCAACTACAAAGAGACACACAATGACTACAAAGAGACACAAATCAACTACAAAGTGACACAAAATGACTACAAATAGACACAAAACAACTACAGAGACACAAAATGACTACAAATGGACACAAAACAACTACAAAGTGACACAAAATGACTACAAATAGACACAAAACAACTACAGAGACACAAAATGACTACAAATAGACACAAAACAACTACAAATAGACACAAAACAACTACAAAGAGACACAGAATGACTACACAGAGATAATCCTACTACGGAGACAGAAAACAAAGAGACACAAAATGACTACAAAGAGACACGTAATGACTACAAAGAGACATAAAACAACAACAAAAAGAATCTAAAAAAACAACCTATAAAGTGTGTGTGTCTTTCTCCTGTACGGAGAGGTGGGGGAGCCTTTAACCTGTCTGAGCCCAGGGGCCCATTGTCTCATAATCCGCCCATGCTCGAATCCTCATCAATGCCGCCACTTACTGTGGAGTTGCAATGCGTGCCTTCCTCATCCTGCTTCCTTTCCCCCCCTCCTGAGTTCTGGGTCTATTGATTGTACGCCTATAGTCAAACAGTCCCACAGAGCTTGCTCCATCATTGAACACGAGGACTAATTTTCCTTTGATGGGAGCTATTCTATTAAACCAAGATCTCAGATAAGGATCTTTATTTGTACAATATAAAAGTCCTTTTATAAATTCAAACTAGTACCTGCTGGCTCAGATTAGGCTCACTGGGCTCTACAGCACACCGTTGCACACCATCTTACACGCTGTCACGGCTGAAAGGCACATGTGGGTGATTTCTGAAATTATTGCAAAATAGAATTAGACCCCTGATAAGGCCCACTGTCGTGTCTGCCGAGTGTGACAATGTCGATGAAACTCTGGATGTTCCAAGCATTTCCGAGTGCATATTCATATTTATTATTAAATGTATTTATTCATATTTAACTTGTACGTGAGCATGGTAAAATGATACCACAGCCATTTACACATCAAACCGAACCAGTTTACACACTAATGAGTACTTTTACCTTTGATACATTGTGTTTTTTTTGCTGCTAATACTTTTGTACTTTTCCTTAAGTAACATTTTGAATACAGGACCCTTTCTTGTAATGGAGTATTTCTAGACTGAGGTGTTTCTACTTTCACTTAAGTAAATCATCTGAGTGTTTGTGCTACAGTGTAAGCTGTCCCACCTTAACACAACAGGCTCAACAAACCCAAGATTGGGAGAGATGTCAATCAAACGCAGTTAAACTGTCCTAAGAAGAGGTCTAATTTGTGTGGGTGGACTATATGTATGTACTGTATGTATGTGCAGCGGCTTTAAAATGATTAAATAAGATCCATTATTGATTAAAGTATTAAATATTATAAAAATTTGCTAGAATTTGTTCAGACGTGACCAAAGAAAAGTTTTCAAAATGCTATATTTGATGCATTAGTGATAAGCTGACAGGGTCCACCCAGCATAATCAGTGCCTTTCTGATGATACTTTCAGGCTTTTACTTAAATATTATGTTTTAATGTAGGGCTACACTTATACTGTGGTATTGCTACACCTGAATACTTCTCCACCACCTGGTATTCCTGCCTTTGGAGATAGGATTCTCCTTGGGCGGCAGTAGCTCAGTCCATAGGTGACTTGGCTGGGAACCGGAGGGTCACCGATCTGAGTCCCTGTGTGGACCATGAATGGAGCGTGGACTGGTGGCTTGAGAGGTGCCAGTTCATCTCCTGGGCACTGCCGTGGTGCTGCTGAGCAAGGCACAGAGCCCCCCTCGCTCTAACATCTCTCTTAATTGCATGTATATAGATCCTGTTTGTGCATGTGTTTGTATTTCGGGCCTGTTCGTGTGTAACATGAATAATAATAATAGAGTGAAAAAATTGAATTTCCCCGTTCCTTAATAAAGGAATTCTTCTTCTTCTTCTTCTTCTTCTTGCAGCACTTGATCCAGTGTTGCAAATAGAAGTAATGCATTGAAATGCAAAAACTCCAACCTCATTGCAAGGACTTAAATGCTTGCGACACATCATAACACCACATAAACTAACTCAGCATTGGATTGGTTTGGCAAATGGACAGTTTCCCCCCCAACAATTAGCTCTGTACATGGAGGGGGGTGCATGATGGCACCCATAAGTGATTGATGATGATTGATGATGATTAATGAAACAGTCTGTTCACTTCCATACAGTCCCTAGAGGAGGACTAATCAGGCAAAAATACCTGCGACAATGTAGGGCAGTATGGGGCATTATAGCAATAAACCAATAGACTCTAATGGATTCTAGTGTCGCTGAGGAGTGATAATTCAGCAGGCAAGCACAATTAGCGCTGTCAAGCAACAACGGGAAAGCTATAGAAGGGGTTGGGAAGGACAATATTTAGACATCCTATGTGGTCAAAAAACAGCGGATCAGACAGTTCCTTTGTTAATGTGTGAGTTAATTGCCCTGCACGTAACCGATCTAAGATGCAGTCAAGATAAGTGCTGGTCAAACGATCTCAATGTTAAAAACACAACATTTCTTATTGTTTTGGGAAAGTGGGAAAGTGGTTAGGAAAGCACAAAGGACATTTATTCTATGCGCTTTGGATCCAGACAGAGAGAGCCCTGTTGATTTTCATTCCAGCCATCTAATCAGGGGCTTATTTACAACCGGGATGCAAAGTGAATGTAATCACCAGCATTTAACTACCAGGTAGGAAAAGCAGCAGTGATGTGGCTTCTGCAGGACCGAGAATGTAAAATAACCAGTGTTAGCAACAAACCAGTAACCAGTGTCACTCATTTAAAATGTTCTGAACCTGTGAAAAGCTTTCTGTGATATTTTTTCCTTTTATTTAAGCCCTTCTTCCTGGCCTATGGGAATGTGTTTTGCTGCAAGTGCATATAAAAAATGACACCCTTATTGTAAATTCAGACAAATACACAAAAATGTCACAAATTTCAGACCTGCATGAACCTCACAGGACCCGGAGGAGAACGACTTGTACACACAGCTTCTGCATGCACATGCAATTGCCCACAGTGGCGGGTGGGAGGCGCTGCAGGGCTTGTGTGGGCGAACCAAAGTGAAAGGGGAGGAGCAGCATCGGGAGAAAAGTGGCCACACGGTGTGCCAGCCCCGTCCAAGCAGTCGCTTACATCTCAGAGCCGCCGCCGCGCAGGGAGCACCGAAAGACGCGCTTGCCAAGTCCTGTCCGGCACACTTGGTGACGTGCAGAGCGGTGCACGCACAGACGGGCTACTCACCGACCAGCACACGGCGGCTACACCAGCTCACAGTGTTGTTCCTTTTGCTGTAAAATGCAACAGCAGTCTTTGCGGGATAAAGACAGCATTCATACATAAGCAGCGTCGTAGCGAAACAAGGACAAACGCCGGGGGGACAGGAGCAGCGAGCGACCGGGGGGAGGTAAGCGCTCAGTCGGTCCCCACGCTGACTTTATGTACGCTTCATTTTTGACGTGCTTTGTGTCAGGCAGGAGTTTAGACTTGTCCTACCACGAATGAATGAGAGGAGGATCATCAGTTTCCCTGCCACCCCTTAGCCGGGGACCGTAGCCTACCAAATGGTGTGTGCGGCGCTCCTGTTGTGCGCAAGCGCTCCTGTAAGAGAGGGGAAAAACTTCACGTCTCAGAGGCAGTGACAGAAACTGGAAGGGTTAGGCAAACAGCGGAGGGAATGGTCAGGATAAAGGTGTGCAACCAAGGACAAACAGATGGGGACCGCCACAGACGCCACATTCTCTAAGAGGCAACAGAAACGCCTCCTAACTTGACTTAAATCAGTTTGCCATAGTATGACAAATCCTCCAAATGCAGGTAATAAATCATCTAATAATGAGTAAACTGTGGTGCAAAATGAAAGCAATTTGTTTACTTATATTAACTGATGTTACGTGGCTTTACCTTTACACTACATATTTTATTTTATGCTTGCATGCTTTCCCAAAACAAACAGTTCTGAGTGCATTGGGTGCATAAACTCTGCAGTGTTTGTGTCCCTCAACTATATTCTACAGAAGTATTTAACTTGTAGCCTGCAGCATGCAAAACCCATCCTCCAGACAACAAAGCATTACTCATCACAAGTCCCATCTGTTGTTACAGTGAAGGGCTGTACCCTTGGTTGTACCCTTGGCGGTGAAGTAGAGCACCAGTTGTAAGGGACACTCTGTCTTTTTCCATGCAGAAAGTTACAGGTTCATTTAGACATTTTTTTTAGTTGACAAGCAGTGTTTCCTTTATTCTCTGGCACGTGAGAAGGTACTGACGGAGGACCGAGGCTGGCACTTATCACAGGATTGTCACATTAAACCCGTAGACCATATTTAGCATGATTCATTATCAACTCACATACCCGACAACACACTTGTCAGTCCTCGCAGGTCTTGGCACTGATGCCTGTTTTCAAAAGCCCCGGCATGAGTGTGGTACTATATATATAAATAGATGTACAGCTACCTGACGTGACTGCATATGTGTTCCTACTCCTAAACGGATGTACCCCTGTGTTGTTAATTTATTAACGGGCCCAACATTTTGGGTAGGAGCGGGACACACTTCTCCACTGATGACATTTGAAAACCTAGCAAGCTATCGTGAATCAAGGCGGAGGATTAAGAGCTTTAGTCCTAGTCCTCCCTGAACAGGCAGGAAGCTCTGCACTCGATAAGCTAAGACAATGCATTTGCCTCAGAGCTGGGGCCATTTAGCCGGGGTCTTCTCGCCTCATCTTCTCTGTGTGACGGAGAATTCTCTCTGCATATTTAGAATCACCACTCACTGTAGGTGGATGATTACGCAGCAGCAATATACAGAGGTTTGCACGCGTGTGTGTGTGTGTGTGTGTGTGTGTTGGAGATACTACTGTGGATGGGGGCAGCAGCTAAAGCTATTTTAACCACCTTAAAAAAGGCCCACCTAAAGAAGAAAATCTTTTTATTTATTTAATATTTTTCACCGATTAACACTGCCATGCCACCTCCACTGCCATAAACAGTCATTTTACCTCACAGTCTACTGTTGATTAGTTCGTTTGTTTATGTTCTTGAAGGTTTTGGTGTTTTTAAAGAGTTGAGAACTCACAAACGAACTGACCGACTGAGGCACCGGTCTACGACAATCACCTCGTACTACCCCGCTTTTAAAAAAATCTGAACGCCCTTTAAGCTACACAGCCTCATTGTCAGGCAAGCCTCACCTCTCTGGAAGTATCCTGGGTTTCTCTAGTTTGTCCCAAGCTTCTTTGCAATAAACTTAATCAGGGATAATCCTTCTATATCAAACGTGATTTAGGTTGGCCCGGGGAACGGCTTTGGCCCGAGGAGTTCATTTTAAAATTACCCCGAGGCATTTATCCTATTAGTAAAGGCCGAGCGAAAAACGACTCCTGTTGTTGTGGTCAGCAAATTACAATAGGTACTGTAGCTCAAGGCTGTAATTTTTTTTTTCATTTGCCCGTTTTGCAGGGTATTGAATTCATAATTTGATTGGTGTGTAATATTAAATACAGGCGAAGAAGGTAGGGCGGATGAAATGCCGAACAGTACATTCTTGTACTTGGATGAAGTTGTGAAATGTGCTTTTGCCTCTGGTGATGGACTGTATAATTTATTTTTTCTAAAAGAGTCTGGAGAATAGAAGCTGTGCCAAGCTCCCCTACAAACATGGCCACAGAAAGCCAGGTTCTCTGTGTTTGTCATGTAACAGCACAGTCAGATAATCATAATGATGCCTGGGCTGGTGCGAGGCAGCGGCTCGGATGAGATGGAACTATTTCCACAGGCTGCTTTTTTTTTAAGCCTGCACATATAATGCGTCTATTTATCTGCACCCGCTCTCCAAAATAAAAAATATTAACGTGTGAATGTAGCCGTCAATTACGCTGATTCTGGTGCAGCAGTGAGTATTGTAAGGCCAATCTGGACCAGCCCGCCTCCGTCACAATGAAAAGGAAACATGTTTGTTGGGCATGTTTTTATGCTTTTGCTCCACAATGAGCTCCATTTTCTTTCAAGTTTTAAAATGTAATCAGACAAACTGTAAGTCCAGATTTTCCACCCAGTTTTCAGTAATTCACCCTCTTCCACAGGAGGCTTTGAGTCTATGTAAACGTCTATTCTTTGTTTAGTTTACCTGTAATAAAAATGCAGAGATCAACAGCCATTCAATGTCTGTACAAAGATGATACAAGCATGAGCAGAAAAGTGTTATTGTTCACCGCTTACCTGACTAAAATCTTTTTGTGGGAGCAGGAGATATACGGAGAATAGAGCAGTAGAGACAAATCGCGGTGTGTCTCAGTTTCGATCGTGTGAGATCCTAGTGTGGCGAAGCTGTGCCTTATTTTTGCAGTAGCCATTTGCACCATTTTAATATGCTCGCAGCTGAAAAGCTCAGGTGTTGTCATCAAATTCTCATACTCTGTTAGGCTAATGACAATAAAGTGACATTGGGAAAATAATTGTTGTGATAAAATGATCCAGATGTTATCTGTTTTTTTTCATGCAGGTTAAACACACGGCCTGTCTCCATCTTCTAAATTGGGGGTAACTGAACCGTGCTTATTGACTCTAAACTTAGTGTTTCTTTGAGGAAGTTTACCATCAAAGAAGAAGAATTCTTTTGTTTGTGATTTTCAGATGGCGCTTAATCCATGAGAATACTTTTAAGAGCCACTTGAACCTAGAGTGCACGGCGTTGTTGCACTGCACCGAGCACACGGATACTGTATGATGCTAATTATAACCATAGCTAAAACTAAATGCAAAGGAGGTGTTGGAGTACCTGCGGCATATTTCACAATACTTGAAATACTTGAAATAATAAGATAGGAATACCTGTATTCTCATTGCACATATAGAACATGACTCTGTGCTGTAGCAAGCTACATAGGAGGAATAAAGTAACAATTATAAAGTCTATAAAGATTAAATAAGCATGCAAAGGAAATAAGACAGTGTGCATGGGTCACAGCAGTGCAGTCAATAAATCATTGTGTGTTGGATAATTGCATAAGCAGCAATGCACTAGGTGTCTAATACTAGCAATGACAGCCACATTGTTTTCTACTACACATCTGATTTTGACGATCAAATAATGGAAATGATGTCATGATTGCTTTCGATAAGAAGACGTGTATAGCACTCGTATATATGTGTGGCTAACATGAAGTTAGCTTAGCTTAGCTGGGAACATAAAACCATGTGTGTCTTTATTAGGAGGATATGAGGCTGAGGGAACATAGGACCCCAGATGCACTCTTACTGGCAGGAGCTTAATATTTGCCGTACAGACTTGAGGGTGTATCAGCAAGACAGCTTACTTTCAAAATGTCAAGGTGGTTGAATTTTTGTAGGCTTACCTACATGCTTTCCAGTGTAACCCAGTTCTTTGACACTGTGTAAACAGGGGTCTCGGCTCGGCTCTGTGCACCGGTTAACGTCACTTTAACATATTCTCAAAATAGCCTGCTTGTTGTTCTTTACTCATGCTTGTTTTTCGTTCCGTTTGAAACTGTCATTTGATTTCTCCAGTAAGCACTGAGAGCCTATCTTGGGTAAATACATGCAGCCACATAAGTGGTGCACGCAGGTTACTGAGAACAGCACGCTCATGGAAGCGGTAGCATCTTTTTTTCAATTTCTTTTCAAGTAATCACGCTGAAGTGGCGAAAGCAGCAGTTAAGTGACAGCAGGACCAAAGTTGAGATTATCTTAACGTGTTGGAGACAACAGCCGCATCCAAGCTTTACCCGTGACCCGCAGTCACTTAATTGCTCTTAAGTGGCACCGAAGCGAGTTCTGTTTAACTCTGCCCCTTTAAAAAGATCCCGTCTCTCATTGATCATGGTAGGTTTTCAGCATGTCCTGGAAATGTTTGTAAGCCTATCAAAGGTAACAGGCTTGATAGCAAAAAGAGTGGCGAATGCTTAATCGGTCTCGAGTTGGTTGACTGTGTGCAGCTTTGATATCGAGATGATGAAGGAGTTTTCAGTGAGAGCAGGAGAATGAGATATTAATTTTCTCCTAAGACGAAGCACAATTGAGGTCATCGGGTTTCAAAGTAAGCACCTGTACATAATCTTTGACGGTACATTAAAGTGAGTATTTCAGTTGCTACTGATTTCTAATGTTATTTCTGTAACAAAGTTCTATATAGTGAGAAACACTGCAGCTCTGAGTACAAACTGAAGGATGCGACCCCTTCTTCCTGAGGACAAAGACGAGGTTATTCTTGGTCCAAACATTTTAGAGTGATATTTTCATCTCAACCAACAGTGCAGAATCAGTCCCACTGTAGCCTTTATGCTTCCCTTATTGCGGTTCATCGGCAGTATGATATCTTTGCTTGAATATGCGGCTGAATATTTAGCACCCGAGGTTATTACAAAATATAATATACTTGCTAATGTAGATGGGGCAAAAGGCCATGAGCGAATGTAGTGCTTACCAAGCTCTTTAGAGATCAGTGAACTATGAAAGGCAGTCTCTTCAGCTGCCCTCTTGAACACAGTCACTGAAGGGTTAGTGATGCTGGTATCATATTTCTAAAATGCCTGCAGTTTCCCTGTAAAGAGACCCAAATGGTCTCAGAATGCACTAAGCTGTAAACCTCCTACATCCATGGAGATTTGAGTCTGTAACTCCCTTTCAAATGTTATTTTGTATCATTAAAATAGGATTTTTAATGCTGAAACTAAGACATTTCCGTAGCCTTTGATTGCACTTGCTTATAGTTTGTTATTGTGGATGGTAAAATGTGACTATGTTAATGAATTACCATATCAATTCAATTGTATGTTATATGAGTACTTTGTACAGACATTAGATGCATTTTAATCAGGGCTGTCAAAGTTATTCCTCTTTACATCAATTATTTATTTTGACGCATGATTAACATGCGCATGTCCTGTGATTATGACCCTCGGCCCACCCCGTACGTTGGGAAATCAGGAGGCTCAGCCCTCCTCCCCCTCGCCAAAGGCAGACTACGCCGGATAGTTTGCACTAAATGGTGGTTGTATTACTAAGTAATGTTACATTCAGGTCAAAATGCCCGTTCAGCATATTTTTTTTAGCATAAAGAACCTTTGAGGTTATTCTTGAGAATATTCTGGAGAGTAGTTGTCATTGTCTTGGATTGTTGCAACAATAACAAACATACATTTGCATAAAGTAATCATATTTGTCCACTCCCATGTTGATATGATGAGTATTAAATACTTAAAAAAATATCCCCTTAAGGTACATTTGGAGCAGATGAAAAAAATGTGATTTGTGCGATAAATTGCAATTAAATATTTTTAATTGACAGCCCCAATTTTTTTTTTAAAGATTATTTTGACCGTATTTTTGACAGTTTTCCAACCCTTTATCATACAAGACAGACAGGAAGTGGGGTGACAGAGAGAGGGGGAGACATGCAGCAAAGGGCCACAGGTCCGAGTCAAACCCACGGCTGCTGCATCGAGGACCTTCAGCCTCTTTATATGGGGCGACAGCTCTAACCACTGTGCCACCGGCCGCCCCGACAGCCCTAATTTTAATATAAGATCTAACTTACAGCACATTTAGATGTACGTATATGAGTAAATAATACCGTTGTATCTTCCATTATCCTTTTCCAATCCATTTGCTTAACAAAAAAGCCCATTCCTACAAATGTTGGACCTGATCTACAATGTTCAGCACTACACGGTGCACATCTATGCCACATTAGTTGAGTAGCCTGGTCCGTCCTGTCCAGGGTGGACCTCGCCTCACGCCTGATGTCAGCTGGCATCGGCTCCAGCCCCCCCGCGACCCCGATAGGTACAAGCAGTTGAAGATGAATGAATGATTAGTTGAGAGCCCAGCTTTAGCCAGTGGCATAGTGTTATTGTGTCCTTAATCATTTTTTATCCTGTCCATTTCCAAGCTACGTTGCCCGACAAAATGCTGGGCCTCATCAGGCTCTGAGCAGGCAGGCTGACACCTAGAGCCAGGGCCAAAGGGCCACACTTACCAGATAAGGACCCAATTCCAGATGTACCCATAGCTTTAACCCCATGTCATTTCACGCGCTGTTTGGAGATATTTGGTTTCCGCCATACTGCTCTAATGCTTTGAATTCACTCAACATGTTTGAGGACAGTGTGCCGACGGTTTGGTGGGGACTCGGGGGAGGGGGGGGGGGGGGGTGGGGGTGGGGGGCTCGGTTGTGAGCCTTCATCTCAGGGCTCCGCCAGTCTGCGGGGCTACTGTGTGGTGAGTGGCTCCCCGGGGGTGTAGGTTAAGCGCCATATGATGACACTGCAGGTTTTCTCCATGGATGGAGGAGAGGTGGGAAGAAGGTGGACATGGAAAATCGTTTTTATCTCGTAGCTCATCACCGCAGCCACGACCACTGCCTTGTTTGGTTGTTTATGTAGGCTCCCATTAAGCCTGGCTACAGGAGTATTTCTGCACTGCGGCTATCTGACAGCCACTGCTCCCCTGGCATCTCTTTTATGAACCTTAGTCATTTTAATAAGGTGTATTTTACTATCTTATCTCTACTTTGGAATAAACATCATCTATAATAAAGTATAGAATCTATTCTAGGTATGGCTGGGCCGGGTTTAAAAAATGCAGAATATACTAGACATTATTTGAGAGTGCATTGGCCCTTAGAAGGACACGGATGTATTATGTAATAATTTATTTGAAATTGAATAATTGAATCTGCCTCGCGGAGCAGCAGAGCTTTAAAGAGAGGCCCGCTGGAACAGGTTTTGAGGTGGAATGTCAGACTCTGTCCGCTTGAGGCAAGCCAGACTTCAAATTACTTCAAGAGGAAAACAAATTTCATCGGTCACTGAAGTCACTTGAACTCATTTCCTCCCACCTTTCTTCCGCGAACCACGGCAAATTACAATAAAACTATTTGCATTTGGGTTATGTGATTTGAGTGCTGCCACAACATAATAGCGTTATATATTTTAGGTGCCGCAGCAATTCCACTGTGGAGTGTTTTCGTCCTGATTTTTGTCATTTGTCCGGGAAAAGAAAAGCATAATAAATATTTGATATCAAGCAGGCGTCCCCCGGTTATCTTCTCAAATCATTTTATGACCATTAAAGAACAACCGGAGCTGACATGGGTTTTGTTTGTTTGCTTCTTCTTTCCTCTATCGTGTATTTGGTTTTCAAGGGATCTGGATCAAGGGATCCGCTCACTGTGCAACTGTAAAACTCTCCAGTAACGAATGCATATGTAAATAGTTTGCATGTAATGGAAGTACACACAACAGCGATTTACAGGCTGATTTGCATACTCCAACAGTGCTGGTTGAAAGTTGGCTTTTGAGTTAAGAGGCTCCATAAATCATGTGCTCACGGGAGGTGTGATGTGCATCTGTATTAGCATCCTATTTACAACCTGTTTGCCTTAGCATGGATGCGTTCTTCCAAGGACTGGGAGAGCTTATAAAATATTAGCCCCATCCCAACCACCTAATGCTGTGATGCATGTACCGCAGCGTTGATTCATTGATGTTGGCAGTTTCCCTGTATAAATACCTGCAGCACAATGACCGGGGTCATTAATTGTATTAAATAATTACTGCATGACATCTGTTGACAAATAATATTGAGAGCAGGCTGTTTTTTTTATTTGCAGGCTGTTTCCTTAAATGCGCTCATGCTGTGTGTCGGGGGTCCAGCTGATCCACAGTGAATGATGAAAAAGTGTCACATTCACTTAAAGTGGATGTCATTCAGGGCTGGGTGATGGGGCTAAAATCCTCTATCCCAATATAGGTCATTTCATACCTCAATAACAATAAATATCAGGATGTTTTCTGGCAATTCAATAAAAAATCCATATGAAATTACCGCATGGAGCCTATCTTTGTATACTCCTGTGTGAATTAAATACTGGATAAATGAGAAGCGTAAGTATTTTCTCATTTTATTTAGAACTTTAGTGAAAAATTAACATGAGTTTCAAGTTAAAGTATAAAGTTTTTTCCAGCTATTTAGTGACTGTGTTTACATGCATGCACACAAATAGTCTGATGTGAAAGGAGATCCACAATCTTTAAAAGACTCAAAATATTCCACACCAGTTCATTAATTTATATTGTGTAACTGTATATCTCGATATATGATTTCATCACGTTACGATACCATTGATTTATCACCTAGCCATAAGGTCAATGGGTCACCGAAATATCAGAAACGGACTGTTGGTGGGTAAATAACCCCAAAGTAGCAGTTGTGGTACACTTCTCCTACTGCTGCCTCTGCCCGCGTTACTTAACCCCTCTTTACATCCTTACAGTTCATTGGAGCGGACTTGAAAGTCCGGCGATTGCCGCTCATATCCGCAGCCAAGGAAATGAAGAGTGAAAAATCAGAGGGAAGCGTCGTCCTGCTTGGACAGGAATGAAGGGCAATGTTCTCAATCTCCGTGCAGCACATATATTTTATGTGTTGCAGTTTGGCTCTGTTGTATTCAACACACAGACATTTGGCTGCGATAAAAGTGGCCGTGGTGTTAATAAGACTGCGGCTGAAGGTGGCATTGTAAAGATATCTTTTGTCATTGCTCCAATGCCTGTGGGCTTCTGTGTAATTTTATAGCTTTTTATTTCTCAGCATTTGCAAAATAGGCCTATCCATTTCCCCCTCTCCGGACATGAATTCAGCGGCGCTTGGAAAAAAGAAGGCTTTTTGATTTTATGAGAGAAATCTTTTAAACTGCGGTTACGCCAGGCGGTGGTCAATTGGCAGTCTGGCTGACGCAAAGCTGCTCAGAATTAGCAGTTCTGGAGTGGACGCTTGCTTTGTTTTCCTGGTCTAATAACAGATACCTTCACCCCGAAATGATGAGTCCACTTAAAACGGCTCCAACAGCCGTATGAGAATGGAGGCAATAAGCAGCCAAGTTTGATTATTAATGGCGGGTCTCTATCTCTCAGGCTCTAATTGGTCTCTGGTGATTGCTGAGCATTCTGATTAAGGAATGTCATTAAAATTGATGTATTACGCTTCCAAGTGTTTTTTCACAGTTAGATAGCTCCTTCAATCAATCAATAATTTGACAAGTTTACAATAATTGCCACGGTCTTAACTTTTTTTTCCTGTACGTCCCGTGTATGAGAGCGAGCGGCTTCTCGGGGCGGAATGAATGGAAACCATTTCTTTGATTGAGTGATAACGCTGTGGCAAAGCCCCAAATTGCCTTCACAGAGTTCCATTGTTCCACATTTATCCATATCCTGAAAGGAGATTAATGTTTTCAAATGTAGGCATTATGGGTCACTTATTATGAAGTATTTATCTATCACTTATCGGTTACTGTGGCGGTTTCTCATTTTTTAAACATTCGGCGGTGACTTTTTGGACTCGATCTGCATGTTTTTCATTGCGGATATGCAAGTAGGTCATTAGAGGAAGAGGAGACGAAATATCAATCTATAGGGAGAAGTCAATGAGGTAGTTAATGATTCTTACTTTGTGTGGAGTTAATGGGAAAACATCTCTAATTTCGTGGAAAAGTAAACATTTTTTCCTACGGGGGTTCAACTCATTTTCTATTTACCCCCCCCCCCCCCCCCCAGATAAATCTCAGGTTTTGTTTACACCAGCTCCAAACAGTGTACTCCCTCAGTATTATATCTGGTTATGCAGCATTTCCATTTCTTTAACATTAAACCCGTTCTCTCTTAGTCGTTTGTATGCCATTAGAAGTTGTATTAGGAGTGTTTTTGTATTTTTAATTAAATCATACTTTGTCACATGATAATTCGAGGTAGCAGCAGAACATAATGTATTTATAATATTCATCACAACTTTAAATATTTCTTATGCATGCACAGTTGGACTTTTAATGAGAATTCACTTGGCATTTTCTTGGCAGCGTCACATAAACAACCATATGTCTTTTCAAGAACTTTTTTTCACTGCGACTCACCCGCCGTGCGAAGGCAGCCGCTTCGCACCCCCATAAACTGACGGTGGAAAGAATTGGTTTTAGATCAGCGGGCTACTGTCTTTTATCATCCTCTCGAGGAAAATTTGGCAACCTAGCTGTTTCCATTCTTGCACAATCATCACAATGGAAATCAGACTTTTTTCTTCTTTTTTTTTCAGGAATAAAGAAACATGATTTTCTCCCAGCATTTTTCATCTTAAAGGGAAAAATGCAGTCAAAATCGTGTTCCACGGTCTATTTAGTCTGACGTCTGCGTGACCCGGGAGTTGAGTCAGCAAAACATGATGAATGAGCGTTCGATAACATTTCTGTTTTTGTAAAGGTTTCCCCCGTCTGCCTTGCCTCAGACATATGGTGCTACTCTGCAGCCCATCCTGAGAACTGTCCATCATTAGTGTATTGTTTTGAAGGAGAACAGATACCTCAGCCTTTTTTTTCTCATAATTTTTGGTAGCAAACCCTAAGGAGACACTGTAAGAGCAAAGACGTATACCTGCACATCATAAGAGAAAGTCAAACACAAATTGCCTTACTGTAAATGCCCAGAATAATCAAAGCCTGTCAGTTGGGGCTGGATGACATGGGCAAAATCTTCTATCCCCATGTATCTCAATAATGATATACATCATGATATAGCATATGTTCTGGTAATATAATAAATAAATAATCTATATCAAATAACCACATGGTAACGCCTATTTTGTATACTCCTGTGTGAATTAAATACTTTCATTACCAACTTTAGTGCAAAATTACATAACACTCAAGGATCAAAGTATTAGTAAAGTAAATAATGCACTTCTGCAGTTCAGCTGATGGTTAAAAATGATATAGATTTCTTTCTTGTTTTGATGTAAAGCGTCCTATCGCCCAGCCCTACTGTCAGTACCATGCTCAAAGACTCACACAGTTAAACTTGGTTGTTTGGAAGGAAGAAATATTCCACCCGTAGATTCGTTCAGACTGCTGCATTTAATCAAATTGTAACAACTGATGAGGTTTTTTTTTTTTATTCTAATGAAGTGGCTCTAATTGACCTTTTTGTTCCCCCTGAAGCTGCCTCATCTACTTCTAATTTGGTAAAGCCGTTCTCTCATATGAACTCCAGACAATGTTAGGAGACCCGGGTTGGGACATTGTCCTGGATTGCCCTTTCACACATGTAGGACAACCACAGGAGACTCTCCGTGTCACACGCATAAGTACTCTGTGTGGGTTAGGCGAGGGGTTGCAGCTGGGTGGAGCGTTCAGGAGACGAGGCTGTGGTTACGTAGACTGTTTGTAATGTGGTCGTAAACAACTGGGTCTAGGGTGCATTATGAGCCCGGTTGCAGGCAAAGGCTGGACCTTCTTCTTCACTCTTGGATGTTTATTTTCTTCCGGTTTTCGTGCCGGCCACATAGAAACATCCTGAACATGCCCCCTCGCTCTCTGTGAAATCGTACCTGCTCTTTTCACGCGTGGGCTCGATCGGACATTACACAGACTTTGCACCACGGAGCCGGGGTCCAATGTTTGTCAGATCCAATGGTTTCAGACATTTGCGTTCTCACATGCAGCTCTTCGGGGTAATGTTTAGATAATTGGAGGGTTGCAGTGCTTGTGCGCAAAGAGGCTTAAGAAGTTGCCAAGAAGGTGTATTTAATTATTTTCTTTTTTACCATAGGACTTATAATGCACCTATTAGCCCACAGCTCAGTCGTTTTTTTTAAGATGATTTTTTGGCAGTTTTTCCAAGCCTTTTTATTAGATAGGACAGACAGGAAATGGGGTGAGGGAGAGAGGAGAGGACATGCAGCAAAGGGCCGCAGGTCAGAGTCGAACCCCCAGCCGCTGCCTCGAGGAACTTCAGCCTCTTTATGTGGGGCGACTGCTCTAACCTCTCAACCACCGGCCGCCCCTCAGACCTCTGTTTTAATGTAAATGCACACAAATATAGCTTTATCCACTTGCTCTGGTCATGTGATTGCATCCAGACATTCTGGAAAGAGGTTTATTCGTTCACCCAGGAGGCTACGGTAAACAATTAATGCTGTCTTCATGAGTTTACCTGTCGATCTATACTCGGATAATTTCTTTGATACGACGCCAAATCTCTGCTGATACTTCTTTTATTTTTGGCTAAAAGTGTGCTGCGGTGGTCCTCTCCGCGGGTCCCCAGGGTCGGCGTGTGGACATCACAGACATCGTCTCTTCTCCCTCTGGAGAAACCGACTGACTACATCACCAAAACATCAAAAATGATTCAGACTAAAGATTCAATCCTTTTGTTTCCCACATTGATCTTTATTTCTTTCATCTGCTGCGATGAAGTCATGAAGGATGCGCGCCAGGATTCTTTTGCACTTGTTTTAACAAAAAAAAACACAAAAAAAAGCCCTTGTACACTGATTCCAGACAAGACTCTTTCATACTGACACATTCAGACGCACACAAAGAGCGAGACGTGGTGGCTTCCAAAGGCTGCCACAGCAGAGGAGTCAGATGATGGTTGTTGTTTTGTTTTTTTTAGCGAACACCAGTGCTGTTGTTACATTCCACAATGAGGGCCTTTGAAGTGTCGTGTCCCATGCAAACCCCTCGGCTTTGTCGTCCTTTTACAAAGAGCAGAGCCTTCAGTTTTCTAGTACCGAATAATTGTGGTAATTTTTGTGTAATTTCTGTCATCCGTTTGCTACCGATCCTGGGAGCGTTCCCAACGGCAACCATATGCCTCCGGTTTGACCTTTTCTGCTGCCGAATTATCCGCCGTTGACCTCCGATGTTCTCTCAGGACAGTTGGAGAGTTATTGATAGGTTCTACACAGCGGCGTGTGTCTCCGCGGAGTCATTTATCTGTTCTCCAGACCAAAGATTACACTAATAAATCTCTTGATGCAGATTGTTCCACACTTGAATGTTTTTTTTTGTCATTCTTTTGAGTGAAGCGATGCCTGATTTTCCCTCATTAGCAGATGGCGAGTACGGAGTATTAGAGCCAGATTTACAGACATTTCCATTTGTGTTTTAAAGCCTCACCATATTCACAAACTGTTATTGTTTCTGCAGGTGTAGACGGCAACACTCAAAAGATCTAATTTGTCTGTGATGAGCATCCCCATCCAACAGAGACCAAAGGTACGGTAAGATATGAAAAGCTCATTATCTTATGTCCCCATAAACATTCTATTATGCCACAGGCAAACCGCACAGCATGATACAAAAGCACAATAAAATAGGATCAGTCATATTGTGCCTCATCGTTTAATTGTATATCTGTTTTTCCCGTCTAAACCATTTTGGACAATCCATTTCACTAACATGATTTGTTGTTATTATAAAAGAATAATGTAATGTGCTCTGTAGTGTGCAGTTCTTGATCCTTTGATTCATCTTATTTGTGCGTAAGTGTACCTGTTCTGTGGTGTTGGCCTGGTTTCGTGGGGGGTTGATTGTCTGGAATTATTTGATGTATGGCGTAATTATTTCTTCTTGACTGCCCTGCTGCGTCCAGAGAATGAGCTATGTCTCTTTGTTTCTCCCCCCCCCCAAAGACCTCGCAATTCTGTCAGCATGCAAAACTTAATCGGTCTCCGAGCAATTACGGGGTTAGAGTCTGACCTTGGGTCATTGAGAGATGGGATTACTCCTGGACCGCGGGACCCCAGGAATGTACAGACCCCTCTGGTGGTCTGCTCACCGCTGATGAAATAGAATTGAATTAATGGGGTTGCCCACTGCGAGGACTGATTAGAACGACACACTGCCTTTGATCCCTGTGCGAGGTGACCGGGCACGGGCGCCACAGGCAAATGGGGGGGGGGGGTGTGTGTCTGTGTGTATGTCCGTCTTGGGTCAGCGCATCACTGATGAGCAGGACTCATTATGTGCGCTCTCTTTGCTGGGATTCAACCCTCACTGGGGGGGGGTTTCAGGTGTTAAAGCGTTCTGTGGTGATGGGTTCGTGTGCTTACCGTGGCCTATGTGGTCAGAGCGGTGGGGGTCCATGCTGTGCTCTGCTTTAACTGTCTGACTGCAGTGCTGCATACATTAACAGTCTCACCTGCAGCTTGTGCTATGTAGTCTGAACTAGGTGTGATTTCAACCCGAAATTGACAAATCAATAGAAGTGAGCTTTCAATTATCAACTATCAACAACCCCCTCCCCCCCATTCCAAAAATAAAGTATCACTTGACACCACATAGCCTGTCTTTTTAAATCCAGAATTGAAATGAATTGTGGATTTGCAGAAGTCTGAACCATACTGTAGCAGTTACATCTCATGTGAGTCTGTCATGTGTTGAAGTACAAAAAAACTCATTAACCCGGAGTTGTTTGTTTACCACTGGTATTTATAGCTTCGTCGTCAAGTGCAAATTCTTGTGGTAAGTCGAACATTCCCGGAGTATACGAGTTGATGAGAACCGCTTGAGCGTAATATCAGGCATTCGTGCACCACAGTGTCTCTACCTCAGCCATTAAGGCACCTAATACTCCAAACTACCAAAGTACTTCTCAGATAGTGAGACATCTTTTTTTGGGGGGGGGGCAAAACATTGAGCTCCCCCAGCGATCGACCAGGTGTGTAGAACAAGGCTTTAAACTCTCTCTGACTCTTTTTTTTTTTTTTAAATCCTTCTTTACACAACTAATTTAGTCACTTGTGTGTGCACCCAAGCGCAACACTATGCATACTTTCCATTAGGGACTCTTTAAATGTGTGCACCCGATATTTAAGTGATTGTCGCTTTAAATTACTGCACGCTTTTCACCCCAACTTTGAGTGTGGCCGTCCGGAACCACCATAATCCCTTTTGCCTCCTAAAGACACTAATGTACGGACTAGTTCTTTAAGTATAGCACACAATTTGTGAATATCCACAAACTAATCCCACCTCAACAGTAATGCAACAACAAACAGTTTGTAACTCACATGTGTTCTGGCATAAAATTATAGGATCTAAATTGTCTCATTGTTTTGGCCTTGAAATGCTGCTCTGTATTCTAATAAATCCAATATGCAGAGTCTCAGCTGATTTATAACTAAGTGACTACAGCATGTTATGTCGCAGATGCTGTTTACATTTGCAGTGAATATCACCAGAAAGGTGTTTAAACTTTTAAGCTCCACTATTTAATGCCCTGCATTCAACCCATCTACTCGCTAATGTTAAATGTCTGTGGGAATATCTTATGGCCAGTGGTTACCGCTGCCGGCTATAAGGTGTCACCATCCGTCTCAGTATACCCATAAAGCCCAGAGTGGTTAGGGGTTTTTCCATTAGTTGGTATGACTGTTCTTACTCCAAACAAACTGCACCACATTTTGCTTGGAATAGGACAGCGGCTTGCATTTTCAGGCAGCCGTGGTGCAAATATGTGTTTCAATGCTGTTGTTCTCATTTTAACCATAAAGAGTGAGTGGCCAGAATTAGTTCAAACCACTCCAGACATTGTCAGTGTTAATGTACCATCACTGTGAGAACAAAAAGAGAAACTAATATGGTTTAATTCTGGATTAAAATGACAAAATCCAAACGATCCAAAACGCCTGACTGCCTGTCATGCCTGCCTACTGAAGTTTAGGCTGGAACACAAAACACTACTACCTTTTTCCCCCACATACCTTTTGGAAGTAATGGTCATCATCACCCTTGTTTGCGCATTAGTGTGCTGTTTATGTTGGGGCCCCCACACAGTAAGCTGTAGCTGTCCGCCGGAATCATTCTCAAGGCCACCTCGAGTAATGATAGATGATGAGCTTCTGCGAGGAGGAAAATGGGTCTCCTGGTAGCATGCAGGGCCTCTCAGACTGAGGTGCCATCAGCTGCCAGCCATACCTGCTGCACTAGTTGTAAAGGAGGGTTTGGGGGTGGTGGGGGATTAAAAGGCTGGAGGGGACTCTGCACCACCTAATGAGAGGGAAAGCTACATCTCTTCTGTTGAGGAGGGCAGTGAATGATAGTGAGGTGTGTGCAGTGACGTCTTCTTGTCAGTGAATGCTAATAATGGTCTCCTTTTCTTTAGCTGAAAGAGTTGTTAAAGTTTTGTTCTCCTCTGCAGGATTAACTTTAACTTTTGGACTGAGCATTATCTATGTATTATTATGAGTATTATTCATTTTATAAGTGCTGTGCAGGTTTAATTTTTCTGATCTCTAGCCATTAAGTTAAGCACCTGTTTGCGAGCGCTCTCTGGAACAGTGGGTGCAGGGCTGACGTGCCATACGCCAACCAAGATAAAATGAAAAACAAGTCTACCTTACTTTTGATATGTGTAAGTGGGAACCATGAATATCCACAGCAATTATGAGCGAATCTGGCCATTATGTTTGATGAGTCTCGCTAATTAAGACCACGAGTTGCTGTCGATTTAATATTGTTTGTAAAAATGACTGTTCTCAAGGTCGAGAATATTTTGGGATTTCACAGGTAATGATTTCTCTCATTATCGGTTCATCTGGTCGGTCTATAAATGTCCGAAAATAGTGGAGAATGTTGTTTCCAGTCTCCCAGACTCCATGTTGATCTCGTCCAAAATCCAATGAGATTCTGTTTCTCAGACAGAGAAAAGAAACAAATATCTCATTGGAAAAAGCTGCAACCATTGAATAAAACATCGTGTCACTTAAACTATTAAAAAATCAACCTCTTTGAACAGTGGCTATCTGTCCAGTAGTTTTTAATATTTTTTTCTCAGGGCCAATGTGCTTCATGTACCCTTAACCATACTGCTATAGGGAGAGAAATTCATTTTTTGGAGATTTTGTATACCTATTTCATTATCGTCACTGGAGATCAAAATTAGAGCACGAATCATTAATACTTGATTTATTCTGAATTACAGTTATTTTTTATTGTTCAGAATTTAATAGAATATCAGCTGTGGCTATACCACTGCTGTGCTAGCCTGTTCTTTTAAAATAACCAAGGCACTTCAACAAAAAGCTTAATTTTGTGGGAAAAAGAACAATAACCACTGTGTCAGAAGAGAAGGTTTCAACACTGTTTTCTTCTCTAGGATTCAAAAATGAACAGGAAGTGCAGAGGCCACAGCTTTGAATGGCTTCAGCACATCTGACCCACAGGACATCACTAGTTTCTCACACTGCTCTGGTTTGATCTTGGTCCGTTCTTCTTCACTCTCTTCCACAGTTCGGTAACTTTAGTGGGTTTCTCAGCCATTACTTTTCTCTATGATCAAGTATTTATAATTTGCTCTATAATTTCGATCTCCAGTGTTTTACAATCCATTATAAAAACCGGTAGCTCAAATCGAGCAATCCGAGTGGTTCATAGCCGTTATAGAATGACCAAATACAACGGCTATGACATCTAGTCCTTTGCACAATTCAATATCACTCCGCGTCTGAGAAAAAAAACGTTACCTTCTGACGGGAAACTGAAGACACTATGCTCTATTTAAATCCACCAGACTCTTTTCACTTGCAGAATGCATGAGTGGCTGGTCTACCGCTGCCTAGATCCGTTTGTTTGTGTGACTTTAGTGAACGTTAGCTACGAGTGTAGGCCACTTTCCATAGCAACCGCCTCAGTATGTTCAGGCAGCCAGCTCAGGAGCGCATTATTATTTTACTTCACTTCAGGCGTCCCGACGCGCCGAACAATATCCCCTTAGCTGTGACATAAGCACAACGTACTATGGTCGGTCGTGAGCTATTGCTTAATTAACCTATATATCACCTATAGCCATTACAGAGTTATCAATGTCACTAATATTTGATCACTTTGAATTCGTATATATATGTTTTATAAGAATTAATTATCCATCTTGAAAAAATACAATACTACGTAATTACAGCTGTGCTTCTGCACGCGTGTGCCTCTGCCTAATGGAAAGTCCTGCAGGGACGGGATAAAATTATTAATATACACTCTTTTGTTCATTTTTCACCATGGCTCATGGCCTGTCACATGTCGGCATAGTTTGATAACATCAGGCAACTTCTGCTGTATCTAACACATTTGTTTTTTTTATAAAATCCCTGACTTAGACAGCTTGAGGATGGGACTCTGACTGCCACCATTATTAAGACCAGAAGAGCCTTCACCTGCTGACAAAGGCAAAAAACGCCTGAAGAAAAGCAGTTAACTGGACACAGCGCAGTATTGGACTGTAGAGACAGAAAATGATGGGGGTAGTTCTGGGTAAAGGTATGTTCTAAGCAGAAAAACGATGTCACTAATGACGTGACCTCTGACTCGGCTGCCATGAGTTGCAGGTCTGATATTGCCTTTGTTGCTAAGAATAATCAGGTGTGCAGAGAGCAGGGAGCAAGGTCATGCTTTTCACAAGCCTTCCCCGCTGCCTGTGACCCTCACAGCGCACAGCCACTGCTACTTAATGATAAAAAATGGCGCCCTCCTTTCCCTTTTGTCAGGCGCACGGGGATCCCATTCACATGCCGTTACCAGACCATAACAGAGGGGGAACATAAACACACATGCATAAACACAGGCCGCGAGCTTACGCTGTCAGACGGACCGGCTTATATTATTGTCACATAAATGGTGAGGCATTGTCTCCTGCTCGCCCCTGGGGTGATTAAGACGTAGGGCGCCGCAGGGGGTTGGCCCATGGTTAAAGGGGCATGGAATCCTAAGAGGCTGACACACTCAAACTCACACACACACACACAGCAGGGGTTTTTGCATGGCATCTTATCCAGAGCCATTGAGGCTAATATCTGTGAATGGGCATGCAGGCACTTTCAGCCGTGCTATCAGAGTTGTCTCTTTTTCTTCAAATGCCCCCGGGGAACCGCGCAGAATAAACACATCATAAGGGAGAGGAAAGTATATAACTACCCTAAAGTGTCCTCCATTACAGAGTAGAGACGTGGAATAGGAGCGTGCCATTTTCGTCTAACTCATTTAAGTCTAATTGTCAGATCCTCTTTTGCTCCGAAGATAAAACTTCTTTGCAGCTGAAAAGGTTTCGACTCTACCTGCTTTGGCAGTGACGTCACCATCACGGGGTCACAGCGATGTTTCAAATGAGCACTTTAATAAGCTCTTTTGTGCAGGCTTTCATTGGCACATCGTACAGGCTACAAAAAGACCCACTGGATTTATTACAGCTTCATAATAAGCTTCCCAACATGAAAAAAACAAACAAAACAATATTTATAAACCTCACATGTTACCCGGCCTTTTAAAACAATTTATGTTTCAACAGAAAATGTCACTGAAATAAAAAATCTCTCTCTTTCTTTTTCTCTCACACAAAACAGGTGATAGCCTCCTTTCCTATTACCAGTATGCCTTCTTTTTTATACGGTGTGTCACGTTCCACGTCACAAACAAGGCAGAATACATGTTTAGCAAACAGTAGAATGATTTGGTGGTTACTTCTATTACTTGCTGTTGCTTATTCAGACCCTGTGCTAATTTGGAAGATGTTTGAGCACCGCTCGCACAGAGACGGATGGAATTTGTGGCCAAAGATACCGTCGGAGACATGTCTCATAGCGTTGTGTCTGAAAAGGCAGAAAATAAACATGTCTGGAGCCGATAAATACCCTTGGCTACCGCATATTTTGCTGGCTGCACAGTGTTCTGTGAAATGTCAAGGAGCATTTAGAAATTGTCTTTCGGTTGAGCCGTCATCTCCCTGCCATGACTTGTTTTAACGATTTTATCTGTTATCAATTTTTATCCTGCATTGTGAAGCACTTTGTGAAGTCAGTTTTAGCACGAGATCTATGAATGTTATGCTGCATTTCGCACTGACCGGGTGAATGCCCTGTGGGGCAATACTTTGAATATCCAAAACTGAGGTTAAGGGCGTTTCTACATCCATTTATGCAAACTATGGGTGTCCAGCTCCACAATGATTACGATTTACAAAAGAGAATCAGATGTTTTATAAGTTTTGAAAATAATGCATGTGCATATTTGGTGTATCTTGGTGTCTACACATTATTTGACTCGTGAATCTCTGTAGTTTTATGCATGTGGCCCTAGGACAGGCAACAGTGACATTGAGCTTCAAGTGAACAACGTATGACAAATCTATCCAACAAAACAGGCATCTGACTTTCAGCTGCAATTTTTATTGATAAAACCATAAGCGGAAGAAACTACTGGGCTTTACAAAAAGACCTGCTATCAAAAAATTGTTCCGATTCAACAGTCAGACGAATACAAGCTTCACCGGTTTGTATTTGTACATCGAAAGGCCCCCTTTTGAAACATCTCTCTCTTCTTTATTTTTTTTAAATCCCCGTTTTTTAAATTGGTAATTCAGCCGAGGGATTTAAGTCAAACGCGGTGACATAGCTCCAAAAGAAAGCAAAAATGTTCAGCATCAATAGCTGTCCATCCATCCATCTATTCATCCACAAAATCCTGTCAGCCATGGTCTTTGCCTGAGCCCTTCTGTCGCCAAACCTTTATGTCCCCTCTGGTGAAGATGTCCCGCAGCCTTGACAATATCAAGCATCAGACCTTACCATTTCAGGGCATACAGTGTGTCTGTCATGTCAGTTGTCTTTTTGAAGGATATTTACACTGGAGCATCCCCTTGTGCCTAGCCGCCATGCATGTGATGCTGTATTGATTTTTATTCCAGGCATGGGGGGTGGAGGTGGAGAGGCGGTATGGCATGATGCATATAACAAAGCTCAGTGTGTCATTAGTTGCCATGCTATTCCAAGACACAGTAGTTATCACAGCAGATAAGGTGTATAGTGTTTCACTTAATGTCTCGAGTAGCACTCAACTTGACCGTGGATATGAAACAGCGTGTGCCTCAGGAGCAGTTATAGATAGTTTCGTTTTTGCAGAACATTATATTATATTATATTACATTGCTCTCCTATACTCTACAAAAGCAGGTGTTATAAAAAGGGCAGTGAGATAGTGTTTTTTTCCCAGCCAATAATGATGCTGACGCCATGCACATCTAAAAACTGGGCCTACACACTGTATTATGCAATATCTGAGATTCAGATAAAAAGCAGAACTTCTTGCTGCTCCTTCCTCTTTGTTGCTCACTGTTCAGTTGGACATTTCAAACATTTTCTGCTGACACAAGCTGTTTGGTGGGCCAAAAAAAACAAAAAAAACCTCTCCTTTTACCTGCTGGGTCGAGCGGGCGCATTGTGCAGCAGCTTCCCGGCCACGCTGACATTGTGAATAGCCACAGTCCACCTGCCCCACCCCCCCCGTCTGATTTACAAAGATTCATTTGAAAGGGAGCAATTTCCATGTCTGGTAGGAAAACTGCTTTTTAAACTTAATTACATCGACGCCCGGCAAGGACCAAATGTTCACTGCTGAAATTAATTTCCCAACAGGGACTCTTATCAAAGAACTCACATGTACCTTCTTATCATTTGTGGTCAATGGAACCGCGTGAGCATTTACTCAGAATTAATTGCGACCATCATCTGCCAGTTTTTTATTTGGATTTCTCCCTAATGTTGACGTAAGCCTTAATGGCCATCTGCACTGTGCAACTCATTATGGCACATATCCCTACATATGTAAGTGACGCGTCAGATGTTTTATAGCGTTTTCCACTGCTGTTCACGAGCGTGACTGTGGGGCCGTGGCTGGCGTGCACGCCTCTTCTGCTCCAGGCAGAGTTGAACTGAAACTGCATATTCCACTTAAACAGGGACTTGAGAGGCTGCTGTCATTTATCTGAATGGTTATTGCTGAAGTCTTTCGGCGGAGATGAGAGAGCTAATACAGACATTAAGTAGTTGAGAGATTACTGGCATACTACAGGTCATTTACAGTTATGCATACAGCCGGGGCCCTTGACAATAAAGATTTGTTCTTCAGCTTCTATCTGGCCTTAATGATACAGTCAGGAGGCTATATCGGTAATCGCACCTCTTAATCTGCAGGTTGTGCATTTGGTGCACACGTAAGGCTATGAAAAGGATCCTTGTGCAGTTTTTATGAGTCGGACACATGTGTAGTGCAGATGTCAAAGCAATTCTGCAGGGGATCAGCAGAGGTTACCCCACACTTGTAAATGTGCATTCCTGCGCCATGTGCGTTTTTCCTCAACTCTGCCCCCAAAGTGTCTCCCAAAAATCCTTGCCATTCTCCCGGGCAAAAAAACAAATCAACTTTCAGGTTTAACTCCCCCTCTGCTTACTAAAATAATCAAAATCCACATCTGCCCTGCCGCTCGCACAACTCAACCCATTTTCCCCCTCCTAGTTGTTAACTGAAAAATGACTTTGTTGCTTGTCAGATTGATTTTGAAACTGCAGCAGAAGTTCGTGTTGATGGAAAATAACTTGACACTATAGCATGGAGAACCAGAGCAGGAGAACAGGGTGGTGTGCAGTGAATAGCTCGCAGGCGTGTTGTCTCCAGTGCACTATAGGTATGAGCAGGTGTTATTTGGCTTTGGAGAGCGGTTGACAAACAAGTCCCCTTCCATCCATGCTGACCTTGTGTGGCTAGACAAACTGATGAACGAAAGACAAATATGTCAGTGAATAGTCTCTCAAAATACTGCGTCTCTCTCTGCAGACGTCGCACAGGTGTTGCTTCAGAAGATGCCACCTACAGATTGTATTTAATGTATTGATTTAAGACGGCTGACAACACGCTGTGGACTTTAAAACTATCCTGTGTGCCTTTCACTGAGTCTTCACCTGAGTCTGTCACAAACCTCTTTCTCCGCCATTTTATCTCATCATGTTCCACGCAGCTGTTCTGTGTGCGTCTACCTCTTCTGCTTTTTGTCAAATGTGCAACCACCCACCGAGATCAGACTGTAGTAGACATGTCAAACATAACACAACTGAGTCACACGCCGGGAGCGAAGCATGCTGGGATGGAGCGACACATAGCTTACAGTACACGGGTCTGTGACAGCTGTATGGGCCAGTGATGCGAGTAACGCCATCTCTTGTAATTGCTGTTAATCTGATTTGGGTGTACGGTCCGTGGGGTATTTTAATGCAGCCATACTGTAATATGTTTTTATGAGATTTTCCGGTAATCTTGTATTCTCTGGGAATGTTGCTGCAAGTATGTCTATTTTCTCTCCAGGTCTGGTTCGGTGACGGTTTCCTCACACCTGTGCTAGAAAAAAAACGTAATCAGAAAACTCATATTGGCCGATGTCCCTCCTTGTCTACATCAGTTTTGAGCTGCGGTGAAGGTAGAGCGCCTGCCGAGGCTGAAAGATCATATCAGAACCAATCCATGCCGGCGGTTCAATCATCATCTGAAAGTCCAGTCAAATTCTGATCCATTGTTTATCTCAGCCCGCTTTCTCTCTCTCGCTACACCAGCTCAAAATGAACTCAGTGGGATTCGGATTCGTATTATTATTATGCTTCTTCTTATTCTTATTATTATTAGTATGGGTATTGGTATCGGGAAATAAAAATTGGTATCGGCACATCTCTACCTCTATGTATGCATCTTTCCTTAAAACAGTAGTAGGCCATGCTTCTTCGGAATAATACAGATTTTATTAGACAGTGTATGCATGTATGTAGTATGTTTGTAACCCTTCTCTGTTTGTCTGTGGTGTTTTAATAAGAACACAATTTAATTCATCCCAAGAAAAGCTCTGATACAACTGATTTCACTTCATGCAAAACTATTTAATTACGAAACACAATCAAGAATATTACATCTTGATTTTTTTTTTTACAACTTCTCTGTTAACTTGCATGTCTAGCCTTCATCTTTGTCGCACCAGAAGTTTAATTTACATTACTATACCCCAAATATTATCAGTTTTTCATCCCCATGGCAAAAACATGGAACAAGTTTTTGAGGTAGAAGTTTCATACAGTCTGTGGGGAAAGTTTTTTGACATGCCTGGAGTGGTTTCAGCACATCCAAAGAAAAGAGCTGACGGGGTCACCAACCTGTGAGCCTCAGCCCCTTCCCTCCGCATTGTACCCTTGCTGTCTGTCTTCTCTCTTCTCCCCACTTTTCTTTTCAAACTTATTTAAAAAAAGAAAAAAAAACTCTTTACCAATTCAGTCACTTCTGGGCTGCGAGGGCCTCTTGTTTTGGTTGTGAAAAATCAATAGCCATTACAGGAGGGAGCGAAAGAAAGCGAGAGCATGCTCAAGAGCGAGGGAGACAGAATGCTATCCCTGTCAGTCTGACCCTGCCTGACGGCTGTCATCTCCCTTAATTGCTTTGCTAATATCATCCCCACTCAGCCTGGATCTAGGTCAGCAAGGCCCCTCTGCTGGAGCTGACTGGAGGCTGTCGTTCTTCATGATCTCTCCCTCTCTCTGCCTTTTTTTTTTTGCCTGTTCCTCCTTTGGCGCCGTCTCAATTAGAATAAAAACCATACAGTAGGAATATAAGACGGATGCATTGTTTCTTCTGCCGAGATGACCCTGGTTTTTAAAAATCCAATCAGAAAACCTTTTCTTTCTCTCGGCAGTAGATAATCATTTATGCACCCTGCTCTATTCTGGGATGGGAAATAGGCTTGCCAGAATTAACCTTTATTTCCCTCAGGTGATGCAAGAACTGCTTTTTCTTTGTCTACCAGCGCTCTGCTGTTTGCACCTCGAGGTCAGATTTCAAAGCTTTTAAGTAACAAGGAGGCTTAACATTGAGAACCTTTTGTTTGTTGCATATGTTATTTTGATAATTAAGGCAGTATAATAAGTTATTTCTTTTAGAATTGCATACTACTTTGTGGTTTCATGAAAACCAGGCTTAGCATGACATAATGGACTATACATTAAATGGGTGTGAGAATGGAGTACTGTATTACTGCTTATATTTACCAGGGTAAAATTCATTCATTCATTCATCTTCAACCGCTTATCCCGGGGTCGGGGTCGCGGGGGGCTGGAGCCGATCCCAGCTGACATAGGGCGTGAGGCGGGGTCCACCCTGGACAGGACGCCAGTCTATCACAGGACACATAGAGACGAACAGAGACAGACAACCATCAAAGCTGCAGGTGGTTGCTTTAATGCGTAAGGAAGCGATAAAAACATAAATTGCCTGTTTGGTGGCCAAAGGTGGGGAGAATAATAGGTCAGAAATATACAATCAGTAGCATCCCTATTCGACTGTATGCGAAACATTTGACCGTTCCATTTAGGTCTGAATTTGAGAAATAAATCCCCTTTCTCCTCAACTCACTTAAAGCAGCTTAATGAAGTCTGGAAAGCATCCAAGTTATCCTTCCAAACAAACTGGTGTTTTGTCTGAAATCAGTCAATGCCTGAATTATTTTTACTATCAAGTAGGTCTGCACAACAGAACATTTTCTGAGATTAAACTTAATTTTCCCTTCCAGCGTTCTTTGGCAAACTGTCTGCTGGCCAAAGAAAGTAGGCCCAGTGCAGTCGGTGTTTCTGGGGGAGAGGGAGATTATTGTGCGAGTGTTGGCGATGAAGCACACACCCGCCGTTTTCTGCCTCAGAGAAATGGCACCGTTTTGTGAGTGTGTTATGGTTTTAAGTGCCCCCTCCCTTTTTTTTCTCAGGTAGCTCGTATTTCTGCATACCTGTCTCGCCTTCAGCAATGTAGCAATACCCATTATTTATTTACAATCGTCTTAAGCCTTAATGCTACAGTAGGGAAGTAGGATTGAATAAATAGGATCAAATCCTAGACCTAGTAACCTGGACCCAACCTCATACCGACACACTTGCACACAACAAACAAATAGATTAATAATGCAGGGAACGCTGGAAAAAGCAAGAACTCTTGTCACTGGGGGTGTTTGAAAGCTCGGCCCTCCTGGCTGCAGGTTCTCTGTTGTTTACATCCACAGTCGTTGGCTACAGGCAGCCATTTTAAACAAGGTAGCAAAGCACGGAGGAGGAACGAGGGGCTAGTAATTGTGTCAGCGGCAGAGCTCTGAGCTAGTAACTGTCAAGGCCTCATACTTTCCCCTGTTCTCGATTTAATGGAGCATGTGAGGGCCAAGGTGTGCTGCCCCGGCCCCAGCCTAGGCTCTGCTCAAATGGCTTGCCGTCCTTCTGTGATAGCCACTGTGGAACAATAAGCCTAAGGTAGAGCAGCTGGAGAAAGCATTAAGTGTAAGACCCTTCCTGCAGGTTGCCATTTCAGCATCACTGCCCTCCGTTTGCTTCCACAACAAGACACCTCTTTCATGAACTATAACAATAGAAATAACCCCGTTTTGTGCCTCAAGTTGTAGCGTTGAAATTCAGTGTAAATGTACAACCGATGCCTAGCTGTAGCATTCACACCTGATCGCTCCCTGTGTGACCAGGAAATTAGATTTTTTTAAATTGTTTTATATATATATATATTTTTTTACAATGTCTCCATCCCCTGGTGGGCTGTAATCTTGTGTCTGTTGGCCCGCGGTCGCGGATTCCATAGTCCAAACGAAGCGTCTCTATATAGTAAAGAGTGAAATTCCAGCTGTCACGCAGACGGTTCGGTTTGGAGGATCTTGGGAACAGAATGGAAGCTGAGCCTCTGGGTAGCACATGGCCTGTTGTTTTGGAGCAGCTATTGGTGGGAATTAATGCCCATTTCACAGATCTGTGGTATCACTATTCAAACCACATGCAGGCTTGGTACTAATGAGCTTTTGACAGAAAGACACATTTGTCATTCACAGTTTCTGTGCTGGCTCTACACCTGCATTTTCTCCAAACCCACTCGCTGCCTTTCACTGAATCTCATTGTTGTTTGCCACACACCCCATTGCCCCTGTGATTTCAGAATTGTCACTACATTACATATACCACAATTTAATCTATTTAGATATGCTGAGCTAGGATACCACTTTAAGCAAATCAACTGCATCAAATATTTGAAGAAATCTGTAGCTATGTTGGTCCCGGGGCTTTGCCGCCGGTTGTTTTTCTTTATCAACTCTGTAAGAAAATGTTAGTTTGTGGGTTTGTGAAGCACTTTTTGTGGCAACAATGAAATTCTATGCTTTTAGTCACAGTATTGAACAGAACTGTTCTTAGGCTGAGACCCGGGGGAGAAGTTACACCTTAACTCCACCCACTGCATAATTTTGAACAGCCTCAGGTTAGAGAGTGTTAACATTTTAAAGTTTGATGACAGATAAGTCCCAACCGGACAACTCTATCTCAGCATTGGAATTTCAAGGTCAGGGCTGATTGAAAACAGTAGCTGGCATGTTGAGCCATTTTCAAACAATGACATTTTGACACATTTGGTGAAAAAAATCAGTGTTAACACCAGCATTGGTGTTTCATCACAGTACAATCATGAGTTAGTTCACAGCTCAAAAAACATGTTTAAGTGTGCTCTTTAAAATCTCAAGGAGAAGTCTCAAGGTTACATTAGCAAATTGTAAGATCAACGTCTTTCAGATCTCTGAGTACTGATCACCAAAAGCGCACGCCATTTCATTTCAAATATGTAGTTTGGCTCCCTGGGTGGCAATTCATGCCAAACGCTTGCAAAACGGATGACATTCACATTGGCCTCAGTTGTACTATGTGTTCAGTGCCAATTAGCATGCCAATACTCTGAACTTATGGTGAACAAAGTAAACGTTAAACCAAGTAAAAATCAGCACGTTAGCATTGTCATAGCATGATAGGCTGTTGGGCAAAGCACCACTGTACACACTCTTAGTATTGCTAAGTCCTTCAAATGCATAAGACTAATGGCCTTTTAGACGATCTATAACGCATGATCTAAGGTGCATGGCACAAGGGCATTTAGGGCGTGTCCAACTCCACTTTTGCTAGTTAGTGGCTCATATTCTGTGGGAAAAGTAAGGTACATGAGTTGTATTTAGTCTCTTCATTAATCATGGATGTGTTTTTGGACGTAACGTGAATGAAACCAAACAGAGTTTTATCTCCCGTTCCCTTTAAAAGCCAGGTGCACCTGCAGCTGACACATTTCTATTTAAACAGCAGAATTTGGAAATTGGAAGAGCATGCAGTTTTCTGCAGCGGACCCTCTGCCGCCTCACAGTCCTCTGTCCCATCAACAACTCAATTTGACTGCATATGAGCCATACCCTTAATTATGCATAACTTTACTAGCTGTACTATAATTAAAATTGGGGAGTTATATTACCCACGGTCGGCACGGTGGTGTGATGGTTAGCACTGTCCCCCTCACAGCAAATGGGTTGAAATCCCGGTTGAGTTTGCATATTCTCCCTGTGTCTGCGTGGGTTTTCTCCGGGTTTTCCAGCTTCCTCCCACAGTGCACATTGTAATTGATGACTCTAAAATTGCCCGTAGGTGTGAATGGTTGTCTGTCTCTGTTGTCTCTATGTGTCCTGTGATAGACTGGCGTCCTGTCCAGGGTGGACCCCGCCTCATGCCCAATGTCAGACAACCATGACCAAAAATGTATTTCTGCTGTAAGGTTTGGCATTTCACCATGGGCTCTATGGGGAGTGACTCACTTTTGGAGCTAGTCTCAAGTGGCCATTTGAGGATCTGCAGTTTTTGGTACTTCTGCATTGGCTTAATTTTTCAGCACTGGAGGTCGCTACTTGGTCACAGCTGTCAACATTCAAATTAAGGCCTATTTTTGTCTATAGAATCTGCATCTCAGGTATTGAGCAGAATAATTGTTGACACTAGAAATAAAACCTTAATGACTGTTTCACACCCAGAAGACTGCAGAGAACAACAAACCAAGCAATTGTGCAGGTACTTTTAACACATTGTTTTTATAATGGTCTACTATGTGCCCATCCAGCATGCAGGCCTCGGTTGTGTTCTCATGTCCGTTGGCCATAGCATGTCTGGTGGCAGCACTTTTGCCACTCACTTTCTCACTGGAGCTTGTTGCCTCAGTGTTTGCCTCACACTCCCAATCGTATTCAGATGTGAAATGTCAAAACAATCACATCGGAAGACATTGACATGAGCACTCTGAGGTTGAATTTGTGAGTCAAATAACCCCCTCTGCTAGCCTGCATCCTGGTAAACAGATTTTGAAGATGAGCTTGTTGAGTGGGTTCTTCTTCACCATGCAAGGCCACAGTCTCACAGGAGAAGATAAACAGTGGTGTCTGGGAGTGAAGATGATGACAAGGCCATATTAGGATGATCTTTCCATTGCTTTTCAAATGGCTTCATTTATTTATTTTTTGAGCCTGGATCGGTCTGTGGATAGTTTATATGTGCATCTGCAGCAAGCTGCCAGTTATTACATTTGACATCGCCAATTGACTCCCATCAGTCTGTAGATGGAGTCGCGTCACCCACTAAAGTCTGGCAATGAAGGAGACATTTCTTTTTCTTACAAAAACACCAACCCAGCAACACCTTTTTAAAAACTATTTTGTGCTTATTCAGGCAATTCTGTGTTCCCCAGCTCACGCCAAACTCAGGGCCATGTTGTCAAAAATACTCAAAGCATGCGAGTCAAAATGAAATTGCTTCAATGAATCCTTGATCATTTTTGTATGGAGAGCTGTGGGGGGGGAAAGATGGATCAAATGGAATAGTTCACCTGAAATCAGTCCTGACACACAGAGTGACATTAGAATTACCCTTCCTCATCTCTCGGTCTTTATTCTAACCAGAGAATAAATTCAGAATTGGTTGCACTGCGGGCAAGGCTGGCTGCCTGTGTGATGCGAACCCTCTTGAACTATTGTAATAATCCACAAAACATCGCTCAGCTGGAGGTATGATTCCATTTACTTCATGCTGGATAATGGATACAAAAAGGGATTCACTCAGGACATCAAACTGCTGTCATTGGGAAGGATGATCGTTGGTATGCAGGCCCTTGTCTGAAAAACACGGATAAACAAACGTTCAGTCATTCTGCCGTGAGTCCAGAATCACGATGAGCTCTGTTGTTTGAAACCGCTGATAGATAGTGACACATTCTTAGCTGCAATGATGAGGCAGAATATTCCACTTGTTTCTTTCTGAAGGAGATGATGCAATTCTGCTTTGTTTTAAATGGAGTAAAACATCTTAGCCATGCTAGCTGCGTGGCCCTAGGGATGGCAGTGTTTCCGCCAGTCCACCCACTTTATCACCACGGTACATACTGAAATTCATTTGATGGATTGCCATGCATTTTGTACAGACGTGTGTTCCCCAGAGGAAGCCCATTGATTTTTAGTGATTTGCTGACTTTTCATGTCGTGCTGCTGCCACCAATTTTTGGGGTTTTTAGTCAAATGTTTTTAAAAAACTACTGCAGGCTCGCCATGAACCATGTGCCGAATATCCATCTGATGGATAGGCACACAATTTGGTACACGTATGTTTCAAATGCTATATGCTAAATTTTATAGAGGGGGAAAAACAGGCATGGGCATTTTCAAAGGGGTCCCTTGACCTCTCATCTCAAATTATCTGAATGCAAATGGATTCTATAGGTACCCACAGGTCTCCCCTTGACACCCATGCCCACTTTATGCTAATTCCATGCAGTTTATGCGGTTTAAGGGCAGAAATATGCATTTTTTTCTCATCCAGGGCAAATGTGTTCTTTTTGCTTATTCTAAAACTGTGTATTTTTATATTTTTGCATAATGGGGTCCCTAAACGGTCTTGATTGCACAAATATGGAGACTTGCAAAAATCCTGACCTTCCCATCAGCCTTTACTGTACTATGCATTTAGTGCTAATTATCAAATTTTAGCATGCAAACAACAGAGTCTGTTATCACGGTGGACATTACTTGCTAAGCACGTTAGCATTGTGACCCTAAGCATTACAGCCTAACAGAGCTGCTAGCATGGCTATACTAATTTATTTACAGCCTTAAATAATGACAGCTATTTTTCATGTTCAATTTCATTTTCAGCTTCTGTTCGGCATCATTTATTAAAACGTAAATGTATTAACCTTGAAAATACAACTGCTGATAACTGGTGTTTACACTGAATACAGCACTAAGAGAGAATAAAATCAGCATTCAAAGTCTCACAGCTCTACATCATGTTTCACAGGTAACATAAATTAGTTGTTTCAAATGGTTTTTCATAACTCTTTTTAGTCTCACCTTGCATCCCTCAGATTCGATTTACTGTGCCTGTTAAACAAAAGTACATCCGCGCAATGACCCCTAACATTTCAATGTCACTCGCTACCACGAGAAGTTGAGTGAATGTGATATTAAATAAATGAACAACAGGAGAGATTTTTTCCCCCCGCAAAGCCTTCAGGTCATATTAGATAGACGTGTCTCAAATTATATTTTATGACTGGGATAATTGAAGTGGCCAGTAATTTTTTATGTCTGTGGCAGGCGACTTTACTACCTCCTTTGAGGCAAAAGGGGAGACAGGCACATCACGGAAGGACAAGCAGCTTCCTTCATTACTCAAGCCCTCACCGTAATCTCATCGTCTACTCGCGACCAGTCAAGCAACCTTTTAGATTTAGTGAAGTTCCAGGTCTCGCTGGCAGTTTTCAACAAGAAAGGGGCGGAGAATGAAGACATTACATTTCGGTGTCCGATTAGCCTGAAGGTTGAATCAAAAGCCGTACGTTTATTGCTGTTTAAAAGCCTTGGGTATACAGTATATCATTCCTGCATTCCTTATAGATTTGAGATGAATATTAAAAAAAAAAAGGATACATAATGAGGAAAACAGCAAGCCAGGAATCTTGGTGTTCATAAAAACGAATAAGAGATTCAGTGAAATTATGTTTATCACATAATTAATTACCACCATCACATTATAGCTTGTCTTGACAAGAACCGTCCATGGACTTGTCCGTTCTTGCTTTGAGCAGATGTGTTGCTTTAGTTTCCCCATGGCTGTGATATGATATGAGATTCACTAGACAATTTCCAGTTTATTACTGCTGTGTCCGGGCAGTCCCTGATAAGATTAACCAATGTCTATGAATCATTGCTGGAGAGTATTTGAGGCGCCGGTCAGCGGCTGTACATCCAGGATTGTTCACAAGAGCAGTACAGTGCCCTTGTGATATGAGCAACACTTTACAGAGACCGTCCCTGACTACTGATCCAGAACTGCTGCGTGACGATGCTGCGATTCTGTTCTGGCATTGGCTGAGGTTTGGATTGAGCGCATGGGTGTGATGATCTCTGATCTGTGGTGAAGGCGGTGATGTGCCTGTGGGGAAAACACTCTCTGGCCCCAAACCCAATTTCCACTAAAAGATTGAGGAGGCTAACGTGCTCTGGGCAAGGCACTGAACTACCTTTCTCTTCTCACCTTGTCTTTTAATCGCATCAGGCTTTTAATTCTTTCATGAACTACTCTGACCCTTTTTTTAACATTTCATGAAGAGCGGAGAGATAAGAGAGAGAGCTGTGATTGCCGCTTTGGTCCCCCGGAACCTCAGGAGCATGCTGCATTTTTAGAGGAGAGCTTTTTCGTTTTAACACTTGTGTACAATAACACTTGGTAATTCCGCGAAGGGAGATGTTGACTTTGACTGATGCTTTACCCTTCTAACACATCCACATATGCATCCACATACGCACAAAGAGTTGATGAATTATGTATTGGTGAGGTAGGAAACAAACTGATCAATATGAAATGTCTAGCTTCAGTATTGACCAGAAATGCGGTACATTGTGGCCATGAGGAGGAAATCACATTGAGGTATACAATAGTTATTGATGGCTAAATGTGTTGCATGCAAATGTTGATTCAGAGTGCAAATGCTCAGCCACAGGGAGTTTGTTCACACCGTTGAAGCAATGGTCAGTTACTTTATATATACTGTATATAAAGAGAGAGAGAGGGGGAGGGAGAGAGAGAGAGATCAGATCTGTGTCCATGTTTACATCATGCTCGTCTTGTCTCTGTCAGCTCGGCTTTGCAGACCTAATCCTGACAGGTGAAAGTGTTGTTAACCCACTCTGTGTGGGCTGTTGCCTGTGATATAGATAAACTCTCTGAAATCAATACGCTTCTGCGCCACTCGGCCCGTGCGCATTTCCCCACCTTTTACCTTCAAAAGGTCACCGGCAGCCTTATCTTTTAACTCCTCATTGTTTAGTGTGCGTCGTGTCCCGCTTTAATGATCTGGCTGGGAACGGCACCAACACCACCACCACCAGCTGCAGCACCACCAGCAGCAGGCCTTCTCCTCCTTTTTTTTTTTTTTGATTGGCTCTGATATTTCTTGGAAGATGGATGGTTCTAACGTCCTTGACTGGTTAGCAATATGCGCTGCCATTCCCCCTCTCTATCCTGCATTTCGAATCACTGTTCCCTGTTTGATGGCAGGCAATTACAGGAGATTGTTTTTCTTTTCTTGTGCACGCTGGTCGCCACAGTGCCCCTTTTCTTCTCAGGAAAGAAGTGCCCTGTTTTTCTAGGTGACAGAGACATAACTTGAAGACTTTCAGGATTCGACTTAGCAGCACAAAGATTGATAGGAGGTTTAAATACCGTCGGACGCGTTGGCAGTTGCTGTGTATAATCTTCAAACGTTGAAAGAATAATTATTGTTTTTATTGATGGTTGGGTGTCTTGTGTTCAACACAACTGGTCCTCACAGTTGGCTTTTATTTGCCACTAGTTCTTGCAGAGATGTCATGAGGAATACATATTCTACAGGGGCTGGAGAAACAGGAACAATTTCCCATCACTATTCTTCTTCTTTTAGCTGCTGTTATTGTGGTTTATTAGCTGTAGGAAGGTGATAATGGCGGACCTTAAACATTTACCCAGAATAGTTCAGCCAATTACGCAGGATATGCAGATTCGATAAGAACCTTTCTAATTAAAAATATCTTTATGGAAAAATAATTATTAAATCAGTCTTGAATCCAAACAGCCAATAAACATATTTAACCTGGAGCTGGCTCTCTGTTTCATGTTTCAGATATTTCCTAATCATAACCTTATCATTTTCAATAAAATTAGACTGCGGTTCTGGGACTCCCATCCTCTGGTTGCTGAAATGAGTGTTTCGCCTTATTAAATCAGGAGATATGAAGAGCGGGGAATGTTGAGCGAGATGATGTATAGCGGTAATGAGTGACGGCAGAATGAGAGGTATGGATAGCTGGGGGAGAATGACCTTGGCGTCAAACATTCACATCTGAAGATGTGGGAAATAATCAGCATGGGCTCCCAGCACTCAGCAGCAGCAGCAGCTTGCCCCCTGATGACTGCGCTGCAAACAATGAGCTCCACTGACACAGGGGAGTGTGTTACAGGGATGTGATTCAGTTTTCTACTCTTTTTGGTGTGCGCTCTCTTTTCCCCTGAGTACATTCCAGAGCCTGCCACCTTTGCCAGTGAAGAGGCCACTCATTAAAAGGACCGCCTCTCCACCAACAAATAAAATCCAACACTAAAAGCCTTTACACACCGGGGGTGTGACAGATAAACAACACGAAAATGTGAAATACTCGCCTCAGAAAAGTTTGTACCGAGTACGATGCAAATTTGTGACAATTGAAACACTTGTTCAATCAGGGGTTCAAATAGATTTGTGCCAGCTCATCTACCACGACAGGTTCTGGAAATGTCTTAGAACGCGGATGGAAAGTTAAAGATCTTTCTGGGCATCTACGGAGGAGTAAGGACCAAGTACCTGGACCCTATTGACCCAGAGGAGCGTACAGCCGTCAGCTGTTTTAGTTTCTTTTTAGCCAAATGCTCTTTGTACAATACCTTTGTCAAGGTTAAAAGGATGAATAATAGTAATAATAACAATGAGTTATGGATATATGATCTGTGACGTCAACCATAGGTTTCTGAAAAACAAAAATAAGCAATGTCACCATGTTGGCAGTGCCTGACACCGTCTAACTAATCGCTAGAATACGTAAAGAGGTAAAACGTGGATGGAACTGAGGCGAGCCGAATGAAGCCTACAGTCTTGCCAAATGTGACGTCACCCACCGAACAGTTGCTATAGAGACTAAACTGTTCAACTGGTCATTCAAAGAACTGCAGTTTTCGTCATTACCGCTTGATTTTTCCGCCCCAAAGGTTCAGATTACGGACTCTCCACGTGGTTGTTTTATAATCCTCATGATGTGATTGGTTGATGCTTTTACGCGCGGTGTGAAAGCTCAGATCAGCCTTGTTCTGAAAAAAGCCGACGTCGCTTTTTTCACCATGTAACGTTTTGTGTGAAAGAACACCAGTTCCCTAAAAGTCTATAGATGTGTGGAACAAAAAAAAGACACTGCCCCTGATGTGTAAAGGCCTCAAAGCTTTTTCCGTGATGTTTTTTTTTATTTATTTTTTAACAGTAAAAACACATCAGACTCCCACACTAATATCATTTTCGCTCTGTTTGGAGGGGGAAACTAATCAATTTCAAAGCTTTGTTATACGGTTGAAAAAGCACTATGTGTAGTCAAACACTGATGTCTTAAACTTCCACCATTAATCAGCAGGAACATGTCAACCACCATCCTCAGTCTTTCTGGCTCATCGATATTTATTTGGCTCATAGCAAAAGTCATTTTGTCTTGATATTCAAAAAGTGGGGATGCGGGATGTTAACAGCAGGAATATAGACGTCATGACATTCTGCAGCGTTAGCAGTCACCCCGATAGGCGCTGTGACATTCAGCATTTGGAAATGGCATTTGTGACATTCACTGGAAGTAATATATTCACCTCGGTTGGCCCTCACCAGAGCAGGCGGCTGCCGTAAAGGCTATGTGCACCAAGCATTCTCACACTGTCAATGACCTGCTGCAGCTTGGGTGCATGATTTTATCATCCCAGACTGGAGTGAACAGGGCTCAGGCTTTATTTCAACATTCAGATAGTTGCTATATGGGCGTGGTTTTTTTTTTTGGTCAAATATATGTATAATATACACATAGTTGGTGTCATATACAAAAATATAGTCATATTTGTGTTTATTTCTTCCCTTTTATAGCACTGCACCACAGTAGACACGCTTTAAAACACGCCAGGATGCGAAGATGTGTCAGTAGGCTATTACTTTCTGACATATTGCAATGCTCATGTCATTTAACATTTCATTCAAATGATGGACAGGGTCGTGTTACCACATCGGCTTGTCACAAAGAGCGTGCCTTAATATTTTCTGTTCCTCACGCTGTATGAGATGACAAAATGGCAACTGCTGCCACTCCAGCGGTGCTGATGTGGAAGCCTGATGCCGGAAGTTTTATTTACTGTCAGCGTGCAGCTTGCAACACAACCCCCCCCCCCCTACAACCGTAGGAGAGGAAAGCAGCTGCTCACCTTCAGCTCCAGAGATGTGCTGCATTCCCACCACTGCAGCGTAGCTTTCCAGCCCTCAGGAACACATGCTTAAATGATCATACTAGTGGTTTGCATCTCTTAAATCACATCGCACATAAACTTTACAAAACGTAGGCTACTTTAAAAGGTTTTTGGAATGATTTCCCGCCATATGGGTAGCCATCCGTTTCCATTCCTTTTAGATTTAAAGATCAACTTGTGGAGACTTAAACTTGGCTTGAAATAAGTAATCCATCACAGTGAACATTTCATCGCCTTTAGTGTTTGTCAAAGTTACAACTTCACTCACTCTGCCCTAGTCCATTTATTACTTCCTCTCAGCTATGCCTCAGGACTCCTATCCATATAGATTTTCCTGCTTTACTCTATTATCCTATCAGTCTAAAGTCTGAGAGCCAACTCTTTCCTGCATCATCATGTAAGCATCAAGTTGCTATTCCTCTCGTTTACTTAAATGGGAGCCAGTTCTCTTTTTTAGCATAGTTACACACGTTTAATGCGCTGCTTCCTGGTGCTTACACTGATGCCATCATCCAAACACCACCTTCCTGTCCACCACCTTCCTGTCCACCACCTTCCTGTCCACCACCAGCAACCATTAGCAGACCAAAATGACATTGGTGGATTGGTTGCAGGGAATAAAAACAAAACATTTGGAGTCGTTTCTTGTCAAAATTAAGTGAAAATCTGTGACCTGTGGCTGACCTAAAAGGCTGGAGGGCTTTTAATTTGAAGGGCCAGATACAGGATGTTGTGACACTCACTCACTGTCAGTGTTTTTTTTTTAACACCACAGCTCCCTTGGCTTTACATCGCGGTTAGACAATTAACTATTAATAGCCAATCATGTCCAGAATAATCACTTGAAAAGAACAAGGATGACCCCAAGAAGGTCACATGCAAACTTTACAAGAAAAACTTTGCCTATCACTCGGCCATGACCAACATGACCTACCACCTTAAACATGTAAGGGACGTTAGCCTAGCCTAGCTACCTGACCATGTTCCGACCTATGGTTCCAACAGTCTCCTTGCTGATTTTTTCTGACACATTCAGAATTAGAATCTCAAATATTTTTTTCGGTGTCATTAACAGCCCACAGACTTATAGCGCGGCGCACTTGTAAATTAATGATTATTTATTCTATTAATTATGTTGTTCAGTCGCTGAGGCTATACTTGGGGATGTATATACAGCATATATATATATATATATATATATATATATATATATATATATGCCATGCTTAGTCAACTAATCGCTTTAAATGACTACCAAGCCCTATTTTTTTGTTGCATCCTGCACCGTTGGCAAAAGTTGGCCATCATTGGCACTCGTTGAATGTTTTTCGGCTGATTTTGTTCTTGCAACATCAGGTTGTGTTGTTAATGTGCTAACTGGCTAAGTATCATCTTGAGCCCTCCTCTTGGTCTTCCAGTTTCCCTTTTTAAATGACAACTACCCCCACCTGCTAGTATGGAGAGTTATTTCCTCTCACGCAGACACAGAACATACATGCTAGCTGGTCGTTGGCTGTCGTCTTTGCGGTGTGTTCAAGTGCAACTTCTTGGGTGAGACGTAGGTGACTCGAAGCAACACAACCGTTGGCCTTCGTCGCCACTAGTTCTTTGATGTTGGGTTGGTGTGCCTGGGCCTTAATTTACACATGTGCAAGTCCCAAGTTACTGCAGTGCGAATCGAGGGAAGTAATAAGGAACCTCTCAATGCAAATGCAAATATATATGTATAAAAAAGTAAAATCCTTCCAAGTCATCTGTGTCAAGTCTAAGTCAAGTCATGAATACCAAGTCAAGGTAGGAGTCTTTATCAATGTTAGCCAAGCAGGTTTCAAGTCCCTAAACCTTAAACCTGGTATGTTCAACATCAGTCTTTTTATTGTAAGAAGCGAAATGTTCAAATTCACATTGTATTTTTCGAAATGTCCATCAATTTCTCCACTGGGTTTGATTTTTTTTGAGAATATGTTTCATGAAAGCAGTGTTTTTCAGCAGCCAGGTCTTAAATGTCAGCTGTGGTCATTATCAACAATAGCATAGCTTCTGCTTTATTCACTGAGACGGAGGATCTATCCCAAGCAAGGTTCAGGGTTCTGCAGATGGATTTCTTTAGTGATTTGGATTAAACAAATGTAAGTCAGGGTGAAGCTCAGTGTGCTTTGGAAAGCTCTTGCCAATAATGGTATTTGTATGTGTAAGACGCATATATAAGCACACCCATCGTTTTATAATGTGTTTTTTACATAAACTACAATATGTGCGTTGTTGTTGCACTAGGAATGAAAAGAAGAGAGAGAAAAATTGGGACTTGTGATGTTGATTGATGATTCAGGACTTGTAATGAGATATAATGCAGTCTTATCCTCCCCACTGCCACTAACCGCTGCTCTAGATTCCCTGCCGTGCCTGAAGGACGTCGGAGCACCCTGCGATGTCCACCCTCTCCTCACCCATCCTCCTACCTGATCACCCTGTAATTAGCAAACTCCCCCATTTAATCAGCGCAGTGATAGCTGCTGAGACCTGACAGAATAAACAGAAGAGAGAGAAGGTAAAGATAGGAATATTTCTACGGTCTCTGGCTCCATCGTGCTACTGCAGAGCTGAGCTGATTTACTTGGCAAAGCCTTTGGAGCTTACACGTCTGCTGCATTGGAGTAGATTGACGGGGAGCAAGTATGAATAAGAAAAAGAGAAACCAATAGAGCTCGATTTCACTCGCAGCTCAAGCGAGAGCAGCCTATTGTATTTACAAGCCAAGCATGCGCTCTTCTCTCCCCTCCGTCCCGCTCCTCCACTAGAGGGTTGAGCAGGCATGTAGCGCCGCGTCCACTGAGGGTTCTCAACACCGCCGTGCATTTTACCGCTTGTAAAGCAATCATTTCCATCCCCACTCCCCTCCACTCTGGCTGCTGGGACTGCTGAGTCAGCTCACCTTCATATGGAGAGTGGCTCCCTCAACCGAGACGTTATTGATTTGCCCCTGTTTGTAAGGGGGAAATGTTCCCAAACCTCTCAGGCCAATTTTGCTGCGCTGCACAGCCAGGAGCACCACTGGGCATTGGATCGAGAGGAGAGAAAAACATAAACATCACTACCATCATACGCGCTAGCACTGAGGCAGTCGCACATGCATTCAGAATCACTATTATGCATTAGATTGGAGCAGAATGGAGGAAAATATGAACATAATTACACACATGGATACAGAGGCACATCCTGACACAAATGCAGAAACACATGCACCCATTAGCGGTGCATCAGTTGTTTGCCAGCAGCTGTGTCTGTCACACCGACTTCACGCGTTAGGTGAACACGAGTACCACTCCATTTTATTGTCTTCCCAGGCACATTCATGCGTGGTTTTATTTTTTTATTTCAGACTTGCCTGCTGCTGTAAACTAAAGATCTGCTCATTATGACGTATAAGCTTCATACCAAATCTGCAGATTGTCTCTCTCCTCCCTCTAGTGTTCTCACCACTACCATACTGGTGGGAGTATTCACACACACACACACACACACACACACACACACACACACACACACACACACACACACACACACACACACACACACACACACAGGCACACACGCGCACACACACACACACACACACACACACACACACACACACACACACACACACACACACACAGACACACACACACACTCTGACTCACCGAGAGCACATTTTACTAGAGCACACACTTTATTTCAATGTGTGCCCGGGCCAGTGAGCTACATCATTGCTTCATTTGGATCAAACTCCAGAGCTCAGGAGTCATTTATCTACATAGTGTGTGTGTCTAACCTTCAGGCATCCCACTCTTCGCCACTGGGAGAAATCAATGCCAGGGTGTAGAACAAAGAGAAAACCCCCTCTGACTTCACCAAGGTAGAGATTTGAATAATGTATTCGTTATTTGTCTGCTGTAGACAATTCATCAATGTGCAGACATTATGGGGGAACTTTATGCTTCTTGTTTTCAGCTGTTTGTGTGGAAACTTTATAGTTTTATAGTTTTGTCTTTTTTTCTGTGCTTTACTTGTTCTCATTTCGCTAGATAAGAGTGTATTTTGATGAGTGATGAGTGTCTTTTGAAAGTCTTGGAGAGGTCTCTGTATACTGTAGCATAAAAAAATCTATAATTGCATTTGGAAAAAGTTGTTTTTTGTTTTGAAAGACACACGCACAGTGCCTTGACTTGGGCTGACTTCAGAAGTGTTTACTTTTGTTAGCATGCTCTTATAATGCCCGACCTGTGCATTTATTAATCTCTAAATAGTCGCCTGCCCTGATATTGAACGACATCATTCACAATTTCAACTCCTCTCGATCTCCTTTATTTGTCTTAAAAGAAGCTTAAAAGCAGAGTTGGCTTATCCTGTATGAAAATGTCAAGGAGATATAGACAGCTGCAAAATGTAGGAGGTAGAAGTTTGCTATTATCAGTATGTCTGTGTTTGTCTAAGCCTGGAGTTTCCCTGAACCTTCTTCAGTATCAAGTTTTTTGTGTATCCTCTGTATGTGCACGTGTCCCAATTGCGACTGATATCTCACTAGACCAGCAGCTGTCTGCACTGGCACCCTTCTGAATTTCCTGTATTCTGTAACACATACACACACATAGGTATAAGCACGTACACACACCCCTAGTGTGTGTACTATCCTGTTTTCCCTTCTCCTGTGACTCTGTGTAGCTGGCACTGCTTGAGTGACAGCTCTTGGTTAGTCTGGGTACCCGTGGTTACAGCCCAGAGGCCTGTGCTGGGGGACCGAGACCTGTCAGCACTCTCTGAATCCTGAAACCAGAGATGGATGGCCGGGAGCCACCTCTGCCCTAAGCTCTCTGCTCGTCTCTCCTGCTCCTCTCCACTCTTTATCCCAAACCCTCCTCCTAAACAGAGTTATTGTTGTCACTTTGTTCCTACAGAAAAAGGAGTCAACTATGTCTTGTTACCTGTAGGAGAGGGTATTAAACTTGAGACCAGAATTTATGTGAAGTAGTCTTTCATTTGCAATTATTTCTTTCAGGACAAGACTTGATTGAGTCATCACATGTTCTTTTACTGATAGTTGATACGGCAGAAGTCAAGGACAGAGCAGAAGTCGAGGCACAGCATTTTGTATGGACAGCTGGTTCTGTTCATCTTGATTCTCATGCTAACAGCCCGGATTAGTCGTCCCAAAGTGGAGCGCAGGCTCCAATAGATCAGGTGTCCGTCCATCTTCAGTGCCTTGATGCTTCTGCTTTGACAGAGACATGTATGACAGCTCCTACGCCAGTATTGCCTGTCGCTCCAGTGCCTGAAGCCCTGCAACTGAGGGATCGAGACAGAAAAAGAGAAGGGCGATGAAGACAGGAGGAGAAGAAAGCACAAGTGTAGTGGGGGGCAGGGGTTGTTTTGGACCGCCTAGGGCTCAGGCGGTTAAGGGCGGTAGCATTGCTACTGGAGTGTGTGTGATCTCTCAACCAGCTAATGAGAATATTTAACATTTGCTGAGTCCACAGTGTGTTGGAAGTCATTCATCAGGCTGCTGATTCAGTTCTCGCCGGTTATATGTTGAGTATGCAAGATGCCTGGCCATAGGGCCAGTTTAGTGCAGAGAAACACAGCGAGGTAATGGAAGGGATTTAATGGATCACCGGGAGTCAGTACACTTTCAGTCCTCCCTAATTCATAGTATTAATTCATAGACTTTGGGAGGACTTAATGATTGATCATTCATTTGGTCATTTATCAAGTAAAAACACCAAACATTATCTGGGTCCAGTTTCTCAAATCTGTAGACCTCTCACTTTCTTTGTTCTATGTCATTGAACATTGAATACATTTGGGTTTGGGACCGCTGGACGAATTAATCGAGCTAATTAAAGGTGTCAACTTGAGATGTACTAATGTTTCTCTTCATCCTTTTTGACCTTTCATTTTAAATCTGATACTATCTTTAGACGAGTTTACAGCTATGCTAGCTCTGTGAGGATGTACTAAAGATGCTCAATTTGCACTCTTTTGTAGTGACACTTGCTATTTTCAGTAGTTTCACACTAACGTAGTGTGTATACTCAGTCAAAGAGTGTGTGGAACACTGGACACTACTCAATGGTTGCCATCTGTGCTACGTAGCAGAAGTTTCAGAACCACCAACTTATTTTCAAACTCGCTAGCATTAACATGGTGAATAACTTACTGTAGAAATGTAATTTGTGCATATATTTTTATTTATGTAGGCTTCCCCCATACTGTGGTTGGATACTGAGATAAAACGGGGTGGTAATGTTCCTTCCATTTGCAAATCACCATTAAGAAGGAGAAGCCGTCACAGTCAGTGCATGACGTATGGCATTTGAGACAACTTTTGCCGGAAATTTTGTCTAAATTTACACACTACACCAGTGACTACACAGTCACTGGTGCACTGCATGTAACTGTACTAACAGAAGTATCAGAAATGAGACACAGCACAAGACACAGAAGTCCTTTGAGTTACAATGACAATGCTAACATAATTTGTTTTTTAAGCAGGTAATGTTTATAATGTTAGCAATCTTAGCTCGGCATGTCGGCATGCTAACATTGGCTAATTAGCACTAAACCCAAAGTAAAGCTGAGGCTGACGGGAGTGTCATTAATTTTGTAAGTATTTGGTCTTATATCAAAATATTTGACAAATTATAATCTCGTCCAGATGTAGGCACTATGGAAAGTCATGGAATCAACAACATGATTATAATTCATCCTGAGTGGGACATGAATGGCAGTCCATCCAGTACCTATTGACATATTTCAGTCTGGGCCAAAATGGTGGAATGACTGAAACTGCAGGGCTAAAAACAATCAACAGAGTAATCTGTAATCAACTTATTATTAGTCCTAGCCTGATTAACAACACAAAGCCGTTAAAAATAACTAGAGAGTAATTTCTAAACTCCCTTTAAAGGCCTATCTATCATTGCATTTTTTCTGGGTGACAGAAAGGGCTGAACTGCTCCCACCCCCACACTGTGGATGAAAAATTCACCATGTCATGACTCTATAAAATGTGTGCTTTCCGTTGTAAACTCTGCAGAAAACAAGTATAAAAGTGTGGTAGGAAACCAAACATCAAGAACAGATCTCTTAAGCCATGCCACTTCACAAACGGGTCTCATTGGCTCCCACGGTTGAGCACTGCAAAGAGCTGCTCCATTGTGACTGACCAAACACACACATGGCACTCTGATATCGCCCGATAAGCGTTCAAAGCCTGCTTCTCCTTTCATGTGCTTTGCCTGGTGACCTTCACATAACCAGCTTACAAACACTCACTCGGACAGAAACGACGCAAAAAAAGAGTAGGCAGTCCACACAAAAAAAGAAAAAAGAAAAAGGGACGAGCCCATCCTGTGTTCCTGATGCGTCAAACCGCTCAGTGACCGTGATGTGACCTTATTCCATGCTGGCAAGCCAGCGGGGTTAAAATGAGGTGAACTTCCATGTATGTGGCGTTTTTAGTGTAGTGTATGCTGAGACTCGCATGTGACAGTGAACTGGTCCCATAACAGAAGAGCAGCAGCCTTGCACTCTACCTGACCCCAGCGGTGATGAGGATACCATGAGCACTAAGGCTGAAGCAGCCCGTCACAGCCCAGCCGGGCACAGCACAGTGCAGCCCCATGACTATTTAATGACCATTTGCAGGGCAGGGGCCTGCAAACGCCCCTCCTCCTAGATAGTGTGTGTTGTCTTCAGCCATCGAGAATGAGCCCATAACCCGGGGAATAACATGAATGAATGATGACAGTGGCAACATGGGAGAGTCAGCACTTTACTGCTGGAGTATGATATGTGATCATACTTTACATGTGAACAGAGGGGGAAATGGGGAGGACACAGAACACTCGAGTTTCTTCCATTGCCCCGCGTAGATTTAGCCTATATTTATTCTCCAGATGATGTTGAATGGCGCTTCGAAACACAACCAACTCCCAGTGACCCCGTCCCTCGTCCATTTTTAATGGGACGTAACAGCCAAAGATCCATTTTTAAAAGGACATTGTGCATCACCGGCAGCGTTTCTATTTATGAAGCGAGTGTTCACCAGGACGGGTTGTCTGTTGTAATCACAGGAGATGTAAAGTAAGTAACACATTCAGGCTTAAGCACAGTTAAGACAGCCATGATTGTTTATTGTCTATTTGTCTTTCTTTATTATGTGAGTAATTGAGTTTTTCCATTTAAGAAAAATGCAGCGTTTTAGTCTGAATCAATGATGAGAAATCACTTTTTTTTAATACAGTGTTGCATACAATTGATATACTGAACAATCTGTAGTGCTCTGGTAATCTACCTATACCTCAGAGTGAAAGGGGGGAACTTCCTTTTATGATGCTTTTCCATTTTCAAAGCATATTTTTAGAAAGCTCCAAGTAGCCCGTAAAATCCACGACCATTATTGGCAGTGCATTTGTAGAGAGTAAACAGTAATCGCGGCTGACGCAGCTGTGGGACAAGTGCGACATGCTTTAGGCTGACTCAACCGCCGCTGTGACAGTTAACGCAGCGTATTTTCATGTGGCCCCTTTGTTACTCTGTCTTCGAGCTGCATTTTATGTGGGCAACTACACTTCCAATTACCTTTGCCTGCAGCAACGCTTTTAGGGTGACTGAAACCAGGGATGAGAGAGGGAAAGTGAATAGGTACATAAAAATTGATGAGAGTGGGAGGGAGTTAGTGCATGGCGAAGTGATGAATAGGCAGCAAGTGACAGTGACCAGTAACCGGTTTCGATTTGTAAACACAAAATATAGATTGAGCACTTGTTTGTGGCACTAAGTCACTGCGAATAAGACACAATTTTTCTGTTAAGTGTTCTCATTCTCATCCCTTTGATTGACCAGAACAGCGGCTCCATACCTGTGACACAGGTAGAGATTTAATAAACACTTTGATCAGCCATTAACTCAAGCACATTAACTCCTACTCACTTTAACATAGATCAGTCCGTATTGTGTTCTGCAAAGTAGCCTTCATCATAGCAACTTCACAATTTGTACTAATTGGATATCAATACGCATGAATTAGTGCGTATAAGACTTTACATCCCATGAGACGAATCAAAGAAAGCTTTCATTTGCTAGTTTCTGTAAAATTCAAAACAAACAGTGTTATACATTGTAAGTTAAACTTGTGGTTCTCACTAGAAATAGATTTAAGTATTAACATAGCTGCGTTTTTCCAAAGGTTATATAGGGAACCCACTAAGATGAAGAGGAACAGCAGAGTACGGTAATGCCAGTATGCAGCAGTGAGGAAATTGAGGAAATACTATTTCATCATAATATGAGAGCACTTCTACCTCAGTAACAGCTATAATGGTTTTAAAGTTATACTAAGATTTCCATCTATTTAATTGCCATTGTTTTAACTAACTCTATATACCAAAGAGTGGGTTAAAACAATGGTGATTGATCATATGACCCACTAATGAAAGCATTTCTCTTGCCTTTTTGCTGAGTTTTCCAATATCTATGTCTGTGGTGAGCTTCCTTCGCCAGATGTAAATAAGCCGCTATGTTAGTGACGCTCCTGACAGCCGTCGGTCTGCCGGCCCAGATCATCAGTAACGGTTATGCGAACAGCGTTCACCTGTATTTGGAAAACGGAACTTACAGCTGCTGAGTCAGGCTTATAGTAAGGGCAGAAGTGCAATAGGAACGTGTGTGTGCGTGTGTAGGTGTGCGTGCGTGCGTGAGTGTGTGCGTGTGTGTGTGTGTGTGTGTGTGTGTAAGAGTCTTACATATAGGGGGACGGACTGGATGTAGAGAGGTGAATGTGTTTCAATAAAGACAACAGAGAAAAAAAAAATATATATATATCAACACACACAGTGACTGTAAAAATGACAACATGGAGGCTCTGAGAGAACAGGCTCGCCTGCATTATCATCCTACTGCCACAGAGGCCGCTAGAGACAACGTATCTCAGATCTAATGTAGTGCAACTTTAAAATGTATTCACAAATGTATCACGTTACTCGATATTGATATAACAGACATATTAAATGATAACTGGATTGATATAATTACCTCGTTTTCGGGTGAGTCGTACATCACAGCCAACTTGACCTTCAAGAATGTTTACCCGTTCAGATCTGGAGGATCCAGGGCTGCGTTGGGACTTTTTCAGGTCCCCCATGTGCTTGTCCCTCGACGGAGCCAATCGGTGCAAAACTGACAAGTCATTGTCTTTTCCTAAGCCACGGTAATTCATCAGCACTTGAGGCGGCTTTGGCTGATTGCATTTTCGACAGAGCAATCTCCACTATGTCATAGAGAATTTGGCTTTTATGGCGGCATGGAACTTTGATGCCAAATACAAGGGACAGTGGAGGCGAACATGGATAGTTCACCACGCTGGGTCTGATTGCAAATTGAAAATCCTGTGTGTGTATCTGCGCCTGTGTACAGCTTGTGTACTTCAGGGTGTGTGAGACCGAGTCAGTGTTTGTACCTCTTGAGATGTGATGGAGTTTTTCCAGCTGCTGCTCCCTCGAGCCTTATTTCTTTCATCTCCTGATATATCCATAAACCGTGACAAAAATAATGGACACTGCGAGCCACCTTTCATCTGACTGACTTTTTTTTTTTCGTGGTACACAAAAAATACCCTCTTCTTCATTTGTCATTTCTGAGGCCACAACAGTTCCTGTCCAGCCGCACAGTAGCCCGTTTTAATTAACACAAGAGCTCCTTTGAGGCTCAACAGACAAGGAAGAGAAATGGCAGCATTTTCTAGCATTTTAACATTTTGTGCTTACACGTGTAAATTGTGGAGGAGAAATAATGAGCGTGCAAAGCTACGCTAAGATGTGCAGCTATTTTAAATGTCAGTGTGTTGCAGGGGTTCAAGTCAGCCATGGGGAAAGAGCGTTTCCCAGGAATACTCTGGAGAGGCGGGTTACGACTGCAAAAAGCTGATAGGGCTGAGTATTCAGAGGTAATGTCAATCCCTGGACCCGCGCTAATATTTCACTGTCATTTAGAGAAATGACCATGAGAAGCCGGAGTTAAGAAAAAAATAAGTTGAATAGCCTGAGGGTATCCGACCTGTAAGTGGAGCCTGATACCCGCTGTGCATTTTCTCCGATCAGATCTACTGCACTACCGCAGAAATGTGATCTTTGGTTATAAAAAGCATGCTTTTGAAATTCAGGGTTTCCTAACAGGGGGATCAACATCATTAAAAAACTAACACGAGGCTGCAAGATCTTCAACATGTATGTTTTTCTCACTTATATTAAAAATACTGCATCAGTGTTTCACCCACACCGTTTCACGCTGGTTGATTACATCCAATCTACTGCTCTAACTGCTCATACTGCAGTCCTTTGGTGATGTAGAGGCTCTTTTACAGGAAGATTTCCAGACTTAAGGCCCCATGGAACACAAGTATATCAGCAGGTATAAGTCTGCCTTTTGTAAATCTCTCCCACTTACCACCTCCGTGCGACAAGTAATAATGTAGAACTGCGTGTGTGTGTGTGTGTGTGTGTGTGTAACTTCATTTGGTTGTAGGGATTCTGGGATTTTAAAGGAAGCCCTTCTTATTTCCACTTCGCTTCTGTGGCGTTGGTGCCAGCCTCAGAGTTTTCCCTTAATCAAAGCCCATATTCAGCTCTCTGAACAATAAGAGACACTGGACCACCGAAGTAGCCTCAACAGAGCCGCGTTGTGCAGCGCAGTAATCAATACTTTTTAAATTACTATTTACTGTAGTTCTGGGCTGGGTTCGGATTTTTTTCATGGAGACTTGTAATAAGGTTTTCACAAAGCCATAATTTTAAACTTGAATACAATACTAGTATAAAAACACAAGACCATACTCAATGCCAAGGCAAAAGGAAAAGGCCTAGGCACACAAAATAGGATTTCTTTTTTAAATTTAGTCAAAACCCGAGGACCACACACAGACTTTTCTTTCATCGGTAACTTTTCATATCAGCAGCATGGTGCTGGATCAAAACAAAGTTTCAACATGTGTCTTCGTCTGGGACCAAACAACAATGCTTGGTTCCAAACACATTTGTATCACATTTTCAAACGGGGCATCCTTATGATAATCACATAATTCGTAATCAACTAATCATCTGAATTTGTGTAATTATTATTATAGAACCTGCACACAGTGCTGGTACAGAGGATAGTCACTGAACAAAAACCAGGACAGCTGATTTTCCCTCTGGATGTTTAATTTGTGCAGCAGTGGGTTAAGATTGTAGATTACTGTCAGTACTATCCGATGTGGATGTTGTATCATTTCAAAGATGTGGTATTGTGAAAGTAAAGATACTTTTGTTTACAGTAATAGAGAAATAGTGGCACTAAAAGCCTCCCGTACCATATCAGATGGGTCACAGACATGTAGTCCAGACCCTCCCAGCACTGCTGATTGAATTTCCTCGTCATTGCATTATTGCGCTGCAGATGGCTCGTGGCTATGCGATGTGCTGTGTTAATATGCACTTTATTATACTAGCTAACCTCTTCCACCTCCACCTCCACTCCCTCCCCACGGCTCCACCCCTCACCATGTTTCTACCTGTGTCAGCAGTTTGGACATAATTGTTTGTATAAACTAATGGATTTAGTAGCCGGTGGTGCTGACACAGGTTGCTTTGTCAATGCTTTGCGTTTGCTGCTTCATTATTCTTCACTGTGATATTACCAAACCCATCAATTGCACGTCAGATTGATCTATCTGTTGATCAACTCCAAACGGATATTTTATCTTTAAACAGCCGTCTCCGTTAATCTCAGTAGCGTACCATATTACCATATTATTCTGCTTGCATGTAGCAGTGCAGCATACACATTCATTCCAATTAAGTGACAAGGTATGTTAGTAATGAAAATGTACTTATTTTGACTCCAATTGCCTCCAGTGCACACAGGGCTGACTCTGACAGAGGAAACATGCCTCCTCTAGTCCCTACACTAGAGGAGGTAAGGTTTAGGTTGGTCCTTTTGCTAGTTTTGGTTTTATTACACCGTACATTCTTTGTGCAGCTTTGACTTTGGGCTGAATGGTATAGACATTAAAACAAAAACACCAGTAAAAACAGTATTTGCTGTAGCTCATGCATGCTTTATGGACTTTATGGACATAAAAAGTCAGCTGCCCTGAGCTCCAGTATCCGAATTGAACAAATCTGAATTGTAAAGGAGCTGTGGTGACAAACTGTCTCATGGGCTTCCACTGGAGAGCCACATATGCATCACCAAGTGTGATCTTTGCCCAAAAAAAACTTCAGAGCAGAGAGTGACAGGGGGAGAACAGAGGTGGATGCAAATGAAGAAGGTCCAGGCCATTTAATACATGGTAATTAGGCTCCACAGTGTGGCACTGAGGGTGACCTTTTCAGCTGAGGCCATGAGTTGTATCAGCACAGAAAGGAGCAAGCAATAAGAAAGGTATATTAAGTGAAGTCCAGCGGAGAGACAGTAAGTTAATGCCCAGATGGGAAATTATTCATCTTGTCAAGCACACACTCTTTAAACTTCTTCTTCTTCTTCTTCTTTGCTTATTTTGTTGTACACAGCTTTGGTAATTGCATTTTGCTCTTGGGGAAAATGTTGCCAATTCAATCTCTCTCTTGTTTTTGAAGTTTGTTTGGTGCATATATTAATAAATTGAACACGTATTTCTGATTGTACATGCCCTCTCATCCAGATGCATTAGTCATTCTGGAGATAAAACCAATTTCAAAGCTGCTGATGCCAATGGATTTGTCTAACAGATAACTTTGTCTGTTTGTATCATTTCCTCTTCCTGTTCAAAGTGCTGAATCTTATTATTAATATTATTAGTGCCATTATTATCGTTGAGTGTAATCGCTTTATCCATCGAAGCGCTTATTCACATTAAAATTACTTACAATCAAGTATTTGCAACATGTAAAGGCTAACTTTAAATTCAGACCCATGGATAAAACTGAGCCTTCTTAACTTACTTCCATACCTGACAATTTTAATCTCTCCAGTTTGATTTTTATGTGCATCAAGCGTCATACGTGACCCTTATCACTCAGCTTTACATAGAGCTATACAACAAAGACAGGTGCAAATTGGATGCAATTGACTATTCACTTAAACAACCCACGAACAGATAATTACCCGTCATACGTTAGCAACCATAACAATTCTGTCAAGATTTGTATTTCTCCTCATGGCAAAGGAGTTGTACATAGGTCTGTAGCTTGGAGTAATGCTCCACATTTTAAGTTTATTTGGTTGTTTTTTTGTTTAGCCATTCACAAACTTGAAACAAAAGAGCAAAACTGTGAATAGATTTAACATCGTGTTTAATCTGTAAGCTGCAAATGTTAGCAAGAACAGCTAACTAGCTTACTACCTACAGTAGTAACCTGCCCCAGTGTTATTTCCAAAGCTAAAGAGCATTCCCCCTGGCCTTCACCTACAAAATGTCTCTGAGAGGCAAGTACCAACCAAGGCTATGGAAGGAGGATAGAGCCGTTTCTCAATACCAAGTAAGCCAAGTTCGGACTTGTGGACTTCGTAGTTCAGACTTGGCAAGTTCGAGTAGGGAGTCCAGACTCCAGACTCCAGAGGACGCATATTCTGTTATTGGAGCAGCGGTGGACTTGATAATGTCACCATAACAGCTCGTCTTGGATGTCAGGGTTACCCCATGACCTCACATATCCAAAAACGTAACTATTTTGATACATTGATCAAAGTTTGAACGACTATTCTCGCCTAAAAAAATCTTAAATCTACTTTTCGTGACACAAATACAGTAATATTTAGAAAATTATAACTCAAAGTTCTGTGTTGTCTCCTGCGCCATCTCCGCTGATGTTAGGGTGAAATGCATTCTGGGATACCTGGCTGTCTGAAGTCCACACAAGTCACCTCCAATGCATGCACAGAGGAACCAGAGCTGTATGTCTGTGCTTAGGGGCTCAGTGTCTCCTAATCTGATCTAATCTAATTAAAAGTTATGTTTGAAAACAGCTCTGTTCGCCATGCACATCCACTATGTATTTTGTGAACTAACTTTGGGTTTATGTTGACTATTCTGTCAGTTTACACATCAGCAACTCCAAACTTGTTATTCAAGGTAACATTGTTTACCTTCATCCTAAACCCCCTTTCTCTTGTAACGGTAAAAGAGAAAACAAAAGGGAATTGGGCTTGTACTTACATAATGTTTTGGTAGTCTTCCGACCACTCAAAGCACATTTACACTACTTGCCACATTCAGCTTTTCACAAACACATTGCATGTACACATACACTGATGGCAGAGGCTGCCATGGAGGGTGCCATCTGCTCATCGGGATCTAATCTAATCATTCAGATGTACATTCGCACACCGATGGCACAGCCTTCAGGAGCAATATGGGGTTCAGCATCTTGTCCAAGGACACTTGGACATGCAGACTGGAGGAGCTGGGGATCGAACCGCCGATTAGTGGATGACCCTTTCTACCTCCTGAGCAGGAGCTGCCCCAAAACGTACCGTTTTAAAATCCAAACCTAAATTTAGCCTTTGGTTTTTATTGTATATGTAAGTCCATAGGTGACTTGGCTGGGAACCGGAGGGTTGCCGGTTCGAGTCCCTGTGTGGACCATGAATGGAGCGTGGACTGTATTTCAGGCCTGTGTGTGTGTAAAAATTAAAAATAATAGAGCGAAAATTGAATTTCCCCATTGTGGGACAAATAAAGGAATACTTCTTCTTCTTCTATAGGGTAAGCAACCAAACAGGGCTCTGTTGTATTAATATGATGCGTTAATACTAGGACTAAGTAGCTTACTTTACAACAATATAAAGCAATAATATTTTTACAATATATATATATATGGTATACAAAGTATATATATATATATATATATATATATATATATAGGCCCCTGGGGGGGGGGTCTACTTAGATCCGATGTACCACAGGGATTGCAATACACTGGGGGAAACTCTGTATAGGTAAGCTCTTTAAATATTCTCCCTCCCAACAGTGGACCAGCTTTCTTTCAACACTTTGTGTGGAGTGCGCTACATATTGCATGAAGCAGACACCAGAATCCTGATTTTCTTTTCTTTTTGTTAATGGTTTTTACCTGAAGCCTGGACATCTTCCCGAGGCCCCAGACAAGTTCAAAGTCGTTGACTGAGAGCCATTTAAAAAAAACTTCATACAAGTTTTCCAAGTCCAGTCACTGAACATCAGGAAATCATTTGTGTCTAAAACACACATAGAATTTTTAAATTAAACGTATGCTGCCGTGACTTTGTACTGACTAAGACATGGGTGAAGTGAAAAATATCCTCCCTGAGAGGATTTTTCTTTCCCAACGCTGAGTGTACAGTCCTACCTTGAACTCCACAGCCCTCATACGGAATAATTGCTGAGGCATATATTCACTTTCTTTTAGTCAATTGATAAACAGAGGAGAAAGTGAGGCAGAAAATACGGACTAAAGAGGACAAAAGAGAGAGGGGCTGGAGAATGAGAGAAGAGGTACTTAATCTAGATGGTGTTGTTGGGTACTGGTTCTATGCTGGGATGAAGGATGAGCAAACACAAAAACCCACAGAAGACCACACAAGGTCCCCCCGTAGACACAGGAGTCCACAGCTGTGGCCGTTTATTGGAACACTAATGCTCATTGTGAATCCGACCAGATCAAACATACTCCATGTCCTTGGATACAGTAGCTAGAGCAGCTTTAGATAGAGCACTATGTGTCGTGTGTGTGTATCTGTGTGTGCCCTTGTGTGTGTCTGTGTAGTGTGGTGTGAGGTCAGTCAGAGTGCAGTGAGAAAAGAGTGTCATCAGGGAGGAGGTACTCTGGTCCCTCCTGACCGGTCTTTTCAGCCATGTGAGACACCAACAGCTGACAAATAACTGAAGCAGAAGTGCTCTCTCTCATCTCTCCCTCCTTCCCTCTCTCCCTTTTCTCTTCCCCTTTCCTCTCTCTCTCTCTCTCTCTCTCTCTCTCTCTCTCTCTCTCTCTCTCTCTCTCTCTCTCTCTCTCTCTCTCTCTCTCTCTCTCTCTCTCTCTCTCTCTCTCTCTCTCTCTCTCTCTCTCTGTGTGTCTGTGTGTCTCTCTCTCTCTTTGTGTGTGTGTCTCTCTCTCTCTCTCTCTCTCTCTCTGTCTCTGTGTGTGTGTGTCTCTCTCTCTCTCTGTGTCTCTCTCTGTCTCTCTCTATGTGTGTGTGTCTCTCTCTGTGTCCCTCTGTGTCTCGGTCTCTCGCTCATTGACAAACTTTTCTCTACATACACACACACACACGCACAAGCACACGCACGCACGCACACACACACACACACACACCCACACACACACACACAGCCACTTTGTCACAAGCAGTCACACTACATCGCAGTGTTTAACACATACTCACGCAAGCAGCACAATTAGATACAGAGAATCACAGCAGCCACAATAGGGCCGAGTTGTGCAGATGCACACAAACTCGCGCACAGCACGACTTGTGCATCGGCCCAAAAGAGTCCCACATTCTCAGGCTGTCTCTCACCCTCTCTTACACAGTTAAAGCACACATGTAGAAAGACAAACATCTGCCAATATTCATATGCTGCGCAGCATGTACACTTAAGGACAAGGAGGGACACATGTCGAAAGGAGAAACAAATGTATGCAAAACAGAGTTTAATCACAACGGCAAACACTCCGTTGCACGTCAGCAAACAGCTTTGGTCAATAATAGAAAAGGTCTGTGTTTTGCATGGTTTCAAAGCAGCCATTTTATAGATGTATCTGGTGCAACAACCTGCAAAAATATTTAGTTTGTCAAGAGCACTCTCAAAAATGATCACCAACACTGTATGCCAAACACAAACAGTATAGCATTGCTACTGAAATGATCGCTCAATAAAAAAAGGAATCGGCATTAAGATCATTGATAAAGCCGGGCTTCATTTTAGATTGGAGGGAGGCTGTCGGTGGGACAAAACAAGCAGTTTGAAGTCATCATACTGAGGCCTCCCCACTCCTTTCTGATTATGAAATTCCATATGCACCTACATCATTTACACATTTCATGAAAAGTATATAAATAACAAGGTTAACCTTTCACTTTAGATCAAATTCGGACATTTCCAGCCTTTGTCCCATGCTGGCTGCTCTCTGTTCTGAATAGATACCCATCCACTCTCTTCTGATATTTCTTACACTAAATGTTAAAGGTCCCCCTATTATGCTAATGTGTTTTTTCTAGAATGTGTTTACATATTTTAATTCTCCAAAAGCACATTATTTTTCTTGTACTGTCTCTTTGAATATACCTGTATTCACCCTGTCTGAAATGCTAAGTTTTAGCGCCTGTCTCTTTAAGCCCCCCTGCGCTGACGTGTCAGTGTTTCCGATCTTCTGCAGAGTTGTACCATCATTGCAGCCGAGGAATGACTGTAACAGCGCTGTAGTGGCACTTTCCACCTAAATATACTGTGCAGTATTTATATAATATAGTTGTGACATCACAACCGTACAGAAGCTTTCACAGTATTTAGAGTATCTGGAGGGCACATGAGTACTCCTGTTAGAAGATAGTAGTTAGTTAGCAACCCTGAGTGAGGAATAGAGATTGCATGTTAAAATGACGACAATGAAAACTGTTGAATTTCCTCTTCCCGGCGCAGCAACACACAGGAGGATGCAAACCAGCACCCCCCCATCCCCCACCCCCACCCCTAATGGAGCTCCAGACAGACTTTACACAATGCTCACATACTGTAGCTGCATCACTTGCAGTAGTTTTTGTTTGGTTGTGGTGAATGAGGCAGGCAGTGCAGCGTAGTGGTACAAATACAGTAAACACATATCCAACCAGGCAGGGAGGTTGTTTGAGTCTGAGAGGCTGTCCCCAGCTGAGCCGGCTGACTGAGAGTTTTGGGCCATGGTTCTGACAGGAACAGACCCTGAAAGAGGAAAACTTGGTGGAGATGAGCATTTTAAGGAGGATGTTGCAGTATTTATTTGCGTCTATGTACAAGCAAAAATGGGAAGAAAAGGGAGAATGTGACGTTTTATTATCTTTATGTGTTTGCAGCGTACATCATGGAGCTGTACAGTGTGTATATATATATATATATACAGCTTTTTTTGTGTGTGTAGCTCATGTGTGTGCATAACCGCTTCTCTGCAGCAGTGTGTAATGGCGAGTGTGTTCATTAGAGTTTGCCTTGGAACAGAATATATAATATACTGTAATGGTGTGTCTTGAGCTAGTGCTTTAACTCTCCTTGGCGCCTTTTAATGGGTTGCTTAAAAAGAGAATTGATTTCCTGGTTTCTGCCGGAGAGACGCTCCCGTGTAACACCAAGGGCTACTGTAGCATTACATGTATTTCAGTTCCCGCGTGCACGTGTGGAAAGAGAGAGAGAGAGAGAGAGAGAGAGAGAGGGGTGGGAGACATGAGTCGAGTAAGGGGGGTAAAAAAAAGAGTCTGAGAGAGTGAGACTTTGCAGAAAGGGAGAGTTTAGTTTCTCCCCAGCTCTTTAGAGTTTCCCTGGTGAGTTGGCTGGCAGCTTGTTTGCTGGCAGAGCAGCAGGAGGAGCAGCAGCAGCAGTCGGAGGTAGAGAGATTGCGATAAGCCCCTTCAGAAGCAGACAATAGACACTATAATGCTGTTGGAATTAACGACTGGCATTCCATCGTTTCTCATCTGATTAAGACCCAGTGACAATCTTCTTGCTACACTCTCTAGTTGTCACCAGCTATGACTAATGAACTGTGATATCCTGCTCCCCTCTCTCCCTCTTTCTCCATGTCGCACCCTCTCTTCTTTTCACGCTCTATCGATTATTGAAATACTCTCCGATCCCTTCCATTCTTTACACGCCCTCGCAGCTTCTCACTCTCTCTCTCTCTCTCTCTCGTTGCTCCTTTCATTTGCCCGTCTGCCGTGCTCGCTCTCCTCCCCCTGCTGTCCTTTATCTTGTACCATTCATTTGGCTAATTTGATATTTGGAGTTGATAGGGCTCTGAATAGAGGCCTGTGTTTTCACATACATTTGTCTCCATCTCCCGAGCTCTCATCTCTCCCTCCTTCCCTCTCTCCCTTTTCTCTTCCCCTTTCCTCTCTCTCTCTCTCTCTCTCTCTCTCTCTCTCTCTCTCTCTCTCTCTCTCTCTCTCTCTCTCTCTCTCTCTCTCTTCTCTCTCTCTCTCTCTCTCTCTCTCTCTCTCTCTCTCTCTCTCTCTCTCTCTCTTTTTTTTTTTTTCAGAGCAGCGATAATGAAATCAGGCTTCAGCCCTTCATCTATATTAGCGGCATTTTCGGGTCTAAGAGAGACTAACAGCCTGCTAATTCTCTGCCTCTGATTCGTTAAACTGACAGACATTTGCATAATTTAGCTGCCTGCTTTCTCCTCCTCAAAGGTTGCCTGCAGACGCTTCTGTCTTTGAATGGAATTGAAAGCTGTCAACATAATGGCTTGTTTGATCAGATTTGAATATTTGTTTCGAGATCGGTGCAGGAATTGCAGAAATATGCCTCTAAAAAGCCACTGATTTAAGATCAAATGATCCGCTGCACAGAAAGTCAAATGTTATATATTTTCTCATGACAAGTTAGCCTAATCCTTTTCACAGTTTTTTTGTACCCCTCTGATCCGTCTCACCTTCAGGGTCTGCTACAGTATTCACTCCCACTCTCTGCCCTGAAAATCCGCGCATGTGTTGGAGGGAGAAGGGATTCTTCTCTTTTCTGTGATGCTGACAGATATGAGCGGTGGCGGCGCTCGGTGGCGTCTCTTTTACCGCTTGCATTCGAGCTGCGGCGTCTCGAGGCTCACGGCTCTTCTTGTGAATAATGCACACACGCACAGTCACATGCACAAGCCACACGAGTTTGCGAAAAACACACCGCTTCCATTGATTCGCCCATGTCATGCCTCTATCTCAGTGTGCATACAGGTGTTCCATTCACCTTGCAGGCTCACAGTGTCTCTAGGTAGCTTCATTACCTTCGGCATGATTACCACTAAACTAGACTGTTGCTTTGAGGTCTCACCCACACACGTCCTCCCCTCCCTCCCTAGCCCCCTTTGTCAAAGGGCACCTGCAATGTAGTCATGCTTTTCACCATAGATAAGTGGCTGTGTGAGGGAATAAGAAGTTGTGTGTGTGTGTGTGTGTGTGTGTAACCCCCTCCCCCCCGCTTCCATGCATTAATAAAGAGATGCAGTACCAGGTGCCCTCTGTGAGAAAAAGAGACAGTGAGGGAACCAAGTATAGGAGGAGGAGGAGGAGGAGGAGGAGGGATTGATAATATGGTTTGGCATTTTAGCGACCTCCTTTTCCTAATGGCGCTTCGGTCTCGCTGGGATTATCCAGCCGGCGCGCTGTGTCACGGTCGTTAAACTGCACTGTGCCGGAGGGAAAGGGCGTGCTGAGAGGGGGACAGGGGTTGCAAGGTGGAAGTGTCAGGAGAGAGTGGAAAATGTTCTGGAAAATGCCCAGAGGTATGCAACCTTTATCAAAATGAAAGGGGCCTGAGGGAGCGCATGAGAAAGCGGCCCCCTTACCCATCGCTCGCTACTTGCCCCGTCTTCAGAGGGAGCGGGGCGTAGAGGGGCGGAAAGTGTGAACCAATGTCAGCAGCATCAATGGAAGAATGCAAAAAAAGATGGGTAAAGATGCGAGATGCTAAAGGTTCTGTGCAATTAATGGATCACCCTTATGTTGAAACGTTGAACTGTCCATAATAACACACGGGGAAGATTGCATGTCTTTACAGTTCTGATATTTCCATCAGCGCTCCATGTCATCTTTTGAATTCGACTTTACAGGGCAATTAAAAAAATGGCTCCAAAGAAAGCACTTTGCCCTACTTGAATGTTCTGAAGGGACTACTTGAGAAAGTGTTCCACTCTCCTCTGATGAAAAATGTCTGTTGAAATGTATAAAGCCACGCTCCCTCCAGAGAGAGCTTTGGCATTTTTGTTTTACTGACGTCCCCGCCAGCCCTGCTTCTACAATACATTTAAATGATTGCTCTGCTCCAAAGCCAACCCCCCTCCCCTCACTGATCTTTGCTTCCTTAACTTTCTTCCTATAGACCTCCCACACAAGTCACGCCTCTGTGTTGTAGCAGCCCGAACATTTAGCTCCACGGTGTACAACAATGCAAAAAGCAGTTGTATCTTTAATAAACTCATTAATATGATTTTCACGCCGCTGCTGAAAATACGCACTAATACGATTTTCCATGCTGATAACTCCCTTTCAGTCCGTCCGTACCTGGTGTATGAATTCATAAAAGTACCCCGTGTTTTGCTCTTCTTGCTGCACACAAACATACCCGCTCCCCTCCATTTCTGGCTCATCTGCTTTTCCACCGCTCCAACAGAACCTCGGGCTGACCCTCGCAGCATATCAAATTCTACATTTCACAGCTTTTTTTTTTGCTTTTTTTCACTGACACTGCTGAGCGCGGGGGAATATTATCCACGTATTTATTCCTCTCTGTATGCAGGCTTCTCTCCGAATTTGCTCTCGACATGCACGGTCGTGTTTGTTGCCATCAGAGGTCAGAAGGTCGCAGTACTGTCCCCATTTGCTTTGCATGTGTTCTATTTGCACCGATTTCCCATTCTACGTGAAAAGTGCAGTTAATGCCAGGCGAGTAGCTGGATTTGCTTTATTTATGAACATGTGCGTGCAGAAACATCCTTTATCTTCAGTTTTTACAAAGCCCCAGTGTAGGAACTGGTAGGGGAGTGTTATACAGGATCCCAAACTGTTTTCACCGTGAGCCCATCTGATTTAAGGAGTCTTTATACAACACCGAGGGGCATTGTGGATTACACCAGAGCTATACCGTAGCCCATATTTCAGCCATAGAATATGAAAAAGCATGGTTCAAACAGTTCATATCTTTCACTGGAAATGAGAAGCGGCTGGCTAAAGGCCTGCTTACAAGGCAGCGTTGACAGATCCTGTGCTGTCCATGGCGATTCCTTTGATCCTAATCGTAATAAGCCGTCTCTCATTTTATGCAGATGAAACGGGAGCAAAGTGGTTAGTCCTGGTCATGTGTCACGGGTTCGTCACAGGCGGGCAGATCATTAGACCCTAATGTCATTAAAATGTACCGTGTGAAATTCAAGCGATGTAAAAACGCCTTTAAAGAAAGACGCAGAGCGAGACGGTAGTGGTGTGCGGCTCTTTGTGCTCGGCTAATTAAGATTAAATTGAGGGAGAACTGATTGTCGCGAGGTTTGTGCTGCAGGAGGTTTGGACTGACAACAACACACACAACAACACTGACAGAAGAAGTGACGCAGCAGAGATGCAAGCAGCTTTGGTCTGTCATGGAGAGGACAACACTTCTGCTTTAAATAACCAGCTTCCTGCATTTACATTAATTGCATACGTACCTTCCAACCAGAGCGTAGGTGTCTCAAGCCTGGCCAGTGTATGTGACAAGAAAGCGAATCATGTGTAGTACCAGAGGTTGTTTTTTAATCAAAATGAATTAAACTATTTACACTCGTGTGCGGGGGGCTTGGTTTACTAGCCTAACCCCCCCCCCCCACACACACACACACACACACACACACTAAAGGGGAAGGGAAAAAAAGGTGGAAACAAACAAACAAACAATACAAAACCCATGCTCACGACAACAAAGGCATGTGGGGAATCAAATGCCCAGTATTCATTATACTGAATCAAAGGGACTTCAGTTTTTCTTGTTTGTTTCGCAACCGAAATCTTAAATGCTCCACTGTATGTGAACCACAATACATGATGCATCCATCTCTAGGGAACATTGTTCAGCTAGACCGCGCTTTTGTTTTGCGGTGACATTAGCATCTGCACAGTTGGAGTGTTTTGTTCTTTCACTGTCACAAGAGAGAGAAACTGTACATGTCCATATACATTTACCCAGTCCAAGGTTGATGTCTATATATTGATTGTTTTGTCCAAACAATATCACATAGCATTTGCATATCCACAAATAACAAGTGAATGTTTGCTATTCTTGCCCGTGAGATGACAGAAATGACTCGTCAATCATAAAAGTAGTTGATAATTATCTATTATCTACTTGCTTAAAGGACTTATCATATGGGTTCTTATTTCGTTCGGATCTCTACTAGTGGTGATGGAGAACAGTTTTAAAGAGGCCATCAGTGTGAATCTTAGCATATTTCATCCAAAGTGAGAGACATGGTTCTGTTGTGTTAAGGGTAACTGAGATTTGCGTAGGTATGGGGTATATGATGATTTATATCGCTAAAATGATGTTAAAATGTTTGTCATTTAACATTTTTCTGTATCGTTTTTTACGGCAATTTAAAAAAAATAAGGTGGTCGTACTGCGTTACAGCAATATTTACATTTGGAGGGCACTTTGCAGTCTGATCCTTGCACGACACATTATGTTCATTTTGCCCTTCAGTTCTTAATAAAAGGAAAAAATACTATTAACTCTGTACTATAAATCTGTCAATGATATAATCCACACGGGAGTGTACAAAAATAGCCTTTGCTGTGTGGTTATTTCATATAGTCTATTTGTTGAATTTAGCAGGAAATATGCTTTATCGATGTAATATCCAGATATGAAATGATCTATATCGGGATAGAAGGTATTGGTCATGTCACCCAGCCCTAGTTCCAGTCTGTAACATAACCAGCCTGTTTTCATCAGTTTGTGCTGACCATGTAACTGAAGCCGGGTTGGGGGGTGTTGAATTTCAGACTCTACGTTTTAGCCACCTACAGTATCAGACGATTTCTTCTGGTTCTCTAGACGGTCATTACTCATTTCTTTGTCACTTCTTAAGGCTTAGAATTAGATGACATCTTGACACCTGTCGAGGGTTTAAACAAGCCTATGATTATTAGTAAAATGATGATGAGTCTACCTACATCTTGCACCCTACCTGGAATCGACCTACACTTTGACAGTTGTCTAGTTGTGCATTGACGCCATATGTCACTGGGTCTCATCCTAGGCCGGTCAGGCGCTTCCATTTAGCTCATACATTTATCTCCATTTGCCCATCCATTAATCTTCCTTTACTGTAACCCATCCAGCTACTGGCTAGCCAAAGCAGATGAGACGCCCCATTACTTATTTAGCACCACTTTAAAGGGGACCCAAGTCAATTGAGAAGCCGCTCTCGTTTACGGTAACAACATTTGCCGACCGGTTCTCAAACACAGCGAGCTAAGATGAGATTGAGCGAGATGGAATCAAGTCAATAAAAGACATGGAGGATGATGTGGCCCGCGGTCAGATAGTTAAGTGAAGGTCAAGCTGCGAGGGCATCATGTAATCTGGTGGCTCTCTGGACGGTGACAGGCAGACCAAGGTGGAAAAGTTGTCTGGCCTTCAATATCCTCTGAATCGATGCGACCAGAAGAGGAGAGGGACAGTTTTTAACAGTTTTAAACCTGCCCTCCTTGTTCTGAGGAGGGCAGGTTTTGATGCATTAAGAGCTCATGAGAAAGGACACACAGGAAAAGGGGCTGTGGGACAGAGGAAGAGGACAGGCTCTCCAACCAGCCAGGCTTTTCTCTTTGTGAGTGTGTCTTTCTATGGATTGGCCAGCGCGGACACTTTACCCAACCTAATCATGATTCACCTCTTTTATCTGAGTGCAGACCCAACTGTCCAGGCCTATACATCACAGCTCCCCCAATACACACACATACACACACACACACACACACACACACACACACACACACACACACACACACACACACACACACACACACACACACACACACACACACACACACACACACACACACACACACACACACACACACACACACACACACACACACACACACACAACTCCCCTACTTTCTGTCTCCTCTCTCACCCTTCTTCCTCTACTATATATTGCTGTGTATCACCCGCTGACACTCTGGCAACATATTAAAAAGAGGGATAGTGGCTGCTCCCTGTTATTGCCAGGAAAGTGATTTACCATGTGTCCACATTCCCACCTTATTGATTAAAGAACATGTGTGTGTCTGTTTGTGTGCATGTGTGAGTGTACGTGTGTGTGTGTGAGCGTGTGTTGCACCTTTTCTCTGTCACCCTGGGCTTTCTCATTTTCCCTCTCTGTCATTGCCTTTCCTTCTCCTATCGCCTACCCTCCTCTCATTTCTCCCTTCCTTTTATCTCTCACTTCACTTCCGCTATCTCTGATGTTGCCCAACAACCTCCACCGCTCCCACGTCTCTCTCGCTCTCTCATCTATGTTGGCCCTGGACTCATGTGGCTGATAGTGTGTGAGAGTACAGCTGAGACATGGGTAAGGCAGAGAGGGAAGGAACAGAAGGGTGGAAATGAGAGAGATGGCAAGAAGGAAAGAAAAAAAAACATTTCCCCTCTGTAATTCTGTCTTCGGCTGCTGCACAATATATTCATTCAAATAAGCACAAGCGAAATGATGGAGGCACTACAGGTTTGTGGCATACAGAATTCTTCAGTTGTTTTACCACATTATTTTTTCAAGATGCTTGATGTTGGTGCGCTGATGAGCTTAGATTTTTGCTTTATGACCAAATATGATCAAAACTAATGACATTCCTATCTTAATTCTTCTTTATGTTAAGTGCTAATTAGAAAATATGATAATGCTAACATGCTAAACAAAGATGGTTTGCAGCTACACATCAGCATGTTAGCATTGTCTAAAACAAAGGTGAAAAAATTGGTTTCTGAGCTAATGACACTCCTGTTTAATGCTGATTAGCAACCATCAACATGCTAGAATGCTAAACTAGTATGGTGACAATGGTACACATTATAGCATCAGCATGTTAGCATTGTCATTGTTAGCATGTTAGCATACAGATTAAAGCAAATATTTTGTTCATGACCAAATATGGGCAAAACAAATTACATTTTTATATGATTTGGTATTAAATTGAGAGTGTTTTATAACTGGTTTCCTTGTAGTTAAATATCAGTCCACTTCAATGTTTTGGTACGGTTGGTTTTCAAACTTGATAAGAACTGTACTCGAGTACACATGAACTGTACTCAAAACAGCCTTTTCAAGTGGAACAGACTGACCAGCTGTGCCCGGGTCAGTATACAGTGTTCACACTAATCAAACAAACTGGACTTTGGGGTCAAGTGTACTTAGGTCCAGGCCCGGGTTCCTGCTCTGAAACCCCCCTAAGATGATGAAAATGAGCAATATACCTGCTAAACATCAGCATGATAGCATCGTCACTGTTGGGATGCAAATGAAAGCAAATATTTGGGTGTTTGTTTGTTTTTTGGTCTCAAATATGGGCAACATCCTTTACTGTTCTTTAAGGTTAGTGGTAATCATTAATCATGCTAACTTGCTAAGATGGAGAACATGATAAACATAATCCCTTAATACATCAAAATATCAGCAATGCCAGCATGAGCATGCTGATGTAAGCAGTTATCTCAAAGCACCGCTGTGGCTAATACAGCTTCACAGAGACTCGTATTCTTGATGCTTATTACATGACTTTGGTGATTAATTGCTTATCAAACTCAATTAATTTTCTGCCCATTGACTAATCGATGAACTGTTGCAGCTCTGGTCACATTTGACCCCATCCGCATGAGACTGCTGTCACAGATTATCACGGTCGCTCCTCAGAATTACCTATGCATAATTACATTACGGTACCAAATAAGTTTCTCTCTCACCCACCCGCTCAGGATCTCCTTCTCTCGTGTTTTTTTTTTATTTTGAGTTCAAAGAAAAGGTTCATAAATGTAGTTTAAACCATGGTAGCATTAAATTAAGTTTCCATCTAATACAATACCCAATACCTAATATAGACTGACGCTCACTAAAATCTGGGCAGCGTCCGACCTTCATCACACCAAGGTGGGAGGAGGGTTGCAAATTCATATTGAATGACGCACATCGACCCATTCCGATTTAATTCACTCCGTCAGTGTGACGGGGGTATAAAACTATACTGTGACAGAACACATTACTCCGGTCGGTACCTCTCCTAGAATTTAGTGTACGCCTAATTCTCCTTATCATTACCTCTTTTACCCCTTTTTTTCTCTTTTTGGTCATTTCAGTGGCCTCTCTATTTGTTCATTCCACTTGCCTAGGCTGTCTCCCGGGCCATTAATCTATACTGCTCCAACCGCTCCTCTGGGCCAGACCAGGCTGCAGCGCCACTCACTGTGCGCTCTGAAAGGCCACTGTATTCATACAGATATGAAACGACAGACAGAGACAGAGAATGGCTTTTAGAGAAAGCACCCAGAGACATGAGATAAGTAGAGAAAAAGAGAAGGATCAGAGGAGAAGGGAAAAATACACTCTCCCCTCTTTCTTTTCATGTCTTATAAGGCAAAAGTGACAGAATCGTGTATTTGAGAGAGTACGATGATGTTGCCCAGAACGAGTGCACTGAGGTTACCGTGCATCTGCCCTTTTGAAAAGGTTGAGATTTGAAGAGATTAATATGCCGTTGAATCACACTAGGGGATTTCTGGCACGCCTGGAGTCGGCCTGGACATGCAGCAGCCGTCAGTGGTGACGGGGGACTCAAGCAGATGGCTTGGCTTAATCAGGGAGAGAGAGCTGTCCTGGGTGTACGTTGAGTGTGTGTGTACCTGACTTTGCAGTAGTGAGGGAATATTGTGTAAGGGCATGTATGTGGGCACTGATACTTGTGTGTCTGTGCTGTGTAAGAAAAAGCAATGAATAGAAGCAGCAAACTTGGCAGTAAAGACCGTCTAACTCAAGGCTCTGTCATTAACCATGATATATAGTATTGGAGCTGACTGAGCTGGGAATTTGGTGTGCAGCGCATCTGAACTCTGTTTTGCTTTAGCTTTAATGTAACAGACTCTCTAAGAAAGAAACATCGGTTTTTGATTTATTAGATATTTCCTTCTAGTGTGCCATTTTGACTTCACTCTATGAAAGGCCCTGTTTATTCAGATAAGTACACAAAACAGTTCACTTATCTTAAAGTGCCTCTGAACAGTATTCCTCTGCTTACTTTCAAATGATTATCATTTCACATTTTTTGTAACATTTTCAGTGAAGTGGGTGCCATAAACAGTCCAAATATTTTAAAATCAAATGAATATACATGTAGAACTACGAGGGTGATAAATCAGCATTAGTCTTTGGAGCCGCGTTCTGCAAATGTCAGTCCGTCCATCCGTTATGAGCGATTCATTTAGTTGTTTTTCAGACATAATGTTTAAACCCCCCACCCCCTTCCCCAGAGTTTGACATGTTCTCACCAGGGAGCTGGATGGTACAACCAGGTAGTTACTGTTGTCGAGGGTGTCACCTAGGGAAAGTAAGGCGGTGCACGGGGCAGACCACCCGGGGGACCTGGGTTCTATTCCCATGCTGGCAAATATTCACACTGCTGAGGTGTTCTTCAGCAAAGCACTAAATCATTGGCTGGTCTTGAACTTGGATGGGGTCAAGCTAAGAGAGACAACGTCCGAGAGTTGCAGTACAGTTGCTCAGTGGTGCATTGGCAGCAGCCGTTAAGGGCAGGGAGTGTTACTGTTTTCCTCAGACAGTATGGGGATTAAAACCAGGGAGCTTTTTAGTCATAAGCACACTTTCTTTACCAATATCCCAGCTGTCAGGAACCGAAGCTCTAACAAGGGAAATATTGGATGCATAAGCTGTCATTTCCTACTCATTTCCTCTAAAATGTAGCTTTAACAAGAACGTTTAATGAAGGCATTTAATAATTTCTGCTAAGGAACAGGAAGTCTTGGGTCGTAGTGGGATTTCATTCTTTGTTAAATCGTCTTTTAGTACTTGAATATTGGATGGTGCTTTATATGAATGCTTGCAGAATGGATTCTTTTTATGTTCATACAATATATAACCTCTAGATGAAAATTCTCCTCCTGCCCTGTGGTTTGGATGCAGGGTCAACCAGCATGACAGAGGCCCGTAGAGCAGGTAGGGGTTAAATATCCTGCTCAAGGGCTCTTGGAGCTCTGCTGCACACAAGGGGATCAAACCACAGGCCCTCCGGTCTGAGGACGACCTCTGTAACTGCTTTGCTGTGCAGAAGTCAGAAATGCGCGCTCATGTAAGGGAGGGATAGACCTAAATGTAGAGCCTTTGTTGCTTCGAGGGGGGTGAGGATACAATCCAGTCCTGGAGCATCTCTATGGTAATGACGGGCAAGAGCAAAAATCGAAGACACGCAGGGCATCTCCATGGCGACGGGGGCGATGTCATGATCCCTGCTGCCGGCAAGCTCTCTGTAGCTGAGGATGCAACCGCATACCATGGCGGCTTTTTACAGTGAAGGCCAGTCGGCTCGCAAACTTCTTCGGTTGTAAATCACTGTCACTGTACGCACTCCGCCGACTCTCTCCCACATTGTCTCCCATCTCTTGCTCTCATTTAATTTTCAACGTCTCTTTTTCACTCTCTCATTGCCACTCTGTCTCTGTTATTGATGTCTGTATCTCTTGATCTCTCCTCCGGCTTGGCCGTGCACTCTAAGCTGGTGGTGTTGAAAGAGATGGATGCTCACTGCCCTCAGTAATCTCCGCAGTGGCCATTTAGATAATTAAGTCACTATTCTTGCACTTCCTCCGCGTCCAGCATCCATAGCTGAATTACACACATACGCAAACACATGCCCACATGCATATTGATACATATTAACACGCGCATTTCCCAGTAGTCGCAATAATGCAGCAGCCCATAGTACATGTCTTTTTTTTGTTATTCTCACTGTCCTGTGTGTTTGTGTGTGTATGGGCATCTGTGCCTAGCTATGTGTGTACGTGTGACATCAGCAGTGAGAGCTGTTTGTTTTGATGCCGTTGTTGGTTTTTATTTAGAGAACAGAGAAATTTGCAACCGGATGCAGCAGGGAGAGAAAAGGCGACAGCTGCCATGGGCCGCAGAGAATACACACACTCACACACACACACTGTACATACACACATAAACACACTGCATGATTGGCGTCTGGAAATCTTCTGCTCCCACACTGCGTAGAAAAAAAGCGTGCAGGAAGGCTGGATGGTAAAGTGCACGACAGCCCCAGGGTTTTTCTCCAGCTTTGTGTCTTGCCGTTGTGATAATGTGGCGTTTTGTTTAAAGTCTGTGTTTTAATTAAGTGAGCAGCACCGTACGGTGGTGGAGGTAGCAGTGCCTCAGTTCCTCAGGCTAATCACATTCCTGGGATACTGACAACCAAACACTGGCAGGGTGTTACTAACTCGGTCATGCAATATTTCATAACGCCGCGGTCATCCTGTCTGAACGGGCGCCAGTGCCAGGGAGAACTGACATTTTTGGACAGCAAATAGATAGTGGGCCCATGCTGTTTTCATCATGCAAAAACAGAGGCGACGTGTTCAAAAGACAGTAAACAAGCATCTTGGAAACCCTTGCATCATGTCTTATCCCTCACAAAAACACACATGCAGTATACACATACACATACTGCTGCCTTTTTTTGGAAGAAAGTTTGGCTGCTCTGCTAAAGGGACTCTGCTGGTGCACATGGAGGGGAAAGTTGGTTATCAGTGGTGCAGGTACACGCAACAATTCCTTATCTTAGAAAAAAATAACCCATCGCCTCATCTTTTTGTTATTTCTTTTCCTCTGTGTCTACCGAAATACACCTTATCCCTTTTTTTATACGTTTTGAATGATTTGGCCTTTGCTTGCATGCTTTATCACACAGAAGATGATCAGGAAGTGGCTGTCTCTGGCAAAATGAGGCAGTGTGCGCATGTCATCCCCCAGTGTTTCATCTATCAAGGTGTCAGATTAATGTACAAAGTGCCATCTCTCACTATCATCTCCACTGAAACATCTGTGAGAATCCTAATAGGCAGAGGTGATAAGGAAATGTGACGTGCTGGATTCGGATTAGTGCCAGGTCTGTTCAGAATGACTGGCAACTACCTCGGGGTTCAGGTTTATTTGAGTGCCAAATGCTTCCTAGTTGTCCTGTAGCTACAGCTGTTTAAGTAAAACCAGCCGACGAGCCTCTAATCATCTGCTAAAATGGAAGCTATTTATGGTCTGAATAGTGCCTAAGCTGGTGGGCTTTGTTTTCAGACGTCCTATGTTTTTATGATCCGCTGCTGACTGCATGGCGTCTCTGGATTCCACTCAGACCACTAATGAGGTGTACGAATTGTAGCAAAGTACTAATTCCGCTCAAACCGCGGGGATTAATTGGACCTGCTAATGCTAAGAATCAATCCCAACAATGGCCTCGTTGGGTTTCCACGCCAGCAGGTAGCTGCATTCATTTCTCCTTCTCATCCCTGAAGATGGCCCTTTCTCTTCCTATCTGCAACTCATCACACACACGCACGCACGCACACACACACACACACACACACACACAACCACACACATACACACAAGCGCACACGTACACGCACACACAAGCTCAAAGAGCTCTGTTGTTTGCCTTTCCTCTAGCGTCTGTCTGTTCTTGTGTTTTTATTTCCTGAACATCAGTTAAGTTTTTTCCTGTATCACGTTCTTAAGAGGGGAAGCTAAAAATACCCAGGAAGCCCTGGTTCTTTTCTGGCAGATCACTTTGGTTCATCGATCAATACTTTATAGATGGAAAAAAAATCTACCGATGTTGGAAGGAAAAATCTCCACATAAAGAAAGTATTCATTCTGTACCATGCAATTTACAGTGTTTCTGGCGTGCTCAATGGACAATACCTGCATTGTTTGTGTATTTATGCACGTACGTAAAGGTGTGAGAGATGCACAGTTGAAATTTGAGGTCTTTATCATGTGGTGTGTCTTGGGGGGTACAGACACAAGTCGAGGAGGAGAATTTAAAAGGCCTGGCTCGTGTTGCTGCGGGCTGTTCCTGTACTGAACAGTCTCTCCCATTATTTAAATATCAAGATGAATACCTCTGTTGTCCTGGAGGAGCTGTCAGCACATTAACTGGTCTGCAATTTTATTGGTGTATATGCCACGTGCAAGTGAGCAAGCGCGTGTACCTGCGACATTTAAAGTGCGCGTGTTAGTGTCTGTGCGTCTCCCACAGGGGCGCTCACTTACAGCAATAACTTGCCCTCGTAAAGTTACAGTATACCTACTTTCCCCGGCCCCCATTTATCCTCGGACTGGCTGATGGACGAATTGATCATTAGCGCAGAGTGTAGCAGGTGGCTCTTTATGTGTGCGAGTGTGGTAAAAGCTGGGCTGCCACTGGGTCAATAGAAGTAAACACTACTACAGATTGGAAATGGAGCCTTTCCTCTTGGGGAGTATCTGTAGCGGGCGGACTAGCTGGGGGTATTAAAAGCAAGGCAGAATGTGCCAGCAAAGCAAACATCACACCCTGGAACAGAAGTATGATACACACCCCCACCTCACCCCACCCTTAACACCCTTCTCTCTATTTCAGGACGCATATACACACTTATACTGCTGTTACATCTCATTTGCTTGTTCGCTCGCACGGTCGCACTAGCTCGCTGTCTCTGTTGCTGCCACGTACTGTCCATCTGCTAGGCTCCCTCTTTCCTCACGTCTATCTGCGGCTCCCTGCGTATTCCCACATGGCTTTGTTAACGCAGCTCTGTCACACACATTCCGACATGCTGCGTGCCGCCTTGGAGTGACAGATGCTGTTCTTTAGGGTGTGTGTCTCGCATTCCCACCTGCCAGACAACTTTTTGCTATGGCTAATCACTCGGCTGTTGTTCAGGAACTGCGGTTATTGAAGACTCTCATGATGTGCACTGAGTGGAGTTAACTCAGGAACATATAGGAACATGCACGGCATCGACACGCACGCGCGCGCACATACACACACACACACACACACACACACACCCCATCCTCTGCTACTGCTCGCACGTCTTTCTTACATATGTATAGTGGACTGTAAAGAAGAATTGGACGTAGCTTCATGCATGTCACCTTTTTCATGGTGTTTTGAAACCTTGAGTTTGAAGTTTTGGCTTGGCCATCTTGCCATCTATATTTGACCATATTGGGACCAGAGGGTGGAGCTGGGGAGGAGCGCTAATCCATTGTTTAAACTGCTCATCTGCATTTGCTGCCTGTGTTGCAGTGAAACAGGCTATGTAGTGATAGCTAGCTTTGTTTGCTAGGTGCAATCAAACTGTGGACAAGACAGACAAAACAAAAATGTTTCCATTAACTTTCATGAAATGACAACACACTGTAAGAGTGTCAGACAAAAGCATGGACAACACCCAAAAACAAGTGTGTGGCTATTTTAATGTACACAGTGCCATGGATTGACATTGCTAAACTACTTAGCCTCTATCCGGCGAGTACAATGACCTTTCAATCACAAGGTAGCCACACGCCAAAGCATACCCTGCTTTATCATCTATTTTGCTCTAAATGCGACCCTAACTTACACCTAAAATAAGCATCATGCTGTATTGAACTTGACTTGAGACTAGTAATTGAGACCATAAACTAATTTGGAAAAGTTTTACTGAGGTAATAAATCAAGAGAGAATAAGGGTCATCTTCTCATTGACTTCTATACATTTTGCCTAATTTCTTTGAGTCAGTGGAGTCGCCCTCTGCCGGCCATTCAAAAAGAATGCAGGTTTTAAGCACTCACATAGTCTTCCCTTTTCAGCCCAGGAAACTACGTTAATTTCTTTTATAAAGTCTAACAAGTCTGTGGTATGAACACACCCACGCCATCTCACCTTTCTGTCTCAGTTGCACTTGCATTTGAGACATTATGCTGGGTGCAATTTGGGTTCTGACGCATCAGCAGTGCTCGAAAAGACGTTTCTTTTTTAATCTGAAGTCGAAAATCACCTAGCGACCAACACACACACACACACACACACACACACACACACACACACACACACACACACACACACACACACACACACACACACACACACACACACACACACACACACACACACACTGACTCTGCCTCCTCTGCAGCTGACTGCTTTTAGCTCATGACGTGACTGACAACACAATGGCTATGCCAGTCAGTCAGTCAGTCAGCTCATTAGGCTTGATTGCTGACATGGTATTCTTCACTTTCTTTTTCGCCTCTCCTCTGCCAAAAGAAAACCAGAACCTTTTTCGTTGCTATTTGCGCTTCCAGGGGATTAGTGATTTCAATCATTTGTTTAGATTTTCATCTCTCTTCGAAGGATTCTCAGTCTTCAGCACTTATTTTAAGTAGGAGCCACAGTCAGAAAATAGCATTTGGCGTGGGAAAGTCTAATACCTTCAGGTAAGATTATTAATATGCTGACAGGATTGCGGGAGCTGAAGAGCCTCGTTAATTGCTGTAGAGTATGACTGGAATGCTGTCATTAGGTTCTAATGAAATTGAAAAGGCTCTTTAAAAGGTTGGCTTAACATGCGAGCCTTGCTGCAAAGGATAGCTCTCCTCTTAAAGGCCGTTGTTTTGTCCAGGGCTGACAGTGATTTCATTGGACGTGAAAGAAAATGGGTAAATCTTTATTGGCACCTTCTCCCCAGAGCAGTGCAGCGCCGAGAAAAGTGTCATTGTAGATGTGATATATTTAAGTGTTTATCTGGTCTGGCAGAGTCCACAGGTGTGTCGGCTGTTGGTTTCCACAGGCACCTCTGAGAGCAAAATCTCTTTTATCGCCTCCGTGTACTTCTCTCGCCCTCACAAACACAAACTCTCAGCCTCAATGTGATGTGAGCCGTGCACCGATGTACGTATGCGCACACACACACACACACACACACACACACACTTACTTTAAAGGAGTTGCAGAAACATAGTTGTGAAGGGAATTTCAGTGTCTCTGTAATTACTAGCTTAAATCCTTCTGTTCACCAAGGACCATAAATGTAGTGGGATTTGTCTCAGTGAGAGTCGTTGTGCAGGGATCAGTTGCCAGCCTCCGGTTACACAGCACATACTGACGTGCATAGTGCGAGGATGACAGAAATTCACTCAGAGGATTGGGCACGTATTGAAATGTGGTGCCAAGGTTGTGAAGATGCCACTTAGGTAAGTGAGTGATAGAATTTCAAGCATGGTAACGTGAGATACTACTTTAAAACAACCCACATTTACACCCAGTATCAAAAGAAGAAGGAGGTTTGGTTTGGAAATGGAACATTGAAACATGATGAGACATACCTCTACATAACAACTGTTGCATATTTTTTAATACCTTAAACATTGTATGAGGGTTTATTGGAAAGTTTAGACCACGACATCATGGCAGGTAATATAAATATCTCTTAAGAACCCATTACTGACACAATGCTTTATACTTATGAACACTGATGTTGCAACCAGTGTTTCATTTCAATCCAAAATTTGCAAACTACTATACTATCTTACTTTGTTACTATCGCACTCACATGCACACTAAACATATCTCCTGTTGTATTAATCCCGATACCGTGTCACATTTAGTTATTGTTTGATTTATTTTATCTCAGCTTTATTTTGATTCTATTTATGTTTTTATGCTTATTGTCACTCTGATCCTTTCCCACCTTTGTATTTAAACTGTTGCATATTTTTTAATACCTTAAACATTGAATGAGGGTTTATTGGGAAGTTTAGACCACGACATCATGGCAGGTTATATCTCCTGAGGACCCATTACTGACACAATGCTTTATTATTATAAACACTGATGTTGAAACCAGGATTTCATTTCTATCCAAAATTTGCAAAGTACTATACTATCTTACTTTGTTACTATCGCACTCACATGCACACTAAACATATCTCCTGTTGTATTAATCCCGATACCGTGTCACATTTAGTTATTGTTTGATTTATTTTATCTCAGCTTTATTTTGATTCATTTTATGTTTTTATGCTTATTGTCACTCTGATCCTTTCCCACCTTTGTATTGAAACTGTTGCACAATCATTTCCCTCTGGATAAATTAAGCTTCTTGAATCTTGAATCTTGAATATATGTAAGTTTATTCAAGCACTTTTAAGAAAGCATGAAAACAAATATAAATTTAGCATAGTCACCAAGAATAAGTTACTCAAATGATACATAAATATTGTATTCATTTTAATATTATTAGACCTAATAGCAAGTAATAATATATTAAATACAAAGATGTGCCTAACTTGCTCCTAAGTAATATATTTTTGTATGATTTTTGCACAAATGTGATGAAACACCTTGACTTGAGAAGCATCAATTAAATGTATAAACCGAAAACATTTCTATCATTCCCGCTCCCGTTTTTCATAAACACCTTTTTTTTCAGTTTCTTGACTTTATGTGACCTACAATCCCAAGGACTTTAAGCAAATTGCCCACCTACTGCGGCATTATTAAAAAGAATTTTTAATATCTGGCTCCGACAGTGGACACATAAGGGATCATTTCGAGCGAGTGGGTCATTATTGCAAATTAGAACCACAGGCTTTTGAATCACCTTGAAAGTCTTAAATTCACAATAATGAACCTCTCACTCTACTTAATCATGCTTATTACACGATAGCTTACCGAGGAAATATATAATTTGACACCGAATATTGATTTAAAGGGGTCCTACAGAGTCTGTGATCAGGACTGCTTCCATAGCAACAGTCTGTTACGCAAAGCACTGGTCTGCTATTGAGAAATAAAAGATCATGGAATGACATCACTGAGAATCCGAGTTTAAACAGAGGAGTCTCAGTCAACACAGTCACTTTTACCTTAATTATGACCACGACCTTTCCCACACCAACAAGTACTTTTAGTCTTGTACTTTAAGTCGCATAACTAAACTGCTGGGGTAGCAGATCAGAAAACGCCTACATCTGCCTGTTTTGGCATTGGGTAAATGAAGCATTTAACAAGATATTTGCAACACTACTGTAACTCATTCTTCATTTTCTCTCTTAAAAACCTCATTAGAAATAGAAAAGAATGAGGGATGAGAGAGAGAGAGAGAGAGATGATGCAATAATAGTTTGGTGCAGGATGAAGTACTTCTCATTTTCAACCGCGGCACATGTTGTAGTCCGCTGAGCAACCACGACAACCCCTTATTCAAAACATTTCTAGTGGAAATATCACGTTATTTACTAACTCGCTGAAGGTTAAACCACAAAGCTCTCTTGTGTGGGCTCTCAAACTTAGTTTTTTTTTCCCTCCAGCGCGTTGTCGTCCCTGGAGGGTTTGCAAGTAGTCATGTTTGTGGTGAATCACAAAACCGTCTAGATTGGGAAGCTCTGGCGTGGACGTACTTCACATCTGAAAAGGGTTGGTAAAAATAAAGTGTAAATGCAAATGCACTCTGCCCCCAATTCTGACTCCTAAGATTAAGGCCCCTTTCTTATTTGTGCTCTTCCTTATTTTTATGTTGAGTAATTCTTCTGCCTGCCCTCTCGTTTCTCAGCTGAGGTTAGGAAGCTGGGTGATAACAGAATATTACCCGACACTAACTCTGCCATTGTTCCACTGGACCAGCAGCCTGGCTTCTCACTCTCGCTCTCCCTCTCTCTCGCTCTCTCGCTCTCTCGCTCTCTTGCTCTCTCGCTCTCGCTCTCTCTCTCGCTCTCTCTCTCTCGCTCTCTCTCTCGCTCTCTCTCTCTCGCTCTCTTTCTTGCTCTCTCTCTCTCTCTCTCTCTCTATCTTGCTCTCTCTTTCTCGCTCTCTCTCTTGCTCTCTCTCTCTCTCGCTCTCTATCTTGCTCTCTCTTTCTCGCTCTCTCTCTTGCTCTCTCTCTCTCGCTCTCTATCTTGCTCTCTCTTTCTCGCTCTCTCTCTTGCTCTCTCGCTCTCTCGCTCTTGCGCTCTCTCTCGCTCTCTCTCTTGCTCTCGCGCTCTCTCTCGCTCTCTCTCTTGCTCTCTCTCTCTCTCTCTCGCTCTCTCTCTCTCGCTATTTCTATTTCTCTCTCTCTCTCTCTCAATGTTGTAGAGATAATACAAGCTTATTCGATTGGAAATTTTGATTTTAAAAGGGGTTACTGCGGAACGGGAAAAAGGTTATTGCAGAGTGAATGAGAAAGTGAGTGCGAGAGTGTTGTCCCACAGCTTTTAGCAGCTCCGTCTGGCTCTATTGTGGTGTATCAGCTTGCTGTATTTGAACAGAGCAGACCGTGCACGAGAGAGAGAAAAAACGAAGAGAGAAATGGACTCAAATGCATGATGAAAAAGAATGAAAGGCAGCACAACAGAGACGTAAAGGAAGAAGGAGTAAGGAGTGAGGGTTTTAGCGGCTGAATTAATGGATGGTCACAACAGCTCAAGATACAGAAGGGCCAGTGCTCCCACCACAGGCTGCATCGTGTATCGCCTCCATCAAAGCTTTGCAAGGAACCCTTCATTTCCAACGGCTTACCACTCACACTACAAACACTACTCATACTAGGAGTTTTGAACATGTGTGTTCTCATTACATCCTGCCGAAACAGTATGCGCACACGCAGTCATTCGCTTGTAGTATATACTGCTTTTGTGCACTCACACACACAAACACACACAGACACAGACACAGACACACACAGACAGACACACACAGAGAAACTGGCATTTCAAGGCGTTCGCTCCTCTGTGAGGCAAGAGGCAGCGTGACAGACCCCAGCGTGCAGAATAAAGACCTATCATCTGCTGTCATTCTCTCTTTACAGACCGGGGGATTTTGCATGGGGCTTGCTGAACCTGGTTTGAGCTTGTTATTTATTTATTTCGTCTGTTATCAAGGGCTTGGGAAGCATAACATGCCTTTGGTGAGGAGGAGTACAATGCGCCACAAACCCCTCAGTGATGGATTTCACTTCTCAGATGCTGTGTCGCTTTGATTTATGATATAATATAGAGTGATACGCCGCTCATGCTACACAATAGCGCCATGCCCCATACTGATGTAATTCCAGCTCACTGTCGCCTCTTAGCCTATCACAGCCTGCTGTTCTAGAAAAGGGGAGCACCCTCGAATGCACTTCAAGGGCAATCTGATTGAATTAACCACCCATTAGATGTATGAGATGAGCTGTGATTGCAGGGGTATTTATCTATTCAGATGAATGAGTTTTGACCGCAAGGTCATGATACTGCAGCGCTGTGTACTTGCATGAACCTGTTTGCATCTCACTCTGCCGTGTTGCTTTAACCTCTCATTCCTGAGCCTAGCCTCACATAACAAATTTAGCTCCTTATGGTGTTGGCACTGATGTTGTTTTTTATAGACCTGCTTAGCAGTGCTCATTTCTCTCCTCTTGTCGCAGCCCTCGTTAATGACTGGGAGAATAGGAATTAGAGGCAACAAATGAGCCGCAGTGTGTTCATGTCAGTCAAGTGCATTGGGAGCAGATGCTGTGAGCATTTACACCTTCATGTCAACATGTTCTGTTCCTGATTCACTTGGTGCCTTGCTCTTTCTTTGTCCCCAAGTCTTTTTCTATCTTTGAAAGCCACTTTTTGTGTCTGTTTCTCTTCTATCCATTAGCATACATACCGTGTAATCAAATTCCAACCCCACGACCTAACCTATCTCCTATTTCTTTCGATATCCTGCAGGCCTACCCCCGTTATTCCCTCTGAGAGGAAGAGGAAGTGATGTCACGCCACCACCACCGCTTTGAGAGGGACTACCGGGGACCCTGGGAACGGAGAGACGTCCGGCCCTCTGGCCTCCACAATGGAGGAGCCAATCATAGCTGTGCCTCCGCCGTTGTCAATGGCAACAACCGTCCGGGGCTTCTTCCCCTCCCAGTCATCCCCTCCCTCCTGCCCACCCCGGTAACAGTTGCCGTGACAACATCGAGTAGCGACATAGCGGTCAAGCGAGGCATCACGGCAGCAGGATCAGTGGCTTCAGCATCTGCCAAGGTAAGAGCCTTGTCCACATCCCAACACCTGCTCCCCTCAGACTCGTCTTAGAGAACTCTGTGTCCTCCTGCTCCGTCAAACGTCTTTCTCCTCTTTGTCTCTCCCTGTGTCAACTTTGTAATCTGTGAAAGCTCCCCGACTGGATATAATCTCCAACTTTGCCCATTCTTCTGAGGTTTTCCAGCTGCTTCTTCCTCTCTCTCTCTCTCTCTCTCTCTCTCTCTCTCTCTCTCTCTCTCTCTCTCTCTCTCTCTCTCTCTCTCTCTCTCTCTCTCTCTCTCTCTCTCTCTCTCTCTCTCTCTCTCTCTCTCTCTCTCTCTCTCTCTCTCTCTCTCTCTCTCTCTCTCTCTCTCTCTCTCTCTCTCTCTCTGTCTGTCTCTTTCTCTCTTTCTCTCTCTCTCTTCCTGTTCTCATCTCCCACTTTCTCCAAATGCTTTTGCACTGTCCAAGTCACTGGCATGCCTGTCTTTATGGTTCAACTGTCTCAGCTCTTCAGGCCCCTTCACTCTCTCTCTCTCTCTCGCTCTCTCTTTCTCTCTCTCTCTCTCGCTCTCTCTCTCTGCTGCCTCCTGCACTCTCCAGCCTTATCCTTCACTCCAGTCCTGCTGCTCTCTCTCTGCACTCTCTCTATCCAATGTCCCTTTCTTGCCAAACCATTTCCTTCCATCTTCATTTTCTCTCTCAGCCAAATGGCAGACTCGTCCTGCCTTTGCCTCCTTGGTAATTTGCTACTTTCATTATTTAAATGACCTTATGACAGTGGCTCGAATGGGTGCTGCTGTCAGAAGTGATGGCTGGAGGAGGTAGCGCTTTTTTTCCTAACAAGCAAACAAACCACATCATTATATAATCCCTGAGTGATACCATAGATATAGAAAAAAAAAAAAAGATCTCATTTCTGCTCTGGCTGTGCCTTTCTCTTTTTCAGAGCTTTTTTATACATTATCACCAGGCGATATAATGAGCTTGATATTTGATCCAAAATAAGTTAGAAACCAACTTTTAATGAGTTCTCAAGTGACAGAAATACATGTAGCAATATTTAAGTGTGACTTATGGGTATGTGTTCCTAATTTCACTTTATATTACATTTGCGTTTGTGTACATTTTTCGCAGGAAAAAGTACATCTTGCGAATGCCTGAGTGGTAAAGCCAAGAGCTGCAGAGTTTGTGTTATCCACATCCTCGCCCTGGGACTTGCTAGCTAGCCGGCTGTCAGCAGTGTGTGAAGAGAGGGGCCTTTACCAAAAAAGAGCTAGACATTTCAGCCTCTCCCCTGCCCCTGCTTCCATGGATACCATTCATCTTCTCCCGACACTCCTCGTCACTATCAGATGATTCGCTTTAATTTGAACTGCGGCAGATCCATCTGTGTTTTTTTCATCCCCCCCGGCACCTTCTCGAACTCTCGCTCTCGGTGGGGCCTGCACTCGGAGAGCAGAGGTAAACAATGCTCTGGTAATTCAGACCGTAAGTGCACATCATTAGATACCCAGCTGAATGCACTGACCACAGACACAGTAAATCTGCTCTGGCACCGCATCGGACCCTCCTTTTGTGCGACTGTATAATTACATACATCCAAACAAAGTCTCACAACTCCCACCGTGGCCATTGTCATCATTCAATGGCTGCCAGAGCAATTAGGTGCTTTGCCTTGCATGGGAGGGCACATTTGTTTAAAGGTACAGTATATGTGGGAATGTGTGTGCGTAGAGGCAGAAGATATAATGCAGATTCTTCCCTAGATGCCACTCTGTTAACATTATTCATGGTTTTACCTTTTTACTTTGTCTCGCCTTTGACAGTCCTTTGTAAGGCAGGCAACAGAGACCAGCGGCATTTAAAAAGGGAAATACCCAGAGTCTGGGCTCTGCTTTAATTATGGCCTACGGGGACTTCAAGAGCTGGCCAATAGCATAGGAGCGTGTCTTTCTGTCTTCTTTCTAGCTGTCCTCACTGACTCTCTCTCTCTCTCTTTCTGTCATCTTCGATCAGAGAGTCTGATGGTCGGATGCAGCTCTCTCTCCGAGGTCCTTGTGTCTCTGCTCTGTCCGTGGCTACACTAAAAAGCTGACAGGCGTTATTGATCTCCACTGTTTGGAGACTCTCTCTTTATAAACACTGCGGCCCAACTGGGGACACAGTCCAATAGCTAGACGTGTTTAGAAGTGTGTGTGAGTGTGTGTGAGTGTGTATTTGTGAGTCTGTTTGCTTGAAAGTGATGCCTCTAAACATGTTCTGTGTAATGAAATCATAAATTGAGTAAACGTTTCCTTTAAATGTAGACTGTGAAACAGAACAGGGATATTGTTTAAGTGTCACTTTAGTATTTTATGTGGTCTCTTATAAATACACTTTCTTTATGTGGTTTTCTTCAGTTTTAATAATAACAATGATGATGTTATATGGTGGACATGATAGTGCTGTGTGTGTGTGCGTGTGCGTGCGTGTGCGTTTGCGTGTGTGTGTGTGTGTGTGTGTGTGTGTGTGCGTGTGTGTGTGTCAAATGCTGACAGTTGGAAAAGTACCATCTGGTGGCGTCGCCCATCCTGGTGTAAAGCTAACCACATGGAACAGCGGAATACAGTTAATTTAGAGCTACACTTTGTTATCCCCGGCTGGGCCATTAATTAATTTTTACGTGTTTGTATGCAATTGTCACGGATGTATGGTCACTGCACATCTTCACTAAATCCATGTTGTTGATAACCAGGACTTTGATGTCAGCGGAAAGTTAGAATATGAACTCCACTCAATCCACTCAAGGCAATGATAAAAGGGACTTCTTTAAATATATTGTAGCTTATTAGTTTTCCTAAAATGACTCATACTTTAAATACAGCTTTCTAGCAAGCATGGTAGCAGCTAAGTAAGCTAATGTTAGGCTGTTCTTGCATTACCAGACCTATCTCCACTGCGCTAGGGAAAAGATTCTCTGGTGTATTTATACAGTATTTCTTTAAACCAATCACAGCCCTCTTGGGTGGCACTAAGCCAGGCTAATGTTAGGCTAACAAGACAGATCTACAGTGAACTAGAAGGGCACTCAGAGAGCACCGGCCTCCGCCAAGACAATGCCCTATTTCTCAAAGTTAACGAGAGTGAAGAATAATTTGTTTATCCGGCCCGTTATTCTGATCCACTCCAAAATTGAATGCTTCTCCCTTGGCCCATGCCACACCCATGCACTAAGTTTCATTAAAATCAGGGAAGTAGTTTTCCAGTTAATCTGCTGACAAACAAACATACAAACCAAACTCTAAACAGAACCTGGTGTAGGTAATTAAACAAAAGTTATGTTTCATGTTTAATTTATATAAGAAAGGACAATGCACATTAATTAACAGGAGCACTTGATTTCATTAGGCCTATATGTGCCAGATTTAGCCATACGGGCTAATTTTCATGCCACCATGATGTGATGGTTTGTCACCATCCTACTGGTATGGCTGTTGATATGAATCACAGACGTGCAGAGACTTGGCAGTGTCTGAATGAATGTTAACACAGGGTTAGAAAAAATATTTGACTGTATAATCTATAAACCCACAGTACACCAGCAAGTGTTTTCACCCTGTTCATTAAAAAACATTTACCTTACCTTTCACACACATTTTAAGCTGTGCTAATGCTTGGACTACCCTTGAAAAAGCACTTGTCCAGCGCTGCCACCAATATCAATAAAATCCTGACTGAGCACTGTTATTGGGATTACCTGTGAGCACAGTTATAGATCCAAACAATGATCCACAAAACGCTTCCTGGTAAAGGTTTTGTGAAAGGTCTATGCTGGGTTAATGGTCGCAGCCTGTTATTTAGGATTGGTAAGGGTTTAAAGTATTTGGTTAAATGTTTAAGCGAAGCTGGGGTTTGTATCTGATGCATTTTGCACAGATAGCCCACTGAAATGACTGTATTACCTTGCGAGGTCTAATCCTTTAATATGAAATGTTTAATTCATCATCCTCTGATATTTAATAGCGGCAGCGCTAGAATTTCTATTTCTTTACCAATCCGTATTGAACACAAATCAAATAATAAACAGTCACGTATTAATCTGAGCGCCACAAACTAATAACTGTTGTTAGTATGGAGATTTTGCCCGTCGGCCCGTATCCCATTCGTTCATTTGTCTAATGTTTGTGACCTCCAGAGGGGTCACAAACCAGCCGAATGAGCTGTTCCTTTAGTCTGTAGCCAACTCATTAGTTTGTCGTTGTTGGAAAAGAAAGTATGTTAGTTTTAACCATACCACGGCTTATTTTATTCTGGTCAGGTATCTGTAGTACTATGGTGTTATAAAGTAGGTCTCTAAAGCTTGATATGATAGATTTAAAGAGATTCTGTGTTGATTACCTGCCACATTTTGTCGTATTTTGATTTTATTGCTATTCTAATCTGTGCATTACTTGCATTAGTCTTCACATTAGTGAGTTTCACTGTTTGAAATCGCTTCCTTTAGTCTTGCTTATTTGCTGCGGTCAGAACTAGAGCAGATAAGTAGCCAGTACTGTCACAGTGATTATAGTGGTCTTGAGTTCTTCAATCAGTCACAAGGAGCTGTAATGACAGTTCTTCACATTGACAGTGTCGTTCCTACGGTAGCTATACATTCAATTCATTTCACAAAAAAACTATAGTATGGCCATGGTATGTCATAAAACACAGCACATAAGCCAGTGATGGGTACATTTGAAATTCCCCTTTAGTTCTATTTATAAAAACAAGGAGCTTTGCTGCAGTTCTAGCCATGATACCTACTGCTGCTTGATCTCCTATAATCTATAATACCTGCTGCTGACAGTCCATTAAAGCACTTTTCCTCCGGCAAGGCCAAAAAGTGCACTGTACCACTGAGCATGTCTCCACCCAAACTGCATCCAGTGACAAGTTGACAATACTCCATTACTCACCGCATATATTTATAAGCCACTGTATTATGCACATTGTATTCTTCCATGCTTGTCATATTTATGAAAATGTCCCTTTTGTAAATAGATTTCAAGATACTTATGAAAAGTTTTAGTTCGAGTAAAGCGTCGTGAGGGGGGGGGAAAGAAAACAATTTCCTAGCATTGACAGAGCCAATCAATAAGGCTTGTGCTGAAACCAAATCACGCATTGTGTGTTTTTGGTCATTGATTTGAGCCAGGTCAGCCAGCCGGTGGATTGCAGCAGACCCCATACTGTGGTCAACACAACATGGTATCCAGAGAACAGCAGGCGTCGTGGCCTCACTCTGACACAATCAAAAAAAGAAAAGAAATGAAAAAACACACAAAAAGAATGTCTTCTGAGTGTTCCCCCCCCCCCCCCCCCCGACCAGATCGAGGTTTTATTTTCCTAACAGGGACAAGGCGAACACATCACGTTGCAATATATTTCGTCAGCTTTGAAACACTCAACCTTCTTAAGGTCTGCAGTAACAGTATCGATCGACTGTGATATGACACCTCTGTAGTGCATTAGCAAGTTGTTAAGCTCTCCTTTTATTTTTCTAATGTAGCTTTTTAATTTTTTGGCTGGGCCCTAAAAATCTACCTCAGGAAACCCTCTTGATGTGAAAATTGCTGTTGTGTCAGGGAGCCCAGCAATGAATGGACTAGAAGATTCTGAAATCACTGAATCTTTATTCGGGTTGAGGCTAAGAGGGGAAGACATCCTTTTTTCAAAAAGTGGTATAACCTTGTGACGAGTTGCTGTGAAATGTATCGAATATGAGATGATTAAAGTTTGAGAAGGCGCACGCTGGGGAAGCAGGGTGAGGGAGACAGAACGGAGACAGGGAAGAGGTGGGAGGGGGGGGAGGTGAGCGGAGAGTTGCTTTTGAATTAGCTTCAGATAAGAAAGGAAACTACAGTTGTTGCATCAAAAACCCGGAAACTCTGTCATTCAGAAAAGAACAGAAACTTTACATTTCCAAAGCAGAAGGCCTCACCATGGGGTCTTTAAGAACACCACACCTTTATATGAGGAAAGCACAGAGCACTAAACCTAGCTGCAGGAGAAAATATTACTTCACAGCTTGACGCCTGCGTTTTGTTGCTTTATAACGCTGAACATAAATCGACAACGCATCCTGTGTGATTATACAATTCAAAACTTTAATACTACACGAGAAATTCAAATGCAGATGTAGTCTTGACTGTCAGGGAAGGAAGATATTGGAGTATTGTCTTTATTCTTGACATTTTCACTTCAAGTGAGATTCAATATATACGCTCCAAAACGTCTCCTTAAATACTAAGTAGGACGGGCTTTCCGATGTGCCTTTATCTTTCTCTGAGGAGCAGGAAGGTAAACAATCTTCACACTCTGCTGCTGCCTGGATTTGATTTATTAGCCTCTACTGTATGTGTTGTTACCCTATCACAGACTTGCATACCATTTGCATTCACAGTGAAAATGACACAAAAATCCAGCCCTCACACCAAACTGATTGATGAGAAATACTTAAATACGGCACCATTTATTATCCATAAGCCATCATGTCAAACCTGAAAGATGTTTTGCAGGTGACATGAATGTCTCCTTATCTGATTGTCAGTGTTTGAGTGGTTTGGCAAATTCAAATATGTAGAGCCAGAGGTCTCCAGCACATTTCTTTCTCTATAAGTGGTTAAGTGGTGCACGTGTCAGAGTATATTTTACGCGCTAAAAGTCGGCGTGTCTGACACACAGCTGGGATGAACCCGCAGCTTTTTCTGCTTTGTCCGTCCGGGCCACGATGTCAGTTTGGATAAAGACAGCCCTCAGTCGGTGTGCGAAAAGCTGCTCTCAAGTATTAAACATGCAGAAATTGAAACTTTTTTTTTTTTTTTTAAAGCTTCTTCTGATTGATTTTTCCTCAATGAAAAAAAAAAAGTATTTGAATCCCTGGCACTATACAGCGTGTCTGCTGTTTCTGAGGAATACATTTATGGCTTGTCTACTTAGACGCATGCACCTGATTTTAATTGGTCATTTGAGCGCCATCATTTTTCCGACCGCTGTTTTTCTTTCCATTAGTCACGCGTTCATTCTTTACATAGTTTTTTTGTTCCATCGACACAAATATCATCATAACGTTTATGGACAAAACAAATCCACTGTCAAGCCTCTACAACAGTGTCATTAAGCAAAGCGGTTGGATTAGGCCGTGGTTTTCCTTAAGATGATATATGGAAACTCGAGTGTTAACGAGAAGCGGTGATTGTGTGTTTACTACGAGCAATTTCACCCACGGTCCGGACGTCTCTGCACCATGTGGGGAGAATTAAAGCTTTCCATTCGGAATCAGACCGGGCTATGCTGCAGTGATTGCTAATCAAGGACAGAGATACAGAGCCAGACAGACAGACAGACAGACAGACGGAGAGACTGAAAGCCAAACGGACAGAAAGGTAGACAGACACCTCAGTCATGAGGAGTGCACACTGTCAAACTGTCAGAGGAAAGGCACAGAAAAAAAAAGGGAACTGTCAGACATTATTTCTTTTTTTTCTTTCGCTATCAGCATTTGAAATCAGATGGATGGAAAAATGGGAGTCCTGGATCTTATGACAGATTTATCAGAAATTTCACACCCCTCATCGCACAGTCGGGACATCGTCATCTTTTTATCATCAACAGAAAAATATTGGAGCGGCCTTCTTGATATACAGAAAAAGATCCACATGACAGTGAAATGGTCTGCAGATGTGGGGGGATAACAGACCTCGCCTCTCCTGTGTCCGTCTCTCTGTCTGTGGGGGTTAGTCCACAGACCTTTTGTACCAACAATGGAGCACCACTTTTATCCATGCTGCAAACCTGTCCAAGTCTTTATTCTCTCTGCCTCTGCCATGGATGCATCGGCTTGATTGGAGCTGGACTTTAATAAAACAGAGACAGATTATTCTTTTAAAACTATATCCCAAAATGTACCTGATTCGGGGGTCCTGGCTTTGTTTTTGGGTCTGTCTGCAGACAGTGGGCTTTACAAAAGACACTATGCACAGTTCTGACGGGAGAAAACACCATAGTCCAGAAGGGGCTTGATCTCCTCCCTCTCTGCAATATTTTGCGCGTATGTGTGTGTGGGTGGGAATGGAAAACAGCCTCCTAAACACACCGACCGCCTTATGAGTCTGGCTCCAAACTGACGGCTCAATCTAATAAGCAGTCATTGGATATCTGATTCAAATCTTTCTGCTCTGTGAAAGATGAGATGCGAGCTCCTTCTCTATTTATGTCACAATGACTGTGCAATATGAGTGTGTGTGATATTGAAAGAGCTTCGAGAGTGTGTTGTCATCCAATGCTGTACATCTGCTCTCCCGGCAGTACACCGAGATCATTGTCTCGCTGGTCTTTGACTGAGCAGAAACCAGTGTGAAGTACGTCATTACACAAACAAAGGTGGGTTTACAGAGTGCAGCTTCGTCTCAGAGGCTCACTCTGTCTTTCTTTCTTTCTTTCTTTCTTTCTCTCTTTCTTTCTTTCTGTCCGTCCTCTGTGCTTGCTTTGTCTCGCGCACTCAGATACAGCTTGGGAAATTAGCATCTTATTCCGCTCACTGCAGCAGCTGGATTGATGGTTGTTAAGTCATGGGAACCCTTCCCAACATTATGACCCCTACTCTGTATCACCCTCTATCACACTTCTATTACCGTTTCTGTCTTATTCTTCAGCCCACCCCTTCCTTCTACCTCGACCACCACCCCTCCAGCCACTTCAAACAACTTCTTGTCTTTGTCGAAGCATAGATCCCTGCGTCAGCGTTGCCTCCCTCTGAGCGCGCTTGTGTGAAATTGGATTGCTGATCCGTTGGCACTGAGTGGCAGAGATGTAATATGGGATAGCGGCAACCACATGTTCTGATGCCAGAGACAGCTGTTACAGGACACCAATGGATCACAGATGATGCTTGACTTCCAGTCCGCATCCCTTAAAGACTGAAAAATGCGCTCAGCAAATGTCATGACAACATAAAGGAGAACACCGATGAACAACAAACACACAACACTGTGGTCGGGCACATTGCACTCTGCAGCATGCAGGCGGTTGTCAGATTTGCTCGATTCGCTAAAGTGTCAAGGGGTCATTGTTGATCCCTGGGCAATTTGAAGTGGCTGTCGTCTTCGATTTCTCACTATCATCTGTGAGGGCTGCCACCGCTGCATCTCACTCCACAACTTCCTCATCACAGGGTGAGAGATTTGTGTCAAAAGGGGGAAGTGATATTTCACACACATTTACCATATGATTATCAAGCTCTCACCCTCTACTGGCCTGGAAGGTGGGTGTTTTAAGGTGGTCTTTTGTTCCAGGTTGTGATCAGAGTTTTGGTTTCCAATTGTGGCAAATTTCCAAGCAAGTTAAAAACAGTACGAATAGTTTTGTTCTGAACAGTTGGTTGTTGATGCCCCAGATACTGGTGGGTGCATCAACTGGTGCACCAGTATGCCAGTATACCAATGATGCTGGTATCATTTGAGAGTCTATGTACTCATCCAATACTTTGTAACTGAAAAAAATCTACTTTAAAGAAGTTTATTTATGTTCTTTTTTACTTATCACTGTCAAACTAGACATTTACCAAAAGTTCCATGGTATTCATTCTCTGTATGTGTTTGCATCAGGCCATGCAACAGTGATCGCAATCATATCACATCCATTATAGATATACATACTATATACATCTATATATACATATAGATATATAGTATCATTATTTTAGTCATTATCTTGCCTGAACATATAGCTAAATCCACTGCTTCTCAGCCGCCACCCTCCTCAACAATAGTCTGTAGCTTGTTCAGCCACATATTGATTGAACTGACGTGACAGTGATTCAACTAGAGAACCTCTTGCGCTGGAATCTTTGTACATAGCGAAATGCAATGTAGATGCTAATGTCATGCAGCACTAGAATTGACACTTCAGGTTCAGATTGGACTACAAAAAGCCTTTGCTGCATATTTTAGAGGCTACTTTTTATTGACAGCTCTGCCCTGAAGTTCCAGGCTGCCATTCCTCCATCAATGTAATTGAGCACACCATCAAATGAGCGGATCGGATCTGTAGCACTTCAAAGACCCACACTTAGTACTCATATTTCCCTTCAAGTGTTAAATGAACTCCCTGCTGAGCCTAGATGATTGTATGTCATTGACTTTCCTCTGCTGGGAAATAATTCCCTGTCCTCCGTAATCACCCCCAGCCCCCAACCCACCGCGCACCCTCGCTCTCTCTCTGTGTCTGTCCTGTTACACAGTTGCAGAATAAAGAGAGGTGGCATTTAAAAAGGTTCACATGTGGAGGGGTTGACATTCAGAGCGCTGCCACCTTAAGGTTAACTCCATACGAAAGGTGGTGGCGAATGCAGGCTTTTAAAGCATCAGTCATGTCATGTGGAATATCAGATATCATTGAGGAGGCAGACAGAGTGTCGCTTGAGATGCACAGGTAAACAATAAATTGCTCTCTAGCATGTCTGGCACTTCGTTCAGCTGTTTTTCACACCTGTGGCACTAAGGTCTATGAGTGCTCTCGGCATCAGTTGCAGGCAGCAAAAGAATCTGAGGATGTTTAATGTTTGGCTGCGGCCCTGTCCAGGGTTTATTTGTCTAAATGAATATGGCTACAAAAAGCAAAGTTGCGGACAATTACCCTCGGATAGTGCCCGTGGCTGAATCTTTACTACTGGTAAAACAAATGCATTTACTCTTTTATTCTTCTTTGAAAAAGGTAGACAAAAGTGCTTGCACTCTCTTTGACTGTAAATAGACATTGACAGCGTTTGCTTTGAAATTTCTTTGCTCGACTTGGTAGAGTTTCAGTCGGGTGCACAAAAGAGGCAATAAGTAAGGCTTAAGAGAGGCTTCTTTAAAATACTTGAAAAAAAATCATTAGCCAATTGACTTTGCGCTCTTTCCGCCCAGTGAACTGATATGTGAATGATCTTGGCCGTTTTTTTTAATAGCTTTTTAGTCTCAATGTCTCCTTTGAAGAACACACAACTTGAAGGAGCAAGGATGTTGAACAAGAGACTGACAATTTGCCATAACATTTGGTACAGACAGGCCTATGATGTAGCCTGATGACTTTAGTGATTCACTTTTCATCTTGCACTATAATCAGGCCAAAAGTTTAATTAGTCCAATACTCGTACTACTGTAAATCGACCTCAGTTATAGGCTACTGTCTGTTTAGGGCTGATCAGCAAATGTTGATCATGCTAACATGCTAAACTAAGGCTGTGTTCAAAAGCACATACTAACCGCAGGCTACATCCACAATGCGCTTGCAGGCCTACTGCATACTGCAGAAAATTAACTAGTCCCACTCCAGACATGTTTGAAAGTGTGTAAAACTCTGCTATGATTCATTTAGTTTGACATGGTTTTCCCAGATGGAGAGTAGAACAAAACACAGAGAAGGGTCTGGAAGCACATCTACTCTTTCTCCCTCACTGAGAATCTCTGGATCTGGCCTCACCCTACACACCACTGCTGCTCGTGCTATGGTTGAGACAGAGCAGCGCGCATCAAGATGGCTAGAAACACCGCAGAGATTCAGCCATAGGCCTACATGTGTGAGCCAGCTTCAGAAGGCCGGTGAATGAGCACACACGGAGCTGGGCTGCCCTCCCGTGGAGCTCCATGAGCTTGTGGTATAGCTCTAAGCCTATAGTTTTGCCGTCCTGAAGGTCAAGCCAGACTCTGATGAGGATCGTGATGGGCACTGAAATTGGCGACCAGCAGACATATCAGAATGGTAAGTGTAGTTAGCATATTTATTTCAATTGTTTGTTTGCTTGTACATTTCGGTGGCTCACAGCTAATGTTTTTCGCTCTGCGCTGACAGTCCGCTCTGTACTGACAGTCCGCTCTGTACTGACAGTCCGCTCTGCGCTAGTGGTTTAGGATTTTTCTAGCGTGGTTTTCATTGAAATCGCTGACTAACATACTATTCATATTAAGTATGACATCAAATTGAGAATGTATTGCATTCTAACTGCATAATGTACATATGTGGATTCTCAGGTATGTGTAAAACACCCGGATATAGGTCTAATTATTTTCAAGACTTTCTGAGTATGAGACACGAGCCTACTGGATATACTCAACTGCCCCAGAATGCACCGTGGCTCTTCAGACTGTCCAGTGGTGGACTGCAATTGAGACAGTTTAAGTACTGATGCCAAGTGACATTAAGAGGAATAAAAGCGGGAGCTCACTCAGTTCATGTATAATGTACAGTAGAAAACATATTTAACACTAAGGTATTCAATATTAAAATAACACTGGGGAATATGAAATTGACTGGAAGATACAATGTTGACTTACATTTGGAATTTAAACATTTTCATTCAACTGTGGCTCAGATGGAAACGTCAGGGTCGAAGAAGATGTACAGCTTCAGTATACTTAAGCGTGAACAGTCTGCTGATAATGGCATAATTATAATGGTCATTAGTGTGGACTGCATACTGCCTACTGGATTTTGTATGGCCAGTAGGTTAGTATGCGATGTCTATTGTAGGAGGTTAATCCACACTAACATTTTATGGCTTATTTAGTCAGTGACAGCTTTGTTTAACTTTTACTGCTCAATAAAAACATATTATCTTCATGTCCGTGCTCACCATCATATGCACAAACAAGTCTGATTTACTCCATCACAATGTTTTAAAAGGTTACATATGCTTGAAGTCCACCATTTTGTCGGACGCCTCTCTTGGACTCCAGACAACTTTTAATCTCTCTCTCTCTCATTATTCTTCCATGTCTCCCTGTCCCTTATTTGAATGTCGGGTCCGCAGTATTGCGGTCCAGTCGCTGTGGGCCTCTGTGCACTGTGCTCAGGAGATCCACAGCCAGACATTTTATTAATGCACATAAATAAAAGATATATTTTAAATGCAAATTCTAATAGGGACTTTGGGGGGGTGACTCAATCATGCAGCATTTGTGGTCTGACCTTAACTCGAGCTAACAAATTACCCGCAGCTTGGTGTTTCTCATTAGGAGCTCCACGCATCATCACACTGCCAAGTACTCCTCTACCATAACCACAACCAGTGTGTACAGCATGTCACTGTTCCTTTCATCTTCGCACAGTTTAGTAGGTGATTCTAGTTTTTACATGGGTTTTTAGAACTGTTGCCACACCAGTTTAAGTGTTCAGTGGCAAGCAGAGTCGACAGTAGCACTTTATATTTAATGGCCTCACACTCAACAGATGACGGTTGGTGTGGTCGATCATTTATTAACAGGAGCAGCTTAATGTTGCTGATATTAGACTGTTGTCTTGGCCTGTTTCCCAGAATTTTACAATCAATGCTGGGATGATTAGTGATAAATGGGGCGGCAGTAGCCCAGTCCATAGGTGACTTGGTTGGGAACCGAAGGGGTTGCTGGTTTGAGTCCCTGTGTGGACCATGAATGGAACGTGGACTGGTGGCTGGAGAGGTGCCAGTTCATCTCCTGGGCACTGCAAAGGTGCGGTTGAGCAAGGCACCGAACCCCCAACTCATCGGGGCGCCGGTCACTGGCAGCACCCTCACTCTGACATCTCTCCATTAGTTGCATGTATATAGGTCCTGTTTGTGCATGTGTGTGTATTTTGGGGCCTCTGTGTGTGTGTGTGTGTGCGTGTGCGCGTGCGCGTGCGTGTGTGCGTGCGTGTGTGTGTGCGTGTGTGTGTGTGTAAATTGCGGGACAAATAAAGAATTCGTCTTCTTGTTCTTCTTAATAGCAGTGGTGGAAGAAGTATTCGGATCAATAATCAATACAGTGATGTTAAAATATTCCATTCATGGCAAAATTCCTGCATTAAATTCCTACTTCAGTTATAGTACAGTAGCAGTAGCATTATCAGCAAATTGTTCCTTGTTTATCAAAATAAAATCACTCGTTTTGCAGAAAAAGTGATAAAAGAGAAGGATAAACAAAGTTCTGTTATATCTATCTTTGCAACTAGAGAGCATTGTTTTTGTCGTAGCGTGATGCTGCTATAACTTATTTAATCCATTCAAAGTGGGGGTTTTTAGGCATTTTTTTATATTTATGACACAATGACACACATTAAAAGTTTCATTCAAGCTTAAGGCCTTTACACACCAGGGGCATGACGAATAAATGACATGAAAAACAGGCGGAAGGAGCGGACCTGGGTGTACATGCCTTTTGTCAAGGTTGCAAGCAATAAAGTTTGCCGTCTTGAAGGGGTCTACGGAGTTTCAGTGTTTTATTTTATTGTTTTATAATAGTCACGCCTTTACTTTGCATTGCAAAAATCCGAAAAGTATTATTCACGGTTTGTTAGAAGGTGCTCATGACAGGAAAAAAAAACTGTTATATTATGTACTGATGTGCAAATTAATTTGTGTGAAGGCCTTTAGAAAGCAAAGATAAAAAAATATAGTGCAGCCTTAATTTTTTTACTTCTTTGGACCTTGAACATTTATTTTAATTTGAGTTGAGAGGGGAAAGCACTATTAGGTGGAACTTGGACTATTTAACAATGATTATATTTTACAGGCATCTCAATTATCTCCAATATTTACTTAAAATATTCATTTCTGAGTAGTAAAAGCTGTTAAAAAATAATTTCATTAACGTAAAAATGCAATATTTCTCACTGAAATGTAAAACAGAATAGTAGAACTATAAAGTAGCATGAAATGTAAAACACTCCACGCACTACAGCATTCATTGACTCAACCATGAGTCTTAGGTAACGTGGTGCTGCAGTAGCTTTTTGCGTTGCTGGCAGATGACACTCACAGCTTTCCACAGAAAACATTCCTGTATCATAATGTCCATCCATTCATGTATTCAACCTCCTGCTTATCCTGTTGAACATCACAGGGGGTATCCCAGCATGCACTTGCTTAGCCTGCATGTCTGGGCTCATGCAGATACAAGTTCAAACCAGGACTTTGTTGCTGTGAGGCAATAGTGGGAACCACAGAGCCCCAGATCCACAGTGCCACTGTTGGAAAACAGCAGCATTTCTGGAATATATTGAAAAAATAAATCCAGACTGTGTATAATAGTGGGGACATTTACGGCATCTTGCGCACATATTTTAAGACGTGTCTCCATAAAAGACAGCAAAATGTTCCACCAATCCAAGAAATGGATGCAAGTATTCAAGTATTGTGTTCTAGAGACAGGTTATGGTTACTGTGTTATGAAGTTGTGCATTGCTGATTGAATTAAAGATTGCGTCAGACAACTCTCGACCGCCCCGGTATCAATTCTCCAAACCCTATTTTACAAGAACCGCTCCACTATTCCTTTCTTCACATTCATGCTGCTAAAATCAACAGCTCAGCATCAGAGTAACCTACAACTTTAGGTCCCTCCTAATCCTGCACACATGACTCTGCAGCCACAAAATGCCCCAAAACGGGGGATTATCAGAAGAACAACAAAGGCCACACAGTATGCATTCCTCTGTAGTTCTGATCTAATCACAGCACTGCCAACTATATTGCAGCCGTTATCAGATTAGATACTTCTGGGAAATAACAGTTGATAATGTTTGAAGAGGAGGATAATATCCCTGTTCAAATTAGTCTGCAAATTAGAATGGAATAAATTGTCTGTTCAACATAATATTTTTGCCGGTCTAGAGGCAAAGCAATTGCGAGCAATTAGATTATGATTACTAAATTTGATTAATCTGCCGGATTACACCACTGGTCGACAATTCAAAGTAGGTAATCTGTAACAGACCAGTAATATGTAACAGAATACATTTTCAAGAGAACTTTTAACACATTAGGGCACTGGAACATTAAAATGGATGTTCTGTATAAATAATATTGCTCGGTACAGTATAAAAATATGTTTTTTTAGAGGAATCGCATCGAATTAGCATTAATTTGGCGGCAGTAGCTCAGTCCATTGGCTGGGAACCGGAGGGTCGCTGGTTCAAGTCCCTGTGTGGACCATGAATGTAGCGTGGACTCTTGGCTGGAGAGATGCCAGTTCATCTCCTGGGCACTGCCGAGGTGCTGTTGAGCAAGGCACTGAACCCCTAACTGCTCGGGGCGCCGGTCACTGGCAGCCCCCTTGCTCTAACATCTCTCCATTAGTTGCATGTAAATAGGTCCTGTTTGTGCATGTGTGTGTATTTCGGGCCTGTGTGTGCATAACATGAATAAATAGAGTGAAAATCGAATTTCCCCATTGCGGGACGAAGAAAGGAATTCTTCTTCTTCTGCTTCTTCTTCTTCTTCTTCTTAATTTAACTTGAGTTTTTTTTTAGTGCTGCTCAGTTTTACTCTCAACCTCTGTTACTGTAGCAGTGCAGTTATTTTCAACAAACAATAGCTGTGTTCGAAATCGTTCCCTCATTCACTCACTCACTATTCCCTATATAGTGTTTATTAAATAGTGCACTATATGGCGAATGTTCAAACGAGATTTCAGACACTGAATTGGAATTTTCTAACAAATTGTTGCGTCTGTACATGCGCCGGATATATGTGTGACGGAAGCGGGTGCGAGACATGGGAGTTGGGCATCCTGTAAACAAACAGAGCTGTAAACTCATTTTCAGTCTGTTTATGATACAAACCTGCACCCAGGAGGATGGTAAAATGTTGTATTTATGGTGCTTGTTTATTTCAATGTTGAATCCCGAATAAATAGTTGAAATTTCGATGGTTGTGTGTCCTGATTGGTAGCTGTAATAGCCCACTCATAAACTCGTGAGGAACTGGTCAGCTCGTGAGTAACGGTTGTTTGTAACCGTTCGTAACTGCATTTAGCTCTCTGGCTACTGTTTGCACCTCTTCTGCTTCTTCTTCTCCTCCGGTAAAACACGACCGCATTGCATTGTGGTATGTGGGAGTACAATGTAGTGCACATCATATGTACACTCAAATTAGCTGTGCATTGTGGGTATTTTATAGTGGACTATATAGTGAATTAAATTAACTACGGAGATTGGCACAGCACTACAAAATGGCGTACACAGCATATAGTGCACTACTTCTATGATAGGGAGCAATTTGGAAAAAAGCTACTAAGTTAACTTTTCACTTTTATCACTTATTGTCAGTGCAACGGCTTGATGCACACATTTGATATACAGGTGTGCGCGCATCTTTGTGTGTCCTGAATTTCATCATCACAGCATTAGTACAGATGTACATGACACCTCTTTTGTTTTCTCTGGCTTGCTTAAGATACTGATCTGTGTCAGTGTAGCACTGTTGTCTCGCTGCCAGTGGACTTGGCGGTCTGATCCAGTGTTGTTCTCTGCCAGCCATGCCAGGAGGTACTGTCATTGCCTGTCAGACTGAGAGAGAGAGAGACACACACACACACACACACACACAAATATAAGGTATGATTGTTGTACCGCTGCCCACTTCCCCCTTCCATTATGACATCCCCTGTTCATTTGATCCATTACTGGTGCTACTACTGTGAGTTGTATCCTAAATGTCAGCCCAGTTTGAGTCATCTTTCCATTTTGTTAAAAAAAAGGGTGTGGGGGGGGGGGGGGGGGCTGTCTCGGCCACACAACACAGCCTTCCTTCTGTGTTGAGTTTGTGTTTTTTGTTGATGAAAATCCTCCAGCTGCCGTCTCAATTAAGAAGCTGATTTTCAAGGGACTGTTTGTGCAGTCCTGCCACATCCTGAGTGTCTCCCGATGACAGTCAGACTGTACGTCAGCGCATATAGAGAACAATCTCAAGGTCAGCACGAAATTGGAACCATTTCATTATGAGGCTTTATGAGAAGTGTAAATATAATCAAACGCAAGACAAGTGCAGTCGGCATACAGTGCTTGCATGTGTTATTTTTGTGTTATTGTTTCTTTTTTGCAGCATTTTTAAATGTTAAAGGGCTATTTCTGTACTATTATACATGATCCCTATTTCCCCATGTTTCTTTTGTGTGTAATTGAAGTGTTTCCAAATCGGTCCAGTATTGTTCACAGCAGCCTGGCCGTCAACATACAGTACATCTACTAAAAGTGCTTGCTTTTGCCACTGACAGACTCAGATTGTTATTGTGTCTCACTCTGTTTCTGGAAAAATTGTCTCTTTCTGAAAACTCGCCGTGATTTGTTGCCGTAATACATCCAAGTGTGCAACTTGAGAGAGAGAGTTTGTTGTGAAGTGTAGCTGTGTGTTACCTAAAAGACGTTTTATAAAAACAACGGTTTGTGTCTACGCATTTCTGAATTCCAAAAATCTGCAGAGCTACACCGTGACAAACATTCCCTTAGAATAGGACATGAAACTGTAGCTAGGTGTGCTACAAATGGACCCCAACACTCCAGATACACTACACATTGAACACCATCGTGTCTGCAGATTGACCAGGACGACTAGCAGCCAAAAAAGAAAAAAGATATCCCACAAAAGCCCATTTTCCTGTAGAAAGATGCTCTTCCAAGAGTGGAGTGCTGCGGACAGAGTGGAGGTAGGCTAATGCTGTTATCTAAAGTCACTTTGTTGACCTGGCATCAGTAGCTACAGACAAAAGAAAGGCAGGGTAATGGCAACTTCTCTAACTTCTTCTCCATTTCTTTCAAATTCATGGGGCGACTGTGGCTCAGTAGATCGGCAGTTCGATCCCCACATCCCCCAGTCCACATATCGAAGTGTCCTTGGGCAAGACACTGAACCCCGAATTCCTCCTTGCATCCTCCTACATGGGTGTGTAAATGTGGTGTGAATGATTAGATTAGATGGTCTGTAGATGTCCACTTCCATCTGTGTGAATGTCTGTGTGAACGGGTGAATGTGACAAACACTGTGAAAGCGCCTTGAGTAGTCAGAAGACTAGAAAGCTATATAAGTACAAGTCCATTTACCATGTTATCAGAGAGTTATAATAACAATCTTAGCCTGTCAGTGGCAAGAACGTGCATTAGTGGACATACACTGAAGGTCACTATTGCCCCAAAAATTCACAGCCCTGTTTTTCTGTCTGCCTGAATAAACCTGTATTCACCCTCTGTCTGAAATTCTCTGTTTTACAGCCTGTCCCTTTAAGACCCCCTCCAGAAAAAGCCCAGTCTTCTCTGATTGGTCATCGTTTCTGGGTCTTCCGCATCTTCTCTCTCTGCATCTCTGCACCGCCTTTGCAGCCGTGAAATGACCGTAACAGCACTGTAGATGCATTCCCTACCTATATATAGTATCCATAGTAACCATACATAAGTCCTGACTGCACGTTTTAAGGCCCAGTTTATGAATACGGCCTATGTGCATTTCTCTGTGGATTGATACTTTCACAGTTTTTATACAGCACCTCAAACTGCTTTAAAAAAACATAAAACTTGGCAGTGAGGTTCAGAACTATAAGAAAAGTACATTAGCATAACATTTCATTTCAGTGAAGGGGACCTATAACAGTATGTGTCAGTGTGTTAATCTAATACAGCTGGAGACGACACACCACTAGCCAGCACCTTTAAATGACTTTTATATGATAGTGCCAGCGACTGGGAAATGAAGTATATTCTGTATTTGACAGGATCACGTCCTTCACTAATGCAGAAAAAACAACTTTGGCTCACAGATTTGAATCAGATGCTAACATTGTGGTTGGAAGGGCATTCTGAGTTTGACACAATCAAGGACTTGTATTGTTCACTTGCTGGACAAAAAATCTTAATTATATTTCAACGAGCACGCGAGTCAGATAGCACTCGAACAGAATAGGGGCTGACTTTTACCAAGGGCGCTAAGAGCTAAGCATTCAGCAATTTGTTGACAGGAAGTCAGCCATTGAAAGCCATTGCAAACATTTCCCATTTTCCCTTGAAGGGCAGTCCAAGCTGCTTCTCATTGACTTACATATAGTTTAGAGCAATCCAGTCGAAAAAACAACTGAATTAGTATTTTGGGATTTCTTTACATTATTGGAAATGAGATTGGTTTTCTCGTTACTGCAAATATTGTCTGCCAACTTTGAAAGGAAACATATTATGCAGAGCCTAGTGGGTCTGTATGCGTTTGTTTCTCTCTCTCTGCAGACTAAAAGCAGAGTGAAGATATGTGGGTGTGTCTGTGTTCCTTGACGGCGTGATTACCTTGACGAGGTTCAAAGGGTAGAAGTGCGGCTCAGTAAACCATCTGCAATTCATTGAATGACAGCCGCTGATTTGAACCGCGGTGCCTGCCTACTGCCTACACAACATACGCTTGATGCAAATAGAATAGCAGGACATGTAAGATCAGCAAGGTCTCGGCCATTTTGCGCACATCTTTCTTATTCTGGATTGTTTCCGAGATGTAAGTTTAGCACAGAATCACGATTCACAGCATGCACACATAAAGAAGAGAGATTATGAATTCCACAAGATGAAGTGTGGATGTCTTAAAGCATAACAGATGCAGTCAATATGCCCTGGTAAATGGCACTGAGCTCCCACAAATCTGTGCACCAACTCGCTTCAAGGGCAGATATTTAAACTATGCTTGTATTTCTCAAAGGAAAATAAGAAATTCCAGTCCATTTCAAAACTCATAGCAATGATGGTTGTGCTTGCTTTGGCGTCACATGCATACACAGTAGTTACTAAGTACATTCACTCAAGTATTAGTGCTTACATTCAATTATGAGGTTACTTTCATGCTACTTTACAGTGATATGTTTACGCCGCTACATGTCAGAGGGAAGGACTCCAGTGTTTTTTCTCCGCTCTGTTAATTTGACAGCTGTTTATAGTTCGTTTGTGGATCGAGACTTGAACACGATCTAATGAGCATAAATTACAATTCATCAATATACAGTGCTGTAAATTAAATCACCAAACAGTATATGAGATGAGAGATGAAGTTAATCCGATCCCAGCTGACATCCGGCGTGAGGCGGGGTACACCCTGGACAGGACGCCAGTCTATCACAGGGCACATAGAGACGAACAGAGACGGACAACCATTCACACCTATGGGCAATTTTTTTTTACAGTCATCAATGAACCTAACACGTGCATGTCTTTGGATTGTGGGAGGAAACCAGAGTATTATTATTAGTTTTACAAATTGTTTAAATGTCCCAAATTGTTGAGATGGCCATGGTGGTTTGTCCTGTTAAAGAATTAGTTGTGGGTCATTAATTGTTGGGGAAAGCTATAAACAATAAGTAAGAAGGGTATGAAATGAATAGGGGTCCTCTCTCAATAAACCCAAAGCCTGCACTGACCATAGTGTTCTATGCAGCAAACAATATTATTTATTTTACTCACTCTTGAAGAGTTGCAACACTTGCTTGATCTATGCACCGGTATGCCAGTATATGAAAAGTTCCTATCATATGAGAAATTAAAACCAGTACACCGACCAGCACTACTTCTTAGAAACCAACGCTATTACACAGGCAGCAGTTGCATAGCAAAATTATAATTCATTTGTAGTCGTGTTTCTCATCACCGGGGGCATGTTCCATAGAGCGAGTTTAACAGATAATCAGGTTTATCTCCGTTCCTCTGATTTATTTTCAGGTGATTCGGTTCCATAAAGCAAATTAAACTGGTTTCCATTTGCTTTATGGAACCAAAACAACTGAAAATGAGTCTGTCACCACCTTTTCTAAGGTCTTTACCAACTTCTGATGGAAATATGTGGTTATTTAGCTGCTAAATGCTCCATTATGTTCACCAGCTAATTACAAAACTGTGTCTGTTTGCAGTGCTGAGCAGGTAGTGCCGTGTTTTTACAGCTCTTTCACTGGAAATAGCTGCCTGCTGTGGCCAAAAACAGCGTCAAGACAGTGGTAAAAATTGAAAAGTTGTGGGCTGGATAGCATCACAATGAGCTGCAACTAGCTGAAGCTCTGTGAAGTTAAGGGGAGCTGCAGATTCAGGTTATGATTCCCTACACGTCTATCACCACACCAGTGACCCTTTTACCTTTGTCATTGACTTTGTTATATAAAAAGAATCCTATACATCTACCTCAATGTAGTTGAAAGTGACGCTACAGAAATCCTTCTGTGGAGGCAAGACTGTCTTTCACCCCGTGGACTTTTTAATATTGATTTTAATTGAATTTGGCATGACTGCATTATGCGTTTGCACAGCCGTTTTCACATTTTATTTTGTCCTTGAACACGATTAAAAAGACCAAAGGTCTAGCAAACGTTTAATCAACCGCAATAACCATTAGCATTGTGAGTCGACGTGAAAGAAAATTCCAAGCCAACCTGAGTATGAAAAACTCTCATACTGAATGGCTGACAGCTGCATACTTTGGCAAAAAGTCTTCAAATAAAAATAGACGTGACATGAAAAGATTTCCAGTCCAAACTGTCTATAAAGCACATGCACTCCAGTTTTTGTAAGATGACATTTTAAAATAGCTCGAGTTAGGGAGTTTTTTTTCTCCTCTTGTTCACTTCCTGGCATATTGTTCCTTCTACCGTGCCCAGTGTTCCTTATTTTGTATTAAAGTGACCCTCAAATATATAGGTAGAGGTGTTATTACCTAGTAAACAGGCTTTTTTCTTCGTTGCTGCCCAAGGCACCTACTTGGAATTTATTGTGGTCAAAGAAAAAGAAAACATTAATATTTATCAGGCAGAAATAGAGGGAGAAGAAGGAATGCAATAGTTGTTCTAATTCAAATACTTTAAATCTGTATTGAGCGAGGTGAGGATGTGACCAGAAATCTCTTGGTGTGTGACCTGCATATTTTCCTGGTAAATGAGACATGTTAAATGATGTGCCAGAGGGAAAATGGGTCTTTTCAAGCAGCACACACTGTTCCGATCATCACAGATAACCAAGCTAGAAGGCCAGGGACCTAATTTAAGGACTATTTACCATGCGCCAGATTTTCAATGAAGCTGCACCCAGCTGCAGCAATGGGCAAAAAAAAAAAAAAACCTGCACGAGAAAAAGGATTTCAACCTTTCATCGCCCACCAATGTGATCGTTTTATATTTTCTAGGGGTTTACGAAGACACAGGTAATTAATAATTCATCCATCTCATCTCCAGATCCTTTGTTGTGAATGTTTTGTGAGCTCCTCCTGAGTCTTAGTACTCTGTCTGGAAAACGAGGCGATCCAGGAA